>NC_140952.1:75588411-76188411 GCF_014529385.1 Adiantum capillus-veneris | reverse complement strand
CATCACTACATAGTTATTCTGATATGGTGCACCATCTCTTAAAAGTGATACTCGACCACTTTAAAGTGCTGGGCAACACTAAAAAGAGGTAAGGCTCTAGTAAAAACTGGCGATACAATGGGTGCATCACTTTCCAGTGGAGAACCCTAACTATTTTGTGGTGAAGCATCACTTTTAAGCAAAGCATCACGATGGTGCACCACTTTTGAGTGGTTCTACACACTTTTAAGGTACCGAATAACGTTCTAGTTAAGAAGCACCACTTTATAGTGGTGAAGACCACTATAAAGTGGTGAACACAACTATAAAGTGGTGCTTCTTAACAAGAACGTTATTTGGTACCTTAAAAGCGTGTAGAACCACTAAAAAGTGGTGCTTCTTAACCTGAACGTTATTTGGTATAAAGTGGTAAACACCAATAAAGTGGTGTTCACCACTTTTTGTGGTTCAAATCACATTTAAGTGGTGGTGCATGATGGTCAACCACTTTCAGTGCTGTAGAACCACTTTTTAGTGATGCTTTACAAAAGTGCAATAATCTTTAGTTCTGCATCTTTGCTAAAAGTGGTGGTTAAGTGCTTTTAAGTGATGAAGCTTTACAAGGAGATACCACATTCTATTGGTGTAGCACCACTTTTTAGGAGTGAAGCACCAATTTTAAGTTGTGTACAACAATTCACATCAGTGTAGCACGATTAACAGTGGTTCAGCCCACTTTTATGTGCTGGAGTACCACTTTAAAGTGGTGAAGAAACACCAAAAGGTGATGTATCACCAGCAAATAGTGGTGTAGTAGGACTTTTTAGTGTTACTTAACCAGTTTTAAGTGGTTGAGAACCATTTAGTGGTACACCACCACTTAAAAATTTTGCAGTACCATTGAGAATGGTGCAGAAATCATTTCAACCACTTCTTATTGTTGATAAAACAAGTTTACTTATGGCTCATTACATACTAACATGCATTCATATATGTTTTTACAGGGGGGGGGGATGAGTGAGTAGGGGCGAGAGAGGAAGGAAGGGTGGATAGGGGTGAGGGACTGAAGGTAGGGATTGAATGCCCGAAAGGTGCCACACTAAGCTGGAAGATGTTGAAGATGCCAATGCCGTCTATAACGAAAAACCAGACAAGGACACACAGGGAAAATACAACCATCACCTTCTTAGTTCTAAAGCGTTGTAGGTTGCAGAGTTTGACTAGAATGGAAATAGAGATAAAGACAACATATTCTTCTTGTAACCGTCCTTTTGGAAGCTCGTCGAAGGGAAGTTCATCGTATACAAAGGAGGGCTTTGGACTGGTAGTATATCACTGTACTCCAGCTACCTGTACCTGTGTGAATCCCCTCTACCTGTACCTGTCCCTGTAACCTGTAACCTGTAACCTGTACTCTGTAATCTGCAACCTGCAACCTGTAATCCCGAATCTTGAAGCTTGAAGCTTGAAGCAGAAGGTACTCGAAGAAGATCACACAGGCATCTCTTCTTTGATTCCCAAATCTGTTACTAGTCGATTAAGCCAAATTGATTCTTTGCATGCCTCTGATGCTGCAACATATTCAGCCTCTGTATTAGACTGAGTAACACAATCTTGTAATCTAGAACTCCATGATACTGCTCCACCAGCCAATGTAAAGACATACCCTGACGTAGACCTTCGGTTGTCTAAGTCACCTGCATAATCTGAGTCTGTAAAACCCTTTACACTTAGCTCCTGACTCCCATAGCATATACGCATACTGTTTGTAGCTTTTGAGTATCTCAATATTCCTTTCACTGCCTCCCAATTTTCTTGCCTGGGTTTGACATGTATCGACTTACTACTCCCACTGCAAATGCAATGTCTGGGCAAGTAGCAATCATTGCATACATCAAACTACCCACTGTAGACGCATATGGAATCTTATCCATTTCAGCCTGTTCTTCCTCAGACACAGGACAATCTTGTTTGCTAAGTTTCACATATGGTGGCAATGGAACACTTAGTGCCTTTCCCTTCTCCATATTGAAACATTGCAAAACCTTGTCAATATACTCTGTTGGAGATAACCAAATCAACTTCTTTGATCTGTCTCTCTCAATGCGCATACCAAGTATATGACTTGCCTCACCCATGTCTTTCATGTCAAACGATTTTGCCATCTTTGACTTCAAAGCTGAAATTTCTTCCAAGTGCTTGCCAGCAATCAACATGTTATCCACATACAAAATAAGGATCAGCCAACTACCATCCTTAGCCTTCTTTGTATATAGGCAGTGATCGAACTCACTACGTTTGTAGCCTTGAGAAACCATAAACTTGTGGAATTTATGGTACCATGCCCTCGGTGATTGTTTTAAGCCATAAAGACTCTTTAACAAGTGGCATACCCAATCTTCCTTGCCTTTCTCAACAAACCCTTCTGGTTGCTGCATGTAAATTTCCACATCTAAATCACCATGCAAGAACGCTGTCTTGACATCCATTTGGTGCAACACCAAATCTAATATGGCAACCAATGCAAGAAAGCATCTCAATGTAGTCATCTTGACCACCGGAGAGAAGACTTCATCAAAGTCAATGCCTTGTTCTTGCTTAAAGCCCTTGGCAACAAGCCTTGCTTTGTACTTTGGCTGACTATCATGAGCGGTGATCTTATACTTGTAAACCCATTTACAGGGTAGAGCCTTTTTGCCCCGTGGTAATTTAACTAGCTTCCATGTCTGGTTTTTATGCAGAGCTGTCATCTCTGACTGCATGGCCAATTGCCAATTCCCGGAGTCCTTCATTTGCACTGCTTCCTTGTAACATGAAGGCTCATTGCAATCAGTCAACATGACATAGTTCATAGATGGAACAAACCTATCAGG
The DNA here is from genome assembly GCF_014529385.1 of Adiantum capillus-veneris. Classification (NCBI taxonomy): domain Eukaryota; kingdom Viridiplantae; phylum Streptophyta; class Polypodiopsida; order Polypodiales; family Pteridaceae; genus Adiantum; species Adiantum capillus-veneris. The sequence goes on along the minus strand of NC_140952.1, from coordinate 76,185,559 downwards.
AGGTCGCGTGATACATCCAGATCTATGCACAATAGGTGGCTCAGGCTCAGCCACAACCTGTGGTTCCACTCTATCCTGTCCTTGCTCCTCTTGAGCCCTGATATTTTGTCTTGCACGTGTAGGTCCATCTTCTTGGAAGACAACTCTTCTAATCTCCTCAACCCTCTCTGGTTTAGAATGATATTTGGATTCATTAAAGTGAACATCATTGCTGCGGACAACCTTTCTGGATTCGGGATCCCAAAGTCTGTACCCCATCTCACCAGAATTACCAAAGCCTAGAAAGATGCACTTTCTACTCTTTGGCTCAAGTTTGTTCCTAAATTCCTTTGGAACGTGAGTATATGCCTCACAGCCAAAGACTTTGAGATGCTTGTATAAGGGCATTTTGCCTGACCATACCATCTCTGGCACTGAATCCTTCTGCAAAACCTTGCTAGGAGATCTATTTACAAGATGAACAGCTGTTGATACAGCTTCAGCCCAAAACCCATTTGGCAGTTGTGCATTAGACAACATACTTCTGACCTTCTCTTGTATGGTCCTATTCATCCTCTCAGCAACACCATTTTGAGGAGTATTGTAAGGAGCAGCAAGTTCACGTTTTATACCTTTTGACTCACAAAAGTCCTGAAAGGCGTTTGAAACATACTCTCCACCATTGTCAGTGCGTAAGCATTTAAGCTTCTTGCCACTCTGATTCTCCACAAGTATCACAAACGTTTTGAAAACACTAAACGATTCATCCTTGTGCTTGAGAAAGTAAACCCATACTTTCCTCGAGTAATCATCTATAAATGTCATAAAGTAAGAAGCTCCCCCTAGAGATAGGTTAGGCATAGGTCCACACAAATCACTATGAACAAGTGCCAACTCTGTATCTCTTCTACTGCTTCTATGCTTATGTGGCTGCCGTGTTTGCTTACCATACAGACAATGTTCACAGAATTCAAAATCATTAAATGAAAAGCCAGGAAAATAACCAGAACGAGACAAGGTTTCCATTTCCTTCTTGGACATATGTCCTAACCGGCAATGCCACAAAGAAATGTTCGGCTGCTTGGTTACATTGATTACATTTTTAGAGACATTTGATACATAAATCATGTAAAATCCTCCAGGCTTTACTCTATGTGCTACTGTCATAGAACCCTTGGATATCTTCCACATGTTCTGTCCAAAAGTGGTGACGTAGCCAGCATCATCAAGTAAACCTGTGCTGATCAAGCTCTTTGTAATTGCGGGAACATGTCTCACATTATTCAGCATGAAAGAAGAGTCATTCTGAAACTTCAATCGAACATCTCCAACACCTAAGATCTCACATGTCTGCCCATTGCCTAACCGAACATGATCTTTAGTTTTCACATAAGAAGTAAACCACTCCTTGTTTGGAGACACATGAAGTGATGCTCCTAAGTCTATAATCCAGTCACTCACTGCATTTCCATCAGATGCTATAAGAAGAGCTGAGTCCATTGTATTCTTCAAGAAGTAGATGTCTCCTGACACAAGACTGTCATCCTCTGCAACAGTGTTTGTCACATTTTTTTCTTGAATCTTCACTGAGGACTTGTTCTTCTCACCATGGTCTTCAGCTTTTTCTTTGCCTTTTTCTGCTTTCCATTCTTTGCAGTCTCTTTTCATGTGACCCTTCTTGCCACAATGGTAGCATTCTATGTCACTCTTGCCTTTAGCACTGTGGGACTTGCTACGAGACGGATTCCTCTTTCCACCTTTGTACTTTTCTTTGGTCCATCCCCTGACAACTAAGGCTGTTCCTTTGCCTTTGTCCATTGTCTTTCTATTGGTTTCTTCAGTAAGCAGACTTCCTTCTACACCTGCTATGTTCAAACCATCTGGAGGTGCAGAATTACTCAAAGCTGTGCGAAAAGTGTCCCAAATTTCCGGCAATGTGATCAACAGGAACATAGCTCTAACAGGTTCATCAAACTTGACACCTTGAGCTGACAACTGACTGTAGATTGTGTTGAATTCATTCAGATGATTGGACATAGGTGTCCCTTCTTTCATCTTCAAGTCAACAAGCTTCTTAAGCCAGTATACCTGTGAAGCTGCACTCTGCTTCTCATAAAGATCACTCAGCTTTAACCATGCTTGATAAGCCGACATCTCGTCTGCTACATTGAAGTAAACGCTTTCTGCCAAAGTCCGCATAATGGTAGAAAGTGCCAATTCATCCATTTCGTTCCATTCATCTTCGTCCATATCTTCTGGTTTTATCCCCTTGAGCTTTATAGGTTTTATCTGCTTCTTTTGTACCAACACGTGTCAAATCTGCTTCTTCCACAATGGGAAATTGGTTCCATCCAGCTTCTTGATATTGTAAAGAGCAGTGTCCTGTGATCCAGCCATAGCTACGCTTCACAGTAGTTTACTTTTCTGGGAAAAATTCGGCAGAGTTTCCCCTGTAAACTGACCTCTGAACCAATATCAACCTGTCAAATGAACCAAGAAAGCTTCAGATTATGTAGAAATTTTGGCAGAGTCTCCTTTGTAAAATGGCTCTGGTGTACTAAAAACAGACCAAAAAACAGCTCAAAAAACCACTGTCTCTCTAACACTGTAAGTTGTGGGTAAACCTGTCTTGCACCTGTACTGTCTCTGACTAACCTGTCACTATCCTGTAAGCATAGACTGCGACAATGCCTCAACGGCAGTAAAGCAAAGATGCAATCCCAACTGTCTAACTCACAGTCAATACATCCTAGCTGCCTATCTAAGGGTGCTCGAGGGATCGCTCCAAGACCTGTATCATCGAAAGGATCTCAACATTCGAGAATCCCCCAGCTCAATAAAACCTCACTCGACCCTCAACAAAGGCTGCAGTAAATCTGATAGTACATAGACTTCCCACAAACTCATACATCCACAAATTTCCCACTGTATGCTGTAATCGTTGCGGCGGTTGTTTGCTGCGTGACTCACAGCCAGCAAACCCTCAACAGACATACATCATCTCTGACAATACATCCCATGTGGAAGTACCTGCAATGTCAGGATGAAATCAGGAATATCAAGCAGCAAACACAAGCTACCTGATGAACTAGTGGATGTCGCCTACAGTCTGTGTGTAGATGCGCCCGTGTTGTATGTGACACGCCTCCAAGAACTGTGAGCCGTCCTTCGATGTGTAGACAGCCACAAATCAACACTCTGGGAGTGTCGATATCCTCAGCACCTGCAGTCGTAGGCCGAAAACCCCAAATTTGCAGAGTCGGATCTGCACCTATTGAGACCACGTAGTCGAAAATGGCCTGCGCAGACCTTTGTCGAAGCCGAACAGTGGCCAAGATGGCCGAGATTTGGGGCCGTGTCTTTGCCTGTCGAATTTCACTCCAATCTGAGCTGGTGACTCTAGCCTCCTGCAGTGCTGCCCCGAGCCTCGATTTGAGCTCTGATACCAGTTGAAGGAGTACGAGCGGAAGTGTGACGCGAGAGAGAGTGCGAGAAGAAGAGCATGATGATATGGTGAACTCACTCTACTGTAATGTGTAGAGCATAGTGAGTTCTTATTAGGTTTTTACAAAAGAATATGTGTACATACCTGGCGGCCCGCCCACTTACCTGGGCGACCACATTGGGCTTTATACCCCAACACAGTGGTGGGTGCTATCAAGTTGAAGTGACCTCTCTTCCAAGGTAGCGATGCTATGCCTGACATCATGCATTTCTTGGACACATGAGAGTGTCCTAAAGATCTTACTAAGGCCCAAAAGGAGTGGCTTGTGCGCAAGGCAAAAAAATACCGCCTTATCAATGATGACCTCTATTGCAAGGGTAAGGATCAAATTCTTAGGCGTGTGCCTCTCTCTAGAGAAATTACCAAAATCATTAAAAGTTTCCACGATGGTGTTTGTGGAGGGCACTTTGCACTTGACATCACCAGTAGGAAGGTTCTACAAGCCGGGTTTGTGTGGCCTAGTTTACAGAGAGATGTGCATCACTGGTGCAAAACATGCAAAGAGTGTCAGAAGGTTGATGATAGGAGACTCACATATGAGCCACAAACTCCTAGTGTCTCTTATGGAACATTTGAGAAATGGAGAATTGATGCCATTGGGCCTTTTCCAAGGAGCCAATCCGGTAAATTGTATATCATCATGGGTGTGGACTACATGACCAGGTGGGCTAAAGTAGATGCTACCACCCGGCTAAGGAAGTTGTTAATTTTGTATTTGAAAACATTTCTTGCCGTTTTGGCACCCCTCTTGAAATAATTTTTGACAAGGGACAAGGTTTTAGAGGAGACCTCGTAGGAGAGCTGATGGAGAAGCTAGGTATCTCACAAAGACACTCAACTCCCTACTACCCACAATGCAATGGTTTGGTGGAAAAGGTGAATGGTATGATCTACAAGATCATCACTAAACATGTAAATAATCACAAAAGTGATTGGGACAAGCATCTTATGGATGCACTTTGGGCTTATCGCACTTCATTTTGCACATCCCTTGGGCTCACACCATATCACTTGGTGTATGGTAAGGAGGCCTTTTTATCCATTGAAGTACAATTGGCTAGTGACAAGGTGCTAGCTAGGCAGATGGAATGCCCTAATGCTCATCTTCACAACCACATTCTTGATCTAGAGAGGCTTCAAGTAGACAAATAAGATGCTATCAACTATTGTGCAGCACAGGTAGAGCAACGTTGACTTACTTTCAACAAGGGACTTAGGGAAAAAGGTCTCAAGAAAGGTATGTTGGTCCTAAGGTATGATAACACGTTTGACACTAGGAAGGATAAAAGAATTTCACCCAGATAGGAGGGGCCATTCGTCATTAGAAAGCGCTACAAAAATGGTAGCTACCGATTGATGGATGTAGATGGTAGGCTCCATAAAACACGTGTCAATGGATGGAAGCTGAAGCAGTACTTTTTGAGGTTTGATCAAGTATCTATGATGGAAATCCCTGAGGAGGGAGACTCCTCCACTTCAACTGAAAAAGAATCAAGTACAAAGCTAGAGACATAAATACCTCTAGCTTCAGAGGGAGGGATAATGAGGGCCACTTTTCAAATTTTGCTCCACCTCTCTCTCTCTCTTGGTATGCACTTGGTGGCAAGGCCTCAAGGACTTTAAGAGGAGGAAGGACCTGATGTATGAAAATCACAAAATAAATATGTGTATTTATTTTGTACATAGCTTTGGTTTTGACACATTTGGATCTCGGAAATAAGGACAGGTAGGAATAAACCCTACGAAAAAAAGAATCATTGGATGCCAATTCTACCCGATGCTCACTACCTAACGGTCACTACAGGTGAAGAGTAAAAGTTACTAGTGAAAGGGAAGAGAATCTTATGTATTATGAAGTTGGAGTCAACAAAATATTATCAAATTCAATCCTAATTCACTTGTGGACACAAGGATTGCACATGAAGTCAAGAGGGGACCTCCTAGAAGACTTTTGGAAGGGAAAATACAGACACGTTTTTTGTGGGATTTTTCTCTATTTTTTTAATTCCAAATTGAGAAAAAGTTTTCAACAACAAAGTTTTCGGCGTTGAGTTGATCTTTCGACCCCTATTTTTTTCATAATTTTTGGAGCTACGGTTTGGGAGATATGGCAAAAAAAGTGGAGCATATCTATCAGCGTGGGAAGAAGTCGTCATTATTCAACTCCACACACACAATTTTGTATAAGTATCCCTCCATTATTATTGTATTTTCTCTTATTTTGTCAAGATTCTCTCAAATATTATAAGGAAGCTCTTGGACTCAATCTATGGAAGGTGGCATGGAGACAAAGCTCGCCATGATGAAGGCAATTAGGAGAAAATTGGTCAATAAGCAGGGCACACAGAGCTCTCTCATTGGGAAATGCCTCTAACTGAGGTTACTTTGTAATAACTCCTTTTTCTTATAATCTCTTCCCCAATCACTCTCTTGGCCTTTAAAAAGAGTCCTCCTCTTTTGCATACGTACACACTACACACACACTCTACCCCATATGCACACTATCCCATACCCACACACCTATCCATACATACCCTTGTGCTACATGCTAGTAGCATGAACCCTAATCACATAATCACATCACCATCACCATCACCATGCACAAAATGAGCACCATATCTCCATACACTTGTAATGAAGGATTGAAGGCACGACTTCAAGAAGAAGAATGATGGCTACACTCATGATATTCCTCGCCATCAACTCCCATCCTCCATTATGCATCCTACGGTCTTGTCCCGTTATCATCTTCTTGCCCTATGCTACCTATTGTATTCATCTTTTGCAAGCAATCAACATACTCCATTTTTTTGCCATACCTTGTGTCGTTTGGGATACACTTCATTGTGAGTATGGTTTATGATTTTTATTTCCATTTTTCTTATGTTGAGGTGTGTGGATTTGCCACCATATACACACACTCTCTCTCCCTCTCATATTCCTATCATCTTGCTAGTTGCATCTTAAGGTGTGCGGACTCGCCACCTCTGGTATGAGAAGTGAGCATACTTGCATGTTTCCCTTACCTCATTATCTTCCTTACTACATGTAAGAGTAGCAAGCCCATTCTCACTCACTCACCATTCATCTCATCTTGTTTTCCGACCACCCCATTTACACTTGGGCATGGATCTTGAAATTCTTTTCCATGGCATGTTTGATTGTGCATATGTATGTTTCCTAGCCTCATATCTTGCTAGGTGGTGCCCCTATTGTGTACCTCCGGCCATGATGAGGCCATCATGCATAGTCTTGGTGTAGAGGCCATCAGATCTATTTTGCACTTCCGCCTCTCAATAGCATGTGTGTGCCCATTGCGGTATAGCATGCAATTGTTGACACACGCATGGATGCGCTCATACTCCACTACAAGAGCAGTGACATGCGATCTAGCTCGTCGACGATCTAGAGGCATGTGGTGATATTTTGGCAACATTTTACCCATCAAACTACAACAAACAGGTGAATTAATACAATTGCAAGGAAGCGGCACCATAATGCGAGAGAGATGTTTAAAAAACCATATTTCAAGCTTACCCAAGGAGTGCATCGACACTTGCATTTCTCCAACCGAATTTCACTTGCAAGTCAAGAACTTCCAAATGATGCTCAGAGCACCGAGTACAGTGCACCATCGTAAAGAGGTGTTCGGACACTCGCCATCAATCTATCATCCGTTGGTGCTTTCCGTTGAGTGCATGGATAGCAATCCTCCTTACACACATCGCATTCATGAGCCAGTAACTCATCACACATGTCAAACATGTGCTCATCTTCTACCTCAAAAGTGCGACTGAGATGCCACAGGAGCTGTCAAAGTAGATCTAGTGGGAGGATCACTATGCGGTGCACCCAATTCATCCAATAGCTCTTGTCTCTATTGTTTGGCCTTGCGCACCGGTGCACCACCACCGAACACAGACCAATGGGGCACCTCCTCAAGCGAGGGGTGAGTGGCACTCTCATCTCTCCGAGCGCTTTTTTGAGGATGCCAAAGCCCTTCGTTCTCCACATGCTCCAATGCAATGTGCCTCAAGCGAGGAATTTACCTTGTGCACTTGGTGCAAGGACAAGGGATTTTGTCTTTGAGTGATTGATCATGTTCAGGGCCTCCAAGGGGGCCACGATCATCCAATCGACGTCCTACACATGCGCAAAATAGAGAGGATGTTTATTTCAAAACATCTAAATTTAGTCATATGTGCTCTAAAAAATAAACAGTAAAAAAAATTGCATATTCAATAAAAAAAGAAATGACTATAAATTCAAAGAGAATAAAGTGCACAGGCATTGAAATTGTTCCAAATCTATAATGAGATGATGCACTGCCTTAATGGTTGATTTAGTTGTTATTCCCACTCCCCTATGCCTCAATAACACTTGGCGATCCCTACTGTGTGTCTCCTTATGGGGATGGGAGCAAATCCTAGACAATGTAGGGGAATTGGTAAGGCGGTTACGTTGCGGGGTTGAAGGGAAAACCTGCAAATGAGGTGTGTTCCTGCTGATCGTGGAGCAAACTTTGATCAAAGCCTTAATGGGCAATGGGGTCTAGTTGGGGCATATGGGGTTGTGAACCTGAAGATTTCTTGCAAACATTCTCCAATTGGAAGTTAGAGGAGGAAGAATAGAAGGAAAGTGGAAACCCTAGTTCTATTCAGGGCATTTTCAGTTTTCAAGGCGTTTTTAGAAATCATGCGTTTTCAGCAAATGGGGTGTTTTCTTGATGTTTTCAGGGTCGTTTTTGCAACCTAATGGCTTTTTTTAGCAATGCAGGGTATTTTCCTGACAATTTCAGGTAGTTTCAGGCAGTTTGCAAGAAATTCAGACAGTTTTTTGGCAGTTTCCTGATGACAGTTTCAGGCAGTTTCCCTTATAGTTTGCAAGAAATTTAAGTTTTATGTAGTGTAATGCTGATTCTTAGAGTATGGGTATATTATTTGTCTCTTTTTCTTTAATGTCTACTCAATGGCAAAGAAGAAGAAGAAGAAGCAATGTCTTATTTGTCAAAAGCATGGCCATTCCATCAAGAAATGTCCTTATATGTGTATGCTTTGTTAGAAGAAAGAGGTATGTGCGAAGTATTGCATGCCAAAACTATGTAAGAGCCTCTATCGCATCATAAAATATTTCCAGGATGCATTAAGTTATGAGGACTTTGTTGAAACTCAAGAGGATTTTCTTGATGAAACATGCAAATGGCATAAATGTTGTAATGGCAAGAGAAGGAAGTCATGCTCTAGTGAACGAGGGATCCGAATGTTGCAAGTAGCGGTTGAGAATGTAATTGAGGAGTATGAAGATGATTTTGTGGACGATGCACGCAATGATGATGATTTTCAATGGTGTTTTCAACAATGATGATGATTCTCAATGGTGTTTTCAACAACCTGTTACTGTTTCCAACCTGAAACAACCTCAAGTTTTTGGTTTTCAGTTACCAATAGTTTTTTAGGCACCTGCAATTTCAAAACCTCATATTTCAAAGCCTGAATCTGATTTTTCAGCACTTGAAGTTTTTCAACCTGATTTTGATGTTCTTGATTATGGGATCAAAGTTGTAGATACTCATATTATTGAAGAGAAGAAGTTGGTTCAACAAGGATATGTTGCTCAATGCAAGGGAGATAAAGTCCAAAAGATGATGAAGGAAGAAGGAGGAAGCCAGGAGAAGCTTGTGAGCCAAAGGAGCCAAGAGGACTGCGGCTATCCCCAAACCTCACATCGAAGAGACTCACCTCTTTGCAGGAAGAGAACACAAGCTATCCAAAAGAAGAATTGATGATTGAGAAGAAGGGAATCCAAGTGGGGGTGAGCGAGAGAAGCCACCAATATCCCATACAACCAACATTAGACATCAATCTTGAAGAGGTTGAAATTCAGGGGAGACATCAGATTAGTGTATTAAAGTGGAGGAGATGAATATACATGAAGACATAAAGTGTGCCGATGATGAGGATGATGTGATGAATCAATTTTTGATGTATCTTGATGAAGATTATTCCACAGGTTGTGAAGATGAGGAACTTCAATTTCAGGTCCCTGAATTACAAGTTTTGATATCGAAGGTTCCCGATTTGCAGAGTTTCAGAATTCAAGTCCCTGATTTGCAAAGGAGTTCAATACTTGAATTTGCTGAATATCAAAGTCTTGCTATTTCTCAAGCGGAGATGATCAACAATATTTCATTAGAGTTGGAAAATGAGAGGCATTCAAGTATGGTTTCGGCAAATGAAGCGGTTTCCAAAATCATGCAACTTCAGGAAGAGAAGGCATCATTGATGGCGGAGATTTCTCAGGTTCAAACTAAATCTGACTTGCATATTTCTTACTGTTATGAAGTTCATGATGCTCTTAAGAAAGTTGTTTTGGATAAGGATAACCAAATTGAGGATTTGAATCTTCAACTTACTCAAATCAAGAATATGGAGTCTTCTTCAAACCTCGATGTTGTGGAAGGTATCTTGAATGATGATGTTGTCTTAGATGATCTTTATGATATTGGTGCTTTTACAAATTCAATCAAGGAGATTGGAAGTCCACCTTTTTCCAAGGAAATTCATTTTCCTGATGGTATTCTTGAAGATTTGTATTCCTTATGTGGTCATGAGCTTGATGTCAATGTTGTGAATGGTGTTTATGATGCTGAGGAGACAGTTTTGACAGATGATGATGCAAGTATTTTGCAAGTTCTTGATGATGATCAAGTGGGTTTTCTTGGAGATTATTATATCTTTGTCTGTGATGTTGTCAATGAAGGAGATATGATGCGTAATATGTGCTTTATGAAAGAAGAGAAGAAGTGGAAGGAAATTTAGGGGACACAAGATAAAAGTTGTCAGTTTGAGGGAGATATTAGTGATTGGAGAGATCTGCGACTAAAAAATGGATTTCTTGATTTTTTCGAGGGAGAATATGTGCAAGCCATCTTGGTGGTGTTTTTTGATGTGCAAAGGAGATTTCAACCTTTTGTTTTCAAGCCTTGAATCAAATCAATTTGATGAAGAAGAAGATCAATTTGGATGTTTCTTGAATCAAGATTTTTAGGAAAATCAATTGTTTTGGCATACTGAGTATAAATCAGGTCTTTGAGTGTTGCATCTACATGCAAAGATATTGGAAATGTTCAAGAGGTGTCTAAAGGTTGCAAAGTTTGCATCCTATCTTGAATCTTTGTTCAATATTCTTGAGGAAAAAACTAAACCTAAACAGAAATATAAAGATAAACAGGAACCTAAATTGGAATCTAAATCTGAACCTGCTACTGGACCTGAATGTGTACCTGAATCTAAATTTGGATCTGAACCTGACCTTGAACCAGAACCTGAATGTGTACCTGAATCTGAAAATGGACTTGAAAACCTGAAATTACTTGAAGAAGAGGAAACTTTACTGATTTGTAGAAGAGATTTGAAGCGGGATGCAGGAAGCAAAGATCACTTTGCTTTTTTTTTTTCCTGACATGAGTCAAGAAGATCATGAAAATCTTGTTTTTGAGGATGTGGAGTCCAGAGTTGAATCTAATCTTCTTCCACAGGTGTTGGAGATGTTGAAGAAGCAATGTTTGATGGTTTGCAAAGTGTTTTTTCATATCGAACCGTTTGTATCTCATTTTGAATTGAAACCTGTTGAGATGTCGAGCTCTACACCTTGAGTTGGCATCCACTACGGGTCTTGGCCGCTCACGGCATTTACTCACTGGCACGTTAGGTGACCGACACGGAGGATCTCTGCCAGTGATTCTACAGCTGGACTACACTTATAGTGCCAGCCTAGTACGCTTCTAGCGAGTTCACACTTAGTGATCGCATGTACATATGTGCTACTTTTTAGCTTTAGCACTTAGTCATTTTGTACTCTCTTTTCTGTAAAGAAGAAGAAGAAGCTTTCCATCTCTGTGTGCTTTGTGCTTGTCTTGTGTAGCTCTCTTACATCCTCATTCTTTACATGGTATCAGAGCCTGGTGCAGGCAAGAGAGGCTAAGAGAGCAAGAGCATCACAATCCCTTCGTTCGCAATCCCTTCGTTCGCACAAGTTTCTGAACAGGTCTCCAAAGTGCAGTATACAGAGATTTACTGTACAAGTACAGTGGTTGTATGTACGCTTGATTGTGGACACTCGTTGAGTGTAGAAAGCGTTACAGGAACCACGATAGCAGGTTCAGCAGATTTGCAGGTTTTTGCATATTGCAGCTATTTTGTCTTAGTGCTTCAAGATGTCTGACGGTTTCAGTCAGATTGTTACTGAGAAGCTTGAGAAAAATAACTACCCTGCATGGAAGTTCAGAATAACAAATTTCCTAAAAGGAAAAGGTTATTGGGACTATGTAGAAGGAGACAATGAAAAGGAACCAGAGATTCCCGAGGCAAATGCTACAGCAGAACAAAGGAAAGCTTTGAGGGACTGGCAACAAGGCCAGAGCAAAGTGATGTATTGGCTTTCTATGAGCATCATAGATGGCATGATGGGCTATCTACAGGATGCTGAAACCCCCGCCATTGCATGGAAAAACTTAGGCAGAGTGTTCGAGGTGAACACCAAGGCCAGGAAGCTTCAACTAAAGTCGGAGCTAAATCAGGTTAAGAGGAACAACCTCTCCATCAATGATTATGCTTTGAAGATCAAGAGCATCATTGAGGCTCTCGGATCTATTAAAGTCTCAGTGGAAGACGATGACATTGTCCGTGCATGCTTGGATGGTCTAGGAGATGAGTATGTACATTTTAGGTCTTCCATGAATACAAGAGACGACATCCCCGTGTTCCAAGATTTGATTTCTATGCTTATTCTTGAGGAGAAGAACCTTGACACATCTTCTTCTCATGGCAGAAATAATTCTGAACAGGCCTTCTATTCTAACTCCAACAGAGGTAGAGGTAGAGGTCGTGGTCGAGGCCCAAGGGGTTGCAGGGGCCAATTTCTGGAAGGTCAATCAAATCAAAACAATACAGTTGGCACGGGAAACCAATCTCAAGGCAGGGGGAGTCAAAGAGGTCGTGGTGCAGGATCAAGCAGGCAGCAACATACTCCAGATAGTAGAGAATGTTGGACTTGTGGTGAAAGAGGTCACATGTCACGTGACTGTCCAAAGGGAAAAGCAAGTAGAAAGAGAGAACAGGGCAACTATGCATCTACTAGCAAAGATGCAGATGACAGCAAAAACGAGCGCATGTTTGTTATGCAGCATGTAATGAATACAATGACTGCAGAGAATTCCACCCAAGATGATGTTTGGTATGTGGATTCAGGTGCCTCTAATCACATGACGTCTCGTGGAGAGTGGTTTAGAGATATGCGCAAACCAGATGTGTAAGGCTATGTGCAGACAGGAGATGACACAGCTCACCCCATTGCTCATGTAGGGGACATACCTCTAAATACGAAGAGTGGGAAATCAAAGTACTTAGCAGATGTACTTCATGTCCCAAACATTACAAAGAATCTTGTTTCTGTTGGACAAATGGTTGAGCAGGGTTTGCAGGTTCGCTTCAATCCAAATGGCTGTTATGTAGAAGATTTCCAGAATGGCTGTAAGCTGATCACAGAGGGAAAATGTGTGGGCAGAATGTTTACACTGAATGTAGACATGCCTGAGGTAAAAGCTGCATTATTTGCACAGGGCACAGGTGTTGTGGCTGATGTTGACATTTGGCACAAACGCATTGGCCATGTCAATGAGCAGAGATTGCGCAGCATGCAATCAAAACAGATTGTAAAAGGGTTGCCCAAATTCAAGGTGGATGGTATGCATAAAGTGTGTGCAGCATGCCAGTTTGGAAAACAGTCAAAGGGCTCATTTCCACATGAGCGCAATGTATGTAAAAAGCCACTTGAGGTGGTGCACACAGATGTTTGGGGTCCAACCAATACTGCAAGTATACATGGTTGCAGGTATTATGTCTCTTTCATAGATGACCATACAAGGAAAGTATGGGTCTACTTCATGCGTAACAAAAGTGAAGTGTTTGGTCACTTTCAAGACTTCAAAGTCATGATTGAGAAGGAGACAGATATGCAAATCAAGACATTGAGGTCAGATGGAGGGGGAGAGTACTTCTCCAATGATTTTTCAGATTTTCTGCGAATGCATGGTATACGCAGGCAGTTTACATGCAGATATACTCCACAACAGAATGGGGTCGCAGAAAGGAAAAACAGGCACATTGCAGAGGTTGCACGTGCATTGATGAATGAGAAGAACATGCCTCATCATTTCTGGGCTGAAGCTGTAAATACAGCTGTGTACATTATGAACAGGACACCTACAGCTGCGGTGCATGATGTAACACCTGAGGAAAAGTTTACAGGTACAAAGCCTGATTTGGCACACTTGAAAGTGTTTGGCTGCATAGCTTACGTGCATGTACCAGATGAGTTGCGTAGGAAATTGGATCCTAAAGCAGTGAAATGTATTCTTGTGGGATATTCCCTTGAACAAAAGGGGTACAGGTGCTACAATCCTAATACACGAGAATTACGAGTGAGCAGAGATGTAGTCTTTGATGAGATGAGCAGCTGGTACAGTAATGCACATGGCACTATTGGGGCTGATGTAAAAGATGATGTGGTTGTACAAAATGTGAGGCCACAGTCATAGGTTTTGAGTGGACCATAAGAGTCCTCTTCTCGTGGCTCTGTTGAGAAACCATGGAATGGTAGACTACGTACGCAGGTTACTCCACCAACAGGTACAGGGAATGTATCACGAAAAGGAAAGGAAAAGGTTGATGAACCTCCCTTTATGGTTGATGCATCATCAGGTTTTTCACATGTAGACATGGATTCAGATGGTTCTGAACAAAGTCTTGATGAGGAATTTGGAATTCCGGCTGTCAGGACACCTGGTGTAAGGAAAGTACAAGAAGATGCTAGAGTCAGAAATCCAGTTCAGAAATTGACTTATGATGGGTATCTAGTGCATCACCGAGCCTACATGGCTAAGGTGATACAAGATGTGGAGCCCACATGTTTTGAGGATGCAGTTGGAAATGTGCATTGGGATGATGCAATGAATGAAGAGATGGCTGCATTGGAAGCAAATGACACATGGGATTTGGTGCCATTGCCAAGTGGCAAGAAAGCTATTGGCTGTAAATGGGTGTATAAAACCAAGCATAAGGCTGATGGTAACATTGAGCGTCACAAGGCAAGGCTGGTCGCAAAGGGTTATGCACAGACGTATGGCATAGACTATGAGGAGACCTTTGCTCCAGTGGCAAAGATGACGACAGTGAGAGCTGTCATAGCAGTGGCTGCATCTAGAGGATGGATTATGCATCAAATGGATGTAAAGAATGCCTTCTTGAATGGTGAGTTGCAAGAGGAAGTGTATATGGATCAGTCACCTGGTTATGTCGATCCAGGTTACCCAGATTATGTATGCAGACTTCTCAAAGCTTTGTATGGTTTGAAGCAGGGCTCTAGAGCATGGTATGACAGGATTGCCAAGTATCTTGTCAGTATTGGTTTTAGGAGAGCTCATGCTGATCATTCACTCTATGTACGTGAGAGTGATGTGGGGATTGTGTTCATTACCATATAGGTAGATGACCTTATTATTGTTGGTGACAATGCTATGGAGATTGACCATGTGAAGGGTCTTCTCAAACAGGAGTTTGAAATGAAAGATTTAGGCGAGTTGCGCTACTTTCTTGGCATTGAGGTGATCAGGACTCCAGAGGGTGTATGGCTATCACAGAGACAGTATGCTTTGGACATGTTGTCAAAGTATGGTATGGATGATTGCAAGCCAATTTCTACTCCCTTGGATGTGAATGCAAAGCTAAGTGCAGAGAAGGGTGATGTTGTTGAGGATGTCAACATGTACAGGAAGATTGTGGGTAGTCTAATCTACTTGACTATCACGAGGCCAGACTTGAGCTACACAGTAGGCTTGGAGAGTCAGGTCATGCAACTTCCGAGGAAGCCACATTTGGATGGAGTACGACGCACACTTAGGTATGTGCAAGGTACTCTTGACTACGCATTGTTCTATGCAGCAGATGCACCATTAGCATTGTATGGGTATACAGATGCAGATTGGGCAGGTAGCATTGTTGATAGGAGATCTACGAGTGGCTTCATGTTCTCTTTTGGGAGTGCTGCTGTTACTTGGAGCAGCAAAAAGCAGCCTACGGTTGCTTTATCGAGCACAGAGGCCGAGTACAGAGGTGCAGCAGTTGCAGCGTGCGAGGTAGCTTGGCTACGCACATTACTTGAGGACTTGGGAGTGCAGGTGGACCAGCAGATTTTCATCCATTGTGACAACCTCAGCAGCATGCAGTTGGCTAGGAACCCAGTGTTCCATGCCAGGACCAAACACATAGAGGTCCATTACCACTACGTTCGAGAGCGAGTGTTGGCGGGCGACATCGACTTGGTCTACGTCAGCACAGAGGAGCAGATAGCGGATATCTTTACCAAGGCCCTCGGAGCTGAGAAGCTTCGACGTTTCCTGACTATGCTTGGACTCTGCGACATGCAGAGCTCGAGGGGGAGTGTTGAGATGTCGAGCTCTACACCTTGAGTTGGCATCCACTACGGGTCTTGGCCGCTTACGGCATTTACTCACTGGCACGTTAGGTGACCGACACGGAGGATCTCTGCCAGTGATTCTACAGCTGGACTACACTTATAGTGCCAGCCTAGTACGCTTCTAGCAAGTTCACACTTAGTGAACGCATGTACATATGTGCTACTTTTTAGCTTTAGCACTTAGTCATTTTGTACTCTCTTTTCTGTAAAGAAGAAGAAGAAGCTTTCCATCTCTGTGTGCTTTGTGCTTGTCTTGTGTAGCTCTCTTACATCCTCATTCTTTACAAAACCCAATCTATATGAAAGGTTATCTACTGCAAACTGGTGGTTAACAATGATTATGGAGATGCTTTTGAAGTATGTGATGATGGTTACTGAGCTTAAAGTTGCAGATGCTTCAAATCTTGAAGTGTCGAAAGCGGGTGAAGCTCAACCTGAAATCAGTTTTTCATATTTCTTGAATTTTGATTGCAAATCAGATCTTGCATATGGGAGATGTTGGTTCTAATGATTCAATAACATCAGTTTCATATTGTTTGGATCGGATTTTGCAAGAGATGAAGATTTTGGACCTGATTTTGCAAAATGATTGTGGAGTTCAAAGGGATTTGATGTTTTGGATGTTTTTCTTTCTAAAGTTGCAGACTTTAATGAGTGGAGTGATTGAGTTGCAAAGAGAGAACTCTTTTGAGTCTAATTTGCCGAGAATGATGAATGTTGAAGAGGAGATGTTTGTGGAGAATTTGGATCAGTTTTTCCATGGTTCTTGGAAGCAGTTTGTTTACTTGAGAAGATTTTTTGGGGATATATTTGTTGATTTTCAGATTTACAAAGGGATGCAAAATTCAAGAATGCAGAATTCAGTCATGCAAAATTCAGTATTGCAGATTTCAGGGATGCAGAGGATCCTAAACCTGAATTTGACTATTTTTATTGAATTTTGGTTGAGTGAATATAATGAGATGATGCATTGCCTTAATGGTTGATTTAGTTGTTATTCCCACTCCCCTATGCCTCAATAACATGAGGTCAAATACTTTATTTGCGTGTTATGCATGCACCCAAACATGGAAAAAGGTTATTTTTTAATGGTTTATGGTTGATTAAAGTGGCAGATCTATTTTGCATTAAGTTTATGTTGTGGAATAATGTCATATGATGTATGGAACCTCACGGATGGATGTGTCTGCTTCATGTGTATGTGTAAGTGTATGTGTATGTTTCTTTCCATCCTTCTAGGTCAAAAACTAGCTCTATGTGATAGGGGGGTGAGGTGCAGTCAGATTGCATCACTTATACATGGTTGGGTATTGTCAAAATTGAATTTTGATATCATCTTCGGTTGGTGGTCAGACTTATATTTATGCAAAAAAAGATCATTTCTTAAGGGCCATGTGTGTGGACTTAGTTTGATTTTGGAGTGGATATGTCAAACTCCAAGTGGGGGAGTTGGCTCAGTATGAAATATGGTTTATGGTCAAGGGCTGAGATCCCTCATGGATTATGGTTGTGATTTTGATTATGGAAACTGGTGTGGCTCTTGGATATTTGTTTTTGATATGGTTATGCTTTCAAAAAAAATCCAGCCATGTTATGTGTTAAGGTGGTTGTAGGATTTGATGTGCATCACCCTGAGTTGGGTGGAGTGCTCACCCATGTGATGTGAATGGATTATGATTTATGGTTTTCTATTGGATCATGAAGTGATTTTGATGGTTTATGGTGGATGTGTAAGGGTAGAGACCCTCTACAGTCTGACGTTGTGAGCGGGATGGAAACACGCCTCTATAAGGACCCGACACAGTCTGACGTTGTGAGCGGGATGGAAACACGGGATGGAAACACGCCTCTATAAGGACCCGACACACACTCTTGGGATGATACACACACACATTATGGGGCACCACTCGGCTTACACAACCAGCCTGGCCGAGACAGGAAACACACAGACGGAGTGAGAAGAGAGAGATTTCCCACTTTCCCACTCAACACTCACACATACACACTCACACACTCTCTCTCAATTCAGCTCAAAGGAGGAAAATTGTTGTTGTTTAGACTCAATGAAGCTCAGCCCAACACCAATGGGGCAAATAGTTTACATAGTATTGAAGAAATATACTAGATACAACCACAAAGTTACGCAGAGGCTTCACTCACTGGAGAAGATTACAAGAAAAACAACAGAAAATCTGTGAGGAATTTGTCAAAATGGACAGCGCCATTGTGTCCGGAACGCCCAAAAACCCCAGTCTACAATGTCAAAGTGCTCAAATCCGACCTCATATGAGAAATTTAGGGCATAAGTATCACAAGAAAACACCCACGTCGCGTCCGTACTTCTCCGCGTGCAAGTACTGACCCCATTCGACGTCCTGACGCCACTAGATGCCATCTGACGCACTCGCTTACCTCATGTAGTCGGCCCGCGGATAGCTTCCTCGAGAAGTTTTACGTGCTACCAACTCCTCCTTATTGTAGAAAAAACACAGTGGTACTGGTAATAGTGAAAATGGATGCACTATGTACACCCTGTCCTACCTGTACACATGTGGGCCCCACGTAACCACCTGGCTCTGAAAAATGGACAATTCTTTATTTGATGCACCATGCATGTATATGTACATATGCGCAATCCCTTGCTCCAAAAACCTCCTGACATAATTTGCCCATCCCCTAGCCTGCTAGATCATTCATGATCAGCAGCAACAAAAAGCGATATGAAACTCGCAGCGTCACAAGTCTCCTCATCCCTCACCAACACTGCTTGATCCACAGACATCTCATCTTGCTCCACCATCATCAATCTAGCATGATACAATTTAAGACGAAATCCATTTACCCTTGACTTATGTAGAACACCATCCAGGTTAGCCAGCTGATATGTGCCATTTGGAAAACACTCCACTACCTTGAAAGGGCCTTCCCACTTAATTTGAAACTTCTTTTGGAAGGTGTTGTCCAGCTTATTGTTGTAGCGCAAAACCAAGTCATGTTTCTTGATACCCTTACTTTTGACCTTTTCATTTATCTTTGCCAAAGCCTTATCCTGCATCTACCCATAATGCTCCAATGCGCTCATCCTATCCAACTGGACCTCTTGTAACTGCAAGAGCCTCTCTTTGAATGCATCACTAGGCGGCCCAAGCAACTTCTCTAACATCTTGACCGCAGGCAACTCTACCTCCACAGGCAATAGTGCTTCCTTTCCATACACCAAATGAAATGGAGTAAACCCTGTACCTGTCTTCACCGAAGTACGGTAAGCCCATAATGCACTAGGCAATTCCAAATCCCAATTCTTTCCTTGGTGCTCTGTCACTTTAGAAAGAATTTGTACCAACTCACCATTGAATCTTTCATTTAAGCCATTACACTGCGGGTAATAAGGAGTGGTATGCTGGTGCCTAATCTTCATATTTGTGCATAAGAAGTCTAGCAGTTTAGCTCTAAATCCTGGCCCTTTATCTGAAAGTAGCTCTAATGGCACCCCAAACTTGCAACATATTTCATCATGCACAAATTTTTCCACATCCTTTGCAGTGATCTGTTTTACTGCTATAGCCTCTGCCCATCTAGAGAGATAGTCCACTGTCGTCAAGATATAGCTTTTGCCCCTACTTGTGATAGGTAACGGGCCTATTGCATCAATCCCCCACTTTTCAAACACATCAAATTCCATAATGGTTTTTCGTAGCTCTGGCTCAACCCTCTCTTCCCAAATGCTTGACACCTATTGCAAGACCTACACCAATGGTGAACATCCTTGTGCAAACTAGGCCATACATACCCCTCTTGCAAAATCTTATGCAAGGTGATCTTTAGAGAAAAATGGCCACCACATGCGCCTTCATGATTCTCTTCCAACACTCTGTAAAGCTCCTCCCGCCAAGGTACACGTCTCAACACGAGATCAACCCCTTTCATGTATAAGACATCACCAATCAATTTGTACATGTATGCTCTACGCACAAAGCCATACTTCTTAGACTTCTGAATCTCCTTTGGAATGATTCCTGTTAGCAAAAACTCCTCTTCTTGAGCCAAACTTTCTCGGCCATGATAAAGAGGTAAAGTGGTCCTCAACACAAATAACTCCCCAATCATGCTTTGAGCTGCTTCATGTGCCTCTCCATTTAGAGCACGTTCAATGTGTCTGATAATCCATGCTTCGAACTTTTTTAACAGGCCTTTAATTCTGAAGCACATTTCCTTCAATGAGGTGTTCTTGCTCTTCCACACACCCAGCACTTGCTTCACCACTAACAAGGCATCACCTTTTATGCTCAACCTTCGAACCCCCTGCTTCAAACAAATGTGTAATCCGGCTTCCAGAGTAGCATATTCAGCCTCATTGTTACTATGAGCATCCAATTTGAACCCTCTCTTGCATACTAGCTTCCCTTCTGGATCATAAAGTGATATACCCCCTGAAGCTACATCATGGCTCTTTCTGTATGAACCATCAAAGAACAACACATGTGCATTGCTGATCTGTGGCACTTCTTCAACTAGCTTTCTCACCACCTCTTCCTTAACAATAAGGGGATTCTCCTTGTAGGTCAACAAATCAGCTAGGGTAGCCCTTGTACTATCTTCCATTAGAAATGAGAACTCAAACTCTTGCAGCTCAATTACCCATTTCTTCACCACATTTGACATGTTAGTGCCATTAACTAACTGCGGCAAAAAGGCATAATTCGTCAAGAAAACAAAAGGTCGTGGTAGCAAGTAATGACGAAATCGTCGACAAGCAAATATTACACTAGCCATCACTAGCTCTACTTCCGAGAACTTTCTCTCCGCTACCAACTTCACTCGGCTTGCACAATACATTGGCCTCATATAATGGCTGCCCTTCCCGTTTTGCAATAGCATGGCTCCAATGGCATCATCCCCTACTGAGGGATTTACATAAAAAACTTTCTCCCAATCAGGAGCCTGCATGGCTGACAACCCCCCTAACAGCTCTTTCACCTCTTGAAACACTTCTTTACACTGTCATCCCATTGCAATGGATCATGCTTTGCCACTTGTTGTAATGGATAAAGAATATAAGAAGACAATGGAATAAACCTTGCCATGTACTTCACTTTGTGTATAAAGGTTGCCAATTGCTTCGTACTCGTAGGTGATGGAAGAAGAATAATAGACTTAACCTTTTCTGGATCAGCCTCAATGCCATTTTCTGACACCATATGGCCCAATAACTTCACCCTTGGCTGTGCTAGATGACATTTCTTTGGATTTAGTTGTCCTCCACATTCATCATATCGAGCCAATACCATTTGCAGCTTCTCATGGTGTTCAGCCCTACTTCTATAAACGCAGAAGTCATCCATAAAAGCTTTAACACAACTACCAATGAATGGTTCCAACACCCAATTTGCTCTCTCTTGATAGAAGGAAGGTCCATTTGACAACCCAAATGGCAATAATGTGTAGCAATAGCAGCCCCATGGCGTAATAAAAGTGGTCTTTGTGCGGTCTTTAAGAGCAATCTTCAATTGAAAATAGCCTGAAAAACCGTCACACACACTGTACCTCTCATAACCTGCCACTGAATCCAAGATCTGGTCGATGAATGGAAGAGGATATGGGTTCTTCTTAGTGGCTGTGTTTAAGGGTTTAAAATCTACACAAATTCTCCACTTCCCATCCTTCTTTGGACTGACTACAACTGGACTCACCCATTCTGTGGTCTCCACAGGGACTATGAACCCTGCCTTCAACAACTTGTCCACCTCTTCTCGCAAGGCTTCCATTTGCTCTTGACCCATCCTTCTTAGCCTTTGCCGCACTGGCTTAGCACCTTCTTTCAGATCTATATGCATCTCTTTGCCCTTGAACCCTCTGATCTCTTCATATGAAGTAATGAACAAATCAGGAAAACTAGCCAGCATGTGCAAATATATATCCTTCTCCATAACTGAGAGGTCTCCACTGATCATTTGTGTCATCAATTCCTCCTTCTTTGACAACTCAACCTTGGTTTGCATCAGCCCTTCAATCACTTCATAAGGCCCTTCACTTTCATCCTCAACTTCATTCGCAAATGCAACTAAACCAAACTCCTGGATTTCTTTGTCCATCAAAAGAAATGCAACATCAGCATCCTCATCACTGCTGGTAGTGCTATCACTGTCCTCATCTGTCACCGTGGAAGAGTCTTCATCACTAGACTCATCTTCATCTTCATAAATCTCCTCTAATCGTTTCCTTGTGTCCATATTGTATAGCTTCTTGGTACCTGTCTTTCCATAGAGGCTAATCGTACCATGTCGCCAATCTTGAACAGCTCCCACTGCACGTAACCATGGTCTGCCCAGTATAATAGGATATGCTCCCAAACCTGCTGGCATCACATGAAAATCAACCACTACCTTTGCATCATATGCCTCCACTTCTAAGCTCTTTACAACACCCAAGCATTTTACTTTCTGATGGTTTGCCGATCTGATCCGGAAACTTGACACCCCAGCCACTGTGAGACCCATCTTCTCAACACATGAGTGTGTTATGACGCATATTTGGGCTCCGCCATCCACATAACCTTGTCCCAAATTTTTCCTTTTATGCCACACATCTACTATTGGACAAATGTCTGGTAGCTCATCCATTGCCAACACCTTTACTGAACCTCTCTCTGGCTCTTTCTCCATTGGGTTAACCATCCTCTTCCACTGTCGCTTTAGCTTAGGCACCATCTCTATAAGCTACCCAAAAGTAACATCGACTTTCCTGCTTGTTAGATCCTCCTTCAAGTCATAGCTTAATTGCCCATCCCCTAGTGGAAAATCTGAAACATGAAACTTTCGACGAGCTCTCCTTTTTCTCTTGGCCTTGATGACTCTTTCCCTTCTTCTTACTAGGACCTGGGGCATTTTTTCCTTCCTTATTCTCTGTGGTCCTCTCCCCAATGGGCATCACTAATGTATCCTCTAGCTTTGATGCCTTTTCCAAGGTGACTACACTTAGCACTTTTGTCTTTTCCTTTTCCTCCTGGGTTAATCCACTGGTTCCTTCATCTCCCTTAATTTCGATGCCATAATCATTTGACCTAGTTAGCACCTGTCTTGGCAATGGATACATGTCTCCCCCCATCCTTGGTGGCTTATCACATTGCGGGCTGATGTGACCCAACTCTCTGCAATTATAACATGTGGGCGTCTGCCTCCAGAACCTACCATTGCTTTGTCCAACACCATTCCTAGGTCTTTCTTCACCTCCTGGATGATTTGCAAACCTCCCTCGACCTCAATTATTTCCCACTTGACCTAGCATGTTTAGGTTGAGATTCTTCATCAAATCTATCACTTGCCTCATGTCTTGCCTTAGCCCATCATCTTGCACCGATGTAGTGACCACTGCTGGCATAACTTGAGTAGTAACAGGAACCACTGGTTCATGATGAACCCCTGACATGCGACCTTGTAAAGACTCTATAGGCTAAAATTCAGACCTCATGGGCAATGACTCCACCCTTAACTGGCTCATTTTCCTCAACTTCCACTCTTTGTTCCTTGCTACCTCTAGTGCATCTTCATATGTCCTAGGCTTCTTTAGCTCCACTCTCCAACGTATATTCTCCCAAAGAACAGCCAAGAACCTGTCCTTCTTCATCATGTCAGGCGGGGGTACCTGTGGTGCTAAGGTTTTGCACATCCGCTCCCATGCCAATGAGAACTTACGTATGTACGCATCTACTGGCTCACCTTCCTTTTGCACCAAACCTTGTACTTCTTGCCACACTTTGTCAGGATCTTTTATCTTCACAAACTCCACTCCCAACCCATGCCTTAGATTGTCCCAACTCAATCTTACAGGTGGATCCGTTGCATGCAACTCCTCTTCAAATGTTTTGGACCAGACTCGTACATTACTCTTCAAACAAATTTGGAGAAGACGTAACATCTGCACAGGGTCATGAATCTGGGTACTAATGCAGGCAACCTCCATCTTTTCCAAAAAATCTTCCACATCTTCATCACATCTTCCATGAAACTCCGGATAAGAGAAATCCATGGCTACCCAAGTTACAATGCTTTGAGAACCCCTTTGAACACACGTGCAAGAACCCAAAACTTTTGACTACCCAATCCCCAGAAACTTCAATGGAGCTCAACTTTAGATAAGGACAAACACATGCACATCAAACGAGTTTTCATAGTTGATCATCGGAATTACAACAGGCAAAGGACATTCCAAGATCTCTCGTAATCTTCTTGGCCCGAACATAAAGACTATGCGCTACTGGAAAAAAATCTTCTTGGAGACATGAACATTTATCTGGATTCTTTGAGTTAAATGAAATGGAGTGAATTGAGGGCCATTTTGATCATCCATTAAAGCCAACCATGAAGCTCCCAACAAGGCACACCTGACTTAACCTCTGATTTTGCCAAAATTTCAGCAGCATAACAACATAAATGGCTCAAAAGACCAAAAAACCAGCCATCATAACTTGGAAAAATTTTGGCAAAGTTTCCCCAGAAATAGAGCAGTAGGAATCCAAAATATAGACTGTATATGTATGCATAAACTGTCAACAATATAACCCGAGCATCAAGTAGGACTCACTAGTACATAGCCTATGGCGAGGTCACAAAAAGGGTGCTCCAGCTACCTGTATCACCGAAAGGATCTCCACATTTGAGAATCCCCCAGCTCAATAAAAACCTCACGCTATCGACCCTTACACGAAGGCTAATGCAAATCGCGTATAGTCAAGTCTCAGAAATGACTATCTTCTAGACCAAGTTTCAGAAATGGTTGGGACTGCCAAATACAACCAAGTATGGCTCCACAAATGCGTACAATGTCAGTTTCCACAAGTAACGTACAATCTAGCAGACAATGCGCTCAAATAGGCACCAAGTGATGCATACCCACAACAACTGCAAGTGACATCACTGCTAGTATATCACTGTACTCCAGCTACCTGTACCTGTGTGAATCACCTGTACCTGTACCTGTCCCTGTAACCTGTAACCTATAGCCCCGAATCTCGAAGCTTGAAGCTCGAAGCAGAAGATACTCGAAGAAGATCCTCCGTGGGGGCACCTAAAGAATGTGAGCGGGATGGAAACACACACAACGCCTCTATAAGGACCCGACACACACTCTTGGGATGATACACACACACATTATGGGGCACCACTCGTCTTACACAACCAGCCTGGCCGAGACAGGAAACACACAGACGGAGTGAGAAGAGAGAGATTTCCCACTTGCCCACTCAACACTCACACATACACACTCACACACACTCTCTCAATTCAACTCAAAGGAGGAAAATTTTTGTTGTTTAGACTCAATGAAGCTCAGCCCAACACCAATGGGGCAAATAGTTTACACAGTATTGAGGAAATATACTAGATACAACCACAAAGTTAAGTAGAGGCTTCACTCACCGGAGAAGATTACACAGAAAAACAGCAGAAAATCTATGAGGAATTTGGCAAAATGGATAGCGCCATTGCGTCCGGAACGCCCAAAAACCCCAGTCTACAATGTCAAAGTGCTCAAATCCGACCTCCGATGAGCAGTTTAGGGCCAAAAAATGCTCCAAAAACAGCAAAAACACACTTGCGGCTATTCCTCCTCTCTTCTCCATGTTTTTTTCTGGTCTTCTCTCTGTTTTTTCAGTTCCCACACTTAGCTTTATTAGTTGGGCACCCTTGGCCTTTTAGATGACCTCAAACGGACCCCGAACAGGCCAAAAACTGACCTCGCAGTGCATAGTTGTCACCTTTTTGCATCATCCGCACACCTGGCACTCATTTCTTTTCAATAATGCATCTCGCAACCACGTGAAGTGGCCCCAAAAAGTGATCCTCATGATGACCTTTCTGCATAAGTATCACAAGAAAACACCCACGTCGTGTCCGTACTTCTCCACGTGCACGTACTGACCCCATTCGACGTCCTGACGCCACTAGATGCCATCTGACGCACTCGCTTACCTCATGTCGTCAGCCCGCGGATAGCTTCCTTGAGAAGTTTTACGTGCTACTAACTTCTCCTTATTGTAGAAAAAACACACTGGTACTGATAATAGTGAAAATCGCTGCACTATGTACACCCTATCCTACCTGTACACACGTGGGCCCCACGTAACCACTTGGCTATGGAAATTGGGAAATCCTTTATTCGATGCACCATGCATGTGTATGTACATATGCGCAATCCCTTGCTCCAAAAAACTCTTGAAATAATTTGCCCATCCCCTAGCCTGCTAGATCATTCATGATCAGCAGCAGCAAAGAGAGACATGAGACTCGCCGCATCACAGGTCTCTCATCCCTCACCAACACTGCTTGATCCACAGACAGCTCATCTTGCTCCACCATCATCAATCTAGCATGATACAATTTAAGACGCAATCCATTTACCCTTGACTTATGTAGAAACCCATCCAGGTTAGCCAACTGATATGTACCATTCGGGAAACACTCCACTACCTTGAAAGGGCCTTCCCACTTAATTTGAAACTTCTTTTGGAAGGTGTTGTCCAGGTTACTGTTGTAGCGCAAAACCAAGTCATGCTTCTTGATACCCTTAATTTTGACCTTTTCATTTATCTTTTTCCTAGGTCTTATTTTTGTTAGGCTCGTCTACACGGTTAGTGCGTCCTGGGTTGAATGACCTACATAGCTAACGTGTTGGAAATTATGTCTTGGATTTTCCTAAACACCCAATGTTGGGCATCGAAGAGGTATGGTGCCTAAAACGGTATGGTTGGTGTTGATATCCTACCACCTGCTTGTTTTTGGGATCCTTTCAAAACTTGGGTTCAAGGAGAGAGGCGAAGCGGCCTCAGCCTATGCCTGGCTTAGTTAGGTTGTAGGTATTTTGGCTCGCTCTCATAGAAGTGAAATTCTCTCTGTTCATAGTAGAGGGGAAGTGCTTGGGTCGATCGGTCAATCCCTACATAGGGTCCGGTGCTCTGCTAGTCATTTTATAATTTTTTGATGTAAATGACTACCTAAATTTTGTTATTTCATTAAGTTATGATTGCCTCTTTTATCTAGATGGGACATTTAAAGATTCTCTTTTGTCAAATATTGTGTGTCTCTCCACACTCTATTTTACTCTCCACTATTCTCTCTCTCTCTCTCTCTCTCTCTCTCTCTCTCTCTCTCTCTCTCTCTCTCTCTCTCCCCACAATGCCGTGTACACATATATTCACCCTCCACAATGTTATTTTTCTTGAGTGTTATTTTTCTTGAGTACGCTTTCATTCATATCATCCATTCAGAGGTAGCACTAGTCGCTAGGTGCTTTTGGATGCAGCTGTACTCATGGCCTAAACTCCATGCTAGGTCGGGTGTTGAGAACTCCTTCCCTATGCGGTCTTGAGTTACGATGAAGTGGTTGAAGTATTCAACAACTATATTAAGAATTTCTTTGAATGTTTATTTTGTAGTAACAAATGGCTCCTAAAGTGACGTCTGAAAGCTTTAGCAAGGGGAACAAGGTTTTGGCCATAGTATTCAAAATATGGCAATGCGGTTATTGAGGGATGTGAGGAAACTCTTTTACCTAGAGATTGGGACCAAAGTCTTTTCAATGCCAAGAAACACAACTTGTTGGAAGAATGTTGATCGTAGTTACCTTACTCGTCATCAAGAGCCCTTCCATTAGTTCTTTATTTACATCGATGATAATCCAAAAGATTGGTTTGCCAACCTGAGACTACTTCAACTTAAGATGTGGTTGGGTTTAGAAGATATGTACTACTACTTGGCAATGAAATTAAGGATGCTAATGATTGCTAAAGTTGCCAAGAAGTTTAAAGTTTGAAGCACTTGCAGTTGTCATAGGGAAAGAAAAGCTAGAAGATAACTATAGACCACGTTGTCATGTGGGAGATCTAAGGGAATACCTTGTCATAAGAGTTAAAAGAGTATTTAGAGATTTGGCCCCAAAACATCAATAATGTTGTAAAGAAATTATAAAAATCAAATTTTGATGAATAAAGAGCATAGACTCTTTTTTGGTATATATGTGTACTTTCTCTCTCTTTGTCTTGTTTTTAGATATATCTTCTTAACTATCTAGATTAACTTCCAAGTGATTTTACACGAAATGTATTTTTTCAACAATGCGGTTGGATTCAATGTTCATTGACAAGTTGAAGTGGTTCACGCATCAAAGGGGACTAGAGATTATCTTTTTCCAGATACTTACATAGCATAGAAATTGTATGTCAAAGCACAACCTGAACATCGAACCAAAGTGTAGGATAGGTACATGGTCAACCCAAAACTTTGGCTCAAAGAGAAGATTCAATAGGCAGACATCAAAGTACAGGGATATGTTCAATATCGCAACATGTGCTTGGGTAATGAAGTCAAGTAAGTATTTATATAGAGATGATGTCAATGAACAATACGCTCATGTAAATTGCTTAATCCATTACCACCCACAGACATATCTTGAGGGAAAGAGTGGTATGAGAAAAAGGATATGAATCTCACAGCACAAGTAGAAGTTCTAAACTTTGAAACCCAAGATGTAAACAAATACAATGATAGAACCTTGATTGTAGGAACCAAGATTTGGTTCATAAGACCTTTTCGCATTTATATACCTTCTTCAAAGTAGCATGTATCCTTTTGACTCTTATGGTCATATAAATTTTATTCTGATATAGTTCATATTGTCTTAAGGTCATAATCTTTGAGTTTTAACTTTTATTTTATCAGTTCTAACTAACTTGAGCAATAAGGTCTGTGTGTAGATGACTGCCATTTTACCTCAAGGGATATAGGCAGATATACTCTCTCACCTTATGGTGGAAGAGCATTTTCAGATGGGAGTGGAAGTACAACAGCTTATCATCACGACTACATGTGATGGAGTGGAAAAGAATAGGTTACTATCAACACATTTGTTACCGGGTCGCCATGACGGATGTCTATAGCATAGCTATCTGGCACTAACATAATGTCAATACGTAGGGAAGCGACTTGCGATGGGGCACGGAGACTCAATGAGATTGTCAATATCAAAGAAGTGAACCTAAAGAACTGTTCATGCATCTACAACAGCAAATCGATCACTTCCTAGTCGAAAAATCAACCTATGTCCAATCTCACCGCTCTAGGTCATCACGCCTTTTCGGCATCCAAAGGGATTCGGAATGCCACGAAATTCAAGGAGACTGGTTACAATACCTGAGGGAATAATCCTACCAAATTCTGCAGTCATCTAGGAAGGTACAAAAATCAAGATCCTTCCCAAAAAATGTACAGAAAATTGAAACAGAACTACATGGAAAGGTTCCCTTCAGGCTTAGAAACACTCTTCCAAGGTCAAAACATAAAAAAATAACCATTTGAGCCCTCAAATCAACACCTTTAGCTTATAGACAAGACATCTCAAACCACAACATTATTGAGAATGATTACACTTAGATTAAAGAGAAAGAGACAAGAAACACAATGTGCTATTCGAAATCGAATTCTAATTACCATACAAGGAGAAAGGTTGATTACAAATTGCAGCAGAAGTACATCTCTCAATCGACGTCCAATAATTCCCAAAGATAATGATAATGTTTCTTTCAAACTAAGGGTTTTGACTTAAAAACTTGGGACCCTTTCCCACGGCCATTGGCTACTCGACAAGGGTCATAGGTTCTAAGTGGGCAATAGAGAATAACAGGCTAGATTACACTTCAAGAATCATCAATAGAAAAATTACAAGACTTTTGGCAAAAAGGGATTGAATAGAACGAAGTGTGGCATGTATCCGGGTTTTTAGGTGACAGTCCACTATATCCACCAAGCATTCCTCCTTCCTCTTCATTGCACATCCTCGTACAATTGCATTTGATTGTAGCCTTTAGTAGTCCGTCAGTCTTTTTTCTAGTATCCCTATGAGTCGCCTGAATTTCTCTGTACGTGCTTCAATCTCGATCTTTGTTGGCAGCTCTCTGAATGGGTTATTGTTGAGAGTGTTTTGATATGCAATATGTCAAGCATGCAACTCCTTGGTCATGGGATTGAATATGGAGGAGTCAACTTCAAAAAATCCTATCATGAATGCCTCCTCGAAGGTTTTCATGTAGTGTGAAGGCAAAAACATGACTCCTACATATAATCCCATGATGATGTTTCTGCTCGAAACTTCAGTTTCCAGATTCCATTATAATCCTTTGGTTCCTTCTACAAACACCTTTAAGGAATGCTCCTCTACTTGCTCCTCTACTTCAATATCAGTAAAAGTTGTGATGCAAGTGATTAGCATTTTGGCAATCTTCACAACCATTGGACATGCAAGATCTCGCACCTCCTTCATTATGTTGATGACTCCTTTGACTGTGTGAATTATATATTTCTTTGAGGGGAAGAGATTATTGGTTGGATTTGTTATTATTGGGTAGTTGAGGATTGCGGGTCTCTTGCTTTTCCACGAGTCTTACCATACACCGAGCAACATTTTTCGAGCGAACCAAAATTCGAGCGGATATTTATACGACATAGACCCATGTGGTCCTATATGTAGCAGTTGGCAACTTCACTACTCAGCTTTATTAATAGGAATCTAGAGAGATTCCTAGAGTGTCTTTGAGGAAGGAAAAGAATGCAGATGACGTGCAAGGGGGAAAAATAAGGAGAGATCGTTCATGAGTTGGCCCTGAGAGAGGAAGGAATATGACATGTGCGAGATCTAGGATCTGACACGCAATGTGGGAGGGTGGCACAAGGAGCTGGCAGATGCTACGTAGAGTCTCTCTCTCTCTATGTATATTTTTAGCATGAAAAAATGTTTATAGACGTTGTGGTGAAAACATTGGTGATTTTGTAGAGCAAGCATTACGTGGTAGCAACTTGAGTTTGCCATGGGTGCTCTCTTGTGAAAGTCCTACATGTAGCCCATTGGCATGTGCTCTCCTTTAAGTTGAGAACAAAGTCCTTGTATCTTTGCCCTTTGAATGGGCATCAATTCTGACGAAGCCAACATCTTCTCGTGTCTACAATTGCCACAACTAATCATGATAAGGTTACTATGGGAATGGGAGGATGTATACGTAGGTGGAGTGGGACAGCAAAACGAAGGTGAGGGAGCCTGTCATCATTGTAAGTAAGAGGTTGGCAAGGACACATTTACAATAGCAAGGAAGAAAACTGATGGGGGTGTTTGCGTGCATGAGAACGGGGTGACAATGGGACCTTATACTTTTCCCAAAAGAATGAGAGGGAATCTAGGTCTTAAATTACCGACCAAGTTTAAATTTAGAGCCAAATAATAAAGTGGACAAAATCGTTGAAGTTGTTCTATTTAGGTAGAATCTCATGAGACGCTCCATTTGGACTTGAGGTGAAAATGGGGGGAAATGGCACGTGGAGGAGATGGAGAGAGGGGCACAAAGAGAAAGATGTCTTATTGGACATTGTCGTGCTGACAGAGAAATGGATATTTTTTCAATGTATGCTTGCTTGACGAGTAGGTTGGTTCAATTAATCAGGTGTTGGTTTTGGATTTAATACCAACAGATAAATTTGTAAACATCCAAGTTTTGAGATATTCTTCTGTTTTCCAGAGCCGAGATATTTGTCTCCTTTTTTTAGGGAATACAACTAGTGGGTACTATGTGTCAGTGCCAATCAATAGGAAAGAACACGGTTGCGAGTTGTTCTTAATTTCCAAAGTGTAATTTCTATCATGCATAGCCTAGCATATATGTCATGTTATGTGCTTGCAAGCCATTGTCCCCCCAATTCCCCCTCCTCCGCGCTCACTCTCCCCCTCTTCCATGACACACCTCCTGTACTATATATGCTCTCACGTGCCCATCAGGAGGGAACCTACACATGAAGGAAATGGCATATGGTGAATGAGGGTGGCATCTGTGCAATAAGGCAAAAGTGTGGAGTTGTAGGCGTAGCTTGTGTCTCGGGTGCAGAATAAACAAGGTGTTGGTGACTAGCTATGAAAATTGCAACTTATGGCTTGGGTGCAAGACGGGCAATGGACGCATGTAAATGGGGTCTTGCTTGACTTTTTCTGGGAGGGAGAGAGACTACGTATATTCCATGAAAATTAATAGGGGAGATCTGTGGGGAAAATGTTATTGTTGAGGAGAATCACAAGAGATACTAAGTTGAGGATTGAAAAAGAAAAGGAAAAAGCTAATTTGAAAGGGAAAAAAGTTGAGGATTGAAAAAGAAAAGGAAAAATCTAATTTGAAAGGGAAAAGAGAAGGGTTAAGTTTGGATCAAAGTTAGGTTTTAAAGATGTAGATCTCAGAAACGTTTTTTTTGAAGGAAAAAGGGTGAATTGGCACATGGGGGGAGAGACACGAAGAGAGAGTTATCAACAATTTTTTGGGGATTTTTAGGTTGCACGCGAGGGTGCAGGTGGACGCTAGAGCTCTTTGATTTGTCCGAGCATAGAGCATCATGTGGATGATTGCTATAAGGGCAGAAACGGAGTGGGGGGTATTTTGTCACTGTGTTGAGTACAAGACAAGCAAAGTGGGGTGGACGACGGAAGGGTAGGGCAAGGAAACCTATGTGCTTCATTGCATCTGCTCTTGTTGTGACCATGCAAAACATATAGATGGAGAAGCCGTAGGAGATGGGCTCCCATGCCTTTTTGAGGGGAAGGTAATATGGTGCAGCTGGGCGTACACACTAAGGAACGGGAAAGATAACGCCCAATTGTGGACATGAAGGAAGGCACCAGTGCAATGTTGGAGACCAATCCAGGCAGAATGCTTGCATACGTCTATCAATGTGCGTAGGGGTGATAAGGGTGTGTGGGAATGGTGCTAGGGCTTGATGGATTCATTGGAATCTAAGGAGTCCAAATAGACTAAAGGTATCTTCAAAGATTCCGGGTAATTGGAGAGTAGGGCAAGTCGTAGGTGTGACAAAGGTTTTTCTAAGGTCTGATTAACTAGAATCTAACTAGATCCTGTTTTGCATTTGGGGGTGAAAAGGGGGCGCATGGGAGGTGGAAGAGAGAGAGAGAGAGAGAGAGAGAGAGAGAGAGAGAGAGGACATGCTTCAATGTGTCATTGCATGTGTAAGGGTGAGCATAGGATGATGTGTATTGAGTCTCACTCTTTCCTTGTTGGTCATCAATGGCGATCATGCTTGCTTAAATTCGGCCCCTACATTAAGGAGTGAAGACGGCCCGAGTGGAGAGACCTAATTGACTATCATGTTGTCAAGCCTACGCAGTCAACAAAGGAGGAATTTAGAGGTTGAGTCGAGCAAGGCATCGCAACCTCGTGGAGCAAAGAGAGAGACATAGGGAAGTGAGCAAGGGCGATGGCTTAGGGAAGGGGGGGGGGGGGGGGTATGTCAACACAAAAATTTACCTTGCTTTAGAATTTCTAGTAGGTGGGCTTAGGAGCTGCATTGTAGAAAATGAAAGAAAAAGACGAAGGTTGGGTGGAGATCGCGGCTAGCCAGTCAGAGAACACTTGAACATGAGCTAGACAGGGGAGCAAGTGCCAAAATCCTTCTCTTTAAATTGGAACTGTTGACTCTCTCTCTCTCTCTCTCTCTCTTTCTCTCTCCTTCCTTCCTTCCTTCCCCTCCCTACGAGCGGTGCTGGCAAAGGGAGGTATGATTTTGCTTGTCGCTTTAGGTATGCCCCTCTAATCCCACTCTCTCGCTTTGCCTATCTCTTTCCCAATCCAATTGGCTCTAGTCGTGCAATGGTGTGGTGCCTCCGCCAAGGGTGTCCATGGACAACCTGTATTATACTCTCTCTCTCTCTCTCTCTCTCTCTCTTGTTGAGTCCCATGGCGAGCTTGAATCTCACTCTGTGCCTCTCTCTCTCTCTATGTCGGCTACCCTTAGAAAACATTATTGGAAGCTTCAAAGCATATTAAAATAATAGAGGTAGATGAGAGAGAGAGAGAGAGAGAGAGAGAGAGAGTGGTAAAAAAAAACTCCCCAAGGATCTGCGTTGAAGATCCTTTGAGGAAGTTTTATTTTAAAACACTCTCTCTTTTGAATAGGCTTTTGTTTATACTCTTCAATGTGTTAAGAAAATAAAACTCCCAAAGAGTTTTCAAGGCTTTTGTATTTACCCTTCAATGTGTGTTTATAAAAAAAAACACTCCCGAAGAATTTTCAAAAACAAATTTTCATTTGGTACAAAAAGGAGATAGAGAAAGTTTTTCTTTAAAAAAATACCTCCCTCAAAGGATTTGCATCGACGCAGATCCTTTGAGGGAGGTCTCTAGAGCTACTCTACTCACAGCTTTGCTGCCTATGAGTCCCTACCCTCAAGGGTACAAAAGAAGGGTTTTGCGGTAGGGTGAAGCCTAGGTGTGATCAGGCAGAGGTCGAGGACAGTGGATGCTTGGAGGGCGGCGGGCTCTAGGGTGAGCCATCGGGAAACTTCAACCCTTGTTTCTTTGGCCTTCCTCTGCCATGCCCTTGTTTTTCTCAGCATGGTTGCCACACAACAACAAAAATCTCACCTTGCCTCTCTAATAGAACTTGCACAGTTAAGAGTTGGATGGAAACACTTTCTTCCACCTACTCATCAGAGGTTTTCTAGAAGCAAGATGTGTGTGTGTGTGTGTGTGTGTGTGTGTGTGTGAGAGAGAGAGAGACAGAGAGAGAGAGAGAGAGAGAGAGAGAGATTTTCCTGTCGAAAAGAAAAATTGATATAGCCCTTACCCATAGCAATCTTTGCACTTGAGGATGGTGTTGGCACTACTGGATGTGGATGTGGTGGCAAACTGTCTTGCTGAGAAGGGGCAAGGTCTTTTTGTGTAGGCTACATCACATGAATTGCCATAGAGGCATCAAAGACATGCTACACATTTTGAGATACACACACACACACACACAGGTTTTTTAAATGCAAAGAGGGGTGTAGAGTCTTTGTTTATTGCATGCACTATGAGAGAGAGAGTTGGGGGGGGGGGGGGGGGGGGGGGGGGGGGGGAGGGGCATTAGAAAAAGTAAGGATTTTATTAAGATTCTCCCTTTCAGTATTTTCTTGAAAAAATAGTGGCTACATACTCTCTATGTAGTTTTTTTTTTTAATTCTCCATCAAAGGGTCTGCATTTCTTTTAACGAGAGAGAGAGAGAGAGAGAGAGAACGCTACTGTGTGGATCTCTAGGAAGCTCCCCACCCTCCCTTTAAAAAAAAAAAAATTTGCCTCAGCCCCTCGCATTGGTGCATGAGGCTTGGGGAATTCAAGAGAAGGGGGGCGGGGGGAGATAAGTTGAGATTCTCTACGACTTAGCCGCATTGAGTAACACAAACAAAATCATATCCACTAGTTGGGATCCTCTTTGAGATGGCTAGTTCCTTTGTTGGAAAGAGGTAGAAAGAGGAAAAAGGCCAAAGCTAATCGGCCTCTTTTTTTTAATAGTCTATAGGAAAAACAAGGTAGGAGGTGAATTGAGGAAGTAAAGTGCATGAATGGATGCGATGGCCCTAGGTGTAGTCCGCCCCATCAGCATTGACAACCCTTACTCCCTAGAGTCCGCTTTTGTTCACAATTTTCTTACGTATGAGAAGAGTGGTTGTGCTTTTATATGATAGACATGTGACATGTATTTCCCCTCTGTCCAAGATCATGGATGTTCATTGAACCTGATTAGATAGGTGTGCGCTCCTTGCCGCACTGTCGAAGCAAGGGACTTGCCAATACACCGTGTGCGAGCCACAAACGGCTCCAAGCACACAACAAGCCTAAACTAGCAAGCTCAAGAAAACAAAGGGTGTGTCACTCACCGCTCTACGCTCGCCTTCGTGGTGGATTCCTCGCCGCGATGAAGAAGAAGCTGCAGTTGTGCCGCGCTCAACCGCTTCGCCGCCGTCGTGCCTTCGTAATGCTCGATCGCACACACACTCTCCCTCTCTCTCTCTCTCTCACACACACACACACACAAGGAGGTGAAGAAGAAGAAGATGGAGATGGAGCAAGAGCACTCTTCAATTGCACAAATGAGAGAATGAGTAAAAATTAGGTTTAGTTGGCTTTTATAGGATCTCACCCCATTCACACTTGGGCGCCCATGCTTAGCCAACTAATCCCTTGAATGTCCAAGTTAAAGTGCGCCTCTCATCGGCGATCACTCCTACCCTTTTCTTATTGGTCCGACAAGCCCGGTACCTGACTCTACCAAATACATAATACACGTCCGTCGTAGGTGATGGGTGTCCGTGTGCCGTGAGGGTTAACATGCCCCCCTTCCTGATGTAGATTCCGTCCTCGGAAGCTATTGAGTTGAAGCTGGTTCGTCGAGGTGGAAGAGCATTTGAGATGAATGTCCTTAGCCTTCTTCAGTCACTGCAAAATCAAACAACATTGGCACAGTAATTGCATTCTCTTAAAAAGCATATGCAATTTTAGGTAGACAAATTGATTGGTCAAAGAATTTCAAACAATTTGTTAGCAATGAACATTAAATTGCAATGTAATCAAATGCATAAACAGATGTAAAGGTAGAAAATTAAACAAGTCTGGGGTCGCTAATTTGACAGTCGAAAAGCACTAGAGATCGAATATTAATACCATGGGTAAGCTTCTTAATTTTCTGTGGTCAATTAAGTTGTTTAATCGCGAGAGCCAAGTATTCATGTTCGAGGGCTGACTAGAGGCTATATCTAGAAAACCTTGTAGTTAAGCTACCATAAAAGGAATTTCTCATGAAATCATCGCCTGACTGATTACTTTTTCTTTGACCCCCCAAAGTCTTTTCACATTGATTCAATTATGATGTGTGTGCTTATTTTGTATGCCTTGGGTTTTTTGCTTTTCAAGGAAAAGCGCCCACACTGGGAACCTCTAGGGCTCTAGTACCATAGGCGATACATGTGAGTGAAGTACCAAATCAAGCTGAGATTTCTCTTCCAGCTTAAAATTTTACATTGTGGCACTTTGATTTTTTGTTTGTTCATTTTCAGCATTTTAATTTTGTAACTTTGGGGGGTCATATAACACTGTTACCCTCCCCAGGCTCATCACATTAGTAAAGTCCCTTTATAATACTTAAGCTAAAGGTCACTAGGGTTAAGCCCACTAGAAAGCCCTAGTACATTTCATACAATGCTGCCTAAATCGGATTAAGAACCTAAGTAACCATTGCTTATTAGGAAGGCATTCCCCATGGTATTAAGAGAAGATTTCTAATACCTAGCTTGGTCAAACTAGCTTAGTCGGACTGCTTGATTTTTAAACCTAAACAAGTGATTATGACAAAACATTACATTGAATTAAATGTTTGATACTAAGCAAATGCACTGAATATTATGCTACCAATCACAATCAAAGCAGACAAACATGGATGCAAAGAGATAAAGGCAATACTAATGGACAAGAAACACCTGTTTGTGTCGATGGTCGCGCTTGATTTGAAGGTTCCATGAAGGTCCAAATCCTATCAATAGCAACACGCTCCTGTACACACTAGGAAACAAAAGGAATACCTCCAGGAGGCACATTAGTAGGAAAAGAGATCTTCGCTAATCACTCAACTCTAAAACAGAAACACTCTATCGTACTAATCTTACCTACCCTCCATCCCTCAAGTGATGAGGATCAAAGGTGTTTCATGGCATAGGTTTCTGTTTCACTGTACCAGATGTGACATGTGTAGGTCTGAGTCAATGTTTTGACTTTTATTGTGCATACTCGTTTGCTAATTGCTCTTGCTCTTTTTTTTTTTTGTGAGTATAAAGCTTTATATGTACATTCCCTAAGATTGGTGATTAAGAGGTCAGGGAAAAAGGTTGAGAGGGAAACAAATGAATAATGGATGTCCACAAACACTCCCCCCTTCCTTGGGTAGATCATACCGTTTGAAATGAGCTTGTCACCCTTTGAAACCAATTGTTCCAGTTGGTAATAGGTGAGGATTTTTGCCAGTAGTTTTCTATTACCCTAGGTGCCTTGTCAAGCTGCAAGGGTGGTAAGGTACTCTCCCAGGATCGAACTTGAAGTGGTTCATCAGGTGATTCTTGAACACTGGGAGGTGTGGATTCTTTTGTAGCTTCATGGAGGTCCGCTACTATAGATGGAGGCTGTGTAGAAGCTTTTACCTCTATGGATGTATTACATGAGGAGCTAGAAGCTTCATGGGACTCCCCCCTTCCTGAGCTAGGTGGAACAAATCGTTCTTTCTTTGGTACCCAAACTAGCTCGGGAGCGGGTGTGTAGCATTCTGTGATTTTTTTCTTTCCACGATCATTGATTCGTTTTGGAGCTACGGGATTGGGCTCACATGGGTCAGGTGTTAGGTAAGAGCACAATCTACGTTTTGGCACCCAGATTTGATCATTTCCTTGATAGTAGCCTTGGGCTTCCAATAGTCGTTTAGGGATCCATCGCAACATTTTCTTACTTTTCTTGGAGCGAGTGGTACGTTTCTTACAAGGCTTCTGCTTTTTAGCACTAGTTATGGTCACTAAAGAAGCTTTAGGGACCCACTTGTATGTTTTCTTCGTTACATTAGGATGAGTCTTGTCGGAAGCGATATGCATTGCTTGTAGCATATTTAAGGGTATACGCATTTCATCCCCCTCAGGTGTTACCCAGGTCGTCCCCCTATTTCCCCAAGTGTCTATGGTTGATGCTAGGTGGACCCAATCCACATTGTCTGATTCCGTCATACCCGGTAACACATCCATGTAAGGAGAATCTTGGCCAATGTCTGTATCCTTCTTACAAGTGTAACAATATTGTAGTGGGGCCGAGTGAACTGTGGTGTCAGAGCGATGATCAATAATGGTTTTACTCCCTAAGGGGTGTACCTTACCAGTCACCAAATCCACTCTAAGGACAGAGTCTTGGAATTGCAAATAGACATGATTTTTAGACCAATCGTGAACCATTTGTGCTTCCCTCATGAATGGTCGTCCTAAAATCATTTCATATGACATAAGGTGTTTAGAGAAATCCATTACAATGAACGTATGTCGTACCTTGTGTCCTAGAACTTTGATCTTAAGATCCTTGAGCATCCCCATAGGTTTGGCTATGGTACCATTTGCCATCTTTACCACAATGTTAGTAACACTGAGGCGGGGTTTTCCCATGGATTCCCAACAATCATTTGTAACGATGCTAACTCCCGCACCACCATCAAGAATTCCCTTTATAGTTAATCCCTTGGTAGTGATGGGTAGGGTCGCATTAGACTCGTCGCCTTCAAAATACTACCCTAATTCGTTAATGGGTACCTCGATCACAGACTCGTGTCCATCTAAGTCAAGTGATTGCACATGATTTTCCTCATCAATCATAATCCAGTTAGGCCTATTTGGTTGCGCAAACTGCGGTAATCCCGTTCGTAGCTCTCCGTTAAGGAATGCTCGAAGTGCAAGGAATAACTTAGGATCTCCATACAGCTTTGCTATGATCGTGGTTCGGACCTCAGAAAACATGAAGTCCACTAGTTTGGCAACATTCATTGGCGTTTTGCAGGGTGTAGGTCCTTGACTAGGAACTGGTGAGGATGGAATCTCATATTCCTCAATGGGATCAGGTATTCCTTCGTTAAACATCCTTCCCAACAAGAAAGGTGTATGCTCACTTTCTGATGTCCCGTCCTCGCTCCCTTCATGGATGATACTAGATATGGCTAACGGTCTATGGTTCATGTGAGGTGGATGAACTTGCGTGGGAAACACTGTGTCATGAATTTTGACCTGCATGGGTTCTGGTTCTAGTTTCCTTTGAGTCTCCTCCACTAAACCTCTTAGATGTTTCACCTGCTTAATCTCGTCTACTGGTTTTGGGTACGTCCCAATCTTCTTTTTACGATTCTTCCCTTTTTGCCCCTGCGGTTTATCTTGGGGGTCTTGGATTGGATTTGGAAACACTTGTGGTGTTTTCAGAGGCTCTTTATGGTTTTCTCTTATTCGGTTTTCATTTGGTTCCATGTTACGGTTTTCTTTGTCGGTCTTTCCCTTTGTGGTATTGGTTCTAGTCTCCATTGTCTCGACTGAATCTGAATCATCCTCGAGGTCATTCATATACACGGGGTCATCTCCTGTTCCTATGTTTGTTTTGGAACTTGGCTTTGAATTTTCCGTATTCTGCGACTTCTTCCTTCGTGTCTTCTTTTTCTTTGCTTGGATAACTAACGCGGTATCTCTCTCTTCGAGGATATGTCCTGGCCCTTGAAGCATGGACCGTGTAATCGCATAAGCAGGTGCGACGGGTGGTATTGGCGATGTCACACTAGCAATTTCGACCAAATTCAGGGGTGTGATTTTAGGCGCATTTGGGTTATAGGGGCATTGGGCAATCAAGTGATCTATGCCACAACGATTACATGTGAGTATTGGCATTGCAGACGTGCTCCCTTGATTCACTTGCATCTGTGCAGCATTCTTTTGCAGCCTAATAGGGCACTCCGCTACTCGATGTGGTCCACCACACTCGTAGCATTGAAGAGGTGGCCTCCTAGCCTGGGTGTTGATATTTTGACCTCTGGATGCAAGAGCAGCTTGATAAACCGGCTTGACTTGTCCCCAACAATCTTCCATGTAGTATATAGGACACTCTTCCAATGTATCAAGTCCGTAGGCAATACTAGTGTCTATTTCCTCCTCACAGCCATCTGCATAAGCATTTGATGGCTCGCAACCCACTTGGTTCATAGGGGCGACTCTTGGATGCGGGGGCTGTGGTCCTAGCACAGGAGGTGGTAGCGGTGTAGCTTGTACAACATTTTGAGATCTAGGGTCCATGTGTTGCAGTAGTTGCTCAACAGGTGGAGTAGGCATCAATACAGGAGGTCGAGGCGCATCCGTCCAGGCTACAGGTGGTCTATTTGCCATCATACGTTTGATCATTAAACAATCCTTAGCTTGGTGACCATACCTACCACATGCGTTGCAAGTTCCATTAAATTTTACTCTAAACGTAGGGCACTCACTAGTGCTATGTGGACCTAAGCAAATGGAACACCATTGTTGCTCCCTTCTTGGGTACATGTGACTATTTTGAGGGGGTCGATTATCCTTAAGAGACTCTTGGATTGCCTTGGTGAGGTCTGTCAAGAATGTCTCAAATACCTTTGGCTCATTGGCAATGGGCTTTGCAGTCATGGGTTCATACTCAATGGCTTGTGAGCTAGTGGATCTCGTGTCAGTAGACACCCTCATGCCTGCTATCATCAAGTTGTCCTCTAGTTGGATTGCATTGGCAGTGACATCTTCCCAGGTTGTGATACCTCTAATCACTAGTCCATTATAGATTCCTTCATTCCTCAACCCTCGAATGAATCGATCAAGCAGTTGGTTATTGTTGAAGCGCTCATTTACATGGTAACGAGAGTTTAAGTGCTTTAGACGACTAATGAAGTCCCTTACTGACTCTCCTTCCTTACGTTCGGCCTTCTGTAGCTGAGATGCTATACCCCAAAGCACACCTTCTCGTATGTACTCCTTTAGAAACAACCTTCGAAGGGTAGGGTAGATTGTTTTCTCGTCGACCCTTAGGGTCCTATACCAATCTCCAGCCTTCCCACTTAATGTCAAGCTTAAGGCATTGCACTTATGTAGTTCGTTGCGTTCCCCTAAGGAATCACATACTTGTTCAAACACTTCAATGTGTTTTCTAGCATCTTCGTCCCCATTGAATTTTTGCGTGAGTTTGGCAATTTGTACTGCCTTACTTCTAGGCTCTCTATCAGATGCATGACGCATATTTTCCGCGATAGATCGACCTATGGTTTGAGCAAACACTGCCAAGTCACCTATGTGAGGAGGTAGGGCCGGTGGAGGTACTCTTGGAATCATATGTGGGAGAGAAACGGGTATCGGTCTTGGCATATGTGTAGATGATGCAGGATATGGAACATAACCGGGCATAGGTCCACTCGGATAAGAGCTAGGGAGCAGCACTCGAGGAGCATAAGCAAGTGGTACAATTGGAGGTGTGGGGGCCATGTGTGCATAAGGGGCTAGAGGCACATACGGTCGAGGCCCCATATTAGGTACTACGACACTAGGTAGTGGCACTGCGCTAACCGTAGATGTCATCGGTACATTCTCTGTCAGGCTTATCCCTGGAGTGAGCACTGTGTTTTCCTTGATAGAGGGTTGAGCCAAGTTAGGGAAGCTAAAGTTTTCGCTCGGAGTCTCAGATTGCATAGAGACCCCAGGTGAAATGACGTAAGATGGGTCCATGGGGCTCATTAGAGGAGTCTCCATTTGTGATAGAGTAGGCTGTTGAGCCTTGCTCGTATCCAGAAATCTCATGGGGCCAGTTGAGAGTATATTTACCCCTCGGTTTTGCCTTTCAGATTGAATAATGCCATGGATAACATTACAGATCATTTTCTGTTGATCTTCGATGCTCGTGGCACTAGAGGTGGATTGTACAATCTCTATCCATCCTACATGGTAGGCGTGGCCAGAGTGTAGATCCGTCAACACCTCAGTGTGGAGGTCGTATGTCCAATGATCATTAATGAACAATCCTTCTAGAGTCGACGTGTTAATGGTTTCTTGTGAGGTAGAAGCAATGTTGCTCCCCGTGGTTTTACTTGTCACCAACGGTACTCTAGAGGGAACTTCTGAAGGAGGCAGCTCAACAGGGCCTTCTTGGTAAGAAGTTGGCAGGATATCCACATGGACACTCTTTGGGGGTGTGGGGTCCACATGCGATGTGAAAGGAGAGTCCACTTCCCCACCCCCTTCGTGTGCTTCATTTGCATCAGGTTCCGAGCGAGTAGCTCTACCTAATGTTTCCATGAAACGGCTAAACATACTAGTACTAGGCTGTGGAGCTTCGGGAGGTGCATGGCCTTCTCTCTCAGTGTTTTGGGTAGGGTATGCTTCCATGATTTCTGAGTCGGAGGAGGAATCACTAGCGGCTATTTTAGGGTCTTGGGTGGTGCTACCTTGTGTCCCCGCTGAGGGTCTAGAGCTTATCGTGGATGGGTAATGGGTGTCCGTATGAACAGAGGCACCCTCAATATGCTCGTGTTCTAGCACCCGCCCAGAGCGTAAGTGCATGTGCTTCTGATACCCTAAGGTGTCAAAAAGCTGCTCTAGGAGGCCTTGTGACTAGTTTTTAGCGTGTTTTTTGTTTGTTTTTTTGCTAGATTTTTTAGAGCGTGTCGTGGAATGGGTCGTGTGATAGCTCGAAACGAGCGTATCGGTCAGAGGGTCGTGCCGTGCTTTACAGCCCTCCGTTTGGTCACTCTATGCCCTCGGAATCCCTAAAACTGTCAATTTCCAGTAGGGAACTAGGCCCAAACTAGAAAGTCTAAGGGTGCAAGTGGGAAGAGAAAGGAGGAGAGTGGAGGACTTGTCCCACATGCTCTCATTCTCTCTTGAGGGAGTAGGGTATATATATAAGAGTGAGTCTAGTATATATCATAAGACTGAGGACTGAGGCCTGGGCCTGGGCTTGGGCAAATGATCCCGGATCCGATCTATCTTTTATACAAACCAACCCGTCCGTTTTAAGAGTCACGTTTTTTATTTTCGAAAAATTCCGCCGCCCGCTCACTCGCGTTTTTAATTTCCGATTTTGAATTTATTTATTTATTTATTTATTTATTTTTGGTGCAGAAAATATAGAAATTGAAAACGCAGATATGCAGAAATTTCAGAAAACGCAGATATGCAGAAATTTCAAAAAACGCAGAAATTCAGAAATTGCAGAAAATGCAAAAATTGCAGAAAAAACGCAGAAAATTAAAAAAAACGCAGAAATGCAGAAAATTGCAGAAATTGAAAACGCCGAACTTGAAAATGCACAAATTGCGGAAATTGAAAAAACGCAGACAATAGCAGAAATTGAAACTTGACAGCAAATGCATAAAACGCAAAAAACAGAAATCTCCACACACTCCTTCCCTGCCTTTCCTATGATAGAAATTGCACCACAAGGAAGCGTAAAGTGCTAACCGAGCTTAGTGTAGGGCATATCCCCGGCAACGGCGCCAAAAATGTGCGCTCCTTGCCGCACTGTCGAAGCAAGGGACTTGCCAATACACCGTGTGCGAGCCACAAACGGCTCCAAGCACACAACAAGCCTAAACTAGCAAGCTCAAGAAAACAAAGGGTGTGTCACTCACCGCTCTACGCTCGCCTTCGTGGTGGATTCCTCGCCGCGATGAAGAAGAAGCTGCAGTTGTGCCGCGCTCAACCGCTTCGCCGCCGTCGTGCCTTCGTAATGCTCGATCGCACACACACTCTCCCTCTCTCTCTCTCTCTCTCTCTCACACACACACACACACAAGGAGGTGAAGAAGAAGAAGATGGAGATGGAGCAAGAGCACTCTTCAATTGCACAAATGAGAGAATGAGTAAAAATTAGGTTTAGTTGGCTTTTATAGGAGCTCACCCCATTCACACTTGGGCGCCCATGCTTAGCCAACTAAACCCTTGAATGTCCAAGTTAAAGTGCGCCTCTCATCGGCGATCACTCCTACCCTTTTCCTATTGGTCCGACAAGCCCGGTACCTGACTCTACCAAATACATAATACACGTCCGTCGTAGGTGATGGGTGTCCGTGTGCCGTGAGGGTTAACAATAGGTGTCGTAGTCTGGTTAGTAAATTCATGTGCTTGTATTGATACTATATGGCTAGTAAATTTAGGGAGGGAGTATATTTTGGAGAGAGAGAGAGAGAGAGAGAGAGAGAGAGAGAGAGAGAGAGAGAGAGAGAGAGAGAGAGAGAGAGAGAGAGAGAATGGCTCCCTTTCCCCACTGGCACAAGGATATGAGCGTCACATTCTTTAGCTCTCTACAAGTGGCTTCATCATCACATTGATTTATATGGATATAGAATTGTCACTAGAATCAAATGTTGTTGTTGGCTAGATGCATATGTAGATAGGGCAATAAAGAGAGACACGATCAAGATCTACTA
Organism: Adiantum capillus-veneris; assembly: GCF_014529385.1. Classification (NCBI taxonomy): domain Eukaryota; kingdom Viridiplantae; phylum Streptophyta; class Polypodiopsida; order Polypodiales; family Pteridaceae; genus Adiantum; species Adiantum capillus-veneris. The sequence goes on along the minus strand of NC_140952.1, from coordinate 76,140,708 downwards.
GTTTTGTGAGGGGGCTAGAGCAGACAGCATTGCAATTTTCCAGTTATACTTTGAGGATCAAAGATATTATTGTTGGGGTTGGAGCTAGGGAGGATGCCGCCTGAGGGCCATGGCGAGAAGCTGTGTGGTGCTGCAGAGGACGAGAGAGAGAGAGAGAGAGAGAGAGAGAGAGAGAGAGAGAGAGAGAGAGAGAGAGAGAGAGAGAGAGAGAGAGAGAGAGAGATTCGACACAAGCCAAAGCAAAAATAAAACACGCTATTCTATTGTTATTGTTCATTGCATATAAGCCTTTCAAAGGATATAAAGCCACAAAAATCCATGCAAAACTTGAGCTCTAACTGAGTCTCTACTACATGCCTATAAGAGGCTTTTCCCACGGCTGACCCAAAAGGGCTTGAACCCAACAATCCACCCCTCAAGCCCGAATTGGATAGGTCACTCTCATGATGCCTCGAGTTTTTGGTGTCCTCGATAACCGTGAGTTTGAGGTTCTCTCACAACCAAGGATTTTTGGTGTATCCATAACCTGGTGCTAGGTGAGTAACTCCCCCTTGAACAGATAGGGTGTAGGTCCAAAAAATAGCTACCAAAAATGGAGTTTTTGGTTCACTGCCAAACCTTGGGTTTAAGGTGTACCCAGTAACCTCATGAGAATGCAACAAAAATGGGCTGAGAACTGACAAAATTTGGGAGGTCTTACCACTTATCTTTGTGTGGCAGTGTCTATAACCCGTACAAATTTTGACATGGCATGACAATAGTTGACAATTTATATGCAAAAATAAGGCTTTGACTGAAAGTTTATGATGGTTTTGACAATAGACAAAAGTTGAAACAAAACTATGACACTAAACTGGCAAAAAATAGCTCATGAAAGACTTGTACTGTGGTCTCGAAGTGGATCTGGATGTTCAACATCTTTTGATGTACCTCTTGGTTCTCGAAGCAAATCTTCTTTGGCCTTAGTGGAACTCCGCGTATAAAAAACTTGTTTGCCTCATCCTTGCCGACTTGAACTTTTGAAGAGTTTTGATATACGGTGAGAAAAGCTTGTCTTGAAGCTTTCTTGCACCACTTCATTGTTTTGAGAAGCTGTATTTGTAAAAAAAACTTTTCCGAGTGTGGGATCTTGTCGATTTGTGTGCATGTTGACTTTTGATGCCATATTCGACAGACAATTGAATTTGATTGTCGAAATTGCTGAAACTGAAATTGGCAGCTATCGAACTTGAAGACACTCACCAAAATGCGCACAGATTACTTGATGAGGGTGTGAGTGAGTATGTCTTTTATCGAGGTGATGTGTGTGAAGCACTTCTTGACCAAGGCTAAAAATAGGAATGACACTATAGTCATAGTGTGAAAATGAAAACAAAAAGGGCAAAATTTCTCTGTGTAGAGATGGCGCAACAGATGACGACGACGCTGTGAGGTTTGTTTGACTTGCAGCAAACTGTGTACTCCAATTCAGGAGTTGCTCAAGTGTCGAAATAGTGTAAGCATGCCAGGGCGATTCAGTAGATTCCGATTTTGCTGGCCTCCAGTAGGTCGACTGTGCGTCCTTCCTCTCTGCAGGCAGCAGTTCCTGCGCGCTGAGTCGAGGGCCGAGAGCCGAGGCCTAGTAGGGCTCTGATACCAGTGTTTGGGTTGGAGCTAGGGAGGATGCCACCTAAGGGCCATGGCAAGGAGCTATGTGGTGCTACAGAGGACGAGAGATGGAGAGAGAGAGAGATTTGACACAAGCCAAAGCAAAAATAACACACGCTATTCTATTGTTATTGCTCATTGTATATAAGTCTTTCAAAGGATATAAAGCCACAAAACTCCATGCAAAACTTGAGCTCTAACTGAGTCTCTACTGCATGCCTATAAGAGGCTTTTCCCACGCCTGATCAAAAAGGGCTTGAGCCCAACAATTATGGGTTCTTTTCTTCAAACTCTCGTTTTATTTCTTTATCTTTATTTCTTCCTCACTCCTTAAGCACAAAGAAAGACACCTTTCCTCTTACCCATCAACACCATCTACAAAAGGCCTCTAAATTGCATCTACCAAAACGAGCCTAAAGCTTCTACGCATGTCAACGTCTCAATTTTGGGAGAAGCCTTCAAGATAACGCGCGCGCGCACACACACACACACACACACACACACACACACACACACAGAGGAGACAAGCATGAAGTAGTCGATGCAACACAAACTTCTTGCATACATTCGAAGATCAATTTGTCTTTTGGGATATTGGTAGATTCACCATAAATGCTAAATAAAAAACAACGAGGATAATGATACCGGTCAACAAATATCAACAAATAGGTGGCGGTCTCAATTTGTAGCACCCTAAAATACTGATAATAGGCGCCTACTAAAGCTGCCCCATGAGCAAAGAGCTGAAAAATACTCAAATATAGTGCAAAACTAAGAGAAAGGGGGGGAGGGGGGGGGGTTGCTTGCAAGGTTGAGCATTGATGCATAGGAAGGCCTGCAAACAACATGTTAGCAATGTTAGACCAGTGTTTGGAGAAAATGATCTTCACAAACTTAGAGAATTCCTTTGGGCAATGGAAAGTCTACAAGGTTTCTTTTACTTGCTAGAAAAAACACAAGAAAGAACAAGCTCAAGAGTTATCCAATGTCAAGCTCGATGGCATATACCTCTTGCTTAGCATAGCCTCCTTAAATTTAACCGCCATCTTTAGGAGGTATAGGGCCCATTTATTTAGTCTCTCAAGGGAAGAAATGAGTGACTTACATGAACTCTTGGTTGTGTGTGTTTTGATAAAGTTCCTCTCATTAACTCGCTCGATTTTATCATCGCTCGAAAAAGTTCTCGGAGTTTGGGATTCCTCCTTTTCCACGAATAGAAACTATCCTAGGATCGCCTTCTGTTGATGGGACAGTAGGTCGGGTCGATACAAAGATGTTGTGGAGCATTCTTGTAATATGTTTGATCTCTTGGACGCCTCTCGAACCATTTCTTTTGCCAAGAAGGTTGAGTATTGATGATTGTTTGTACTTGTACAATAGTTATAGGACCATCCCTATAATCACCTTTGAGATTGGGCTTGATGGTAGGTAGTATTTTTCTTTTCCATAAGAGAGCCTCCTGCCTCATCAATGGAACCGCAATCATTTCATGCCCCAAATTCTTCACCACTTCATCAAGTGTAATCATGAGAAGGGCATCTGACTCCAACACCTTGAGCTCATATTGCAGTCAAATTTTATCTTTGGCAGTTTTGGAGATTGGTGTATTGGTTGGATCTTCAAACTCATGTATTGTTGTTTCTGTGCTCGTACTAGGCATATCTGCATATTGAGTTTCCAGCATCAACTACTTCTCTCATATTGTGTGTGAGAATTCTACAGTGCATGTGGCTGGGCTTGCATCCTGGTTTGATCTTTTATTTGAAAATTCACCCAATGCATCGCGCCATGAGCAGCCATGTCCTCCTTTGCTTTGGCCAGTTGTTTATGTAGCTATTCAATCTCCTCATCTTTAGATTTTTGTAAAGCTCAATGTCTTGTTGTTGGGATTTGTCTGTCGTACTTTTCTTGAGCAATGGCAATCTTTAGATCCTGTATTTCTTGTGTCAGCGAAGTCAGTTTAACTGACATACTTGTTGAGGTTGGTATCTCTTGCGAGGCTAAGAGTTGTGTAAGAGTCTTGCTCACCACTGCATATGACTCTCTGAGTTTTTTGTTTTGATTCTTCTCTTTGGTGAACTCTTCCTCTAGTTGTTGCTACTCTACCTGCAAATTTGTGTTTATTTCATTGAATGCTTGAACTTCCTTGTAGTAATAAGCAGCATTGTCTTTCTCTCTTTGTAGTTCTAACTGGAGTTGTAATTAAACTGTTTGTAACTCCTCGATCCTATTTTGCAGTTCTAGATTGTGTTTGGCTGCTTTGGTTTCTTCCTTCTTGGTGTCTTCCAGCTCTAATTTGTGTAGGTTGTAGAGTGCTCTTTGGCATTGAAATTGGAGCTTGATCTGTTCCAAATATGAGTCAATGTCAAAAGACCTAATCCTTTGTGTCCCTTCATCTACCACAGCCTGCGAACGAGGCGACCTTGTCTTTTGTTGTTCTTTTTTACCTTGATCGGAAGTGCCAGTCTCTATTGTCATTGTTTCTTCTATTATCTTTGCTTGTTCTTATTGTGCTTCATTGACCGCTAGAGTTGTGGTGATCTTTGGAACTATTGTCTCATCTTCTTGAACTATTTGTTTTCTTGGTAGCACTTTGTCCGTTGTCTATTCAGGTATGTCCATGGTGTACTCCTTTTTCTCCTTTTTGACCTTTGGATTATCTGATTCTTGAGTAGGGAAAGGTATTTTTGCCTTGATTGGTGATGGCGTGTTTTCTATGTGACTTTCAATTGTGTCTAAACTACCTTCCTCCTCTTGATTTTCTGCCTTCTTAGTGTTGTCTATCTTCTCTGCCTTGTTAGACTCGTCTGATGATTCAAAGTCATCGACGTGTGGGCGTTTTGATTATTCTCTTTCCCTTTGTTCCATCTTGCATTTAAGCTCGTTCTGAATTTGTACCGCATCTCACAGGCAATATTCAGATTTTCTATTGTCTCTCTTCCTTTATGCTCTTTGATTCTTTCTAGAGATTTAGATTTTTGTGTTGCAAAGGCATGTCCTCCTCGTCCTCTCTTTCATCGTTTTCATTTGTTCCAAGACTTCTTTTTTCCTCATTCCTTTGTTGACGAAGTCTCTCCCTTTGTGCTTGAGCTTTTTCCATAGTTCTTCGTGCTTGTGTAATGGGAATTACATCTGTAGCTTTGGTAGATATTATCTTTAGTATTGTTTGTCTAATTGTGAACTCATCATCTTTTCCCTCCTCTGAAGACTGATACGCTGAGGGAGATTCTCTATCCTTTGACATAGCTTCATCCTCGCTGTTTGGCACATCTGATTCTATTGCCTCGTTGTAAGAGTCATGTTTTCTTGAGCTTTATCTTGTTTGCTTTATCTTTGGTAGTGGTTTTGTAGATGGTTCTGCCATCGGCTTCAACTCTCTTTTGGATTTACGAATTAGATCCAACTGTGCTTCTGCAGGTGGTAGTTCATCAATCATGCTTGAGGCCTGGTAGACAATTTTGTTCAGCATTGGTCCATTATTCATATATGATTTTCTTTTATGACTTCCTTTGATGCTTGCTTCCACTATATTGTCAAGGATGTAATGGCCAAAGTTGCAGTTGACCACCCTTCTTTCAGCTAGTCCCATTGCCATGACCACTGCCATGTGCAAAATTGGTTCCATGTAGCGTGGTGGCTTTTGCACTTTGAAGTGTTGAGATATTAACCACAGTGGCAGCTTTGTCTTCGAGTAGATCAGATCTTGAAAGGTCAATTTGTGTCCCCTCTGCTTTAGAAATTCCTTGTCATTATCTATTGCTTTTGTTTTGCGCAATAAATTGTGGGTTTTGTGCTGCAAGTGAAGAGCTTTGTTGATGATTTTTGTGGTGATTTTTACCTTGATTGTAGCCCCATCTTTGTCGATTAGAGTTGCTTCTCCATTGTATTGAGTGGAGATAATTAGTTCATGGGCTCTCCGGAAATCTGTTCCCCATGGCGGTAATCTCAAGAATTTGTCCAACTGTAGACATCTGGCCCCTTCTAGCACTTTGGATTTTTTGTTTAACATCCACAATTCCTTTGGAAATAAGGTGGTCTTCACTATCACTCAATCTACCGCTTGGATTTTCCCAATGAAAATGTTTTCGGGTATTGCTTCTAGTTCTTGTTCCCTGATGTGAGCTTTCTCGTTTGATAAGATATTAGTGATCTCCTAAGGTTCCAGCTCCCACTCTTTTTGTTCTTTCCTGGGGCATTCTGAGACCCATTTTAAGTTGATTTTAGAGGTAGGCAATGGCCAAAAAAGCTATCGAGGAACGGAAAAACGCAAACTTTGACCCTTTTGCACACATTTTCCTATAGTTCATCCTAGCACACTAGTGAATAATTTCCAAGTTTGGACTTGTTTTTCCTGAGTTTACTCAACTTTCCAGTTTATGGTCATGTTTTTCTCGTTTTGACCATATCTGTTTTGTGGATCCAACTTGGAGCACTACCCTTGACTATTATCTGATGGTTCATTGACTCCTGATGATTTGTGCCAAAGAATCACTTTCTTGCTCAACTTCCCACCAAGTTTCATCACTTTCTGGATTCATGAGAAGTGAGAAATTGATGCAGGCAATTTTTCACGACCTTATAAGTATCCCTTTGCTTTGTTTTACCACAATTCAGACCTTTAGTGTTTCTTCTCTTGATCCTTGGGTTTTACACACTGTCTGATTTATTTTTGCTTTGTACTTCTTTTGGATGAAGCCACTCGAAGTTCCAAATGCTACTCTAGTTAGTGGGTTAGCTTCATGTTCCCTTCCCTAGCTCGATGTCATAGTGTTTTTTGGAAGTTGGATCATTTTAGCATTGGTTACATAAAAAATGACCCGCTGCAGACTGAAAGTACCAAATCACTTGGTTTTAATGATTTTATGATCCATTTTTGCCTAAGTTGCATGGTTAATCATCCCTTTGCATCCTCCAGCCAATGGCCTACTTGTGTTCTGCTTTTGTCATTAAGGTACATGGATCGTGATCCATGTTGGAACATGTTTTTTAATTCCAAGTAGTAAGTTTGTTTCTAGGCTTGTGAGGTACTTACTGCACAAATTTTATGGGATTTAGGGTTTTGGGAACATGGATCGCTATCCATGTTCCATTTCCTTTTGCAATTATTTTTGCCTAGGATGATTCTACCACGTCTACTGATGAGAGGATTTTGGGTTTGGACAAGTTTTGGACTTCACAATTGTCTCTGACAATTTGCAAATTTTTTGTCTTGATTTTGATTTGATATGTGTTGCTGGTCCAGTGTGGAGAAATTACAAATGTTCTTGTAGGGTTAATGATCATACTTTTCAGATATGGTGGAGTAAGGGCTACTATAGTGGTCGCATCAGGCAGAAATACGACAGAATTCTCTAAGCTTCTCTGGCTATCTCTCTCCCTCAATGAATGCAAATGAACTTTACTTGCCCCATTTTGATTATATGTTCCCTACCTACTTGGAATGCCCCATTCATACTTACCTCCATTTCTCATATATTCCTATTCATATAACCTACGCCTTGAATCATTCCTCATTTGGGTATTCGGTCGACGAATGGCCTTTAATCTGTAGTTTTGATCCTTCAGAAGTTGGCTCAAAATTCATCCGGTGCCAAACCTTTTCATATTTGCCATGTTTGAATCCCTTGCTTTGAAGATTCGGTGTTTGCTCTCAGAAGTCAATTCTGACTTTTCTGGGGTGACTTTTTTAAAAAAATTTACCCTTTTTAGTATTTTGGTTTTTAAAAATAATATAAAATTATCCATAATTGTTATTAATTGGCTACAATTTTGCCAAAATAATTGTAATCACTCATATATACATATTCTCAGTCTTGCATTTTATTTTTCATGAATGGTGTCAATATGGCTCTTTATTATGCCTACTAAGGGCTAAAAAACTCTGAGAAAATGTTAAAAGAAAATAGATAACAAGAAAATATTATATACAGAATAATGATCATCCTACTGCTAGTTCCCCTCCTTCCTATAGTGAGTCGTCCCAAACGAACATGTGTCAAGGTGCATGGGTATGAAGTAAGTGTCTATGCATAGCTAGATACTGTTGCTCTAGGATGCGAATGGAAGATATGCATGGAATAACAAAATGCGGTGCAAGATGTGGGCTCTGAACTGTATGTTTAGGGGTTGTTGATGATGAGGTTGGTGTTAAGCTTCGTGGTCCAAACAAAAGAAGTTGGAGAAGATGCACCCTATCTTTGACGGTGAAACCTTGTAGTGTTGACATTGCATCTTCTTTAGATTGATGGCTCTTTTTTGGATGCCACTGAAATTGCTTCGATGTGGATTTTGAAGATAGTGAGTTATTCATTTGGTGAGTTGGTTTTGGTCTCCATTTCCAAATGACTTTCATTGGTTGTTGATGGTTTGATTGTATTGACTTTGTTGTCTTAACAAAAGTTGTAGCTTTTTTTGTTTGGGTTTGGTTTGGGTTTGTTGGGTTGGGTGGATTGCTGTAGGTTGAGTTTCAGTACAATGTCTTTTGGGTATCCATATTTTCTTTGGATGGGCTTGCATAATGGAATTTTTTACCCATATTTTCTTGATTGTCTTTATAGAACCTTGTGGTATAGGTTCAGGTGTTGGTAGAAGAGGTTTCCATAGGTGATCTGACTGTGCAAATGGTGTGGCAAAAGACGTGTCATCTAACATGAGTTGTAAGGCATCACTCTGCCAATTCGAGGTGGATTTATATGTACGTATCCATGGCAGTACAAGAATCACTACCTCATTAAGGTATGTATCCACGACTATATGAAATTGATGAGAATAAGCATTTCCATCGACAGTTATTGATAAATTGATGTGACCCAAGTTATTCATTGTTCCTTGGTTGGCCACCTTGAACCCGATAGTATTTGGCATTAGAGGTTCTCTTGTCATTTTAAAAATGTTGATAACATTTGTTTGTGCCATAGTGTCCACTAATGCGCGCTCAGTGGAGCCATCAAAAGTTGAAGAAAAATTCGTAGATCTATGCCACCTAACCATGTGGGGTCCGTTGAATTGATGCTACTAGAGAAGGATTGAGGCCTTTGCTTTGTTGCCAATTTTCCTTATGGTTTGATTGTTCCTTCCGCTTCAGTATTCTGATTCTAGCTTCTTTTTTAGCCTGTTTCTGGATAGCATGGGCTCAATTTTTTCGTTGTTTTTCCGCATGAATTGTTTGTATCTCTTCTTGTGTCAACGGGAGAAGATTTTCTTTTTGACCTACACGCACTTATCCAATCAGGCATCTCCTCACCTACGTGGCACCACTTTGCGATATATCATGTATTACAAAAGGCCCCATCCCTTGCTTTTTGAGTTTTTTGAAGTGTTGCTTTAGGGTATACACCAAAACGTAATCCCCTTTTTGGAACTCCTTGGCTAATTACATGTTGGTCATGGAAAGCCTTCATTTATTGTTTTTGAGCATATATTCTTGCTACTGCCCTTAATCTAGTTTCATCTACTTGTTCCAAGATGTCTAGTCTTTCATATAGTTTGTGTCCCATCCACCCTAACTGTGTTGCGACTCTAAGCGTGGAAATCAAGAACTCCATGGGTAGAATCGCATTAATCCCAAACACAAGGTTAAATGGAGAGGTTTCTATGGAAGTTTTAAATGCTACCCTATAAGCCCATAGCGCTGAGTATAGCTTTAGGTCCCAATCAGTTCTTGAGCTACTCACTATTTTTGTTAGCATCGTGCATAAGATTTTATTGGTACTCTTTGCTTGTCTGTTAGCTTGGGGGTGGTAGGGTGCTGATTTGCGACAAACCACCATGAATTCATCACTTTCAATGACAGTGTTTACAAACTGTTTTCCTCGATCACTCACAATATCAATGGGTAGATTGTATCTGGTAAAGATGTTTTCAAATAGAAAGTGTGTCGTAGTTCGTTCGTTTTTTTGTGTTGCTTTCGCTTCCACCCATTGGTCAAATAATTTTTTGCTACTATGATATATTATGTGTGCGTGCGGTATGTAGAAGGTATAATGGGGCCTATAAATCTGTGCCCCATTTGGCAGAGTCTCAAAATCCTATCATCATCCGTAATGGCATTCATCTCTCCGTAGAGATGCTTTAGTGCGTTGGCATTCATCACACCGTTTTACATATGTCTCCGCGTCTTTGAACAGTGTTGGCCACCATATTTCTACATGAAGTATGAGCTTTGCGATTTTGTTAGCAAAAAAAATGTCCACCTGAATGGCCTGAGTGTTCTTGTTCTAGGATGGAGAAATATTCGCTTTCAATAGCACACAATCATAATCAATTGTCCTTTCCCCGTCGTCGATACAGTTGGTTTGAAATCAATACATAGTGATTTTCTTCCTCCTTTACAGGTCTCATTCATGCCTTACTCCATCCCTCTGGGAAGGTCTTAGTGTTTAAGTACTCAATAATGTAAATAATCCATTTGGGCGCTCCCATTACTCTAAAGAGTGTGGCATGTTCCACTGGAGGTTTCTTTTTACAGGCTTCACATGATTTTACGTAATTATGGACACTTTTTTCCATGTTTTGCCAATAGACCCCAAGTCTGATTACTCTTTGGTATGATTGTGGTTCCCCATTATAAAACCCCACGTGTTGTATATGAGCTATTTTGAGTAGTATTCGTTCTCGTTCGGCTGTACACATAGTCGCAGAATCTTTTCCTTACCTTTCTTATAAAGTTGTCGAGCTAAAAGCTGGATATTTATGGTCTGATGAATGATTGATGGTGGTCTTGCTACATGTAATGACCCTAGAGGGATGACCTCTTCACTCCACCTTGGGACCATTTTAACGTTAATTAGATACAAATCTAGAAGGTCATCATCAATACCTTCAAGTGCTTCTCCATGGAACAATCGCAAAGGATGATCGGCTCTCTTTTGTGTCATTCCTTTTTTTATGACTACGCTGAAATCAAACACAAGCAATATTATAAACCAGCAAACAATCCTTCCAGTGTTGTGCAAGGTTTTTTTACCAGATACAACAATGCTTGGTGATCTACAAAGAAAACAAGCTTGTTCGCAAGAAGGTAGTGTCTAAATGATTTGACAACATATATCATTCCTAGGCCCTCTCTTTCCGTAGTGGTATAATTTTTCTCTGCGTTGTTTAGCTGCCTACTAGAGTAGCAAATGGAAAATTCCATTTTTTTCTCTCCAAGTTGTGCTAATATGCACCCTATGGCATAGGATGATGCATCTACATGTACATGGAAGATCTGATTCCAATCAGGGGCTTCCAAAATTGGAAGAAGAATTAATCCCTGCTCCAATTTGTGAAAAGCCTCCTCACATTCCTCCGTCCAAAACTTTGGCAATGAGAGCATACAAAGGATTAGCTATTATAGCGTACATGTATATGAAGCACCTATAATACCACAATGACCCATAAATGCATGTACTTCCTTTATTCTCGGTGGTCTCAAAAGTGAAGCGATCACTTGTATCTTATCTTGAGAGTGAAAATTATATTTTTGGACACAATGTGTCCCAAGATTTTACCTCGTCTTATCATGAAGACACATTTTTCAGGATTTAAGCAAATACGATAAGGTCTTCACTTTTCAAAGACTTTTTCCAAGTGTTATATGTGTTCACTTCTCAATTGAGAATGCACACATATATCATCCATGCATATCTCCAAAAATTGCATGAGACACTCCTTGAATGCATGACTCATTAGTCTCTGAAAAGTGGCATCGCCATTGGTCAGACCAAGAGGCATCACCCTTTATGAAAATATGCCCCACTCTATTGCAAAAGCTATTTTATGTTGATCTTTTGGTTTTATGGTCAACTGGTTGTAGCTTGAGAACCCATCTAAAAAATTATAAGCCTCCTTCCCTACAACCCTCTCAATCATGTGGTTTGTTATTGGTAGGAGATAGTTGTTACTGATGGTAGTAGCATTTACCTATTTGATGTTCACACAAACCCGTAACTTTCTATTCTTTTTTGGCACTACCACAATTGGGGACACCCAATCGGTGTGTTCAATCTCATAGATAAACTCCACATCCGTGAGCTTGTCTATCTCTTCCTTAATCTTTTTTGCAAAAGTTTCATTGTACGTATAAGGACATTGTTTACGTGGTTTGGCATCACTTTTCAGTGGTATCGTGTGTTGACAAATCTCTGGATCTATTCTCTTTAGGTTTTTGTATGACCATGCAAACACATCTTTATATTGTCAACGTGTTGCTATTAATAGTAGTTGCTCTTCTTCTCCTATGAGGTCCATGGCAATGTATGCTAAAGGTTTTGTCCATGTTGTCTTCTAAAGGTTTGCCTGTGGAGTCTTGGAATGCTTTGGTATCAGTCTCATCAAGGTCCATTATGGAGATCTCATCCTCTATGTGTCTGCAACTTGTAACTCCCTCCATGTCAGGTCCATCTAATCGTGATTTTGGATTTAAGAAGACACTCATCATTTGGAATGGAATTATATCATATCCTTCATCATCACAGAATTTAGTCAATGCTACTTCATTCACACACACATCAAGGGTTTCCAATATTTGCTGCCTTCCAAAAGGTTCGAACATCTCCTTGGAAAAAGGCTTTGGTACATACGTCTCATCTTGTACTAGTCTGTTGTGAATACAATCTTCTTTTTTCAAACTTCCACATTCTGAAGCTCCACACATCCAAATGTGCGCTTTGTTTTGTAGCCAAGCGGGTATTTCCCCTTCCTGCTCAGCTAAAGGAGTTTAAGTCTTCCCCAGGGGTTTGTTCAATATCTCATAACTATACTCTTTGACACTGATCTTTGTAGTGATATCCTTGTGTCCTAAGTAGATATAGTCATAGCCTCGGTCTTGTACAATTTTGAGCTGACACATGAAAGATCTGTCCACAATATGATATCAAAATTGTTTCTTTCATCAAAATTCATTATAGAAAGGTGTGTTTGTATGCAATTCCACAAGAGGATACTACAATTTTCTCCAGACTACCAAAAGGTCTCTCCAGGTATCCATCCGCTAATTGTAGTTTCATTCAGGTTTTCCTTAGAGCAGGCTTTTTCCATTTTTCCCACACTGCCTTGGTTGCTATGGAAATACCATCCCCACTATCTAATATAGCAACCGTTTTTTGATCCTTTGTATTCCACATGCAAGGTAGTATTCCCTTCTTCTCCTTCACAATAGTCTCCCACCTTATTCACTGGTACTGGCTCTGGTTTAGTCTGTTTTGATGTCTAGTTATTTGATGTTTTTGGAGAAACGATTGGTTGTGGGATTATCAACCCTATTTTCTCCAAATTCTTTCCCACTTCTTCCCAAAGATGAGGTGCAGTAACTCAGATAGAGTTAGCGTATAATGGATAAGAAACGACATCAGCTCATGAAGAGTTTTAGTTTCCATCATCTTAGAACTAGATTTCCATTGAGATGGTGCTTTTCTAATTTTTGATCTTGTCTCATGGTTTCCAATGAATGAAGGTAGAGTTTTCAAAGACTAAGGTTTGATGTCTTCCGACATTTCTGTACATGCATCACCATATAGTGATCGGATATTGCCCGAGTAGAACTCATGTTCTAGATGGATCTCAGTGATAGGGGCTGACTGAAGCGTGGCACTTCCATATTTTTTTGTTTCTGATATCCTCCCACGGATAATGTTCCCATGGTTCTTCTACTTCCAAAATTGGCATAACTGCCTGTGAACACAACCCATCCGTGGTATTGGTTGCCATCCGCATCTTTGTAGCCGGATGCATAGCCAGACACCACATTTGTACTCTATTAGTTTTTCGAGCTAGTGTAGTGATACTCTATGTAAATCCCGATTCCACATTAGCACGTCAATTTCCTCAGTTGTAATGCTAACATGACATTTGTAAAAGTACATGTGAGTTGGCCACTGGTCATTTAGAAAGCCCTAGGTATAAAGGTCAATAACTTTACTGTGAAAGGGAGGGCTTATCTTTAGAGAGGAAAGAGCTCTGCAGCACGTATGTTCAAGCTACGAAGCTACTCCAACTTGTAATCATCGTAGTAGCTAATGATTGGGTAATCCATTTTCAGTTTTGAAACTTGCATTGTGTTCCTCTCTCTTTGCTCTTTTATTTAAGTGTAACCATTGTCAATTTTGTTGTGGTTTGCAACTACGCGTTGTCAAGATTTTTTTGGAGCAAGGGATTGCGCATATGTACATATACATGCATGGTGCATCAAATAAATAATTGCCCATTTTTCAGAGCCAGGTGGTTACGTGGGGCCCACATGTGTACAGGTAGGACAGGGTGTACATAGTGCATCGATTTTCACTATTACCAGTACTACTGTGTTTTTTCTACAATAAGGAGGAGTTGGTAGCGCGTAAAACTTCTCGAGGAAGCTATCCGCGGGCCGACGACATAAGGTAAGCAGGTGCGTCAGATGGCATCGAGTGGCGTCAGGAGGTCGAACGGGGTCAATACTTGCACGCGGAGAAGTATGGACACGACGTGGGTGTTTTCTTGTGATACTTATGCAGAAAGGTCATCATGAGGACCACTTTTTGGGGCCACTTCACGTGGTTGCGGGATGCATTATTTGGAAAAACTGAGTGCCAGGTGTGCGGATGATGCAAAAAAGGTGACAACTATGCACTGCGAGGTCAGTTTTTGGCCTGTTCGGGGTCCGTTTGAGGTCATCTAAAAGGCCACGGGTGCCCAACTAATAAAGCTAAGTGTGGGAACTGTAAAAACAGAGAGAAGACCAAAATAACGTGGAGAAGAGAGGAGGAACATCCGCAAGTGTGTTTTTGCTGTTTTTGGAGCATTTTTTGGTCATAAACTGCTCATCCGAGGTTGGATTTGAGCACTTTGACATTGTAGACTGGGGTTTTTGGGCGTTCCGGATGCAATGGCGCTGTCCATTTTGCCAAATTCCTCATACATTTTCTGTTGTTTTTCTATGTAATCTTCTTCGGTGAGTGAAGCCTCTGCTTAACTTTGTGGTTGTATCTGGTATATTTCCTCAATACTGTGTAAACTATTTGCCCCATTGGTGTTGGGTTGAGCTTCATTGAGTCTAAACAACAGTAATTTTCCTCCTTTGAGCTAAATTGAGAGAGTGTGTGTGAGTGTGTATGTGTGAGTGTTGAGTGGGCAAGTGGGAAATCTCTCTCTTCTCACTCCGTCTGTGTGTTTCCTGTCTTGGCCAGGCTGGTTGTGTAAGCCGAGTGGTGCCCCATAATGTGTGTGTGTATCATCCCAAGAGTGTGTGTCGGGTCCTTATAGAGGCTTTGTGTGTGTTTCCATCTCACTCACATTCTTTTGGCGCCCCCACGGAGGATCTTCTTCGAGTACCTTCTACTTCAAGCTTCAAGCTTCGAGATTCGGGGCTACATGTTACAGGTTACAGGTTACAGGGATAGGTATAGGTACAAGTGATTCACATAGGTACAGGTAGCTGGAGTACAGTGATATACTAGCAGCGATGTCACTTGCAGTTGTTGTGGGTATGCATCACTTGGCGCCTACTTGAGCGCATTGTCTGCTGGATTGTACGTTACTTGTGGAAACTGCCATTGTACGCATTTGTGGAGCCATACTTGGTTGTATTTGGCAGTCCCAGCCATTTTTGAGACTTGGTCTGGAAGATAGTCATTTCTGAGACTTGACTATACGCGATTTGCATTAGCCTTCGTGTGAGGGTTGATAGCGTGAGGTTTTTATTGAGCTGGGAGATTCTCAAATGTGGAGATCCTTTCGGTGATATAGGTACTTGGAGCACCCTTTTTGTGACCTCGCCATAGGCTATCTACTAGTGAGTCCTACTTGATGCTCGGGTTCTATTGTTGACAGTTTATGCATACATATACAATCTATATTTTGGGTTCCTACTGCTCTATTTCTGGGGAAACTCTGCCAAAATTTTTCCAAGTTATGATGGCTGGTTTTTTGGTCTTTTGAGCCATTTATGCTGTTATGCTGCTAAAATTTTGGCAAAATCAGAGGTTAAGTCAGGTGTGCCTTCTTGGGAGCTTCATGGTTGGCTTTAATGGATGATCAAAATGGCCCTCAATTCACTCCATTTCATTTAACTCAAAGAATCCAGATAAATTTTCATGTGTCCAGGAAGATTCTTTTCCAGCAGCGCATAGTCTTTATGTTCGGGCCAAGAAGATTACGAGAGATCTTGGAATGTCCTTTGCCTGTTGTAATTCCGATGATCAACTATGAAAACTCATTTGATGTGCATGTGTTTGTCCTTATCTAAAGTTGAGCTCCATTGAAGTTTCTGGGGATTGGATAGTCAAAAGTTTTGGGTTCTTGCACGTGTGTTCAAAGGGGTTCTCAAAAGGATTGTAACTTGGGTAGCCATGGATTTCTCTTATCTGGAGTTTCATGGAAGAAGTGATGAAGATGTGGAAGATTTTTTGGAAAATATGGACGTTGCGTGCATTAGCAACCAGATTCATGACCCTGCGCAGATGTTACGTCTTCTCCAAATTTGTTTGAAGAGTGATGCACGAGTCTGGTCCAAAACATTTGAAGAGGAGTTGCGTGCAGCGGATCCACCTGTAAGATTGAGTTGGGACAATCTAAGGCATGGGTTGGGAGTGGAGTTTGTGAAGATAGAAGATCCTGACAAAGTGTGGCAAGAAGTACAAGGTTTGGTGCAAAAGGAAGGTGAGCCAGTAGATGCGTACATACGTAAGTTCTCATTGGCATGGGAGCGGATGTGCAAGGCCTTAGCACCACAGGTACCCCCGCCTGACATGATGAAGAAGGACGGGTTCTTGGCTGGTCTTTGGGAGAATATACATTGGAGAGTGGAGCTAAAGAAGCCTAGGACATATGAAGATGCACTAGAGGTAGCAAGGAACAAAGAGTGGAAGTTGAGGAAAATGAGCCAATTAGGGGTGGAGTCTTTGCCCATGAGGTCTGAATTTTAGCCTATAGAGTCTTTACAAGGTCGCATGCCAGGGGTTCATCATGAACCAGTGGTTCCTGTTACTACTCAGGTTATGCGAGCAGTGGTCACTACATCGGTGCAAGATGATGGGCTAAGGCAAGACATGAGGCAAGTGGTAGATTTGATGAAGAATCTCAGCCTAAACATGCTAGGTCAAGTGGGAAATAATCGAGGTCGAGGGAGGTTTGCAAATCATCCAGGAGGTGAAGAAAGACCTAGGAATGGTGTTGGACAAAGCAATGGTAGGTTCTGGAGGCAGACGCCCACATGTTATAATTGTGGAGAGTTGGGTCACATCAGCCCGCAATGTGATAAGCCACCAAGGATGGGGGGAGACATGTATCCATTGCCAAGACAAGTGCTAACTAGGTCAAATGATTATGGCATCGAAATTAAGGGAGATGAAGGAACCAGTGGATTAACCCAGGAGGAAAAGGGAAAGACAAAAGTGCTAAGTATAGTCACCTTGGAAAAGGCATCAAAGCTAGAGGATACATTAGTGATGCCTATTGGGAAGAGGACCACAGAGGATAAGGAAGGAAGAAATGCCCCAGGTCCTAGTAAGAAGAAGGGAAAGAGTCATGAAGGCAAGGATGTCAAGGCCAAGAGAAAAAGGAGAGCTTGTCGAAAGTTTCATGTTTCAGATTTTCCCACTAGGGGATGGGCAATTAAGCTATGACTTGAAGGAGGATCTGACAAGCAGGAAAGCCGATGTTACTTTTGGGCAGCTTATAGAGATGGTGCCTAAGCTAAAGCGACAGTGGAAGAGGATGGTTAACCCAATGGAGAAAGAGCCAGAGAGAGGTTCAATAAAGGTGTTGGCGATGGATGAGCTACTAGACATTTGTCCAATGGTAGATGTGTGGCATAAAAGAAAAAATCTAGGACAAGGTTATGTGGATGGCGGAGCCCAAATATGCGTCATAACACACTCATGCGTTGAGAAGATGGGTCTCACAGTGGCTGGGGTGTCAGGTTTCCGGATCAGATTGGCAAACCATCAGAAAGTAAAATGCTTGGGTGTTGTAAAGAGCTTAGAACTGGAGGCATATGATGCAAAGGCAGTGGTTGATTTTCATGTGATGCCAGCAGGGTTGGGAGCATATCCTATTATACTGGGCAGACCATGGTTACGTGCAGTGGGAGCTGTTCAAGATTGGCGACATGGTACTATTAGCCTCTATGGAAAGACAGGTACCAAGAATCTATACAATATGGACACAAGGAAACGATTAGAGGAGCTTTATGAAGATGAGGATGAGTCTAGTGATTAAGACTCTTCCACAGTGACAGATGAGGACAGTGATAGCACTACCACCAGTGATGAGGATGCTGATTTTGCATTTCTTTTGATGGACAAAGAAATCCAGGAGTTTGGTTTAGTTGCATTTGCGAATGAAGTTGAGGATGAAAGTGAAGGGCCTTATGAAGTGATTGAAGGGCTGATGCAAACCAAGGTTGAGTTGTCAAAGAAGCAGGAATTGATGACACAAATGATTAGTGGAGACCTCTCAGCTATGGAGAAGGATATATATTTGCACATGCTGGCTAGTTTTCCTGATTTGTTCATTACTTCATATGAAGAGATCAGAGGGTTCAAGGGCGAAGAGATGCATATAGAGCTGAAAGAAGGTGCTAAGCCAGTGCGGCAAAGGCTAAGAAGGATGGGTCAAGAGCAAATGGAAGCCTTGCGAGAAGAGTTGGACAAGTTGTTGAAGGCAGGGTTCATAGTCCTTGTGGAGACCACTGAATGGGTGAGTCCAGTTGTAGTCAGTCCAAAGAAGGATGGGAAGTGAAGAATTTGTGTAGATTTTAAACCCTTAAACGCAGCCACTAAGAAGAACCCATATCCTCTTCCATTCATCGATTAGATCTTCGATTCAGTGGCAGGTTATGAGAGGTACAGTGTGTGTGATGGTTTTTCAGGCTATTTTCAATTGAAGATTGCTCTTAAAGACCGCACAAAGATCACTTTTATTATGCCATGGGGCTGCTATTGCTACACAGTATTTACATTTGGGTTTTCAAATGGACCTTCCTTCTATCAAGAGAGAGCAAATTGGGTGTTGGAACCATTCATTGGTAGTTGTGTTAAAGATTTTATGGATGACTTCTGTGTTTATAGCAGTAGGGCTGAACACCATGAGAAGCTGCAGATGGTATTGGCTCGATATGATGAATGTGGAGGACAACTAAATCCAAAGAAATGTCATCTAGCACAGCCAAGGGTGAAGTTATTGGGCCATATGGTGTCAGAAAATGGCATTGAGGCTGATCCAGAAAAGGTTAAGTCTATTATTCTTCTTCCATCACCTACGAGTACGAAGCAATTGGCAACTTTTATACACAAAGTGAAGTACATGGCACGGTTTATTCCATTGTCTTCGCAGCTTCTTTATCCATTACAGCAAGTGGAAAAGCATGATCCATTACAATGGGATGACAAGTGTGAAGAAGTGTTTCAAGAGGTGAAAGAGGTGTTAGGGGGGTTGTCAACCATGCAGGCTCCTGATAGGGAGAAAGTGTTTTATGTAAATCCATCAGTAGGGGATGATGCCATTGGAGCCATGCTATTGCAAAAGGGGAAGGGCAGCCATTATATGAGGCCAGTGTATTGTGCAATCCGAGTGAAGTTGGTAGCGGAGAGAAAGTTCTCGAAAGTAGAGCTAGTGATGCCAGTGTAATATTTGCTTATCGCTGATTTCGTCATTACTTGCTACCACAGCCTTTTGTTTTCTTGACGAGTTATGCCTTTTTGCCACAATTAATTAATGGTACTAACATGTCAAACTTGGTGAAGAAATGGGTAATTGAGCTGCAAGAGTTTGAGTTCTCTTTTCTAGTGGAAGATAGTACAAGGGCTACCCTAGCTGATTTGTTGACCTACAAGGAGAATCCCCTTATTGTTAAGAAAGAGGCGGTGAGAAAGGTAGTTGAAGAAGTGCCACAGATCAGCAATGCACATGTGTTGTTCTTTGAAGTTCATACAAAAAGAGCCATGATGCAGCTTCAGGGGGTATAGCACTTTATGATCCAGAAGGGAAGCTAGTATGCAAGAGAGGGTTCAAATTGGATGCTCATAGTAACAATGAGGCTGAATATGCTACTCTGGAAGCCGGATTACACATTTGTTTGAAGCATGGGGTTCGAAGGTTGAGCATAAAAGGTGATGCCTTGTTAGTGGTGAAGCAAGTGCTGGGTGTGTGGAAGAGCAAGAACACCTCATTGAAGGAAATGTGCTTCAGAATTAAATGCCTGTTAAAAAAGTTCAAAGCATGGATTATCAGACACATTGAACGTGCTCTAAATGGAGAGGCACATGAAGCAGCTCAAAGAATGATTGGGGAGCTATTTGTGTTGAGGACCACTTTACCTCTTTATCATGGCCGGGAAAGTTTGGCTCAAGAAGAGGAGTTTTTGCTAACAGGAATCATTCCAAAGGAGATTCAGAAGTCTAAGAAGTATGGCTTTGTGCGTAGAGCATACAGGTACAAATTGATTGGTGATGTCTTATACATGAAAGGGGCTGATCTCGTGTTGAGACGTGTACCTTGGCGGGAGGAGCTTTACAGAGTGTTGGAAGAGAATCATGAAGGCGCATGTGGTGGCCATTTTGCTCTAAAGATCACCTTGCATAAGATTTTGCAAGAGGGGTATGTATGGACTAGTTTGCACAAGGATGTTCACCATTGGTGTAGGTCTTGCAAGAGGTGTCAAGCATTTGGGAAGAGAGTGTTGAAGCCAGAGCTACGAAAAACCATTATGGCGTTTGATGTGTTTGAAAAGTGGGGGATTGATGCAATAGGCCCGTTACCTATCACAAGCAGGGGAAAAAGCTATATCTTGACGGCAGTGGACTATCTCTCTAGATGGGCAGAGGCTATAGCAGTAAAACAGATCACTGCAAAGGATGTGGAAAAATTTGTGTATGATGAAATATGTTGCAAGTTTGGGGTGCCATTAGAGCTACTTTCAGATAAAGGGCCAGGATTTAGAGCTAAACTGCTAGACTTCTTATGCACAAATATGAAGATTAGGCACCAGCATACCACTCCTTATTACCCGCAGTGTAATGGCTTAAATGAAAGATTCAATGGTGAGTTGGTACAAATTCTTTCTAAAGTGACAGAGCACCAAGGAAAGAATTGGGATTTGGAATTGCCTAGTGCATTATGGGCTTACCGTACTTCGGTGAAGACAGGTACAGGGTTTACTCCATTTCATTTGGTGTATGGAAAGGAAGCACTATTGCCTGTGGAGGTAGAGTTGCCTGCGGTCAAGATGTTAGAGAAGTTGCTTGGGCCGCCTAGTGATGCATTCAAAGAGAGGCTCTTGCAGTTACAAGAGGTCCAGTTGGATAGGATGAGCGCATTGGAGCATTATGGGCAGATGCAGGATAAGGCTTTGGCAAAGATAAATGAAAAGGTCAAAAGTAAGGGTATCAAGAAACATGACTTGGTTTTGCGCTACAACAATAAGCTGGACAACACCTTCCAAAAGAAGTTTCAAATTAAGTGGGAAGGCCCTTTCAAGGTAGTGGAGTGTTTTCCAAATGGCACATATCAGCTGGCTAACCTGGATGGTGTTCTACATAAGTCAAGGGTAAATGGATTGTGTCTTAAATTGTATCATGCTAGATTGATGATGGTGGAGCAAGATGAGCTATCTGTGGATCAAGCAGTGTTGGTGAGGGATGAGGAGACTTGTGACGCTGCGAGTTTCATATCGCTTTTTGTTGCTGCTGATCATGAATGATCTAGCATGCTAGGGGATGGGCAAATTATGTCAGGAGGTTTTTGGAGCAAGGGATTGCGCATATGTACATATACATGCATGGTGCATCAAATAAAGAATTGCCCATTTTTCAGAGCCAGGTGGTTACGTGGGGCCCACATGTGTACAGGTAGGACAGGGTGTACATAGTGCATCCATTTTCACTATTACCAGTACCACTGTGTTTTTTCTACAATAAGGAGGAGTTGGTAGCACGTAAAACTTCTCGAGAAAGCTATCCGCGGGCCGACGACATGAGGTAAGTAGGTGCGTCAGATGGCATCGAGTGGCGTCAGGAGGTCGAACGGGGTCAATACTTGCACGCGGAGAAGTATGGACACGACGTGGGTGTTTTCTTGTGATACTTATGCAGAAAGGTCATCATGAGGACCACTTTTTGGGGCCACTTCACGTGGTTGCGGGATGCATTATTTGGAAAAACTGAGTGCCAGGTGTGCGGATGATGCAAAAAAGGTGACAACTATGCACTGCGAGGTCAATTTTTGGCCTGTTCGGGGTCCATTTGAGGTCATCTAAAAGGCCACGGGTGCCCAACTAATAAAGCTAAGTGTGGGAACTGAAAAAAAAGAGAGAATACTAGAAAAAAACGTGGAGAAGAGAGGAGGAACATCCGCAAATGTGTTTTTGCTGTTTTTGGAGCATTTTTTGGCCCTAAATTGCTCATCCGAGGTCGGATTTGAGCACTTTGACATTGTAGATTGGGGTTTTTGGGCGTTCCGGACGCAATGGTGCTGTCCATTTTTCCAAATTCCTCACAGATTTTTTGCTGTTTTTCTGTGTAATCTTCTCCGGTGAGTGAAACCTCTGCTTAACTTTTGTGGTTGTATCTGGTATATTTCCTCAATACTGTGTAAACTATTTGCCCCATTGGTGTTGGGCTGAGGTTCATTGAGTCTAAACAACAGCAATTTGCCTCCTTTGAGCTGAATTGAGAGAGTGTGTGTGAGTGTTGAGTGGGCAAGTGGAAAATCTCTCTCTTCTCACTCCGTCTGTGTGTTTCTTGTCTAGGCCAGGCTGGTTGTGTAAGCCGAGTGGTGCCCCATAATGTGTGTGTGTATCATCCCAAGAGTGTGTGTTGGGTCCTTATAGAGGCGTTGTGTGTGTTTCCATCCCGCTCACAGCGTCTGTGAGTCTTAATTGTAGATTTTGAGTACTTAAATCACTATTTTTAGTCATTTTAACCATAAGAGAGTGTTCCTAAACCATAGGGCGACCTTTCTCAACTGATTTGTTGCAATTTTAAGGACCTTTTTCATGATGGATTGTGATTTTGGTACCTTGTCAGATTGCAACCAGACTTGATAGGATAGTGCCCCTAGGTGTCCTAGACCTCCTCCTAAAGGTTCGTTGTATTTCAAGTCCGTTCGAGTGCCGAAATGGCTTGATGACCTAGAGCTGTGAGAAAGGACATAGGCAGATTTCGCGATCCATATACCTCAGAGACCAATTTTGCAGGAAAGTGACTAGTTACAGTGTACATGAGTGGGACATTATTATGATCAACTTTACTTGAAAGAAAAACTCAAAAATCACATCAAAATTGATTGTTAGGAAAAAAACAACCACAATAAAGATTCGGACACAAAATTGGGCAAATCTTGAGATTTTGGGATCCAAATTCAAAAAGGGGTGAGATTTGGCTTCTACAGAGAATAGAGAACCAACAGAACAAAATTCATGAAAAAATGTTGTTAAACATGGATCGCGATCCATGTATCTTTTGATATTTGGGGCTGATATTTGACAAGTACATCCCTGATAACTAGTAAAACAAAGTTGCCTTAAGGGACCATGTCAACAAATTGAAAAAAGTTCGTCAAAATAGCCAAATACAGAAACTAGTCAAAAACCGCAAAGTAGATAGAAAAACTCACTTTTGACTGTGGAATATTGTCCAAATCCAAAAAGAAGTGGTGGAATAGAATACTGACACTGCAGATAATCATCAAGCCAAATTTGGTGTTCAGATGTGATGGAACATGGATCGCGATCCATGTATCTCATGGAAAAATTTCGAAATTTTTTTGGCTGAGATTTGAGCAGTAGGTAGCTAAGACATAGGCAACCACTCTTCCCAAAAAAAAAAAAATCAAAAAGGTTTAAAAAAGTGGTCAAAAGAGCCAAAAATAGAACATTGTCAAAATTGCACAACAAATTGTAGAAGTCAGTTTTGGTTGGGCAAAACTTATCCAAATCCAAAAATTCTTTATGGAGCAAGCTACAAAGATCACAAGCTATCAACACACCAAAAATTCAGATCCAAAAGTGGTGGAACATGGATCGCGATCCATGTACCCTTGAGAAATTTTTGGACATAAACTTTTCCAACCTATAGCAGAGACCATTGTGAACAAAAGTCCCCAAAGAAATTTTGTCAGAAAAGTTCAAAAAATGGGTGAAAAGTGTCAAAAGCAGACCTGTAAATTGACTTTTGTTTGACCTACAATGATCCAAATCACATAAAAACTATATAGCTAGCATCAAGAGACCAAGGGCAAGCTGTGAGTCAAGTTTCATCACCATCTGCTGACACATAGGTACATGGATTTTGATCCATGTTCCCCTGTTACAAACATATATCAAACTTGCATCATAGCTAGAGGACATCACATGGAGTCTAATGGTCTTTTCAAAACTGAATTTGGGTATAAAAGACCAAGTCAAAATGTAAGGTTTCCAGTTTCTGAAACCTTAAAGGTTGTATAAAGCTTAATCAAACTGATGTGATTATTGAAAAAGCAATGTAGAATTGTCCGATGGCAAATATTGGTATTTTTGGAATCTTAAGCACAGCAAACCCCGGGCTAGAAATTTTCAGAATTGAATTCCGATAAAAACTGGCATAGTTATGACCCCTGGAAGTTTACACTGTGAATTGAGTAAAATAGGTAAAATTGAAGGGTTGCAGTAATCATTTAAGCATAGACTTTATTAAAGTCCTCCTAGATATTTACCAATTAAGCAAAAATAGGTCAAAATATAGCATAATTGATATTTTAAAAGCTGGCAGGTAATGGGAGGGTCATCACTGACCTGCCAGGGACTCATTTAGCAGCAGGGGTCGTTTTTTGACTTGCTAGGGGCTGCTTGAACTTCAAGCAACTGCCTTTTTCAGCCGGTGAGAGCTTATGAGTGCCAGAAAACTATAAATAGGACCCCTAGCTTCACATTTTACACAGACTCGGAGCCTTGATACTCTCTCTCTCATCTAGAGAGGACACTACGCAGAAATCATTAGAGATTAATCTCTAATTGATTAACTTAAACGGTAATTAGTCTAATCCTTCTTAATTAGCAAGGTTAGATTAAGTTATTTTACTAATAAATCAAAGATTAGACCTATGTATGCTCATAAAACCTCTTCAAATTAATTAATCTCTGCTGATTATTATAATTAAGCTTAGTAATACTAAGCTGATTATTTATCCTATCATATTAAGGCGGAAATTAGCCAAATTAACCATGAATTAATAGTAAAAATATTAATTAGGATTAGATTAAGTTGAATTTTTTATCAGAGATGCATTAGACAGTTATTAATCTAGAAAAATTCTCCTATAATTTTCTGAGAATTTTTCCTAATTAATTAGGCATAATTACTCTGTTTTTTGAACAATTTTAATAGGGGAAATTAGTAAATGGATTTCAAATGCTTTCATATAATTATTAGTGGTTAATTAAGTTTTGAAGAACCCGTGATAATTAGGAAAATCTCAGAAAGTTAATCTAGCTAATTATTTTAGCAGAAATACCTTGTTTTTTGATCAATTTAAATAGGGAAAATTAGTAATTGGAATTCAAATTATTTAATATAATTATAAGTGGTTAATTAGGTGTTCAAGAAGCCGTGATAATTAGGATAAGTTCAGAAAATTAATCTAGCTAATTACTTTAGCTAAAATACCCTGTTTTTTGAGTAATTTAGATAGGGGAAATTAGTAAATGGAATTCAAATCTTGTCATATAATTATCAGTGGTTAATTAGATGTTTAGAAAGCCGTGATAATTAGGTGAAGTTCAGAAAGTTAATATAGCTAATTATTTTAGCTAAAATACCCTATTTTTTGAGTAATTTAAATAGGGGAAATTAGTAAATGGAATTCAAATGCTGTCATATAATTATCAATGATTAATTAGGTGTTCAAAAACCCGTGATAATTAGAAGAAGATCAGGAAATTAATTTAGCTAAAATACACTGGTTTTTGAGCAATTTAAATAGGGGAAATTATAAATGGAATTCAAATGTTATCATATAATTATCAGTGGTTAATGAAGTGTTCAAAAAGCCGTGATAATTAGGAGAAGTTCATAAAATTAAGCTAGCTAATTACTTTAGCTAAAATACCCTGTTTTTTGAGTAATTTAAATAGGGGAAATTAGTAAATGGAATTAAAATGCTGTCATATAATTATCAATGGTTAACTAAGTGTTCAAAAGCCCGTGATAATTAGGAGAAGATCAGGAAATTAATGTAGCTAATTACTTTAGCTAAAATACCCTGTTTTTTGAGAAATTTAAATAGGGGAATTTAGTAAATGGAATTAAAATGCTTTTTTATAATTATTAGTGGTTAATTAGGTGTTAAGAAACGTGTGATAACTAGGAGAAGCTCAGAAAATTAGTTTAACTAATTATCTTAGTGAAATTACGCTGGTTTCAGGGGTAAATTAAAAGAGGAAATTAGTAAATCGTGTGCTATAATTACATCATATTTTTTAGAGCTGTATTATAGGGCAAAGAGGCCGTGATAATTATGCCAAGGTTAGAAAAGTAGTATAGATATTTATTTAAGTCAAAGTATACTGTTTCTAGCAAAAAATTAAAGAGGGAAATTAGTAAATCATGTGCTAGAATTACATGCTATTTATCAAAGCTGTATTATAGGGTCAAGATGCCGTGATAATTATTCCAAGGTTAGGAAAGTAGTATAGATATTTATTTAAGTCAAATTATACTGTTTCTAGCTAAAAAGTAAAGAGGGAAATTAGTAAATCATGTGCTATAACTACATGCTATTTATCAGAGCTGTATTATAGGGTCAAGAGGCCGTGATAATTATGCCAAGGTTAGAAAAGTAGTATAGATATTTATCTATGTCAAATTATATTGTTTCTAGCTAAAAAGTAAAGTGGAAAATTAGTAAATCATGTGCTATAATTACATTCTATTTTTCAGAGCTAATTTATAAGGTAAAGAGGCAGTGATAATTATGTCAAGGTTAGAAAAGTAGTATAGATATTTATTCAAGCCAAATTATACTGTTTTTAACTAAAGAGTAAAGGGGGAAATTAGTAAATCATGTGCTATAATTACATGCTATTTATCAAAGCTCTATTATAGGGTCAAGAGGTTGTGATAATTATGTCAAGGTTAGAAAAGTAGTATAGATATTTATCTAAGTGAAATCATACTATTTTTAGCTAAAAAACAAAAGGGGGAAATTAGTAAATCATGTGCTATAATTACATGCTATTTATTAGAGCTATAATGTAGGATAAAGAGGCCGTGATAATTATACCACAGTTAGAAAAGTAGTATAGATATTTATCTAAGTCAATTTGTACTATTTTTAGCTAAAAACTAAAGAGGGAAATTAGTAAATCATGTGCTATAATTACATGCTATTTATTAGAGTTGTATTATAGAACAAAGAGGCCGTGATAATTATTCCAAGGTTAGAAAAGTAGTATAGATATTTATCTAAGTCAAATTATCCAAATTTTAGCTAAAAATTGAAGATGAAAATTATATAATTAAGTTAGAAAATAATAAGATAATTACCAGAGGTCAAAAATATCCTTATCTAGTTGTGGTAATTATACCATAGTTAATTGGTGAGATTAGAAATTATAATTGACCAAAAGTCCTATTTTTAACGAATGATTAATTAAAATAAATAGACCTTGTGGTCAAAAGTTTTTAGGAAAATTATAGTAAGTGTAAACCTATGATATCAAGTTGAGGAAATGAAATATTTAAGAGAAATAAAATACAATAAATATTAAGCCCAAATAAAGTAGATTATTAGCTTAAAAGTTGATGGGAAAATTAGAAAAAAAAAATATAGAAAATTATAAGAAAGTTAAAAGAGCTTAGAAAACCCTTAGGAAAGCGGTAAAAAAAGTTATCATGCCTATAAGAAATTACTAGGTCAAGAATTTATCAATTAAGACTATAAATTTAACCTTGGATGGGTTACGGTTGAATACAAAGGTTAAGTTTAGATTTTGAACTATTTACCTAATGATTAGACGTCCTTTTTATAAGGATAATAAGTTATGATACTAAAAAGGACCCGAGCAAATTCTACATCTGATGATGAGGACGTAGCTCCAAAATGAACTAGAACGTCGCACGACGACGAAGCCGGGCCTAGTAGTAGGCCTACGAAGGAGAGTCTTCAGGCACCAACGCAACAACAGATGGCCAATCAATCCTAGGTGGGTTTCCCATTATTCAATTAAGTCTTTAATTAGTTTAAGTTCTTTTATAAGTTAGCATTGCATACGTAGGAAGGATAAACTGGCTGAAAACGGAAGGTGACTTCCAGTGTGCATTTGTTTATAATGTAGGAAAGAATTGTTTGGGTTAAAACTGGTTGAATTAGGAAAGATATGTTTGATCATCCTTAAGACAGCTTGTCTCAAGACACCTCCGACTCCTTGATATAAATTGATGATAATGATTGGCTTTCTAGCCACGGTTAAGTCGGTTATCCCCATGAACGATGAGTTTCTACTCCGTGTCATGTCTTGATGTTTCTACATAAGTTAGGATACCGTTCTTATCCTAGGGGAGCCGCCCGGTTGTATGGGCAACTGGTTTGGTGTATGGGCACCCGGAACCTTGGGTGGGGGTTTATTCCACTCCGGATTTGAACAAGGAATGGGTGCCGTTTTTCACCTTAGGTGGTCTTGAGACAAGAAGAGTACTGGTCATGGTTATTATGGATAATGTTTTGATTGACCGTACCCTGTCTTAAGTTTAAAGATGTTTGTTTTCTGAAAGAATGCTTTCAATGATGTCTTCAAGGAATTACTGTGATGGAACGTTAAAAGAAACCATTATTTTAAATGTTAAAACAATGTAATAATAAGATAAATGAATCTTGCATGAGTGCGGGGTGGTAAGTGGGGATTGACTAAGGTTGTCAATCATGGACGGGTGGACTTGATTAGTCAGGTAACTATCCATTCCCATGCACTAAAACGTTTTAGAAACTTCTCACTTGGAAGAGGAATCCACCAACGGCTGTGCCCTCACATATGTTAGGGGGAAAAAAGCGTTGGCTAAGGAAACCATAATCTGAATGATGAAGTTATAGGGACGGAATTAGATTTTTTTTTGTAGGCCGTTTGAATACAATGTCCCGTTTCCGCTACGAGACAGGACTAGGTCTTCTTCTAGGGCTATAGACCCAAGCCATTGTCAATGGAAAAGGTTTATTCCTTGGATTTTTCTTGTTTAGAGACTCCGATTTTTATAAGGCCTAGAGACCTGTCAAGGATCCCATCCCGATCTTGGTGTAGGCGGGTTGGGGATCTTACACAAAAGCCAAAACTGCCAAGTACTCTGAGCAAGTGCTAGAATTGACCTAACTTTCAATCCAGAGGTAGATTTTTTAAAAAATTGATACCATACGACCTACTAATCAAGCTGAATCTGATGGTACCAAGAAAAGCCAGTTTGGCCTCCAAACATGGATCGTGATCCATGTACCCATAGTGACAGCTTAACCTGAAACTTTCCACATCAGAAGTGCATACACAAGGAACCATATCCCCAAGTCCAATTTTGAAAAGAATTGATCAAATTTGGGTCAAAAGGGAGCAAAACAGGTGACAAACTAAAAATCGCAGTGCACAGCTTGTATTGGACATTTGACCCGTCAAAACAAATCCAAAACCAAAAAGATTTGAGATTTAGCTTGTGGACATAGTGAGGAACAAGCTACCAAGAGATCAAGTTCAGATGTGGTTGAACATGGATCGTGATCCATGTACCTCAACCTCAGAATTTGATGAAAATTGGTATATAGCCTGCATATGACCTTGTCTACACACAGTCAAAATTTGAAAAAAAAATGACAAAGGAACATGGATCATGATCCATGTACCTCAGCATAATGGGGGTATCTGACTTGATGATCTTGTAGGCATACTTCACTGCATCCCAAATCTCAAGTTTGAGCTAAAAATACCTTCTAGAAATCAATCTACAAGCCAAAGTTCCTATGTTCTAATCTTGAGATTGTCTTGAGTGATGTTTCAAGTGAAGTTCACTAAAATTGCTCTAACTTTTGATAGAAAACTCCAAATTGAGTCAAGTATAGCCAGCTGAATTTTTCTAGGTTTCCTAAATCCAAAATTTTAGGGTACCCCAAGACCAGTTTCTAGAGACCAAAAAGTCACAAAATCTTGACTTTTGAGAGACCTGATCGGGGGTAAAAAGGGATAAGTTGCACTAAGCCAAAGTGGACTTGTCAAGGACTATCTTGAGAGTTTTGAGTGAGCCTCAAACATGACAAATCATCCACCGCCATGGTTCTCTACTCCACTCAGAGACATGAAAAATGAAACAAACATTGCAATGCCTCCAACAGTGGTAGTGGGAGAATACATAGAGGAGAGGCATCCTTTGATCAACAAGCCAAATGTGAGATTCTTTAGGACCAACGAATCCATGAGAGTTATAAATGACTATGCTCATGAGGGTTTGTATAGGTTCACAAATGGAGATTTATGTATCCTCTACAAGTGTGTAGAACCCAATGCTAGAGAGTAGACCACCCATAAGAACCTCTATGCATTCACGTATACACATGCCCACGGAGTGTAAGTTTTGATGGTAGATAAGTATGGATGTGAGTATATACTTGTTGATCGGCTTGACTTAAGATGATACACATACAAGGGTACTCCGATCTCTACTTACTTTTAGCCAAAAACGATGCCAGAGTACACATTAGAGAGGATTCCACCGGGATTTTCTCCAAGATGAGAGGTGAGAGCTAGAGACATCTTTCCAAGAGACCACGATTCGCTTCAAACAATACATAGACAGATGTCCTGCAAGAGAGCTACCACAAGATGAGAAATTATCAGTTCTCTTCATTGAGGGCTTGAGAAACGAGACTCTAAAAAAGGATCTACATTTGAAAGGATGCACAACGTTCGAGCAAGTCACTACAGAAGCTCTATATCTAGTTGACAATTGTAAGGCCTACGGAGAGGTATTTGAAGATACAGACAATGCAACTAGTTGTACCTCATCTTCGAAGAGAGAATCAACAACAAAGAGAGATGTTCAAACTCCTTGGGAACCAATCATTGATCAAGTGGTCGAGGGGGTGATTGAAATAATAAACAAAGGCTACAAATAGAACCTAAATGTATGACAACCTCAATTGAGGAGATGTAATATTTGTGGAGGGGATCACCCCACTGCATGGTGTAGCACTCAACCAAAACCGTAATGTATGATAGGGCAGCAACCACATCTTCTAAAAGATAGTAGAGTAGTAGTCAAGTAGACTCAACCAATGCATGTGCCACAACCTGAAAGAAATCAGTACTCCATCTACAAGAAATCAGTACTCCATGGATGACAATACACTCATGTTTCTAACCAATCAGGATTATGGGTCAAAGAACATTCTTACAAGGAAAGAACAACCATTGGTTGGATCACTGGCTATGAAACAAGACGATCCATGCTATGAATGTGGAGGTGATCATTGGGCATGAAATTGTCCAAACAAAGTTCCACAAATAGAATTATTTGTATTCTCTGAACATTGTGGAAGAGACCATCTACGCCAAGACTGTGCTAAAAATCTAGACTACAAAGGGAAAGCAACAATGAATGATATAGGCGTGATGCCTTCTTCAAGAGGATCTGAGGTAGAACCCACAATTCCTGTAAGGGTGATGACTCAAGCTCAAGCTCAAGAAGATGCCAAAAATGCAATCGTTCAGGAGGAAGCCACATTGCCTGTTCAAACAAAAATCGAGAACATATCGGTGAGAGCAGAAAGAAAATCATGGAAAGCCGAACAAGACAAAATGAAAGCGAAGAGTATGAAGGAGAAAACAGCTTTAGAAATCAAATTTAATCAAGCAAGAGAACAGCTTAGACGAGAGCAAGAAAAACGCAAAGGGATCTAAAGAGTTTAGTCTTGGTCGACAAACTCTTTGAACGTTTAGATACTATTTTGAGGGCCTATGAAGCTAGGCTAAAACCCAATCAAACCTAAGAGGATAGATGGCTAATATATCCTCATCCAGGGTATGAAAAAGAGAGGTTGCAGATGTGCAAGGAGCTCATCCAGAAGTCCCAAATATTATGGAACCACATCTTCCAGATGCTCCAAAAACGGAGGTGCTAATACGCGAAAAAATCAAAGAAATGGAGAGCCATGGTATTGTAAACAGAGACCAGGAAGAGCTAGGAGTTGAGGTACCTTTAGATACAAGGGAAGTAGCCAATACCACAGATGGGGTGGGTTCACAAGTAGTGATGCCTATTCCAGAGGTAGAAGAACCGTGGCCACAATCATTATGGGAATCAATCAGAAACCAAAAAGATGGTAGTGCTACTTTACAATCAACACCTATCCCTAAGATAAACATGGATCATGATTTTTTTCCAAGGGATATAAGATCTTTATATGGGGATGTCGAGTCTGTAGCATATGAAGAGAGAAAACCACGCTCTCTACAGACTTTTCCATCTGTCATAGGAGAATTTGAAACAAAATTTGAGATTAAAATGGTACCTTCTCAGTGGAAAGCCACACCAAAAATGATAGATATCAAGAGCTTGCACAAATTGATGTCTTCTCCTATACAATGCACACTTTATCTCTCAGAGCTACTAAAAATTAGACCGCATCTATGGGGCCAAATGGAGAAGATGGGGTTGAAAATCCCTTCACATGACCAACTTGCAGATGAAAACATAGATGAGACTTCACCTCAGAAGCCATAGACAAAGCCAGTACCAGTAAATAAGGTGGGTAGAAGAAGGAAACACCACCTTACCACTTGAGTACAAAGGATTAAAGACAGTTGCTATATTAGATAGTGGGGTAGGAATTTCCTTTGCAACCAAAGAAATATGGAAAAATTGGAAAAAGCCTGCTCTTATGAAAACTTGAATGAAACTGCAATTAGCGGATGGTTACGTGGAGAGACCGATAGGAATATTAGAACAAATCATTGTATCTCCGTGTGGCATAGAGTATGAGCACACCTTTGCCATAATGAATTTTGACAAGGGCAGCAACTTTGATATCATATTGAGCAGACCATTTATGCATCATCTCAAAATGGTACAAGATTGGGGCTTTGACTACATATACCTAAGACACAAGGATGTCACTACGAAGATCAATGTCACGGACCATAGTTATAGAGATGTGGAACGAACCCTTGGAGAGGAATTAAACTCCACAACTGGCCAAGAAGCAGAAATGCGTGCTTGGATGCAAAACAAAGCTCACAATTGGACATGTGGAGAGGGTGATAGTTTGAAAAAAGAGGATTGCATTCATGATAGGTCAGTACAAGACGAGGCATATGTACCAGAGCCTTTTTCAAAAGAGATGTTTGAACCATTTGGATGGCAACAAATTCTTGCCACTCTTGATGTGTGTGTAAATGAGGTGACCAACACCAAATTTTACGATGAAGATGGCTATGATATAACTCCCTTATTTACGATAAAGGTGTTGAAGTAAGCTAACAAGGTTTGTGAGTGTGAAAGCAAAAAATGTCAGACAGATGGCTACGTCTTGTAGCATAAATCCAAAGTGCAAATGAAGGAAGCAGAGCAGCCACGAGAATATGTCATCATTGACATACCAGAAGAATTGACAAAATCTGTTTTAAAGAAGACGACCCCAGAACAAGTCCAAATGAAAGCAGATGAAGAAGCAAAGTTTCCAAGTTCATCAAATGTTCAGCAAACGCAAGATCAAAAGAAGAACACGGACAAGGAAGAAGATTGATTGTCTCCTATGACGATCAAATTCAGCATATGCGAAGAAACAGGACTCAAAATCACATGTTCAGCTGTAATAGATTCAAAAGCAACAAAGAATCTAATGTCTTATGATCTGTGGATAATGATGGGGAAGCCGCCAATCACCGAGCTAAAGGAGATAGTGTACACAAGTTCTAAAATAATGATTCCTAGCTTTGGCATGGCAGAAGCCGTACTCAAGCTGAGCACTGGAGAGTACAAGGATACTTTCCACATAGTTTACTCCCATCATATAAAAGAGAGTCTGATCCTGATAGAAGATGGAGGAACATCTTCTTTCAACCACAAGGAAAATCTTCAACAACACCATCAAAAGCCCCAAAAGCACCTCCAGTCAATGCAAAGAAGGAGCAACCAACCATAGCAAAAAAGGGTAAAGCTAAGATACACTCTGAAGTATATCAACCTCTCAAGACAACTTTACCTTCAACGATCCTCCATCAAACTTCTCGCATAGCCTCTACCTCAAGACCCACACCATTGATATTAGATTAATAGAATTGATAGTAGAGACTGAATTAAAGCATAAGAACTAGTTTGCAATATGTTGTAACTGATAAAGAACACACCAGGATACAAAACATGATGTCCCTATATATAGGGAGCTCAAAAGGAGGACTAAATGCTATATCTAGGGAGTGATTGTAGAGATATAAAAAAGGGTCCAGTAAGAGAGAGAGAGAGAGAGAGAGAGAGAGAGAGAGAGAGAGAGAGAGAGAGAGAGAGAGGTTGGAAGACTACAGCTAATCTTAGAGTGATTTAGGGAGAGAATTGAGGGTGCTAAAGGTAAAAAGACCCCAGAGATAAAAAAACCCTTTAGCCTTATTGAAAGTTAAAAATGAAGATTTAAACTAGGACTAAGGTACTCCTAGGCTAGGTCATTAGGATTAATCTCCAAAAAACCCTCCTTCAAGTTGATGACCTAGCATAACCAAAAAGCCTTGTGATACACCTACTCAAGGTTCACTCTAAGGATACAACACACTTATAATTGTGTGGTTCTCTTAGGTGGATTCAACAAGAGAGTTCATTCAACTTAGGAAGATACTAGGTACAATACAAGAAGGTGTTTTGAGATACAAAAATACTTTTTCCTAGCTTGTATAGACCTTTAGAAAGCCCATTCTTTGTCTACACGCACAAGGTTTGCCTCATCTGAGGCAATCTTTTCTTCATCTGCATCTTTTGAATCTGACTCTCTGATGCACATTGCTTTTATCCATTGTTTAAGGAAACATGATTCCTCACTGTGATTGTCGTTGCCACAAAATGTGCATACAGTGCCTTTTTTGGAGTCTTTGAATGATGTGTTCCTTTGAGGTTCCCTTGAGCTGCTTCCTTTGTAGAATGGTCATTGACTTTTGTTGCCCTCCTTACTTTGAGTAAGGTATGATCCTTGTATTTCAAAATGTTCATGTTTCTTATGGATTCTTCTTTCTTCTTCTAAGAGAGATGCCCCCACCTCAGCTAAGATAGGTGTAGGGAGATTTGTTAGGGTGGTAACAAGGCTAGAATACTCATCAAGATTTGAAATACTTTTGATGATAACAGCAATTTTGATATCTTCTTTGACATCTTTGTTGATTCCTGCTAATTGTGATAGTAAACTCTTGAATTTGCTTAAGTGTGCTGGCATAGTAGTGTCGGCAGTTTTTGTAAGTGAAAAAAACTCTATGAAGAGAATGATTTTAGATGTCTTGGAAGTAGTACCAAATACCAAGTAAATCCCATGCTTCTCGTGCAGTAGTGCAAGAGCCAATGTGATGTATAAAGACATCTTGTAAGCCTTCCCCTATAATACCTAGAGCTTCTAGATTTCTTTGCTCAAATGTTTAGGAAGTTTCTCTAGTTGAAGTCCCTACAGGTTCTCTTCCTACAATATCCCATAATCCCTTTTTCATAAGTCTGAATTTTTTTCGAGTTTGTCATGTGAAGAAGTTTGTGCCGTCACTGATTTTCATACTAGGAGTGGTCTTAGTAGAGTACTACTCTACCAGTATCTAAAACTCCGTACAAAGAGAATGATTTACTTAATTTGCAAATGCTTCTTGAACAGAGATTCGTTTAGGTTGTTGTTGTTCAACATACCAAGTTTTGCAGTATGGGCAGAATTTCTTTCTAACTGTCCTGTAAATTCTAGGACCAAGTATGTGTGTAGCTTTGGAAGTTACTTCTTCTTCGTCACGGTTTACTAGTGTTTTAGTTTCGTTTGTGATTGTGCTAATCGTAGATGAGTTTTTACTCATTGCCAGAGAAGGTCTTACCTCTTGAATCTGCTCAAAGGCATTGTCTATTCTCTTTTACAAGGGGATTTCCTCTTTTTTCGGAGTTGAGTAATTCCTCAAAAAACATGAACCTTTACAACCTTAGGTTATGGGTCAATAAAACCTAAGTCTTGTGAGGCAAGGCCTTTTTATTTAGTGAAGGAGAGCTTGTTAGCATCTTCTTTGAAAACGTCGAGAGAAGCCTTCGAGCTTTAGATCAAAACATGTTAAGGCACTCTTGCCTCGGGAGGATTTTAAAACAAATTAATGCAATAACGTTATGGGACACGCCCTCTGGAAGACTTACAAAAATTTGCTATGATGCTGTGGGACTGGTCTTTTAGAAGCCTTACAAAAATTTATAAGTGAAACTTTATAAATGTCTACATAGTGTGACTGCCGGGAGTGATGGAAGCCGCTCCTTGCAGGCAAGAGCTATGAGTAGGTATCTAGCGAGTGGAATGTATGAAGTGGATCGCCATGCAGAGGATTACTGATCCGTACGGTCGAAGTCGTCATATTGACTATGCAAGATGAGTTTCCATGAGAGCGATTCACAGCCGTTGGCGGGCTTAGTCAATGTTGTTGAATCTCTTTGCATTCGGTTTGTGTGTGTGAGACCACCAGGGGCTTGATTGAGCATCCATAAGCTGTGTCACATCAAAGAAGGCTCACGTGAAGAGATACAAGTGAGAGCCAGCACTGCCGTCCGCTATCTCTGAGAGATTTGAAGCTTTGTTTAAGAAATTGGGGATGATTTGAGGCTCACAAAGCTATCGATTGTGAATCACAAGCCATTGCTTTCACTAATTGTGATGTTGTAGGAATTCACCATTGACGACAATGTTGAGAAATTGAAGACTTCGAAGCTAACCGCCTTCACTTAAGGCTTGAAGTTGAACTTTGCTTAGGCTATGAGTGATTACCACATTATTAAAAATGCCTTGTGGTTCTATGATTTGAAGAATTTGCAGAACAATCTTTTAATTCTTCTCTGCAAGGCTTGAAAGGTTATCTTTGATGAAAGCTTAGAAGCACTCTATCAATCTATAGTTGGATTAACCAAGCTCTGATACCATATAAGATTAATAGAATTGATAGAGATCGAATTAAAGCATAAGAACTACTTTGCAATATGTTGTAATTGATAAAGAACACACGAGGATACAAAATGTGATGTCCCTATATATAGGGATCTCAAAAGGAGGACTACTTCCTATATCTAGGGAGTGATTGTAGAGATCTAAAAAAGGGTCCAATAAGAGAGAGAGAGAGAGAGAGAGAGAGAGAGAGAGAGAGAGAGAGAGAGAGAGAGAGAGAGGATGGAAGACTACGGCTAATCTTAGAGTGATTTGGGGAGAGAATTGAGGGTGCTAAAGGTAAAAAGACCCCAGAGAGCAAAAAACCCTTTAGCCTTATTGAAAGCTTAAAATGAATATTTACACTAGGACTAAGGTACTCCTAGGCTAGGTCATTAGGCTTGATCTCCAACAATTGACAATGCAATGGAGACCAAAACAAAAAGTCTATCAACCAAATTTTTCATTACAAAAAAGCATTCAAAAGTATCCAAAGATCACATCCAAGTCAAAGACCCAATTTGGATACATGAAACACAAGTTCAACATCGACAACATAAGGTGACAGGGTGGGTAGCATCAAAGGAGTCAATCATTGCGCTTAGTGCTACTTCCAAGGAACACTAATGTTTGGGCCAAAAAGCCTAAAGTAATAGCCTAGATCTATCTACCTCAACCAAAGAGTTCTACAAAGAGCAAGAAGAGCTATAAACTCAAGACAAAAAACTCAATCAGGAGAAAGAACTAGCACAAAAATAAAAAACAAACATCAAAGCAACAAACAATGCGGCAAGTTTGGGCACCAAAGTCAGACCCAAACATGTGAAGCAACGGATAATTCCAGTGAAGCTACTCAAAGCACAAGGATTTTATGAAGGTAACACTCAAATATGGTTACCAAAAATTGTAGCTCAATCTAGGACAGTCAAGACAAATCATGCAGCACAAGCTTCTACCGCAAAGCAAGCAAAGACAACCAACATCCAGCAGAAGCCAATTGCAACCAAGGCTACTGCAATCTACAAATGGATACCTCGTCTCAAATATAAAATTAGGGATTTTACAACGGAAATCATCAGGTATGGATACCAAATCCTAGTGTCCATCAAGTCATATAGAAAAAGAAGCAAATGCAAAAGACGGTCACACACAAACCAAAGACAAGGTGGGTTCCAAAATTGCTTGTGGAAACTCAATCATAGAGA
This sequence comes from Adiantum capillus-veneris, assembly GCF_014529385.1. Lineage (NCBI taxonomy): Eukaryota > Viridiplantae > Streptophyta > Polypodiopsida > Polypodiales > Pteridaceae > Adiantum > Adiantum capillus-veneris. The sequence goes on along the minus strand of NC_140952.1, from coordinate 76,102,774 downwards.
ACCCACACATCTCGACAACCGCTTCTCATGCAAGATAAAGCATAGGCTATATCAATCCCTACAAGAGCTGAAGGACTTGTTTCACAAAGCAGTGTGAACATACGACAAGCAAGTCAAGAGGAGCCAAATTATGCCAACCTACTGAACAAAATGGTGGCATCCAAAGACCAACACAATGGAAGAGGCCTAAATTTCCAGAACTTATGGAGTTGGGTTTTTGGCCTTGAACAGGTAAGTCCAAGTCGCCATTAAAAATGCATGACATAAAAGTCACAGTCGGGTAGCCAAGCGACTAAATGAGCGAGGTGCTAGTCCCAAACTTTCATGTAATATTATCTGTGGTCTAAGTGTCTTGGCTATTCTAGGTACTGCTCAAGCTAGAAGAGTTGAGCATATTTATGTTGTGTCACTCATGCTGGTATAGGTGAGCGTAAGAGTCGAAGTCATTGTAGTATAGTGTTAAGTGAAGGAGGAAGTCCAAAAGACTCTCATGCACTCAGCACAATGAGGTATGAGTGGACAAGCTTCTACATCAAAAATCCTTCTTGGAAACGTGGAAGCTATTGAGATGTCCTTTGATGTCACATGTGCTACATTTGTTCCTTGAAGCACCCATCAACTCCATCTCTTACACTACATGATTTTATTTCACAAATTTCTCGTATGCATATAGAGTGTTCCATAATCGGCACTTGCATTAGACACTCTTCCTTTGTTTCACCCAAGCACTCACTTGCATGATAGGTACTTCAAGTCCAAATGCTCAACTCCAAAAAGGGAGTATACCAAAGACACTTTTTCCCACCGGGTTTTTTCCCTTTCGTCATCCAGGTTTTAAGACCCTAATCTAGAAATCCTCATCATTGACTTCTTGTATATATTCCTTCTACATCAACAATAAGGAAATGTCTACCCAAATCAATCGACAATGACTTGGAGCAAAAACTAAAGGTCTCTGTATGCTTATCAAGATAATCTTTTATCTCCTCCGAGGTTGACAACAAAGCCCCATAAAACAATGGCAAGTCAAAGAATGGACTACAACGACAAGCAATGACAAATTCCGCAAGAGATTCATCAACAAAAATCAAAATTAGCTCACATAGTGCTTCAACATTGGTGACCTATTGCAGACAACTCAAATTACAATGAACATGGAAAGCATACCCATCATAATGTCCACGCCACAAAGAGGATTGGTTCTATAAACTCAAAAACATTAAAATCCTTCTTCATGGTGGCCAAGACTGGCAACAAAGAGAAGACTACACAATGAGAAGAAAAGTTATCTCGATAATCAAAGATCAAGTCACGTATCAACAACATGGCAGATATGAATCACTCAAGGAAGGGGGAGCACATTTAACGACAAAGAACTTCCCAATATGACCTCCAACCTTGAAGACAAAGATGAAGACAACCCTATGATAAGACTGCACAAGGTTGTCGAGGGACGACATGAATTAGGAAGGGGGGAATGTTAAAAGACAGATTGAATCGGCATCCACCTGGCCGGACACGTAGCCGGACACCACATTTGTACTCTATTAGTTTTCTAAGCTAGTGTAGTGATACTCTGTGTAAATCCTGATTCCAAAGTAGTAGGTCAATTCCCTGAGTTGTAATGCTATCATGACATTTGTAAAATTCCATGTGAGCTAGTCATTGGTCATTAAGAAATCCCTAGGTATAAAGGTCAATAACTTTAATGTGAAAGGAAGGGCTTATCTTGATTGGGTAATCCATTTTCAGTTTTGAAACTTGCATTGTGCTCCTCTCTCATTGCTCTTTCATTTAAGTGTAAGCATTGTCAGTTTTGCTCTGATTCACGACTATGCGTCTGTGAGCCTTAATTGCAGATTTGAGTGCTTAAATCACTATTTTTAGTCATTTTGACCATAGGTGAGAGTTCCTAGACCATAGGGCAACCTTTTTGGACTGATCTGTTATAGTTTTTAGGACCTTTTTCATGATGAACTGTGATTTTGGTACCTTGTTGGATTACAACCAGACGTATAGTGCCCCTAGGTGTCCTAGACCTCCTCCTAAAGTTTAGTTGCATTTTGAGTCCGTTCGAGTGTCGAAATGGCTTGATGACCTAGAGCTATGAGAAAGGACATAGGCAGATTTCCCTGATCATTGAGTGTTGGTTTTCTTGTCGAGTTGTTGTGTTAGCTTGTTAAGGTTCACTTCTTGAAATTGAAGATCTCAAAGAGTCTCCTTGCCCCATCCGAGTCACTTCCCTGAGTATTGACATTATATTAGTGTCAGATTGCTATGCTACAGATGTCCATCGCGACGACCTGCTAACACTCTCTGTTCTCGATACCTCGATCTCCAACTCTTGGATTTTTTCTTGGATCAATACCTAAGTCCTTGGAGCAATCGGGACAGGTGGTTCCATAAGAGCTTGGGCCGCTTAGATGAGCTCCTTGCACATTTGCAACCTCTCTTTTTCATACCTTGGACGAGGATAAGTTAGCCAGCTATGCTCTTGGGTTTGATTTGGCTTTAGCCTAGTTTCATAAGCCTTCAAAATTGCATCTAATGGCTCATAGACCTTGTCCACCAAGATCGAACCTCTCGAAGGTATTACTGATGGTTTTACTACAATCTTTTCTTTTTGGTCTCTTTCCACTCTCAACTATTCTTCTGTTTGCTGCAATTTGGTTTCTAAGGCTGATTTTTCTTTTATCCTTTTGGCTTTCATCTTGTCCCTTTTTGCCTTCCAGGATTTGCTAGGTGTTCTAACTGACAAATTCTCTACCTCGATCTGGTTGGGTGGGATGTTTTTGTCTCCCATAGGTATATTCTTTGTTGCTTCCTGTGCTTATGCTCTCATTACAACATTCATTGGAATTGTTGGTTCCGTTTCTAATCCACTTGAGCTTGATACAATTCCTATTTTGTTCATGGTAGCTTTTCCCTGGTTATCAGGGTTTTTTGGATAGTGTGGAATTAGATGGTCATTTGTACATCCCTCACAGTACCCAAAGACTTTGATACGCTCTCCTTTGTGTGGAAAACTTCTTGCCCAATGATCACTGCCACATTCATAGCATGGTCCTACTGGTGGTGGGGAAGCTTGTGGAGCCCCCATCAATAGTTTGGTTCTAGGAGGGTATTCCCTAGGTCTATAGTTTGGATTTGCCACAAACATGAGAATATTTTCATCTACCAGGTAATGGTTTTTTGTTGGTTGTGTTATGTATGATGATTCTAACATCCCTTTTGAACCTATCCATGGAATTTGTCCTTTAGAAGCATAGGAACTACTATCCAACCCTCTCTCATAAGAGCTACCTGAATCTTCTCGTTATGGAACGACTTGTATCATACTCTGATCCATAGGTGCCTCTATGGGTTGTGAAATTCTCATCATGGCTCTGTTTTCTTGGGGTAAAGGATGTTGATGTCCCAACACAGGTTGAGGTTTTTCCTACCCTTGTGACTGAATTATTTTGTCCTACTTGGTATCTTGGAGGTGGTGACAACTGTTGCACTCCATGTGGCCCATATGGTCTATCTCTAGCATAGTTTCTATTTTAGAAACATTCGTGGGTCTCATGGTTTGTCCATTTTTGTTCGATAGCACACCACTTCAATACATGCTCTATGTTCTCTCATGGCCTTGGCTGCATGTTGAACCACTCAGTTGGATGGTCTCCTCCACAAGTGTCACATTTTTGTGAGGACAGTTGTTGTGTGTTTGGATTTGTCCTATTTTCTTGGTTCATCCTTCTGTTCACTTCCCCGATCATTTGATCAACGTCCAGTAGAGTTGGATTCACTAGTGGTTGAAGAAGTGCTACTCATCCCTTGGACCATGCCCTCAGTCACCTCCCCATATGCCTTAGAGTTGTCTACCAAATACAGCGCCTCTTTTGTAACTGGCTTGAATGTAACACGTACCTTCAAGTGCAGATCCTTTTTGAGAGTATCATTTTTCAATCCTTCTATAAAAAGGACTGATAGCCTCTCATCCTAAGGTATCTCTCTAGTAGGACATCTTTCTATGTATTGCTTAAATTGAAGCGAGGCTTCCTTCACCTTTTCTTTTTCATTTTGTCTAAATGCATAGATTTGGGAGACTGTATTATGCTTAATCCCTCTCTTTGAGAATTCCTCTACAAATTCTTGTAGAACTTGTTCTATGCTGGAGAATTCACAGTTGTTTAATGGTTGGAGCCCGTTCAAGGCTATTCCTTCTAGGGTCAATCCAGATCCTTCGTATTGAGTATGGAAATCTGTAACTACTTGTTCATCTCTCAACACTTGTTTGAAGATTGAAACATGAGCATACAGATCCCCCGATCCACTATACCTTTTGGTACACACTTGGACACTTGAGATGGTCGCATGCGTATGGTCTCTGCAACCATCCTAACCATCATCAGTCCTCCTGATGTGGTCTCTCTAGTTTTGTATTCTCCCCTTGGCACTACAATCGGTGTCCTCTTCCTCATTCTTTCATCACGCCGTTCTGCTCAATCTCATGTAATAGTTGGAGGGGTCCTAGTTGCATACATCAAATCAAGTGCTTCACTGCCCTTGTGTGTGTTCAAAGAAACCCTAGACCCCATTGATCCCATGGGTCTTGCATTCAAGAAATGTTAGTGCCCAATTGAGTCTTCCACTCTCGTTCTTACTGGACTCACGTATCTAGTTTCTGGTCTCGGTTGGGTCATCATGGGTTTAACTTTCTTGGGGTGTACATAATATCGGTGGAGTGGTCCACCAAAGTATGTATACCGCTCTAGCTACTTACGGTCTATAGAAGATTATTTACGGCCATGCTTATCCATCATAACCACTTGGATACTTCTCCTTTGTGTGTATGTAAAAACATATAGTCTCTTGTATTCGGTCAGCTGCTTGATGTGGGGTACATCACATCTATAATAGAGTATTTGTTCTCCATTATTGAACTTATATAGCCTCACGTAAGTGTTGTCTGTAATAAGTGTTGGATTTCAGGCCCGTGGCCAGTTATCTCTGACCGCCCACTTATTCTTTGGTCCTTATAAATAATAAGGAGTGTGAGAGCTATTCTCTCACAAGCTCGCCTAACAAATTGTGTACTGTGTTTTTCCATTCCACCTTTCTCCTTCCCTCTCTTGCACACTCTGCATCAGCACCATCCATTGGTATTAGAGCTATCTTCCGATCTCGAGTCCCAACCCCTTCACATCACCGCGTGTGTAAGAAATCCAAGCAAGAATTGAATCTCAAAAGGTAGCTCAGAAGATTTATGAAGCAGTCGAGCAGTTCATTAGAGCAAGTCGAATTTAGGTAGTCAGAAATAAGCACATGCAGTAGAGTCAAGTAGCAATGAGGGAAAGATCTCCAATGTTTTTTGAAAAGAATCACAATGGAGCCTGGCCATCGTGGGAATTTGAAGCACGAAGAGCAGAGAGAGGAGAAGAAAAGCAAGGTGACATAAAAAACTGAGCAGTGTATTGAGTACTTGGAGAAGCAAAAGTGCTTGAAATTGACAACACTGGAAACAAGGGATACTCGAGTAGAACACGAGCAACAATTAGGCCAAGATCAGTAAGCAAGGCAGATGGGAGTAAAAAGGAACTCGTTTGCAGGAAAAATAAGGCATCTTGCAGCATTAGAAAATGATTGTGTATTACACACACACACACACACACACACACACACACACACACACAATTGAGAGCATTGAAGCTTGCAAGCAGTCTGTGTAATGAGGGAGAGAAGAACACAACAACATTGATATGTTGGAGATGAGAGCAAGGGCATCTGGAAGTGTTGATTAATGTGTGTGAGCAAATAGACCTTTTATAAGAGTCTAACTCATTCACACATGGGTACCCACAGTGGCCGGTCATTGCAAAAATATTGTAAAAATAAGATGGTGTGCCTCTCATCGACAATCACCTACACATCTATTGGACCGACAAGCCCGATCCATGACTCAAATAAATGATAAGGCATCTATCAAAGGTGATAGGGTGTTTGTGAGTATTAACATGCCCCCCTTTCTGATGTAGATTCTGTCCTCGAAAGCTATTGAGATGAATTCCGTTTGTCAAGGTGGAAGAGTATCTGGGATTGAATGTCCTTAGCCTTCTTCAAACACTACAAAATCAACCAAAATTGGCACAGTAATTGCATTCTCATATACAACTAAAAAACAATATGTAGTGAGTAAGCATACAAATTGATTGGTAAGAGAATATTAAAAATTTTGTCAGCAGTAAACATTAAACTATAATATAATCAAACGCATAAGCAATTGTAAAGGTCAAAAAATAAACAAGTCCGAGGACGCTAATTTAACAGTCGAGAGGCACGAGAGGTCAACTATTAATACCATGGGCAAGCTTCTCAATTTTCTCTGGTCAATTAATCTATTTAATTGTGAGAGCAAAGTATTTCATGTCCGAGGGCTGACTAAAGGCTATACCTAGAAGACCTTCTAGTAAAGCTATGATAAAAGGAATTTCTTATGAAATCATCCCTTGAATTATTCCCTTTATTTGACCCCCCAAAGTTTTTTCACATTGACTCAATTTTGATGTGTGTGCTTATTTTGTATGCCTTGGGCGTTTTACTTTTCAAGGACCACACTGGGAACCTCTAGGGCTCTAACACCATAGGCAATACATGTGAGTGAAGTACCAAATTAATATTTTACATTATTGGCACTTTTCTTTTTTGTTTGTTTGTTTGCCTTTCAATTTTGTAACTTTGGGGGGTCATATTGACATTGTTACCCTCCCCAGGCTCATCACAATAGTAAAATCCCTTTATAATAGCTAAACTAAAGGTCAAGAGAGATTAAGCCCACTAAAAAGCACTAGTACATTGCACACAATTCTACCTAAATTTGATTTACCTAAATCCTAGTCAATTAGGAAGGTATTTCCCATTATATTAAGAGAAGATCTCTAATGTCTATTTGGGTCAAACTAGCTTAGTCAGACATCTTGATTCTTAAACCTATACAAGCCTGGACTATGACAGATAATTATATTGAATCTAATGTTAATACTAAGCACATGTGTTGAATATTGGGCTACCAATCACAGTTAAAGAAGACATGCATGGATGGTAAAAAAGATCGTCCTCGATTCGAAGAGTGAACAAGGCAAAGATTCCATGAAGTTCAAAATCCCAACTACTGCAATGCGTTCCTGTCAACACTATAAAACACAAGGAATACCTCTAGGAGGCACATCAATGGGAAGAGGCACCAACATTTATTGAACATAATCAAACAACATAAGGAACCCTAACCTAATTTTTTGCACCTCCCTAGAGAGTCAAGGGAACAAGATATTGAATAGATGGGTGGGTAGCCCTAGGTCTAAACCCCTATCCTCATCATCGTCGAGAAAAACAAAGTCATCATCCGTGAGACCATACATGCCATCCATGTAATCATGTAAATCTTTCTCATCATTGGAGGCACATATATTCACTAAGAATGTCACTAGGCATCTATAGTCATCTTGGTCAGAAGGGTAAGCTTGTGCAATTGGAGAGACGTTCTCTATTAAGTAGGGATCAGTCGTGGTCAAGAGACATATCAGCCATTCTAATTCCTTGAAATTCTTCTCGCATGCTAGCGTATCTACCAAATCCCATTCACAGGCAAGCACCAGGTAGACTATGTGAAACACTTGTGAAAAGAGTAGAGGGTACCTCTCACCCAAGGTAGGACTGGATGACTCTAGCATAATAGACATATATATAAAAATAGATAGATGCTAGTTAGCATGCATATATTATAAGGCTCATGTCAAAATTCCACGTCCTTGTGCATAATGTGTTATTATGATTTTTGGGACTTGTACTAGAATTTGTAGGTCTCAACCTTTTTGTTTGGTGGCTCTTGCTCTTTTACTTTTTTTTATATTTTTTCTTGAGTATAGGGCTATACATATACATTCCCTAAGATTGGGAGATTGAGAGGTCGGGGAGGAAGTTTAAGAGGGGAGCAAGTGAATGATGGATGTCAGCAAACACTCCCCCCTTCCTTGGGTAGATCATACCTTTTGGAACGATGCCATCACCTTTTGAAACCAATTGTTCCAAGTTGTTATGGGTAAAGACTTTGACCAATAGTTTTTGACCACCCTAGGCATTTCATCTAGTTGCAAGGGTGGTAAGGTACTCTTCCATGATTTTACTTGCAATGTTGTTGTAGGTGGTGAACTTAAAATGAGAGGTGCAAATTCTTTCTTGTTTGTATGGATATTTACAATCATTATGGTAGGTATAGGTTGTGTCGAATCTTGTATTTCCGTATATGAACTACATGAAGAGCAAGAAGATTCATTTGTTTTTTCTATGTTTGAGTTGAGCGAATCAATAATTTCTCGCTTTGGTACCCAAACTAGCTCCAAATCAGGTGTATAGTGTTCTGTGATCTTTCCCTTCCCACGATCTTCAATCGGCTTTATCGTTACACGATTTGACTCACATGGGTCTATAGGTGATAGGTAAGAACACAATCTACATTTAGGCACCCAGATTTGAGCATTCCCTTCATAGTAGCCTTGGACTTCCAATAGTCGTTTAAGAATCCAACGCAATGTTGTCTTACATTTCTTGGAGCGAGTGGGATGTCTCCTACAAGGCTTTTGTTTTTCAGCATCAGAAATGGTCGCTAAAGAAGCTTCAAGGACCCATTTGTAGGTTTTCTTTGTTATATCACAATGGATCTTGTGTGTCTCAAGCTTTGTTTGAGCTATAGAAGTTGGAGATCTAGAGGGTTGGGCTATAGCTATAGATGATTCAACCTCTTGGACATGCGCTGTTTTGGGTTGTATTTTCTTGGGAGGTGATATCTCAAGGACTATCACTTGAGTGGCAGGGCTAAGAGCTGGTTTCTGTGTTGTGACACTCCCAGTCCACCAATCAATAGTGTATTTGGTCACTATCATCCACGTGCGTCCTAGGTTTATATTGCCTTCCATAGTTCTAGCAGGCATGACCAAAAAGTTTTGAGCTACAACCCCATTGTCATAACTGACAGAAGCGTGCTAAGTTCCAAAAACTGTAGTTTTTTCTTGTTGGGATACCCTTGACTTGGATAGTACTCTTAGCTAGATATGTCTTTCCTAACTGACACCACACTCCATATGATAGAAGATTATATTTAGCACCCGTGTCCAATAAGGCGTTATGTAGCACTTTCCCATAGGTGCTATGTAACTCAATAGGGTATTGTAGAGGTGTGTTAGAGTCCAACCAATCATCCTTTTTTTCAACTTGAAATGCATGTGTGACTCCAAGGTCGGCCTCTCGTTGGTGTCTAATACGTTGCTATCGCTCATTATCCTTAGCTTGAGCTTGTATCTTCCTCAATTTTTCTTATGCCTTGGCTACCTTTTTTCTTATGGATGGCACGTAGCTCCTCTTGTCTTAAGGGATCATAGTATCTTTTAAATTTACTCCCATTGAGAAATCCAATGGTTTTATCTCCATCAATAATTTCTGCACGAATGGTACCTTGTGGGGTGATTTTGCATACTCTATATGGTCCTTTCTTGCATATTTCAACTTTTTCTTCTTGTTTTGCACTCCATACATAAGGACTTTATCCCTAACCTTGATATCCTTGTTCTTTAACCATTTATTTCTCCTATCCTTCTCCACAAGTGCATTTTGCATAGCCAATTGACTTTCTTCATATAAACTCTCAAGGATATATAAACGCTCAACTAAAGGGTTACCATCCCAACCTTCTTGTGAAGCTACCCGCAGACTAGGAATTATAAACTCCCATGGCATCTGCTTCTTGGCCATATACCATTTTGAATGGTGTACAATTAATAGCCACTTTATAAGCAATACGATAAGCCCATAGAGATGATGTCATCTTCAAATCCCAATTTGTGTGATGAGCTTCCACTATTTTGGTCAAGATAGAAATTAAGGTCTTGTTAGTGCTCTCAGCTTGGCCATTTTCTTATGGATAATAAGGTGAAGACTTATGGTGGGCTATCAAAAATGTTTGTCATGAGTTCCTTTATCACTCCATTTATAAAATGATTACCACTGTCACTCATAGTCTCAAAGGGACAACCAAATCGCGTAATAATGTTCTCAAAGAGAAACTTGGCAGTTGACCTTGCATTAGCCTTGCATGTCGCACTGGCTTCCACCCAGTTCGGCACATAGTCAGTGGAAACAATAATATATCGAGATTGAGTGTTACGAGTTGCCGGACTAATTGGGTGTACAAAGTCTAAACCCCATTTTTCAAATGGTTGAGTCACTTTAATAGGATGTAAGGGCATCTTATACTTTTGTTGTGTGATCTTGTAACGTTGGCATTAATCACACCCTTTGGCAAAAAGTGATGCATCCTTGAACAAGGTAGGCCACCAATAGCCTGATTGCAACACCTTTCTAGAAGTTAGTTTCCATGAAAAATTTCCTCTAGCTATACCCATGTGGGCTTCTCGTAGTATGTATAAATACTCATCCTCACGAGCACAACATCTAAAAATATCGTCCTTCCCTAGCTTGTAGAGAGTTCCTGCAATTAGAGAATAAGGTTCACATTCTTTTAACAGTTTTCCAGCTATATCCTTACGAAGCTCTTTGGGTGGAAAACCATTAACTAAAAAGTTCACAATCTTCTCACTCCAATTAGGCATAGTCTAGATTAGGAATAGGGAAGTATCAAGCAATTCATCTCATCGATTCCAATAGGGGCTTCTCCATTGGGTATGCCAGACAAATGATCCGCCATGACATGTCTTTTACTAGGTCTCACCACAACAGTAAAATAAAAATCAAGAAGAATTAACAACCATCATTTAATTCTTCCCATGGAATAAGGTTTATTTACTAGATACAACAATGCTTGATGATCCACATAGAAAACAAACTTGTTGGCAAAAAGTAGTAGCAAAATTTCTTCACTGCATAAATCATAGCTAAACCTTCCGGCTTTGTAGTGGTGTAGCTCTTCTTAGTATCATTTAATTGATGACATGCAACGCTAATGGGGTAGTCTAATTTATATTCTCCTAGTAGAGATAGAACACACCCAGTATCAAAGTTCGATGCATCAATATGCACATGGAAAATTACATTCCAATTGGACACTTGTAGAATGGGAGCACTTGTCAAGGCATTTTTTAATAACTCATAAGCATGGTCACACTCCACAGTCCAATAGAACTCAATAAGAAGCTTGTCATCTAAGAAAGGTTCACAAAAATCCCACAAATATTCTCTAAATGCAATGTTTATTAATCTTTGGAAGGTAGCAGGGGCATTGGTTAACCCAAAATCCATAACAAAAAATGAAAGCACTCCAAATTTAGTTATAAAAGCAGTTTTAGCTTGGTCCTCTAGTGCACTTGTGATTTGATTGTATCTAGAGTACCCATCTAGAAATCTATAAGCTTCCTTCCCTGCAACTCTTTCAAGCACATGTTCTGAATATGGCAAGGGGTAGTGGTCTCTCCTAGTGGCGTCATTGATCTTCTTGAGATCCACGCACTCTGAGTTTCCTATTATTATTTGGCACAATAACTATTGGATATACCCATTCTGAGTGCTCAATATGGTATATGAATCTTTTCAATCTCTTCTTGAATAATCTTTGCATACTTAAGATTAATTGGGTAGGATCATTACTGGATTGGTTTAGACATGCTATTCATGGGGATTGTGTGTTGCACCACGGAAGGTGGAACACCTTTCATATCATGATATGTCCAAGAAAATATATCCTTGAATTTCTTGAGAAGCTCCTTAAGTACATATTCCTTAGTCTCTGCTAGATCTTGGGCAATGAAAACAGGTTTGGACTCCTCATCTGGGTCTGCTAACTCTATTTCCTTAACTATCACTGGACCATCATAGAATCCATTACTTCCATGGATGGGCCTTTGTATACACAACCTTACGCTCTTCCGTGGTGTAGGATTTGAAATGCTCAGGTGCAGGATGTAAGTCTGTGGGGTATTGTTGTTCTATGGACTGTGATTTGTCGTCCGCTTCCTTTTGTTGTTGAGCTAGCTCTTGATTTTTTCGTCTCCTTACAGTACGGCTCAACTTTTTCTTCTCTATAGCTTCTAGATGTGCGATGTCAATGAGTTGTGGATTACACCACATAATGCTTTGAAGGTATTCACCCCAATTATTTACCAATTTACAATGAGCATCACATGCCCTTGTATAATTAATCCATTCTATGATAGATTTCTTTTCATTTATTCTAGCACGTACATTTTCTCGATATCGTTGCCTCTTATATCTCCTACTCCTCTTGTCTAATTTTTGATTACGAATGATCTCTAGTTGAAGAGTCATTAGATGAATCACTACTCGTGTCTTCTTCTCTCCGTGATAGATTGTCATCTAGGGTACCACTGGGCCTTGAATGGTTTTTCCCCACATTTGCACCAAGATTTAACTCAGATTCATCATCCTCAGAGTCAACTTCAATTGATGACTTTGACTCCGAATCATGTGGGTTATAGTCATCATCTGGTAGGTCATCAGATGAAGACTTCATCTGGTAGGTCATCAGAAGCTATATGCATTTCTCCTATCATATTTAAAGGTATGAGTGGTGGCATTTCATCCCCGTCAGGTGTTACCCAGGTCGTCCCCCATATTTCCCCAAGTTTCTATGGTTGCTGCTAGGTGGACCCAATCCACATTGTTAGATACAGTCATCCTAGGTAGAACATCCATATAAGGGGAATCCTCCTCAACATCAGTGTCCTTTTTACACATGTAACAATACTGCAATGGGGCCGAGTGAATTGTGGTGTCATATCTATGATAAATTATAAATTTGTTTCCTAGAGGATGTGCTCGACCAGTTACAAGATCAACTTGAATGACAGAGTCTGGAAACTGCAAGTAGACATGGTTTTAGACCAGCACTATTTCTCCTTCCCTCATGAAAGGACGTCCTAAGATCATCTCAAATGACATAGTGTGCTTGGAAAGATCCATAACAATGAAGATATGCCTTATTTTGCGTCCAAAGACCTTGATCTTGAGATCTTCTAGCATCCCAACAGGTTTAACAATAGTCCCATTGGCCATCTTTACCACGAAGTTTTTAGTCCCAAGGTGAGGTCTTCCCATAGTTTCCCATCAATTTTTAGTTAAAAATCTAACCCCTGCACCACCATCAAGGATTCCCTTCACAGTTAATCCCTTGGTAGTGATTGGTATGCCCGTTGGTATGGCCGCATTGGATTCATCGCCTTCAAAGTATTGTCCCAACTTGTTAACTAGTATTTCAACAATAAAGTTCTCATCTAGGTTGGGTTGTGGATCTAAGTGTTCCTCCTCTATTGGCACCTACCTAGCTCCATCCATCTATGCAAATTGTGGTAGACCGACTTTCAATTCCCCATTAAGGAAAGCTCAAAGAGTTAAGAATAGCTCAGGGTCTCCATATAGTTTATACATGATGGTGGTTCTAACTTTTGAAGCCATGAAATCCATCAATTTGGAAATATTTAACGGCACTTTTTGGGCTTCAGTCCATTGACATGGGGAAGATGGGATCTCCGTTTCTTTGATAGGGTCAGGTAGTCCCTCTGTAAACATTCTTTCCAACAAGAAGGGAGTATGCCCACTTTCCCATGACTTAAAGTCACTTTCTTCTTGGATGACACTAGGTATGACTAGTGGTCTATGGACTTTGTGAGGTTGCTTTTGCGTAGGGAACATTGTGTCTATAATCTAGATATGCCTAGGTGCTAGCTCTAGATCCCTTTGGGTTTCTTCCACCAAACTTGGTAATTGACTTGCTCGATCTCCTCTGTAGGGTTTGGGTAGGTTCCTATCTTCTTCTTGGGTCTTGGCCATTGTGTCTCATGAAGATCTTCCTTGTTTGTTTCTTTCCTAGTGGTTGTTTTAGTCTCCTTAGTCTCATTTGAATTAGAATCCACTTCAGCGTCGTTTGTATATACGGGGTCATCACTAGTCCCTATGTTGGTCTTTGAACTGGGGTCTGACTTCACTGCTTTTTGCAATCTCTTCTTTCGTGGTTTCTTCTTCTTTTGAGATTGGGAAATTGATGTTGTGTCTCTTTCTTCAATAATATTATTTTGGTTTTGGAGCATCGATCGTGTGAGTACATTTACCGGTACCACATGCGTACTTTGTGAGGGATCCTTGATAACCTCAATTAAATTCAATGGTGTGATCTTTGTCACATTTAGATTATTTGGACATTGGGCAATCAAGTTATCTATGCCACATCGTTTACACATGAGTATCGGTATTGTGGATGTGCTCGCTTGATTGGTTTGCATTACTGTGGCATTCTTTTGTAATCTTGTAGGACACTCGGCTACACGATGTGGACCCCCACACTTGTAGCATTGAAGAGGTGGTCTCTTGGCAGTGAAATTGATATTTTGGCATCTTGTTGCAAGAGCAGCTACTTGATATACAGGTTTGATTTGTACCCAATAGTCCTCCATGTAGTATTGTGAACTTTCTTCAAGTGCATCAATCCCATAGGCAATATTAGGATCTATATATTCCTCACATCCTTCCAAACAAGCAATACATGACTCACAACCCACTTGATTCATAGAAGTGAATATTCTCAGATGTGGGGGTTGCGTTCCTAACACAAGAGGTGGTAAGTGTGTTGTTTGCACAACATGTTGGACCCTAGGGACCATGTGTTGTGAAGGTTGTTCAAGAGGTTGGGCGGACATCAATGTTGGCACTCAAGGTGTGTCCATCCATGCTAAGGTTGGACTATTGGCCATCCTATGTTTAAATACTATGCAATCCTTAGCTTGACAACCATAGCTCCCACAAGCATTGCAATTCTCATTAAATTTTACTCTAAAAGTAGGGCATTTATTGGTACGATGTGGACCATAGAAAACTGAGCACCATTGTTGCTCCCTTCTTGGATACATATGATTGTTTTGTGGAGCACGATTATTTTTAAGACTTTCCTGAATAGCCTTGGTGAGATCTTCTAAATTCATCTCAGATATCTTTGGCTCTTTAGCAATAGGCATCATGGTCATTGGCTCATGCCCCGATGCTTGCGAGCTAGTAGATTTAGGCTCAACAGACACTCTTTCTCATTGAATCATTAAGTTGTCATCTAATTGGATCGAATTGGTGGTGAATGCTTCCCAAGTGGTGATACCTCTAATGACTAGGCCATTGTAGATATCCTCATGTCATAGTCCCCTAATGAATCTATCCAAAAATTGGTTATTATTGAAGCGCTCATTGGGATTACAACAAGAATTCAAATGCTTCAAGCGACTACTAAAGTCTCTCACGGACTCCCCTTCCTCTCATTGAACTTTCTGGATCTGAGATGCTACACCCCAAAGTACTCCCTCTCATATGTAATCTTTCAAGAACAGTCTCCTAAGAGTAGGTTAAATCGTTTTTTCTTCCACCCTTAGGGTTCTATACCAATTCCCAATGTTCCCACTCAAGGTCAGGCTTAAAGCATTACTCTTATGCAAGTCATTGCGTTCTCCTAGGGAATTTCATATTTGTTCAAATACTTCGATATGATTTCTCACATCCCCATCTCCACTAAATTTTTGTGTGAGCTTGGCTATTTGTACTGCCTTACTTCTAGTCTCTCTATCAGGTGTTCTACACATATTTTTAGCAATAGATCAACCAATAGCTTGAGCAAATGTTGCCAAGTCACCTAAGTGAGTAGTTATGGTGGGGACACGTGCTCTTGGGACTGCATGTGGAATGTGGATTTGTATTGGGTTTGGCGTATATATAGCCCTTGGGTTCCAAGTTTGGTATAGTGTTGTTCCATGTGGTGGCCCAAAGTTCATATGTGTGGTCGTGGGCATAGAAGACGTGGGATGTGGCAGGCTAATGCTAGCTAGTATGGTCCCATTGAAATAAGAGCTTGGATGTTGTGGTTGTGGAGCATAAGTTATTGAAACAATGGGAGAGGTAGGAGCTATATGAGTACGAGGACCCATAGGTGCATATGTTTGATACACACTTCTAGGTACTGTTGCAGGAATTGGGCTACCATGTAGTGGTACTTTACTAATAGATGAGGTCCATGGCGTGTTTTCTATCATGCCCATCAGTGGGCTAGGCATGGTAGCTGTGGTTTCATCAAGAGAAGGATGATCTAAACTTGGAAAGGTAAAGCTATCACTTGTGGGCTCAGATTGTATTGAGACCCCTGGCAAAACAACATATGGAGGATCCATCGGCCTTACCGAGGGAGTCTGCATTTGTTAATAATTGGTTGCTTAGCCTTCCCTATATCTAAGAATCTCATGATACCCATTGAAGGCATGAGGATCCCTTTGTTCTACCTCTCCAACTCAATAACCCTATGGATGACATCACAAACTCTTTGTTGTTGATCCTCTCCGCTAGTAGAACCCGTTGTGGATTGTAGGACATCTAACCAATCCAGATGATAGATGTGACATGTGTATAGGTTGGTTAAAGTCTCCGTTTGTAGTTCATACTCCCAGTTCTCATTTAGAAATGATCCATCTAGGATGAGCTGCTAGGGGTGTTCTTTGAACTAGATGCAATGTGGCTCTCTATGGGTTCACCCTTAGTGGTTGTTAATTAAAGAGCACTTGATTGCTTGACTAGCATGGATTTTGGCATAGGAGCCTTCACCTTTAGATCTCTCCATTGATCTGCCTTGCATTTTGATTTTATTTTCCCTCGCTACAAGGATATGTCGCTCAACCTCTTGCACTTCGGCAAGGATTCTACCATCAGGTAATATAACCTCGAAGGAGAATAGCTCTGAAGAGTCAGGGGGTGAATGGAGTATTCACGGGCACACTCTCCAAGAGCATGGGGTCTACATTGGTCATGAATGGTGAATTTACTTCCCCAACCCCTTCTTTACATCGCCAGATCCATGTTCGGAGCGAGTGTCTCTACTAAAAGTCTCCTTCAAGCGGCAAAGCATGCTTGGCCCGGATCGTGGACCCATGGCATGCATGTATTGGCTTGACATATCACAATTCGTCATAGGGTAACCTTCCATGACATTGTAGTCAGAGGAAGAGTCACTAGATGCAATATGTGGGTCCTAAGTGGTACTACCTTGGGTTCCCGCTGAGGGTCTAGAGCCTAATGTGAAGGAATAATGAGTGCCCGCGTAAAGGGTGACACTCTCTATGTGATCGTCCTCTAGCACACAACCAGAGCATAGGTGCATGTGACCTCAACAGTCTAGAAGTGTTGGTGAGTTCTCGTGAAGGCTGCTCACCTAGTTTCTTGGGCGTTTGCAACCCAAATTTACCCTCAATTTTTTTGATTTTTTGGTCCTTTTTTCTAACCAAGCCACGGAATATAGCATGTGATAGCTCAAAAAAGCGTCTTGGCTAGAGGGATGTGTCATGCTTTATAGCCCCCGATTTGATTATGTAAAGCCCTCAAAATCCTAAAAACAGACTTTTCCTAGTTAGGAAGAAGGCTAGAATTAGTAAGTCCAATGGGTGAGTGTGAAGGGAATGGTGGAGGACTTAAGGAACTTGTCCCACATGCCCTCCCTGCACTTGAGGTCCTAGTCTTTATATATATAGTACTGTAACATAAGAATGAGGATTGAGAAATGGGCTTGGGCTCAAGAAATGATCCCGATCCTTCCTTTTAAGATAAGATTTTTAAATTAAAAAATTGTCTCGAATTTCTGAGCATTTTCATTTTCTTGCGTTTTTTTTCAAAAGAGAAAAACGTTTTTGTGGATAATGTTGCACGTGGGCGCCGAGCTCATGCGCTCACAAATTTGTCCCTGACAGCTCTATTTAACGTTCCTATAGCTAATAGAGCTAATTACACTAATTATCTCTACTAGCACTAATTACATTTGCTCACACATTGCCTATCACAATAAACTACACACTGACAGAACACTCAACCTTCTCACGATCTACTATATTGCTCACTGTCTACTCCACATTACAAAACTAAACACTAACTAATAGACCTGCTAACACCTGCACATTACAGAACTTAGCAGATCTAGCAAAAACCTGCACATTTCAACACTAATAGATTCCAACAAATCCTGCTAAACTTGCACCTTACAACCACTAATAGATCTAACACAACTCGGACAAAAGCTGAAAACAGATGAAAAAATGGATTCAAGAGGTAGCACTGAGTGCTCCTCAAGCTTAGTGCAAGGCAGTCCCCGACAACGGCGCCAAAAATGTGATCTTTGCTGCATGTGTCGGAGACTGGGAACTTATCAAAACACCGTGTGCGAGCCACGAATGGCTGCAAGCACACAACTAGACAGTCCTAGCAAGCTCAAAGGGGCAATGGTGTGTCACTCCCCACTCAATGCTTCTGTCGTGAAGGATCTGTGCCGCGAAGAAGAAGGAGCTGCTGCCATCATGCTCAACGTCTCGCCGTCACCGATGCCGTCGCAATGCTCGATCACTCACTCACTCTCTCTCTCTCTCTCTCTCTCTCTCTCTCTCTCCCTCCCTCTCTCTCTCTCTCTCACGTACACACACCCGTGAGTACACAAAGGAGAAGAAGATAGATGTAGAGTAAGAGCATTTCTTAGCATGCACCTCAAGGAATGAGGATTTTAGGTCAAAATAGACCTTTTATAAGAGTCTCACCCATTCACACATGGGCGCCCAGAGTGGTCGGTGGTTGTTGCAAAAAAACTGTAAAAATAAGATAAGTGGTGCGCCTCTCATCAACGATCACCTACACATCTATTGGACCGACAAGCTCGGTCCATGACTCAAATAAATCATAAGCCATCCGTCGAAGGTGATAGGGTTTCTGTGAGTGTTAGCAACAGCAAAAGTTTCAACTCAATCTGTAGACCGAGCAGAGCATCATTTTTTTTAAAATGACTACATTAGGGCATTGAGAGAGAGAGAGAGAGAGAGAGAGAGAGAGAGAGAGAGAGAGAGAGAGAGAGCTAGCCATCAACCCTTCGATCCTCCGACTCTTTGATTTCTCGACCGCTCACACACTGGCAGCTTGTGTAGAGAGAGACCAAGTTTTTTCAAAGAGAGTGTGTTCAGAGAGAGAAAGTGAGAGAGTGAGCAATTTTTATCGAGAGAGAGTGAGCGAGTGAGAGTGAGTAGGTTTTGGGACACCGAAATACGTGCCTTGACATTGACAACTCGCTTTTCCCTATGGTTATTTGGGTAGCCACTCCCGTCCAGCGGCAAGAGATGACATCGACATCGGCAATTAGAGCCATTTCGACACCGACTCTCACATTTTGGCATTGGCTCGCATTATAATTACTCCCATTACAGGTGGACTTTTGACATTTAACCCGATGCACGTTTCACACGGATGACTTTTTCCCACAATCTACATCTATGCTTGCCACATGCATGGGTGAGGCACCTCTACCATAGAGGTGTGACACCCGGTATCGGCACCGAGCGCACTGACTACGCTCTACGGCACGGTTTTTGGCTACGACACCTTTGGCGGCTATTCAACTAGCGTATTTCTGCCGGGTGGTAGAAATTGGCACATAGAGACACCGACACGCAGGTTACAAGTTACAGGGGGATTTTTAGCCCGTTTACACTTAGATTCTCCAGGTTTCCAGACATAGCGCTTTCACAGGCGATTTAGCAGTCATTTTGACAGCAGTTTCTCTGCAAACAAATGCATTGTTAGATGCATGTTTTTGTGAGCACACCTAGTGCTACTAAGCTCTTTTGAGGGCAGATATCCCCGTAGGGATCACTTTTACTGCATGCAGTAGTTCTTGGCACCTATTTGAGCGCGGTTCACTCATGTATGTTGAGTTGCGGACAATGTCCACTGTATTATATGTGGAGCCATTTTTAGCTATTTTGGCAGTCTTTCTTGGCCGATTCTAAGACTCAGACCAGAAGAGCCCTTTCTGAGACTGTGGCTAGTCCATTTGTGTCTGAATTAGCCTTTGGAGGGTCGATAACGTGAGGTATTCTTTGAGTTGGAGTATTCTCGAATGTTGAGATACCTTCGGTGATACTACATGTAGCTGGAGTTCCCCTTTACGATACCCTCACCATAGGACATGTATCTGGATGGTTTTTTGTGCTTTTGACGTCGAGTTGGCGGTCACACATAACAGTGGTTTTGTGCAGTATATGCACAGTGATTGTTCTATTGAGCAGTTTATGCGTTTTTGAGTTGAATTCTGACTCCTCATACAAATGAGACTCTGCCAAAAAAAAAATGTGAGTCCGTCTTATGCATTCTTGGCAGTTCTAGCTGTTCTTACACATTGATTGTACCACATTTTGGTTTGAGTTTTTGCTCTTATTCTAGGGGAAACTCTGTTGAAATTGTCCTAGGCGATTCTCCATATTTTTTTGGCAACATTCTCTTAATCATGGCTACGAGTAGTGCTTCCAAAAGAGAAGAATACTACATCAAAAAGTTTGATGGCTCAAACTTTGTCATTTGGTGGCAGTGTATGCAAGATGTTTTGATGTGACAAAGTCTTGAAGGCTATTTTCTTGCTATGTTTGCTCCATCGTCATGGGATACTTTCAACATAGCCATAAGTAATTCTGCACCCAGTGGCAAGCTAGACTTTAGTAGTGTCATTGGTGTGTTGCTCACTGAGGAGATTCAACGTCAATCTTTGGATGCAATTTGGGATGGTGATGCATATGTGGCTAGTGAAAATCATGACAAAAGGGTTTCAAAGGAAGTGTGGTCACAGTCGTGGTCGTTCACAGCATCGCAGGCAAGGTCGTAGCAAGAGTTGAAGTCAATCCCCATTTGTCCACAATAAAGGGGTTTTGTATAACTATGTACATCATTCCTTCCCAGTCAAAGTATTTGCCTCCGTGATAGTCCACGTCTACAAGGTCCTTGAGCTCGTTTGGCTTGTTTTCCAACTTAACACAATAGCGGTCCATTCCATCCTTAATACTAGGTTGGTAATGGGACACTTTTATGTCCTGGGACACTTTTATGTCCTATTAAGTGACCATTTTCCTTGAATTATGTCAAGAGTTTCAAAATGGATTTTGAGGTGCTATTTATCTAGAAAGTTGTCTCATGAGCTGAAAAAAACTCGACATTTTTTTTGGAATATCAATTCCATCTTTAACCTTGTCCTTGCACAACATTTCACAACCTAAACTGTGTGAAAAAAACGGGTCCTGTTTTTGCCTTTTTTCAACTTTTTGCAACTATACCACTCTCAAATCCATGTTTGTGAGGTCTATAATGCTAGAGAACTATCTTTAGTAGTCCTTAACACTAGGTTGGTAACCTAACAGGACATAAAACTGTCCTTTCATGGTTTTGAAAAAAACGTCCAAAACCATAGTAGATCCACTCATTTTGTAAAATCCTTCCATGAGGTTATAGTTCAAGGCCTACTACACATGTAAAACATAAGAAACTTGTAAAATTTCTCATATTTTGGTCACACCAAGCCTCCAAAGTTGATGGACCAGTATATTTTCACTAAAACAGTCATTTCTTACGTTTTGTTGCATAAAAATAATATTAGGGATTTTTGTAGGACTTGAGATAAATTCCCTAGTTAACTTCAATGGGTTGGTGAATAGAACATATGATTGCTTCTCACTCAGTATTTTTTGTTTTGCCAAAAGAAATAGGTACGAAAAAGTTGAATTTTTACCATTCTGCAAACCTATCATCAAAGTTTCTATAGCCACGCTCAATACAAATAATATATGCATGTTTTCTTAGTTCCCTATTGTCCTTTAGGTTCATAAGGAGCCATGGAGCATGTCAAAAGAATAATACATCTCTTACCAAGGGGAATCTTGGGGACAAAGATGAAGTGCTAAATACAGCAAACATGAAAAAACTGGGTTCAACATTATGAGTTGTAGAATACCATAGAAACTATTCAATATCTAGCCAAATTTGATTCTTATGACTAGATATGGTTACTACCTACAAAATGCATGTAGTTGTCACAAGAAACTAACAATATTGAAAAAGCTATATTTGATATACTAGAATGTTTCGTTTTTTTCTATAATTGAAAAAATCAACCATCGTTGTCTAGTATGAAAAATAGGGTATTAGGTGCCCCAAAACTCAAGGAATATTAGCTTTATGTTATAATATGCAACATAGAAAATCAAAACTGCATTTGGATATCATGAATGCCACCAAAAAAATCATAGAAGAGCTAAAATTGGCTTAAAAATAGGATTTGACAACTTTTGTAATTTGGTCATAACTTACAACTTTAACATTTATTTTTTCCTAGAAGCATCAGGACATGTTGAGGACTACTAAAGATAGTTCTCTAGCATTATAGACCTCACAAACATGAATTCTAGAGTGGTATAGTTGCAAAAAGTTGAAAAAAAGCCAAAAACAGGACCCGTTTTTTCACACATTTTAGGTTGTGAAATGTTGTGCAAGGACAAGGTTAAAAATGGAATTGATATTCCAAAAAAATGTCAAGTTTTTTTCAGCTCATGAGACAACTTTCTAGATAGATAGCACCTCAAAATCTATTTTTAAACTCTTGACATAATTCAAGGAAAATGGTCACTTAACAGGACATAAAAGTGTCCCAGGACATAAAAGTGTCCCATTACCAACCTAGTGTTAACATGTCCTGATGGTTCTAGGGAGAAATAAATATAAAAGTTAAAAGTTATGACCAAATTACAAAAATTGTCAAATCCTATACTTTAGCCAATTTTAGCTCTTCTATGATTTTTTTGGTGGATTTCATGATATCCAAATGCATTTTTTATTTTCTATGTCGCATATTGTAACATAAAGCTAGTATTTCTTGAGTTTTGGGGCACCTAATACCCTATTTTGCATAGTACACAACGATGGTTGATTTTTTCAATTATAGAAGAAAACGAAACATTCTAGTATATCAAGTATAGCTTTTTCAATATTGTTAGTTTCTTGTGACAACTACATGCATTTTGTAGGCAGTAACCATATCTAGTCATAAGGATCAAATTTGACTAGATATTGAATAGTTTCTATGGGATTCTACAACGCATAATGTTGAACCCAATTTTTTCATGTTTGCTGTATTTAGCACTTCATCTTTGTCCCCAAGATTCCCCTTGGTAGGAGATGTATTATTCTTTTGACATGCTCCATGGCTCCTTATGAACATAAAGGACAATAGGGAACTAAGAAAACATGCATATATTATTTGTATTGAGCGTTGCTATAGAAACTTTGATGATAGGTTTGCAGAATGGTAAAAATTCAACTTTTTTGTACCTATTTATTTTGGCAAAACAAAAAATAGTGAGTGAGAAGCAATCATATGTTCTGATCACCAATCCATTGAAGTTAACTAGGGAATTTATATCAAGTCCTACAAAAATCCCTAATCTTATTTTTATGCAACAAAACGTAAGAAATGACTGTTTTGATGAAAATGCACTAGTCCATCAACTTTGGAGGCTTGGTGTGACCAAAAGATGAGAAATTTTACAAGTTTCTTATTTTTTCCATGTATAGTAGGCCTTGAACTATAACGTCATGAAAGGATTTTACAAAATGAGTGGATCTACTATGGTTTTGGAGGTTTTTTTCAAAACCCTGAAAGGACACTTTTATGTCCTGTTAGGTTACCAACCTAGTGTTAAGGACCTGCCCCCATGGAAGTTCCTTCCTTAAAGTTCACCCTCTTGAATTCCTCATTCATTATGGTGTATGATATTTTTTATGAAGTATCAGAGAAAGTTTCCTCTAAAATGGCTTCTAGCGGATGCAATGGATTTTGATTCACACTAACTTCACTTGAGTGGTTGCTCACTCGGTCTCTTACGCTGGGATTTCTATTCTGGTACAATCTTCCTGATCACAAATAAATGAAGAACTGATCTTACAAAACCCAAACCTTGTTACCTCATTGGCTAACTTGTACTCTCCAATTTGTCTTACTTGTGGGGTTGTACTCTCTAGCACTTGCAATCTATCAAAAAATGTTTGATGGCTCTGAGTTTATAGCCGCTCTTATTAGTTCAAGCTTACAAAAACTGACAAAATTTTATATGAAACTTTCAATAACTTCACAATTTTGCTCGTAACATCCACAATTCAAATCCAGTTTCAATTTTGAAAAGACCACCAAGGTCCTGGTGACTATTTCTACTCTTATTATGTCTCAGATGAACATGGATCACGATCCATGTTGGAAGGCCAAACTGACTTTTCATTGTACCAATAGAATCAGCATGATTAGTAGGTCCTTTGGTACTAAAACTTTTGAGAATGAATTTTTGGATTGGAATTTAGGTCAGTTTTGTTACTTGCCTTAAATGCTTGACAATACTGGGCTTTTGATTTGGTTTTTGATATCCCAATTTAGTTTTGAAAATACCACTAGGATTTTTGTGATGTGCTCTAGCTATGGTGCAGGTTTGGTATCAATCTGGTGACAATGAAACATGGATTGCGATCAATGTACCTACGTGTGAGTTTGCACTGAAACTTGGCACACAGCTTCCCCTTGGTCCACTGATATCTTCTATATGGTTTTTGTGGGATTTGGACTGTTTTAGGCCAACCAAAAGTCAATCCTTAGGTCTGTTTTAGGGTTTTCACTTTGAACTATTTTTTGCCCTTTTGACCCACTTTTGGAACTTTTTTGACAATAGTTGTTTTGGAAAATATTCTTCAAATCTTACCAGTTATCCACTTGTCAAATATTAGCTCAAAATACAAATGAGATACATGGATCGCGATCCATGTTGGGTAGCATCTGGTTATGAAATTTGGTCAGGTTATAATCTTGGGTATGGTGAGACTCTTCCCCACATCTTTCTGGATTTGAACCGCTTTTGCCCAGCCAAAAGCAAGATTTTGTGTCTGTTTTGCGGTTTTTGGCTATAAATTGTGTTTTGGTATTTTGATTAGGCTTTTGCACTTTTTTGCTTTGGACACTTTCGAAAAAGTTGTTCCCTTAGTTCTCAAGAGTGTACTAGTAAATTATCATGTCCAAATGTCAACTTGGTACATGGATTGCAATCCATGTTGGACAGGCAATATGAGAAAAAACTATTCAATTTTTCTCTTGCGAGCTTGTATATCCCTTTTTGCTAGGTTTTATTGAGTATAATTCGGTTTTGAAGCTCTGACCATAAATTTTGCAAATTTTCAGAGTTATGGTCTTTGATACCAAAATAAAGTTTCAGACAGTTTCCATCCTGATCCTTTTAACCCCAATTGATGGTCGAGATTGTTACTTAATCTACTCCTATAAATTGAAATGTATCTACATACATAATTGAGTTTAACTGTGCAAAAATTACAACAAAATGTATGGTGAAGCAATCCTTTTCAAGCATAAAGAAAATCAGAGAACCAAATACTTCTTGTACTCCACTCACATCTCTCTTGTCTGGTAAGGAGTAGAACTAGCTGGTCCTTGACTCCAGTCTTTACTAAGCACTAGATCTACGTCTCGCTCCTTTAATGTCTAGGTGTAAATAGAATGGGTGTGAAAATCTCTGGATAAGATTTTTTTGTTCAACTAGGTCACTCACCACCTAAGGATCGACTTCCCCGGTAGCGATGCCAATGTTAGCAAGGTGCCACGAGACGGACCTCTATATATAACATAGCTATCTTCTGGCACTAACATAATGTCAATACGTAGGGAAGCGACTCGGGATGGGGCATGGAGACTTAATGAGATTGTCAATCTCAAATAAGTGAACCTAAAGAACTGTTCATGCATCTACAATAGCAAATCAATCACTTCCTAGTCAAAAAATCAGCCTATGTCAAATCTCACCACTCTAGGTCATCATGCTTTTTCGGCATCCAAACGGATTCAAAATGCAACGGAACTTAAGGAGAGGTGTTACAACACCTAAGGGCATAATCCTACCAAGTTCTGCAATCATTGCTAAGAAGGTACAAAAATCACGATCCATCCCAAAAAAATGTATAGAAAACTAAAACAGAACTACACGGAAAGGTTCTCTTCAAGCTTAGAAACACTCTTCCAAGGTCAAAACATCAAAAAATAACCATTTGAGCCCTCAAATCAACACCTTTAGCTCACAAACAAGACGTCGTGAACCACAATAGAATTGAGAATGATTACACTTAGATTAAAGAGCAAGAGACAAGGAACACAATGTGCTATTCGGAATCAAATTCTGATTACCAGACAAGGAGAAAGGTTGATTTACAAATTGTAGAAGAAGTGCAGCTCTCAGTCAACGTCCAATAATACCCAAAGATAATGATAATATTTCTTTCAACCTAAGGGTTTTGACTTAAAAACTTGGGACACTTTGCCACGGCCATTGGCCACTTTACAAGGCTCGTAGGTTCTGAGTGGACAATAGAGAATAGCAGGCTAGATTACACTTCAACAATCATTAATAGAAAAATTACAAGGCTTCTTTTGGCAAAAACGGATTGAATACAGTGAAGTGTGGCGTGTATTCGGGTTTTAGGTGACAATCCGTTGTATCCACCAAACAAGATTGTATTGTGCCACTTGTTTGGAAAATCCATAATCCACAACCCACACAATGTGAATATATTGTACAATGCCTACAACAGACCCCAGCGCCTCACAGATGGTGCAAACATACATACAAAGCTCTGATGGACATGACACACCGAATGTGTTTCTTAAGGACTCTACTTATTTTGATGACTGCTTTGATTACAAAAATACAACAAATCACAACAAAATGGGAGGATCTATGACCAACAATTCACTCACGCACGAGTGGTACAATTTGCATGCCAACAAGAAAATGTTTCAGCCAAAGATCGTGAAAGATAATTGGGACATCTTGGCGGACATAATTCTAGAATGGGACCGTTATGATCCATTAGTTGAAGGATATCACAATGGCTATTACAGAGTACATTATGTTAGAGCCATTAGAATCCATTAGACTTTTTGTAAAATTTTGAACCTCCAAAATCTTGCGATGTAGAATTGATTTAATTCATTCGTTATTCTTTCTCCTACTTTCTACTCTTATTCTCAACTATCTATTTTGTTATAAAAGCTCAAGTACTTGCCATACATGTTGTTTTTTCTCTTCCTTATTCTTTAAGTAGACCAAAATATCATTAAAGATGAAAAGAACAAAATTATCAAGATGTTCTCTAAATGCGTCGGTTGAAAGTCATTGGAACATTTGTAAGTCCAGGGCATAACTATAAATTCGTAATATCCTAATTAAATATTGAATCATATCTTTGGTATATCTTCCTCCTTGGTTTGGATCTAATAATAGCTAGATTTAAGATGACTTTTTTGTGAAAGTAAATTCTTCATGTAGTCAAGTAAGGAGCTTATCAATCCTTGTAGTGCATATTATTCTTGATTGCTACCTAATTTAACACATGATAGTCAACACAAAAGTATAGAATACCATCCTTCTTTTGGTTAAAAATAACAATACTACTCCGCAGAGAAACACTAGGTCAAATGAAACCTTGGTTAGAAATTTAAGTAAATTTTTCTTTGAGCTTTTGCAAATTCTGATACCAACATCTTGTATAGTCTAAGAGAAACTGGTTGAGCTTCTGGGATAAGCTCAATTACATGATCAACTTTACGCTTAGGTGGTCACTCTAAACATTCTTTAGGAAACACATCATCAAGTTTAGTAAGCCACTCAAGTGTAAGTTTTCTAGACTTCTTCTTTGCTATATTAAGCTTTACATTGTAAACCATCTCATTCTTCCTATAGCCTTTTTGTAACGTAGTGAAATTCACAAGAAGCTAAAGTTTAGGTTTTCCTCGGTTCTTGGTAGCAGTAACCCTAGTGTTGTAATCATTTGCAAAATTCAATGAAGCATGTGTACAATGAAAGTGAGCATCATTTACGTTAAGAGAATGCATCCCTAAAATTCCATCATGGACTCCTATGGAAGGTAAGACCCTAAACTGAGGTGAAATCTTTTCACCCACTGTAAGGTCAATATTAGGGTGTTCAGGCGGAGTGAGATTTCTAATGCATCTAGGAGAGATTAAAGAATTTGTGCTCGCAGAATCAATCAATAAGGCAAAGTGTTTACCTCGATACTCAGCTCAAGTGATTACTAAAAATTATTCATTAGCTCCTTGATGTTTGATTGCAGTATGAACGTATGTATTTACTTGATTTTTGCCGCCTCAAGTACCTTGAGCTATGTTGGCTTGAGATTTTTCTCGAGATCGGTGGTTTCCTCCTCCTCCTCCTAGCCAAGGTGGTCTATTGTGGTTATTGGGTAGTCCATCCATGGATGCCTATTTTAGGCAAGCAATTGTGGGCAAGTGTTTCTTGATAATAAGAGAGCTTTTATCCCTCTACTAAATTTCTATTTAATGACTTAAATGAATGGTAAGAAAGTGATTGAATTTCTTGTCTAGAAGACATGCATGGTAGTAAATTTGTTAATAACTACAAATACAACACAAGATTGTGAGAAGATGTCGTCTACTAAAAATTGACCAACTCAATTGCTTCAAAGATCTTCTAAAATTAAGCTACACATCATCAAGGAGTTTGCCAACTAGTGATAAATAAAACTTTTTTTCCAAAAACTAGGAAAACCAGCATATAAGATATTCTAGTGATATATGGACCATATTTGAAGTTTTTTTTAATAAATTTCTCTAAAATTTGTAGGTTTTTTCACCCTCAAATTAAAAATTTAGAGGTAAATCTCAAAATTTGCAAGTAGGACTACACTAAATCTAGGGATTTTTTACCATTATTGCCAATGTCAAACTGTGTCAAAGCATTAAAGTGGATGCCCTCTCCTTGTTTGAAATTTTTAAGCTCCATTATATATAGTATAGATAGAAGTCATGCTTGGCAAAGCTTTGGTCAACATTTGTCTCTTGGGTTGAATTGATTGCAAACTCTTCCCAGTAGGGGCACAACCTGGAAGCTCTTGACTATTTTCAAGAAATGGAAATCAAAAGTCGTTCTCCTGATGTAAGCTTGGGAGGGTCACTTGATAACTATGTGACTTTTCCCATACAGAAGAGTACTCTAAAAGGAAATTGGTAAAAAACTTTACAGATTAAATAGGAAAAGGGTATATTTTATTTGTCAAAAATTTACAGATAAGGAGTTTTATAAATATTCCTTGAATGCACACAATGAAAAGGATTTGGTTCTACTCTTTCCTAGGTAGCCAACTCACCTAGTGAGATTTGTTGCATGTTGCATATCCTTGTTTTATTAGAAAATGGCCAATCCATGCACTTTCCATTGCAATGGTGTTGACATGTCTCCACATTGTCCCATGTTCCTCGTTGGGTGCCTCACTTGGACCTTGCACCACTTGGCATGCATTTTAGCTTTGTCTCCACTTCGCACTACCTACCTACGGTGCACGTACCCTTTTCCTCTTCAATCTTCCACTTTGCTTATGCGCACTTGCATCTCCTTCTTGGCCTCAATCAGGGTCAGAGAACCTGGTGGTGCTGCCAATTCGCTCGAGACCCAAAAGCTTGTCCTGCATGCGGTGGTCACGGAGGCCTTTGGTTTGAAGTTTTAGCATGAGATTGTGGGTTGATATTCCCGCCCTCAAGGGATTGTGTCCTGTCACTAGCGGCCAGGTTTGTCAATCCACAAGCACTGATGTGTGGAGTGCCTTGCAAGGCAGAACGGGTAATGGAATGTTGCAAAACATTATTACCCAGAGGTTGTGAGTTCATGGAACTCATGATAAGCATGGAAGAAGAGGTATAGTGTAGAGGCAAGATTGAGTTGAGTGTCTGCAAAATGAATCCTTGCAGGGCTTGGTAGTGTTCTTTTGTAAAAGTCAAATAGCGTCCCTTGAAGATAGTTGCAAGGTCTGCTCGTTGGATTTTACCGAATGCAACTGGTGGGTGAATGCCAAAACGATGCGGTTGAAGTGCCTGAAAGAGAACGCCTCCCAAAAAAAAATGGAGTTCCATTTTTTAAAGCGAGATTATGGGGATGCCATAAAGTTTTTAGAGGGGCCCTTTCAAGCACCGTGAGCGGATCTATGGGGGGGGGGGGGGGGGGGGGGGGGGGGGGGGGGGGGGGGGGGGCTTTCTTATTTTCTTTGGTTATGCCTAGAAAAAATGTTTTGGCAAGTTCTAATGACCTCCTTGCATGCCATGTCATCAATGATGACTATTGAAGAGTGATGAGGGGTGTTATACACTCAAAGACAAAGAAAGATGGTGGCACTGTAACATAGAGAGAGATTGATGGAGAGAGAGAGAGAGAGAGAGAGAGAGAGAGAGAGAGAGAGAGAGAGAGAGAGAGAGAGAGAGAGAGATGCAATGACGATTGACGTCTTGTATATGACTGTATACCCTTCCACATGGTCTTCACGGGTCAGGCCTTCCTACCTGTAAGGTGTGAGCTTTGTCCTAGAGTACTAGAGTGTGAGTCAAGGAGAGAAAGGGTGGAATTATTCCACATGTATTGGTGCAAAGATGTAGAGCTACTTAAAGCTCATTTCATGAATGAACAAACCCATTCCATTTTTTGTTACATCTCTTTTGTTTATAGTGAGCTTGTGATGGCTTAGAAAATACTCAAGATCGTGTTTATGAGTCCAAATTAATACTAGTTAAGTAATCGGACACTCAAATGTCCTGAAACACTAAAGTGTCCTGTTTTTCTAACAATTTTTTGGTGAATTTAGAAAACAAATTCATAGGTCACGTTCATATCTTAGGTCAGCTATGAAGTGAAGAACATAGGAAAATTTTACTTTTGGCAAAGTTAATACCAAATTAATATTATAATGATAACTTTTAAGATAAAAAAATCATAGAAATTTAGTGCAATTTTAACAAAATTTTCATAAATTGAATATAACTTCTCATCAAAATAAGATTTTGCATAGATTTCAAGGTGTGTGGATAGGAAAAAACTTATTTTAGCAAGAATTTGAGCTTCATAACTTAGTTATGGGACTAAATTTTTAAAAGACCAAAATCTGAAAATGCTCACAAAGAGGAAAATTTTGGTCTTTCAAGGCCTCTTTCATTAACATGATCAGGTTATAGGACAAAACCTAAGGTGTATAATGTATCTATAGGTCAAGACCCATCAACTAAGAATTTTTCAAGGGTTCAAACTCATAGGCATATTTTAATTTAATCTCAAGGGTTCAAACTCATAGGCATCTTGTAATTTAATCTCATTTAAAAAAAATTGTAGTGCATAATTTTTGGCAAAAAAAAAACATTGCTATTGAAAACTAATGAAAGTGTGTATATAAATCTCCCAATTATGTCCATATGAGGTATTTGTATACAAATAAGTGAGATGAACGAAAAAATCCAAAAATGGAATTTATTTTAAAGTTTATCTTTGATAAATAAAAAATCATAATTTCAACATGCACAGTTTTTTGGATATGCCATAAATCACCAAATGTGGCTTGCATAACAATTAAAAATTATCACCTTATGTAATGGAGTCATAGATCTAATACATATGCATCACAAGACATTGTAAATTTAGATAAACTAAATGTTTTTTGTGATTGTTAATTGAATTTGTGAACATTGCATATTTGACCCACAGGACTTTCCGAGTGTAGTTACTATTGAGGTTATGGTCAAAAGTGAGGGATTATAATTTCTATGAGTACTTTGAATAACATTTTATAGGTTTGCAAAAGAATTTCTTGAGATGTGTTCTAAATTTCATGTACCATTTTATTTAAATTCGACACTAAAGTCTCCTTTTTGGTACCAAACTAGTGTTAATTGATCTTGGAACCTAATTTGCATGAGTGATAATCTAGCCACACACACTCACTTGTGTCCATGATGTTTCTGTTTCATCCACCCTAGCTAGCATGATCCCATTTCCCATCACTACCTATGTGGGGGTTTCCTTGATTTTGCATGCCAAATGCAAGCCTCATCTCTCTCCTTACATCACCTCAACCCTCATGCCAGCAACCCACAGTTTGTACGCCACATGATGGCATTGATAACCTTGATGGAAGGGTTCCTTCCCATGTGGAAGCCTATGCAGTAGCCTACGAAATGAGCCTACATGTTGAAGAAGAAGAAAGGAAAAAGGCCCCTCATGATG
Source organism: Adiantum capillus-veneris (assembly GCF_014529385.1). Lineage (NCBI taxonomy): Eukaryota > Viridiplantae > Streptophyta > Polypodiopsida > Polypodiales > Pteridaceae > Adiantum > Adiantum capillus-veneris. The sequence continues at coordinate 76,070,783 of NC_140952.1, read as the reverse complement.
GTTCGGGGATGGTTCCCTCCCATAGGAAAGTGGAGTAGATGATGGCAACTTCCTGCCATGAAATGGAGATGAAGGGCCCCAAGATGCTCAAATGCTAATAGCACCCTTTGAGCCAGTTGCAATCCAAGATGCGCAAACATCCTCTGAGCATGCCAAAGAACAATACCTATCAGCAAATGATGACCAAGAAGCTGAATAATTTTGTGTTTTAAAACCATCGGTGGGTAGTCTCAAATTGTTACCCTCACATCACTTTGAGGTCCTAGCAAATCTACAAACAAGCCAGAGAACTCGGTGCTACCTTTGAATGCATCTACAATTGGCTATAAACTATCCTTTCTCAGTGACCTACAACCCTTTGTTGACGGAGGTCACTTCAAGGAAATCTAGATATTCTTATGCAACACAATGACTTATGCAGATTTCCTTCCTAATCTCCATTGTATCCAACGAGATCATCGAAGGCATCAATCTTCAATGCAATTACAAAGAAGGTTTTTTTGGGCATGGCTTACAAGCGATATGAAAAACTAGGATGGCGTAATCTATTTGAATCCTGCCCTTATTTTAAAGCACATTTATGATAGCTTTCCACATTTCAGTGTTCTCATAATGCATGCCTCGCCCCGTGCTCTTCCCAAAGTCAAAATGAAAATTTCATTACTGTTGTGTATGATGATACACATGTCATTTCATTCCATAAAAAAATGGGGTTCTTTGCAGGTATGTTCATGAACCAGAAGACATTGATCTTGCAGTTCCATTACACATTAATGCAGACCTTAGTGATCACAAGAGGAAAATGATGACAATGTCTAAGAATTTGACAGCCCTATTGATTCTATTTTGGAACGCATAAAATATGTGGGTGCTACTGTTGAAGTGGTGGCATGGTGTTCATCGTCTGATGTGGCAAATTTTCTATCACACTTGGATCTATTTGAGGCTTTTGAATTCTTATACATTCCTCAACCTCATGTGAGGATCAATTTAGAGCTACTCGTTTGACAACAACAATGTTCTATGGCCACAAGAAGCTCTCAACTTGCTCATGATTTTGATGATAAGGATGATAAGGGATCTGGTGCTGACAAATGTAAAGCAAAAGACAAGGGATGTGAAGGCATTATACTTGAAAGTGATGTTGTGTCTCCTAGTATCTTTAAATCAATATTTGCATTTTTTGAACTTGAAGTACGCTTGACATTTACTGTTAGGAAATAGGATGTAGCTAAGTAGATTATTGAGTAGTTTACTTAATGGAGAGAGACAATTTTCACACATGAGAGATTATAGAGTAGAGAGAGAGAGAGACAGAGACTGCTTTCCATTATGGATTCTTATGCTTGAATGCCGATTGAAGATGAGCAGAAGCTCAACTTATCCTTATTAACCACCTTTGTAAACATGTCTACAGGATTTTAACTTGTATGCACATTTCCTAGCTTTAGTTGTCCCTCTTCCAAAAGTGTGCGTATGAAGTGATATCTCACCTCAATGTATTTGTCCTTGAATGAAAGCTGAGTTCTTTGCAAGATGGATAGCGCTTTGGCTATCATTGTACAAGACACAATTTTCTTGTTTGAATCCAAGCTCTTCTAAGAATTTGTGAAGCCACAAAATTTCTTTGCTTGCCTCTATCATTGCTACATTCTCTGCTTCCATGGTAGAAATTGAGACCACTTTCTGCAACTTTGAAGCCCAATTTGGTGTTGTGCCTCCAACCATGAAGACATAGCCAGTAGTGCTCCTTTGAGTATCTTTGTCACATGCCATATCTACATCAGCATACCCTTGAAGAAAAATATCAGTTCCTCCAAAATACAAAGCATTTGTTGTTGTCCCTTTCAGATACCTAAGTATCCACTTCATAGCTTGCATTTACTCTTTACCTAGGTTGTCGAAGAACCTAATTACAACTCCCACTTCATGTGCAATGTCTGGCTTTGTCTAGACCATAGCATACATAAGAGACCCCACCACTACAGCATATGGAACTTTAGATATATAGGCTATCTCCTCTTGTGTCTTTCGACACATATCCTTGGTTAGTTTAAAGTGACTAGCCGAAGGTGTAGAAATCGTTTTTGCATTTTTTATTGCAAACCTTTCTAGTACCTTCTTGATGTAATCCTCTTGAGATAGCTTTATTGTCTTCTTCATCTTGTCCCTTGATATCTTCATACCAAGTATCCTCTTTGCAGTATCTAAATATTTCATTTAAAAAGATTTAGATAGCTCCTCTTTTAGGTCTTTGATGTCATGCATGTTAGCACTTTCAATCAGCATGTCATCAACATACAACATTAGGATGATGAACTTCCCATCTCCCAAATTCTTCGTGTAGACGCAGTGATCTGAGTTACATCTTCTGAATCCGTGATCCATTATCCATCGATCGAACTTCAAGTACTGAGGCGGTCCGGGGCAAGCAACAAGAAGAGAAACCTCTAAACACCCTTCAAGGCTCCCATGCTGCTCAATGGGACTGGGGCACAACACAACACAAACCAAAACAACAAACCCACAGCCAAATCCCAACTACACAAGGGGCACCACCTAGTTTAAGAGCGAACTAGGACGCAAAAGAGGAGAATCGTTAGAGCAACCCACAAACAAGCAAGGAGTTTACACTAACCCTAACACCAATGGAACACTCTCACACACTAAAACACGAGAGAGAGAGAGAGAGAGAGAGAGAGAGAGAGATAGATAGATAGATAGTGCTCGGGCTGCTTTGAAACGTATCGGCAATGATCAAGCAAACACAACTATATATTTAAGAAAGAGAGAGAAAGGGGGAGGGGGTGCTTGTTGCATTAATACCTTCTTACAAATCTGTCATGACAAATCAAAGTGAAATTAGTATTTGTTCAACATAGCTTGCGTAAATTTCACCACAACACATCACAAGAAAAGCCACCCCAATCACTGTTTTAAAGCCAGGGGAGTCCTCTCTACCCTGTCGCCCTCTTACAGTATGTGGGATTTATGGCTAGATTGATGACAACACCAGAGACAAGCTATCAAGAACTTAACAAAAAACACCAAGACACTTACGCATCATTGTTGTCCATTACTTCACGTTGGAAGGGAGACAAAATATCCAAGCTTAGTCCAAATTCACCCTCCTTGGTTCAACAAATGTTGGGCTTACACTAGTAGGAGAAATGATAGATTTCCTACTCTCAATTGAATGATCACTCTCTCTCTTACAATGGCATAGAGTTCCCTTGCTAATCCCCTATTACAACAAATGCACATGCATAAGACAATGAGCTTCCACTCAAGAGCTCCTTCTAGAGAGGTTGAGCTTGGCTTCTCAAGCTATAGCATAGTGCTCTTGCTTATGGCTCCCCCCTTTTTGTGCTAGCTACACCCTCCTTTTATAGCAATTTTGAAGGCTAGGGTTACTCCTCTAACCATGGTTGGGTTAGATTTTAAGCAATTTATCTAATTTCTTTTGCTTGGAATTATCAAGAAGTTGGTGGGGAAAGAGAGAGGAGAGAAATGGAGGTGATAGGACTTTTCATAGTGGGTTAGTGTTAGTAGAGTTAGTATTAATTTACAAATGGAATTGGATATTTACAATGGGAGTATCCATGTAGGATACAAATAAGGAAGAAAAACTCTTAAGAGGTAAGAAAAGGTGGATTTCTTACAAGGTTGATGCTCCAAGTGTCTTGAGTAGGGCCAATTTTGACGCTTGTTGACGGTCCACTAGCTTTGACGGTACATTTTTTCTCCACTCTTGACCTTCCTTGAGAGACAAGGTAATTGAAGCTAAGTAATCAACCACCATAATGCTGTCTTTTAAGAGAAGAGGCTGAATTTTGTGGTTTTTTTGATAGATATGGATAAATTGGAGGAGGAAAAATAAGACTAGGTGGTCAATTTTGGAATGGAATTGTGTGTGGGAGGTATGAGTTCACCATGGTTTCTCTTATTCTTCAAGGTTGAGGAGAAGGTGAGTAGGGTGCAGAGAGGAGTGGTGAGAGAGGTGGGGATGATGAGTGGAGAAGTGTGTGTGAAAGAGGAAAATGATAAAGTGGAAGAGAGAGTGTGGCTGCATAGCATGGGAAAACTGGGGTCCACTAATAAAATCATAGCTCACAGCTCGTAGCTCAAAAAAATATGAAAAAAATTGAGGCAAAAGTTCAGCCCACGAGCTACAACTTTTGTTTGTATCACCTTTTCAAATTCGGAGAGCAAGTGAACTTTAAAAATTCAGCAAAACCGACCGTTGTTTTCCACTGCACAAGGTCCTTGTGGGGTCCTTCTTTGGATGATTCTTTTGAATACCTCCAAGAGTGAGCCCTCCATAGTGCATGTATGCATGCCACCTACCCTTGGTAGGTCTATAATTGAAGATATTGTTGAGATTATGATATAAGTGAATAGTACAACTAAGAAAATCAAATATTGAGGGGTCTAAAAAATATGTACATGTCAAATATAAATAATATAAGTGGAAAAAATATAAAGGGGTCAAAAGAAATCTCTCTCATTATGAGGCTACCATAAAAAAATAAATATTTTTGGTGTTCTAAAAAAAAACAAAATAGATGTAGGAAGTAAAAAATCACAATAGTGAAAAAATATACACATAAATAAAACTAGTTTTTTTGTTTTTTTGTTGGGATGGAGTTACACCAAAAATAAGAGAAGCTTACATGAAAATATTTCTATATGGAATAAAGAGTATGAAAAATGGTAAGAAAAATTGTGGTAATGGTGAGGCAATGTACAAAGCATAAATAACACACACCTAAGTAGAAGTATTTAAATAAATACCAAAATAATTATGAAAAAAATCCTTTTATTTAGGCTCTATATACAATGAAATATTTACACACAAATGGGCCATAATATACTTATAATTTTTATTTTTTTTATTTTTTTGGCTCAACTAGCCCAGTGACTAGCTAGCTGAGGGTCTTAAAGAAAATATGAGGAAAGTTTCCTAACTCACATACGCCTATATATAGTGAAATGGTAGGGATAGCCACAGTGTTTGGGTGATTTTGGTAGGGTGAGGTAACTCACTGTGACAATTACAAAGAGCCGAAAAACGGCTATCATTAGCCCTCTCCTTGGATGATGGTATATTCATGTACCATCATAGAGCATCTTTTCCAAAGAGAGTGCTTCAGAGTCCTTGACGAGATCTTTATTGTTTGGCCCCTCAGAATTTTGGCTAGATTTACACTCATGCTTCATGTAACAATACTTACATGAGACAGTGGCCTTTTGACAGATCTTTGGTAGATCCTTTGGTAGAATGCGACTCAAATAGTGCTTCAAGCGATACCGGTTTACTTTCCTGGAGTGCTCTTTACCATTCAAGTCCATAAGCTGATAGTAACTTGAATTGAAAGCCTTCTTGACTATGTATGGCCCTTGCCATCTTGTTTCAAATTTGGCATCAAAACGATTATCGAGTCGATTGTCATACCTTAGCACAAGATCTCCTTCATTGATGCCTTTGTCCTTCAGTTTCTTGTCAAGCTTCTCCTTTGTCTGTGTGGCTTTCCTCTTATAGCACTCGTATGCTGCTTCTCTTTTCCACTCAAGCTCAGCTAAGGTAAGCAGTCGATCCATCCATACCTCTTGATCATCTTGTGCTCCTTTGCCATGAAGTCGCATTGTTGGAATGTTGAGCTCGATAGGCTGCAAAGCCTCTTGACCATAGACCAAGTAAAATGGTGTGAACTCCGTGGCTTCCCTATATGTGGTTCGATATGCCCACAAGGCACCATCCAAGAAGTCATCCCACAACTTTGTCTTGTTTTTCACCATCTTTCTAATGATGCCTGCAATGACACCATTAGCTTTTTCTACCAAACCATTTGATTGGGGATAGTAGGGTGTACTGTGACAATGTAGAATGTGAAGTTCTTCACAGACTTCTGTGAGCAATCCCTTTCTAAACCCTGGACCATGGACCATTATCAGAAACAATCTCCAAAGGTGTGCCAAATCTACAACAAATGTGAGTGTAGACGAATTTGCTCACTGTCTTCTCATTTACCTTTGCCACACTTTGTGCTTCCACCCACCTAGTCATATAGTCTACAGCCACTAGAATGTAGAGTTTACCATTTTTTGTCCTAGGCAGAGGACCCATAGCATCAATGCCCCATTTTTCAAACGGTCCATTTGCAAGAACGATTTGCCTTGGACCATAAACCAATCTTCTATTCCCATTTACCTGACAATTGTGACAACTTTTACACCAATGTTGGACATCCATATGCAGACTTGGCCAAACATACCCCGCAAGCAAAATCTTCTTCACAGTTAATTCTTGGGCAAAATGACCACCACATGCTTCTTCATGCAAACCTTTTAGAATGGCTGGAATTTCCTCAATAGTTGGTACTCTTCTGCATACTTGATCCCTCCCTCTTTGATAGAGGGAGCCTTCTAGGAAGAGATATGCGCTTGCCTTCTTCATGAGTCTCCTCTTTTGAGCCTTCGTGAAGTCTTGTGGAAACTCGCCCTCCAAAATGTAGCTAATAATGGGAGTCAATGACTCCAATCCCTGGTATCTCGGTTGCTTGACAGTTGCTGCCACCATGATGACCTGCACTTCTTTCTCAACACATGTAACTACTTGCTGTGCAAGTAAATCGGCATCTTCATTCTGTTTCCTAGGAATATGATATAGTTGCACTTCTTCAAATTGATTAAACAATCTACGAATGGCATGAAATTTTGTCCGTAAGCTTTCATTCTTGCATGCCCAAATACCTAAAATCTGTTTAACAATGAGAAGTGCATCTCCTTTTACCATGAGGCGTTGTATCCCTTGGCCAATGCACATCTTCAAACCATGAATTAGTGTGTCGTATTCTGCTTCATTGTTGCTAGCCGAACTTGGTAGATTGAACTTCTCTTTCATGACCACCTCTCCCTTGGGTACAGCAACACTAGCCCTCCCCCTGCTTTTCCTATGGCTCGACGAAAAGCTCCATCAAAGAACAAGGTAAAAGCATTAGGAATACTTTTTGGTGGTGGTAATGGTAGGGTCTTTACTTCAGGCACCTTAATCTCCTTTTCATGCACCCTATAAGTGAGAATCCCTGCCAATTGTGCACGCACACTATCGTCTACCTTGAAAGAGTATTGAAACTCTTGCAACTCCATAATCCACTTTGAGATCCTAGTACTAAGATTCATTTGAGATGACACCCAAGGGAACAAATTCTCTGCAGTGAGAATTACAAAAGGTTTTGGTAGCAGGTAGGATCTAAACTTTCTCACCGCAAACATGAGAGAAAGAATCATGAGTTCTGCTTCTGTGTAGTCTCTCTCCAAAGCATTCATGACCCTACTAGCAAAGTAGATGGGTCGCATCCTTGTACTGTGGGGATCTTGTTGTAGCAACACAACACCAATTGTTTCCCTTCCAACACTAGAGCTAACAAAGAATGTGTACTCCCAACAAGGAGGCATGAGTGTTGGTAGCTCTGACAAAATGACTTTAATGTTACAAAAATACTCTTCAAGCTCATTAGACCATGCAAATTCTACTTGTTGTGTCAACTTTTGCAAAGGATGAAGAAACTCCGAAGCTAAGTGAATAAAGCGTGACATATACTTCACTTTTTGAATGAATGATATGACCTCTTTGAGATTCTTGGGTGAGGGGAGCTCAATAAGAGCCTTTGCCTTTGAAGGATCCACCTCAATGCCTTTACAGGAAACCTTGTGACCAAGCAAGATCACTTCATCCTCAGCTATGTGACACTTGTCGGGGTTGAGTTGACCTCCCATGTCATAGAGCTTCTTTAAACCTTCTTCTACCCTTTGTAGATGCAATGATTTTGAGCTATAAATGCAAAAATCATCAATAAAAACCCTAATGTACTTTCCAAAGAATGCTTGAAACACCATGTTCATGAAGCGTTGGAAAGTTGCAGGAGCATTTGTCAGGCCAAATGGCATGACTCTAAAAGCATAACAACCCCAAGGAGTGATAAAGGTTGTTTTCAATTGATCCTCCAATGCGATACCTATTTGAAAGTAACCCGAGTAGCCATCACACACAGTGTACTTCTCATGACCAGCTACTTCATTTAGTATCTCATCCTGAAATGGGAGGGGAAAGTGATCTCTTTTTGTTGCCTCATTAAGTGGACGATAATCCACACACACCCTCCACTTGCCGTTTTTCTTAGGAGTGACAACAACGGGAGAGACCCACTCTGAATTCTCCATTGGATAAATGAAACCTGCTGCTAGAAGCTTTCTTACCTCCTTGAGTAGAGCCTGCTCCTTAATGACTCCTAGCCTTCGTAGCTTTTGAGCCTTAGGTGTGGCCTCTGGCTTCAACTCAATCTTGTGTTGAACAACATCTACTCCACGCACATCGGTGTAGTCTTTAGAAAAAAGCCTCGGAAATTTCCTTAGCACACATTTGAACTCCTCTCTTTCATCCTTTGTAAGTGTTGTAGACAACATACCTTCTAACATTCCTTCATCTTCCACCTTTTGGTTCTCTTGGGAACCTACCTCTTCCAAACCTCGAGAAGAGGTCTCCTGGTTGTTTGGCTTAAACCTTACCCCCATGACTTCAATGGAGGACTCCTCTTCAATAATGCTGCCGCTACTTTCTTCTTCTGAAGTGTTTTCAGTCCAATCTTCTTCCGTCTCACTTCGAGATGATTCTTCATGGAGCTCCTCTTGGCGTTGCTCCTTCATGTCAAAGACAACCTTCTTGTGATTGTCACTCCTGCAAATTAGCTTTCCACTCTCCCAATCCTGCAAAGCTCGCATTTTCATTAGCCATGGTCTTCCTAGGATAAATGGGTAACCATTTCCCTTGGTAGACATGACATAGAAATCCACTGCCTTCTTAATGCCAAAGGCCTCCACAAAAACATTTTTACAAATGCCTATGCACCTAGCCTTGCTATTGTTTGCCATTTTCACTTTGATTTCAGGTGTCTCATGGATGTGTATGCCTAGTCTTTGCATGAGCCCTTCTGTCATGATGCAAATTTGTGCACCCCCATCCACTAGACCTTTCCTAACCAATCTTCCTTTTATGTAACAATCTAGCACAGGTGTAATATCCTTGTTCATTTCAGCATGTGCAATTTTTACAACAGGAAAAATCTCTTTTACCTTTCTCCTAGTGCTAACTGCCTTTGTTAAATCCCTCCTAACTTGTGGGCATAATGCAAGAAATTTAGGCCATGAGATATCAGGACCCTTACCTCGCATGTCTTCCAACAGGTTGTATGGAGCCATACCATGTCCAAGAGGGAAGTCTTGGAGATTGATACGACGTCGAGTCCTCTTAGCTTCCTTAGTCTCCTTTGCCTTCTTGCCTTGTCCATGGTCACTCTGTGATGGGACACCCTCTTTCTCTTTACCTTTTCCTCGGCCATGCTTAATGCCATTTGCTTCCATGTCAACCTCATTTGAGTTTGTCACCTCTACCACATGCACATTTGGATCTGGCAAAGGTGGAACTCCTTCTACCCCTTGTGGAGGTGGTCTTGGTCCATTTGGTCTTTGTAGAAGCCTTGGTTGTTGACCAGCTCCTTCTCCTGCATTCATCACTGGGTAATTCAAGTTAGGTCTCCCTGGCTCCCCACGGGGCCAAGGACAATTATACATCCCATGTCCAGACTCTTCGCAATTCCAACATTACAAGACTCTCCTAGGTCGTGGATCTCGCTCTTCAGACTTCTTTGCTTGTCCCTTTGGACCTACAGCTTGTGCAAGGTGAATTGACAGGCTGCTTAAAGATTCATTTAACTTCTCAATTACTTCCGCCGTTACCTCAGGAAGCTCCCTCGATGTTGATGCTTGTGACTTACCTTTGGGTCTAAGACCTTCTATTGGAACCTCTCCCCTTAAGCACTTGAGTTTCCTATATTTCTCAGCAACCCTCGTTTCAGCTGCATCAAAGGTAGTAGGTGCACCCGCCTCAACTTTTACCTTAAGGTCAGGAAAGAGTCCGGCTATGAACCTCTCCTTCTTTAGAAATTCTGCACCATCACCAGGGTTAGCAACATTTCGTATCCATAGAGCCCAAAGACGTAGAAACTCTTGCTTGTACAAGTAGTAGTCATCTAAGTCTTTTTGCTTATGAGAAACAATGTCTTGCCATAGTTTTTGAGTGTTTTGGGGATCAAAGAAGTATCTCTTAAAACGATTCAAAACTTCTGTGTAATTCCCCTTAACTTCCTCAGGCAAAGAGTCAAACCAAGTGCTAGCATCTTTCCTAAGGACCACCTCAAACATTTCTACACGTTCTTGATCAGTTATTATCCTCTTGATACGGCAAGACATCTTGAAATTCGCTAAAAATAATTCAGCATCCTCTCCAGGATCTCCAAAGAAAAGAGGATACCCAGACATTTGGCGTTGGCTTTCCATTGAATTGATTTCAAAGTGACACCCGTTTTTGTTTTTCTTTCTTAAAAAGATTTACACAATAATGTATCTAGCTTGCAATCTATTCTACAACAAAATAAAGATATTCACATCAAACGACCTATGATAGTATATAAGAGGTAGGATGACAGGGTTTGGTGATGCGAGAATTTCTCCTACTCTTTGGGCACCAAACATGAACACCATACGTTGTTGAATATGGATTTTCCTACTAATTGCAATGTTTATTCTAATGTGTGGAGTGAAATGGAAGGGGAAAACCTCTATTCCTGGGCCATTATCCATGGTCTATGCATGACCTAATGCTTAAAACAAAACAAAAATATAGACGTCCAAACTAAGGTCGTACCTAATGAGAGGCAAAATAAAAGGATTTACTGAAGCGTTTATCTCGGCCAACCTAAGAGGACCTAAAATTCTACGAATGACACGTTGAAATTGCAACTTAGTACTAACAATTATGTGTACCTTTTGCCTTGCAATGGGAATGAAAGGATCATACAAATTTTCGTGATTCATACAAACTACTTGACTATGCTAAAGGTTGATTCTACACAAAAATACACAAGCCGTCCTCCGTGGGGGCACCAATTTGAGGCGGTCCGGGGCGGGCAACAAGAAGAGCAACCTCTAGACACCCTTCAAGGCTCCCCTGCTGCTCAATGGGGCTGGGGCACAACACAACACAAACCAAAACAACAAACCCACAGCCAAATCCCAACTACACAAGGGGCACCACCTAGTTTAAGAGCGAACTAGGACGCAAAAGAGGAGAATCGTTAGAGCAACCCACAAACAAGCAAGGAGTTTACACTAACCCTAACACCAATGGAACACTCTCACACACTAAAACACGAGAGAGAGAGAGAGAGAGAGAGAGAGAGAGAGATAGTGCTCGGGCTGCTTTGAAACGTATCGGCAATGATCAAGCAAACACAACTATATATTTAAGAAAGAGAGAGAAAGGGGGAGGGGGTGCTTGTTGCATTAATACCTTCTTACAAATCTGTCATGACAAATCAAAGTGAAATTAGTATTTGTTCAACATAGCTTGCGTAAATTTCACCACAACACATCACAAGAAAAGCCACCCCAATCACTGTCTTAAAGCCAGGGGAGTCCTCTCCACCCTGTCGCCCTCTTACAGTATGTGAGATTTATGGCTAGATTGATGACAACACCAGAGACAAGCTATCAAGAACTTAACAAAAAACACCAAGGCACTTACGCATCATTGTTGTCCATTACTTCACGTTGGAAGGGAGACAAAATATCCAATCTTAGTCCAAATTCACCTTCCTTGATTCAACAAATGTTGGGCTTACACTAGTAGGAGAAATGATAGATTTCCTACTCTCAATTGAATGATCACTCTCTCTCTTACAATGGCATAGAGTTCCCTTGCTAATCCCCTATTACAACAAATGCACATGCATAAGACAATGAGCTTCCACTCAAGAGCTCCTTCTAGAGAGGTTGAGCTTGGCTTCTCAAGCTATAGCATAGTGCTCTTGCTTATGGCTCCCCCCTTTTTGTGCTAGCTACACCCTCCTTTTATAGCAATTTTGAAGGCTAGGGTTACTCCTCTAACCATGGTTGGGTTAGATTTTCAGCAATTTATCTAATTTCTTTTGCTTGGAATTATCAAGAAGTTGGTGGGGAAAGAGAGAGGAGAGAAATGGAGGTGATAGGACTTTTCATAGTGGGTTAGTGTTAGTAGAGTTAGTATTAATTTACAAATGGAATTGGATATTTACAATGGGAGTATCCATGTAGGATACAAATAAGGAAGAAAAACTCTTAAGAGGTAAGAAAAGGTGGATTTCTTACAAGGTTGATGCTCCAAGTGTCGTCTTGAGTAGGGCCAATTTTGACGCTTGTTGACGGTCCACTAGCTTTGACGGTACATTTTTTCTCCACTCTTGACCTTCCTTGAGAGACAAGGTAATTGAAGCTGAGTAATCAACCACCATGATGCTGTCTTTTAAGAGAAGAGGCTGAATTTTGTGGTTTTTTTGATAGATATGGGTAAACTGGAGGAGGAAAAATGATACTAGGTGGTCAATTTTGGAATGGAATTGTGTGTGGGAGGTATGAGTTCACCATGGTTTCTCTTATTCTTCAAGGTTGAGGAGAAGGTGAGTAGGGTGCAGAGAGGAGTGGTGAGAGAGGTGGGGATGATGAGTGGAGAAGTGTGTGTGAAAGAGGAAAATGATAAAGTGGAAGAGAGAGTGTGGCTGCATAGCATGGGAAAATTGGGGTCCACTAATAAAATCATATCTCACAGCTCGTAGCTCAAAAAAATATAAAAAAATTTGAGGCAAAAGTTCAGCCCACGAGCTACAACTTTTGTTTGTATCACCTTTTCAAATTCGGAGAGCAAGTGAACTTTAAAAATTCAGCAAAACCGACCGTTTTTTTCCACTGCACAAGGTCCTTGTGGGGTCCTTCTTTGGATGATTCTTTTGAATACCTCCAAGAGTGAGCCCTCCATAGTGCATGTATGCATGCCACCTACCCTTGGTAGGTCTATAATTGAAGATATTGTTGAGATTATGATATAAGTAAATAGTACAACTAAGAAAATCAAATATTGAGGGGTCTAAAAAATATGTACATGTCAAATATAAATAATATAAGTGGAAAAAATATAAAGGGGTCAAAAGAAATCTCTCTCATTATGAGGCTACCATAAAAAGATAAATATTTTTGGTGTTCTAAAAAAAAACAAAATAGATGTAGGAAGGGAAAAATCACAATAGTGAAAAAATATACACATAAATAAAACTAGTTTTTTTGTTTTTTTGTTGGGATGGAGTTACACCAAAAATAAGAGAAGCTTACATGAAAATATTTCTATATGGAATAAAGAGTATGAAAAATGGTAAGAAAAATTGTGGTAATGGTGAGGCAATGTACAGAGCATAAATAACACACACCTAGGTAGAATTATTTAAATAGATACCAAAATAATTATGAAAAAAATCCTTTTATTTAGGCCCTATATACAATGAAATATTTACACATAAATGGGCCATAATATACTTATAATTTTTATTTTTTTGGCTCAACTAGCCCAGTGACTAGCTAGCTGAGGGTTTTAAAGAAAATATGGGGAAAGTTCCCTAACTCACATACGCCTATATATAGTTAAATGGTAGGGATAGCCACAGTGTTTGGGTGATTTTGGTAGGGTGAGGTAACTCACTGTGACAATTACAAAGAGCCAAAAAACGGCTATCAGTACCATTGTCTTGATGCTTTCTTTAAGCCATACAAGATCTTCTTTAATCTTCAAGCCATTTTCTTCTTACCTTTTACTTCATACCCCTTTGGTTGAAGCATGTAAATTTCCTCCTCTAAGTCACCATGAGGGACTGCCGTATTTACATCCATTTGCTTGAGATTTAAATCATGAGCAGCCACAAGGCTTAAGACAAGCCTAATTGAGTTCAGTTTTACAATAAGAAAAAATATTTCATTGAAGTCAATTCCTTTCTTTTGAGAAAACCTTTTTATCACACGCCTAGACTTGTACCTTTTCATCCAGGCTTCTTTATCCTTTAGCTTGTACACCCATTTATTCTAAATTTTCCGCTTACCTTTATGCAACTCAACCAGTTCCCATGTGTCTGGCTGCGATGTAATGATTCCATCTCCACTTGCATGCTCTGTATCCATTCTTCTTTGGATTTGTGTTGCATAGCATAGCTTCCTCGTATGATTCCGGTCCTCCAGAATCTGAGATCAAGAGATGGTTGAAGGAAGGAATAAACCTTTTTGGATGTCTACTTGCTCTTGTGGATCTTCGGGGAATAGGTTGAGGCTCCTCATTGGGTTGACATTGTTGTGCGTTGTCATTGTTTGCACTCCTTAAGTCTTCACCGTCCTAGCTCCATGTACTCATGACCTGTTTCTTTTTTTTGTTTTCTTTCCAAGTAATCTTTGTACATATTTTGTTCATTGAAATTACATCCCTACTTCTAAAGATTTTACCATCTTCATGATTCCATAGGTGATACCCAAAGTCACCTTCTCCATAGTCAATGAAGAAACACTTTTTGGACTTTGCATCTAGTTTTGACCTTAGGCTTCTATCTATGTGTATGAAATCCTCACACCCAAACACTTTGAGAAATGAATAATTCACCAGTTTACCTATCCATTCCTCCTCTAGAACTCCCCCATCTAATGCCATTGAGGGTGACCGGTTGATCAAATACACAGATGTACTTATTGCTTCCTCCTAAAGCTCAAGTAGTAAGTCTTCATATAGCCGCATGCTTCGTGCTCGCTCCATGATTGTTCTGTTCATCCTTTTGGAAATTCCATTTTGTTGAGGTGTCCTTGGGGTTGTCCTTCGCCTCCGAATGCCATTGCTATCACAAAATCTTGGTTGCAATATTCGCCTCCATTGTCGGATCTGAGGCTTTTAACCTTCGTACCTACATTCTCCACAAAGGCTTTCCACATTTGAAATATGGAAAACACATCAGATTTATTGTTCATCACATAAATCCATGTTTTTCTAGCTGCATCGTCTATGAATGTTACATAGTACAATGAGCCACCAAGGGATGGTGTACTTGCAGGACCCCAAACATCAGAATGAACCAATTCAAGTTTTTTATTTTTTATTCATTTCTTGCTTTTAGGAATTTTACCCTCTTTTGTTTACCATAAAGACAATCTTCGTAGAACTCTAAGTCCACTTCTTTCAAACCTTGTGGAAGCTTCTTATATTTAAGGATTTGCAATCCTTTGGAACTCATATGCCTAAGCCAATAGTGCCACACCGCACTGTCGACTTCTGTAGCTATTGCACAAGTTGAAGATTTTTAACTCTCAGTACACAAGTAAAGTGTACCAACCTTTTCTCCTTTGGCAACCACCAAAGATTCCTTTGAGATCTTCTAGAGTTTGTTTCCAAATGCAATGTTGTGACCTTCATTGTCCAATTGTTCTGTAGAGAGTAAATTTTTGCGAAGAGAAGGAACATGCCTAATATCTTTAAGCTTCCATTCATTTCTGTTAGCAGTCTTGACACAAATTGTACCTTTGCCGACAGTTTCACAAGCTTCATCATCTCCCAAGTATACATGTATACCCAAAATTACCTTTGGTGTAATCTTGGAAATGTTGATTGTGTGGTGTCTCTTGCCCCAAAATCTATTATCCATGAATTAGACACATTCTCTAATGAGAGAATTAAAGCATCTTGCTCTACTTTAACTACCACATTGGCCTCCGATGTTGGCTTGTTGTCTTGAGACTCCAACTCCTTCTTCTTCTTGGACCAGCAATCCTTCTTGACGTGGCCCTTCTTGCCGTACTTCCAACATTCAAGAACTAACTTTTGTGTGACTTGCTCCGCCTTGAGCGATCATGACCCTTTTGGTTTTTGAACCTCTCCTTAGGCCTTCCTCTTGTTTCCACTAACAATGTAGCACTTGATGATTCTCTTATGCTTCTCCTTTTCATTTCCTCGCTTAGGAGAACACCAAAAACATCATAAAACTAGTAAGAGTATTTGTGTCAGAGATAGAATTACTTACAACCATCACAAGGCTGTCCGAACTATCCGGTAGAGATGATAATATAAGGAGAGCTTGCACTACATCATCAAAATTGATTACTACCCATCGAAGTTGACTTATGTTGTTGCTAAAGTCATTTAGGTGTTCTACAATTGAAGCAATTGAAGCATTCTCCACCATCTTTAGATTGAACAAGCGCTTCATGAGAAATACCTTATTGGATGCCAATGGTTTCTTGTAGAGCCCGTCAAGTAACTTCATCAAGTCCTCCATGGTCTTCATCTCCAAAACGTTGAAGGCCACCATTGACTCCAAGCTTAGTCGTATTTTTCCTAATGCATTTCAATCAAGGACAATCCATGCTTCATCTGCCATTGTTGTGAGCTTCTTTGCAATATCTCCTAGTGGAAAATAACAGTCCCAGTGTTGGTAGTTCTTGCCATTGAACTTTTCGATCTTGAGCTTCCCTTCCTTGGCCATTACTCCCACTAAATTCAACGAATCTTTTCCTTGAGATACTTTAGCTACGAGAAAACCTTGCTCTGATTCCAGTTGTTAGGAAATAGGACGTAGCTAAGTAGATTATTGAGTAGTTTACTTAATGGAGAGAGATAATTTTCATACATTACAGATTATAGAGTATATATATATATAGAGAGAGAGAGAGAGACAGAGAGAGAGAGAGAGAACATAATATACGTGGTTCACCCAATGTGGGCTACGTCCATGAGAAAGCATCCACTCAATGGCTTTAGTACTTCAAAACAAGAAGTAGGTTACAAAGGGATTATACCCCTAATAGAGCTCCTGCCTTGCTTCACTTTCACCACCTTACACCCACCTTGTTGCATCAACTTCACACTCCAAAATGTGTGTAGAAATGGCCTCCTTTTATGAGCCAAAAGGGTTTCCCTCTCTCATGAGAGGCAAACGGGTGTAGCCATCCTTGTGTAGACAAGTCCCGCCCATGTGTGGCCGCCCTTGAGAAGACAAGTCCGCCTTTGAAATTGTTTGGTAATTTGTATTTGTGAAATGGTCTATCTTGTGTGTGGTGTAGTTTTTACTGACATTAGAGGACATATTGTTGTATGTATGAGTTATTATGTTGCCTAGTGAGGACAAATAGCCTTAATGTAGGCAAGTTTGTCCTTGGATAGCCTACAAATGAGCAGTTCCAAGTATGGGCATCGTGCAAGTTCAAAAGTTTATTTAAGTATTTGAATTATAAAAAGAGGATTTGTTGAGAGGTTGGCTTAGGTGATTGATTGTTGATCCGTTGACGTTAAATTGTCGTCGCTTGAGAAGAAGAGTCACATCATCGACACAAACGAGAAACCATCAACGTGGGGACCATCACCAAGGAGGAGCCTTAGTGTAGTTGTTTTATCATAATAATGTTAATTGATTCAAAAGAAAGGGTGACGCTCATGTTTTGCATGTACAAAGACAAGGCAAAAGAGAAGGGAGCGTCGTTGTGAATGGGGAGAGGTGGGCACGTCCGGCTTCCAAGAAAGAGGTCGATTATATCATATTGAAGGGTGATGAGGGGTGCCATACACTCATAGACAGATACACTACGAAAATCTTAAATCATTTATCGTGTTTTGTAGAGACAGAGTCCAAAATGGGCTGGGCAGCGAAGACATAGGAGGGTAGGGGGGGATTTTGTATTTTAAATATTACCGTGGATATATCCGCAAGTATTAGCATGTTTATTACCGCCACTTTTATTGATGTTATTACTAGATTTATTACCGAACCCAGATTAGGCACTTAAACATTCAAATTTTGGTGTTTCTCGATAAACATGAAACTACAAAGAGTGTGGTCCATCCTAAAGTTATGCACATGCCTCCATGTAAACCAAGCACTGTCAAAGATGAGAAGCCAAACATGGATGATATCTTCTGTTGAGACGCATGGCGATGATAAAGTGAAGTGTGACCACATTTTACCAAATGGTAGTACCAATGTTAGTTTCTTGAAGCACTATCTTGCAACAGCATCCTTGAAGCAAAACATGGACGACATATTTTGTCGAGGCATGGAGATGATAGATTGAGGAGTACCCACATTTTACAAGATGGTAGCACCTATGGTAGTTTCTTGAAGCTCTTCTTCATAGCACTCTTGCACTGCTCACAACACAAAATGCTAGCTCCACTTGCACCATAATGATTTATTTCATAAACAATTGCCCCAAAAAATTATAAATATTTTGTTATCACTTAAATTAATCACTCCCAATTGGTCAATTTAATCTAGCATTCTTCACAAAATTAGAGAGAGAAAAAGGGAGGAGGAGAGTAATGAATGGAAGACACAACAAAAACTTTTTTAAACTTAAGAATACAAAATGTTTATGAATAATCTTCCAAAATATCTCTACAAGAAGCGTCATCCAATTCTAAGACCATGGCTCCTAAATCACTAAAGAGAGAAATAGAATTGTCGTTTTTGGGTGTGTTGTTCTGGCCTTTTCGTCACCAATGATGGTCAGCAAGTGTGGCAGGCATTGTGGCCCGATGTGGACAACCCTGCACACATATCACATCATTAGAGAGAAACTTCAAACTACAAATGATAACTAGAGAGAAGAATGAAAGGATTCATACCAAAAATCTACCCAAGCCTAGGATAGTCGTGCATGGTCCACATCAGGACTCCCCTCACATTGGCTTCTCTCATCTCCTTTGGAGGTGAGACATCTACAATAGGGATGCCTCTCCATAACTCCTTCAACTCCTCAATAAGGGGCTTGAGGTAGACATCCATATTTTCCACCTTGTACTTCCAAGGCACAAGCAAGGAAAGAAGGATATTTCCCTTCTTGGTTGTCTCCCATGGAGGAATGTTTTAGTTGATGATCACCACACGCCATGTGATCCATGAAGTGGACTTGGATGCAAAGGAATTGACATTGTTGATTGCTAACCCAAGTCTCAAGTGTCGAGGCTCTAGCCCAAATTTCGGCCATTGTGTCTCTATGTGCATCCATGCAAGTGAATCGATCGGGATACACATCATTCCATCATTTGAGTGGTGGTTAGTGTGCCATGTGAGTAGCTCCATGGTAGACCTGCTTTTAAACAAGTGTTGAATGCAAAGGATTAGTTAAAAATGTCTCAATACCTTATGAGGTAGGTGTGCTCCGCTGACTCCGGTCTTGTAGCATGCTTCCTTGCACACGGGACATGATGTAACATATGCATGATCATTGCGGTATAGTATGCAATCATTGATGCACACATGGATGCGCTCATACTCATGCCAAGTGCAGTGACATACAATCTAGCGCTTCTTAGATCAGGGGTAGGTGATGATCTTTACGAAGCATTTTACCCACCAAACTACACCGAAAAGAGATTATTAATACGCATGCAAGCCCACGCCATGAAGTGGCTAGCATGTATAAAAAGCCATGGATAGAATTTACCAAAGGAGTGCTAAAGAGTACGTGTGCACGGATGCGTGCGTGCATGGTACGGGGGGAGAGAGAGAGAGAGAGAGAGAGAGAGAGAGAGAGAGAGAGAGAGAGAGAGAGAGAGAGAGAGAGAGAGAGAGAGAGAGCTGAGGATGTGAATGGAGCAGCTCAGCACTATATGTGTGAGAGAGCTGCTTATTCTTCTATCTAGTAAAGAATAAGGTGTGTACAAGTAATGGGTGGCCAAAGAGGTAAGAGGCACACCGCCTTTACCCCAACAAACTCCCACTTAAAGGCGATGCACCAATAAGTGAGACCTACTAGCTAAACTACTAGTATGTACAAGAAACTAGGTGAGAGACTCTCTCAACCTATGCCCATTGGCTCATTTTGTCGATCTATACGCAGTCGTATCAACTTTGGTGATAGGTGAGCATGCATACCCACATTACAGCCTGCATGTAAACCCCATAGAAAACTTTGTATGGTCTACAAAACTCCACTGTGCATCATGCTAGTGTTAGTCATCACACGATTGACAATCCCTACTACTGCAAATGCTTCCACTGCAGTTTCTAGGTTGGGCCTCGACACTAACAAGTCGAACATGAGATGCCCGAACGTTGACAAAATTTATGCAAACATGGTTGTACTCGCCTCCCCTACACTATCTGCAATTAGGCAAAACTGTGTATCTTCGCACCAACTCATCAGCCTCTAACATAAGCATATAAAAAAACTCCACGTTTGCCATGTCTGTCTGTGTCTCTAGGGAGCAGACCTACCCTACCTGTGCATGCACAAACTCTGACAACACCTATTGTGTGTCACTAGAGCACTGCCTATCGTTGTCTCTATAGAGTCTACTACCATGCCCTACACATCTAAATTCTCTGTCTGGTGAGCATGGTGGAGCTCACCTGGGAAGGAGACACATCTCGTCTCTCTCTCAAAGCATGCCAACAAAAAAACAAAAACTGTCGTCTTGAACCTTAGACACATGCATAGGATATACCAGGCCAATGCGGGCTCCTTTGGAAATCCCTAATGAACCTCAATGCATCTGGAAAGATTACTCTGTAAGTATTATCTGACAACCAAAGTCTACTAGCTGTCTCACAAAGTTCAAGATTTGTCTCAACTGAGGAATATAGTGCACATGATGTAGCATGTATGATGCACCACTCGGCAAAGAAAAACAAACATCTCCTCCACCCTCTATGTCAAACACCGAACCATCGGCCAAGTGCACACACCTAAAACTTCCACTAGAGAAGGTGCTAAACCAGTCACGATGCGGTGTGACGTGGAAAACTACATCCTCGTCTAGCAGACAACGTGAAGAAAGTGTACCATCCATAGACATATCTTCAAGAGGTACGCTCGAGGCAAGCATGAAATCATCATCACTAGAATAGACTACCACTGGAACTACCTCTCTAACATGTGTCAAAGTTGTATCTACATCTCGCATACATCTACATTTTTATCTCATACGTTGTTGGGCGCATTTCTGACACCCCGTTTTTTGTAAATTTGTACATATGGACATGACGCCCGATGTCAAAAGGGCGTGTGGGCTTTCTTTTTGTGGGGTTTTTAGCTTTCTTTAGAAAGCACATGTACATGCACTGCAAGTCACTAGTCTAGCGACAGCTGTCGGGCTATTGTAAGTGCGCGTGAGTGAGTTTTTTTGAAGTGAGCCTTGTATATAACTAAAACTCATGTACAAACTTAAAAACGTTCAGCCAAACATCAGAAATTTGCAGGTTTTAGCTCGTTGTGTCTCCTTGGTGCTTTTGGATGCAGTTTTTTGCCCCGACCAGCCTTCTCTACGTGTAGTCGTGCTGGGACAGCTTTCTGTTCGCATCAATTTTGCTCATGGCGGCGTATGGAATCAATTTTGGTCATCTTCAGCTTCCTTGTCAGTCATTTTTCAATATTTTTTTCAAGCTTTAAGGAGTTGTGCTCCTCAGGTTACGACTAGTTCTCTGCAGGGTTATGGCTATGGCAGCCTAGTGGCAAATTGTGTGTAGACAGATTCGGAGGGCATGTATCTATGAATTGTGGAGTTAATGTTGAAGTTGTGGGTTTGTGATGTTTGATTGTGAAAGGAGAGGCTCTTTTCTTCATATGCATTGGTTGGTGTGTGCTGTAAATCCGTGCTTTGATAGGGTTTTGCTCCTATGTGACATAGTCTCTTGGGTGGGCGACGGCTAGTAAATTCCCAAGGGTCTACTCCTATTGGACTTGTGGTATTTCAAAAGTATTTTGCAAAGCTTTTGGTTTATTGTAGTTATCTTTCAATGATCTTGGGTGACATCGCTATAGAGGTGTTTCGGTTTGCTTGTTTCCCAACAGTGTTTTGGTGCCCCCATGGAGGAATCGCTTCAAGTTACCTTCAATTTACAGGTTTTGAAGTCATGGCATTTAATTTTCCGGAGTTTAGTGGGAAATCAAATGAAAGTTCCAAAGATTTCATTGAGAGAATGGAGTTTGCTTGCCTTCTTGCTGACAAGCAAGACCCAACATTGGTGCTGCGAATCTTCTATTTCTGTTTGAAGGGAGATGCTAGGGAATGGTTGGAAGGCTACGAAAAGGAGCTACAATCAGCCCAACCTCCTCAAGTTATGACTTATGAAATGGTAAAGCATGCTTTTCTTACACACTTTCAACAGGTGGAAGACCCACAAAAGGTATGGCAGTCTATTCAAGGCTTGGTACAGGGTGAAGGCCAGACCATAGAAGACTTTGTGAAGGCATTCAATGCGTTATGGACAAAGTGGTGTACATATTTGGGGGCTGAAATTCCTCCATCCATGTTGAAGAAGGACAGGTTTCTTGCAAGCTTGAGGAATAACCTACGCTTGAAGGTAGAGCTCAAGCAACCATGGACCTTTGAGGAGGCAGTTGAAATTGCAAAGAATAAAGAGTGGAAAGCAGAGCGTCTCATAAACTTGGAATCAATGTCGAGCCAAAGCTTGAAGTGAAAGCAGTAGAGCAACCAAGGGTCCTCATTAGGGAGCCAGGTTATGATCAACAAGCTTCTCATGATGTGAATGCTTTTCGCAAGGAGATGCAAGAGGTTGTAGGTCTTATGAAGAATCTTAGTGTGCATATGATGGGAGGTGGAAGAGGTCAAAGCTATGGATATGGACGTGGTTATGCAAGCAATGAGGGTTTTACAGGTGGTAGAGGAAGAGGCATGGCTGGAAGAGGGGATATGTTTCAATGTTATAATTGTGGTGAATGGGGTCATAAAAGCCCTCAATGTGACAAGCCAAAGAGAATGGGTGGTGAAATGTTTCCTCTTCCTCCACAAATTCCTTCTCAAGGTCAAGATTTTGGTATTGAGATTAAAGGGGAAGCAGGACCAAGTGGTTTGACAACAGAAGAAAAGGGCAAAACAAAAGTGGTAAGCATAATCCGTTTGGAGAAGAAAGAGGATGATTTGGGAGCTATAGTCATGCCTCTAGGTAAGAGGGTTACAAGAGATCATGACATGAGTGATGCAAGTCCCAGCCCCATAAAAGAGGGAAACAGGTTGAAACAGGTACAGGTAAAGAGAAGAAGAAGAGAAAACCCAGGAAACATACAATGCATCTGACTTTCCTTTGGGAGAAGGGCAACCAAATTATAGTTTAAGGGTTGATTTGGTGGGTAGAAAGGCTGATGTTACCTTTGGGCAACTCATGGAGATGTGTCCCAAGGTAAAGAGGCAATGGAAGCACGTAGTCAACCCCATGAAGAAGGAGCCTACAAGGGGGTCAGTGAGAGTCCTATCTTTGAATGAGCTACCTGATAATTCCCTACTATGGATGCATGGCATAAGAGGAAGTGCATTGGAGAGGCTTATATTGATGGAGGTGCACAGGTATGTGTTATTACTCAAGCTTGTGTATCAAAGTTGGGACTCAACATGGTGAAGAATTCAGGTTTTCGCATAAAGCTTGCCAACCAATCAAGGGTGAGGTGCTTGGGAGTTGTAAAGGACTTGGAGGTGGATGTATTTGATGTTAAAGTTCTAGTCAATTGCCATGTTATGCCCGTAGGTATTGGTGCTTTCCCTCTCATCCTTGGAAGACCATGGTTACAGGCAACCAAAGCTATACAGGATTGGGGACAGGGTACCATCACTCTCTACAATAGAAGGGGTGATAAGAAGAGGTTTGACATGTCTAGCAAGAAATCTTTGGATGCTGATTTTGATGATAAAAGTGATGAAGAAGAGTATCAAGTGAAGAAGAAGACAATGGGGATGATGGCAGTGAAGTGGAAGATAGCAGCGATAGTGATCTAGATGTTTCCTCCTTGTTTCTTGAAGAAGAGCATGATGAGAAACAAAGATTTCTTGGCATTATGGAGAATGAGGATATCTCTGGTCCTTATGAGAAAATTGAAGAGTTGATGCAACCCAAAGTTCAACCTAATGTCAAACAGGAGCTGATACAAGGTATGTTGTCTCCCGACTTGACTAGTCATGAGAAGGGTGAGTACCTACATATGATACAACAATTTCCCCATTTATTCATCACTTCTTATGAGGAAATTAGAGGCTTTAAGGGAGATGAAATCCACATTCCAATCAAGGAAGGAGCTCAGCCAGTACGCCAAAAGCTAAGAAGAATGGGACAGGTACAACTTAATGCTTTAAAGGAAGAGGTAGACAAGCTTCTTGAAGCACGTTTCATATGTCCTGTGAGAACTGCAGAATGGGTGAGTCCTGTTGTTGTCACACCCAAGAAGGATGTAAAGTGGAGGATATGTGTTGATTTTAATCCTCTAAACGCATCCATGAAGAGGGACCCATACCCTCTCCCTTTCATAGATGACATACTTGATTCTATTGCAGGGCATGAGAGGTATAGTGTATGTGACGGATTCTCTGGATATTTTCAGCTCACCTTGGATTTAGAAGATCGAAAGAAGACCACATTTATCACACCATGGTGATGCTTTTGTTATTGTGTGCTTCCTTTTGGTCTTATGAATGGCTATGCGTGGTATCAAAAGCGCGTCAACAAGGTGTTCTCTCCCTTTCTTGGCAAGTTTGTGAAGGATCTTATTGATGACTTTTGTGTTTATAGCTCTAGAAAGGATCATTGTGCAAAGCTTGGGATGGCATTGAAGCAATATGATGAAAGTGGAGGTCAACTCAACCCAAAGAAGTGTCATCTTGCTCAACCAAGAGTGAAGTTTTTGGGGCATATGATATCAGAGAATGGGATTGAAGCGTATCCTGACAAAGTGAAGGCTTTGGTGCTCCTCCCATCACCAAAGATACAAAGCAAATTTCTACTTTTATTCAAAAGGTGAAGTATATGGCAAGGTTCATTCCTTTGTCCTCTCAGCTTCTTTATCCTCTACAACAAGTAGCAAGGTTGGATCCTCTGCAATGGACAAATGAATGTGAAGAGGTTTTTCAAGGTATCAAAGAGGTTCTTGGTTCTCTTCCTGCTATGCAAGCTCCTAATTGGGATAAGGAGTTTTATTTGAATCCATCAGTAGGGTGAGGATGCTATTGGACCTATGCTTCTTCAACGAGGTAACAATTCCCACCACATGAAGCCTATCTATTGTGCTAGCAAGGTGAAACTAGAGGTGGAAAGAGGCTATACTGAGGTGGAGCTCATTATGGTATGTCATAATAATCAATATCTAATTCTCCTAAATGATTTTCTCATATTAAACTGATCATTTAATGTGGGGAAGTGCCAGCGGCGGAGAAAAAGCTACAATATTGGTTAAGCTAGCAGACCCCGGCCATAGTAGGGATCCAAAGGGGGGGCCATCTGCAAAAGAGCCATGTGCAACAATGGGCTAAAATGACCCTTAGGTTCAGCCCATTAAGACTTCCAAAATGCTAAGGTTCCAAAATTCAAAGGTTGTGTCCAAAGGTAAACCCTAGGGGAAATTGTATGCTTTGTGTGTAACTAAACAGTCTTTGCATATCCCTACATGGGAGGGGGCGAGCCTTTCTTCTAGGGGATGAGAGACACACACACACACACAGGCTCCCTTTACACAATGGGAATTAGGGACACATGTCAGCTCCCTAGCCCAGATGCCCACAAGGTGTGCCCAATTCCTATTGGATGGCCTTGGAGGTGGACCAATGAGAATTAGGCTAGAGTAAATCCAGTTTAATTAATTTAAAAACACTTAATAAAAGAACCAATGAGAATTAAGTCTCCTAGAAGAGTATTGGACAGTCTCCCAAGGGGTCCAATGAGCATTCAGGAGCCCAATGGCTTGCCTGATTCCTATTGGCCAGGAGGCAAAGGGGTCCAATGAGAGTTTAGTTTAATTATTAAATAACCTAAATCTCTCACAAAAGGGGAAAGGGGGACACATGTCAGAAGGCTATCACTTATGCTGCTTAATAGCCATTAGCTTGACTTGGGGAGGTCCAATGGGGAGCCTGCAGGAGAAATTAGCAAGAGGGCTCGCCCAAGAGAGAGAGGGGGCTGATTTCTGCAAGGCATTATCACACACACACTCACACAATCTCATGTGTGAAGAAAGAGAAGACTATCTCTTCCTAAGCTTTAATTGAGAGCTCATCACCTACTCCAAGCTTGTGAGATAGAAGCCTACATCAACACACTCTTGGCATGTGGATGCAAATCCAACCAAGAGCCAAGCTTCAATGCATGCTCATCTCCTCTACCAAGCTAATTACTAAGCTAAAGCTATGCTAATATGAGTGATTATGTGAGGAGATGTACATATTTCTCGTAAGATACTCCTTCTTCCTCTCAATCTACTCTCATACCGTGCTAGCTCTCACCATCTTCGAAGGTGTGTGAGGTCTTGGGTTTGAGAATGGAGATAATTAAAGTTGTGTTTGCTAAGTGTTTTGCTTAGTGCATGAAGCTTTTATCTTCATTGCACTAGCTATTCTTGAAGGAACACAAAGAATTGTATTGTACAATGTCTCTCTTGATGGGAGAAACCATAATACAAAGCCTTTTGGAGGGGGGACCGGCTCCATGAAAATCTGGTCCTCAACTATTGTCAATAGCTTAATTTCTCTCTCTTTTGAAAGTATTGTTGTTTCTATCTAACTAGGTGTTATGATTTTTGTTGCTCTCTCCACCCAAGCACTCTTGTAATTCTCATTAGGAATCTATTCTAATGAAATGCCCACTATGTTCATGCTAATTTCCGCTACACATAAGTTTTTAGGCCATTAAATGTTACATTGGTATCAGAGCACAAGGTTTCTCTTTTCTTGCTCAAGAAGGGAGGTCCTCAAGCTAGCTCTAAATGGTTGGTATTATTAATTGCCTGTGAGTAAGTAGAATAGGGATTTTTCAGCCTTGCAGTGCGCCTGCCTTCGTGCAGTTAATGGGGCATCACCGTCGAGAGCTATGGTCTTAATAGTGGAGTCCTACGAGGCTTGCCTATGGCTTAACCACTATTGAGCTATTAGAAGCTTGACAGGAGCCGGTGTTGTTTTGGTGTCAAAAGACCCTCGCTTCTATTCCTTGCAATTAATGGTATTCGAGCCGCGGGTACAGTAGCTTGAGTGCTTTTTCTAAAGGGGTAAAGAGGAGTAGCAACTAGGGCTTGAAGTGCCAAAGTACACCTAAAAGTTGTTAGAATGGCTAACAATAGTAAAGAGAGTGAAATTAATGTTGATAACTATGATTTTTCTCATGAGCAAGCTACTAATGATGCTTCAATGCTTGTTAACTATCTTGTTTCTAGGCTTCAACAAGCCATGGGCAATCCATCTCTCCAAAGCAAAGTGCAACGGCAGCTCCGTGCTCACGGGGTTCTCCAAGCTGATCACCATGACGAGAGAACACCTAGGAAGCCTCCTTGTGAGACTACCAAAAGAGGTCTCTCTCCGATTCGGGAAGAAGAAGAGAATCCCTATGAAGGGCTCAAGAATTTACTTCTTGATGATGCATCTCCTTCCCAAAGGAGAACTCAAGAGCCTCCATCGAAGGAACGAGAAAGAAGTGAGTCTCCCGCCACCTCGGCAGAGATGGATCCACGAAGACGGCGGGCTAAACGCTCTCCATCACCACCAAAGCGGATAAGACCATCGCACTCTTCTCCACATCATAATTCAAAGAGGGATGATAAAAATCAAGAGAAAAAAAAGGCGAGAAAGAGGACACCCTCTTCTCCATCTTCTTCATCCTCTTCCTCTTATGAAAGTGATGGTGAAGACGATGAAGATCAAGACAAGAAAAAGGCGAGAAAGAGGTCACCCTCTTCTCCACCTTCTTCAAATTCTTCACCTTGTGAGTAAAGTGATGGTGCAACCTTTGAACCATCAAAAAGAAGAGGCCATAGGAAATCCTTTGCCGCATGGAAGAGGTCGTCCAAGTTGAAGAAATTTAAAGAGGGAGGGAAGAGCATCTATTTCCTTACCTATGATGGTACCTTTGGTGCTACGAACAAAGTCTTGGCCTTTATCCAGCATTTCGATGTGGCGTTTGGAGATGAGGGCTTCACGGAGTCCTCTAAGCTACGCCATGTAGCTATGCACTTTCAAGAGTCCGCCAGGCAATGGTGGTCTAGCCTACGAGCCAACGGTGAAGCTCCACGAACATGGAAAGCTTTAAGAGCTTCCATTATGAAGCAGTTTTTGGCCACCGATGCCAAAGACAAAGTACTCACCGAATGGCGAAGCTTAAAGCTCTCTCCCAATGAATCCATCCACAAATATGTAGACAAGTTTTGGGACCTACAACTCAAAGCCAATGTCTTTAAAAAGTTGGATTTTGGAGAACAAAAGCAACAATTTTGTGTGGGCTTAACCGAAGAAATGGCGGAGTATGTCAACTCCCAAAGGCCATGTACCATATCGGCGGTAATACACCATATTATGGTGGCCTCTCGAATAAATTTCCAAATGGGGGCTAAAAGAAATAATAAGCCCCCGGAAAACAAGGGTTCCAATGAGCCTAAGGGGAAGGACAATGTCCAAAAGTCTCCTAAGGGCAACTCCAACAAAGCTAAAGAGAAGGGAGTTTACAAAGGTAAGAACAAACTCTCTCCTGAAGAGATTCAACATTATCGCAAGGATAACCGGTGTTTCAAGTGTGGCGAACAAGGGCATGCGTACCGCACTTGTCCCCAAAAGAACAACCGCCAAGATCCTCCTAGAGCTTCCTTGGTTGAAATCCAAGAGGAGGAGACTCACCAAACTCATCACAAAGGATCTCCTCTATGCCATGCTTGGGGAAAGGTAAGAGAACATGATGCTTTTATTCTCTTTGACCCTGGTTCTACTCACAATTTTATATCTATAGATTTGGCCACCAAGCTAGGCATACAATCCTACGAGATGGGAGATGTCCTACCCACAGACAGTGGCTTCAAGGGGCAAGAAGCTTCAGTCACTCCCTTAATCGAGAAATTGAGGCTTCATGTCCAAGGCTATGTGGACAAAGAGGACTTCTTTATCTCTCCTCTCAAGCATGAGGATGTAATCCTAGGGGCACCATGGTTTGACCGCCTGGCTGCTGATGTTAAATTTCTTGAAAGGAGAATCTCCTTTAAGTTCAAGGAAAAAGACATGTATATAGATGCTAAGGAAATGGGTAACACTATCCCCATTGTACATACACCAGCTTTCAACAAGTCAATAAAGAGCTCTATTTCCGTGTACATGATTTTTGTTAAAGATTCTCAAAATGAACCTAATGCTTTAGCAAAAGAAAATAAAAGCAACCGAAAGGAATTAGAGTTATCCAATTTTCTCAAGGGGTTTCAAGATGTTTTTATTGACGACATCCCTTGTGAGCTACCTCCTAAACAAGGTAAAGATGACCATGCAATTGAACTTCTTCCAAGAAGTTCACTGCCTAACAAACCTCCTTATAGAGTTTCTCAAGCTCAACAAGAGGAGATTATGCGGAAAGTGCATGAGTTAGTTGAGAAGGGCATGGTTGGGCCTAGCTCATCTCCATTTTGCTCACCTATGCTATTAGTGCAAAAGAAAGACGGCACATATCACATGTGTGTCGACTATAGAGCACTAAATAGGATCATTATCAAAAATAGGTTTCCCGTTCCATGGGTAGAAGACCTATTTGATAAGCTACAAGGATCGACCTACTTCAGTAGGATTGGCCTAAAAAGTGGCTATCATCAAATAAGGATAGTTGATCAAGACATTGTAAAGACCGCCTTTCGCACCACCTTTGGTCTTTATGAATACATTGTCATGCCTTTTGGCTTGACCAATGCGCCAGCCACATTCAATCGCTTGATGGAGAAGCTGTTCATGCCTTATCGAACCTTCACTGGAGTGTTCTTTGATGATATTATCATCTACT
Organism: Adiantum capillus-veneris; assembly: GCF_014529385.1. NCBI lineage: Eukaryota > Viridiplantae > Streptophyta > Polypodiopsida > Polypodiales > Pteridaceae > Adiantum > Adiantum capillus-veneris. Next base: position 76,041,108 of record NC_140952.1, on the reverse strand, counting down.
CTAATTCATTAGACGAACACAAGCAACACCTCCAGGTAATATTTCAAGTTTTGAGAGAGAATAAACTTTATGTTAATCGAAAGAAAAGTGAATTTTTCTTGCAAGAAATTCAGTATTTAGGTCACATTATCTCTCAAGATGGCATCCAAATGGATCCATCAAAGTTAGAGGTAATAAAAGGATGGCCTAAACCAAGGAATCTTCGTGAACTAAGAAGCTTTATAGGTATGTGTGCATACTATAGATGCTTCATAGAAAAGTTCTCACAAATTGCGGGACCATTACGTGAACTAACAAAGAAAAGCGTTAGGTATACATGGTCTGCTAAGGAGAACAATGCTTTCGAAAAGCTTATCTCTCAAAACCATTTGAGGTCCAATGTGATGCTTGTGGTGATTTCCTTGGAGCTATTTTGCTCCAAGAAGGGCACACCATAGGCTATGAGAGTCGAAGGCTCGACCCTGCTGAGCAAGCTCTAGGCATATATGAAAAGGAACTCCTTGCAATTCTACATGCCTCAGACTCATGGAAGCACTATCTATTGGGGACTCCTTTCATTCTACGAACGGATCACCAAAGTATTAAGTACTTCATGACGCAGACCAAGCTCTCCGACAAACAAATGAGGTGGGCAAATTTCCTTTCGCAATTTCATTTTCATATTGCTCACATTGCTGGCAAGCATAATCAAGTAGCTGATGCACTCTCAAGACGGCCGAGAGTGAATGCGGTTTCCATAGCAACTCACAATGATCTATCTTCAATGATAGATGAGTACGCTATTGATCCCGATTTTAGAGATGTGATTTCAGCCCTTGCATTAGGGAAGAAAGAAGAACCATTTACTTTACAAGATGGTTATCTTCTCTATGGCAATAGACTATGCGTTACTAGCTCACTACATGAGAAAGTAATGTATGAATCTCATGCTCCACCTTATGCGGGGCATAGAGGGATTCAGTCTACCTTAAAGGGAATTGAAACATATTTCTATTGGCCTACCATGAAAGTGAACATACAAGAGTATGTTTCTAAATGTGTGGTATGCCAAAAGACAAAATTTGATAGTGGGAAGCAACTTGGATTGCTTCAACCCTTGCCAATCCCTAATTCACCATAAGAGAGCATATCCATGGATTTTATCTTTGGATTGCCTAAGTCTATCCATGGGAATACGGAAATATGGACGATAGTAGACAGGTTCAGTAAACAGGCTCATTTTATACCTGTCAAAAAGACTATCAAAGCCCATCAAATGGTAACCCTCTTCATTTCACAAATTAACAAGTACCATGGCTTGCCAATGTCCATAGTGTCGGATAGAGATCCTAGAATGACCAGTAATTTCTGGAAGGGTCTCTTTGAGAATTTAGGGACAAGGCTAAACTTCTCTTCAGCCTATCATCCACAAACGGATGGCCAAAGTGAAATAGCTAACCTAACCATTCTTGATCTATTAAAAGCCTATGTAATGGGAGTAGATCAAAGATCCCAATGGGAGAAGTACTTACCCTTAGTGGAGTATGCTTACAATAACACTGTACATACTTCCACGGGAAAAGCACCTTTCGAGGTAATTGAGGGAAGATCAAAAAGTCCTTTGCTACTTAAGGTACATGGGAAGATCTTCGCTGCAGATGAGTATAGCCGAGACCTACAAGAATCTTTTCAAAAGATTAAGGATGCTATCTCTATCTCACAGAAAAGGCAAAAGGCTGTTGCTGAAAAGCACAGAAGAGCCCAATCCTTTAAAGAAAATGATTGGGTCTTATTAAAGTTTCCCAAGGCTCGATTAAGGCACATGACGGGCAAGAATCCTATGAACCACCAAAAGTACTATGCTAAACTAGCAAAAAGGTACTATGGTCCCTTCCAGATTCTTAGGCCAATCAATGAGATGGCCTATCAACTCAAGTTGCCCAATCATTGGCTCATACACAATGCTTTCCATGTGAGCCTATTAAAGCCTTAAAAAGGAGATCCACCTCAAGAACCAACTATTGAAGACCCAGCGGAGATCGAGGACCAAGAGGAGGTGGGTGCAGCCCGAGCCCATTCTCCGACATGAAGACAAGGTATTAAGAGGCGGTAAGACTATCTGACGATATCTTATTAAGTTTAAGAATTATCCTTTTGAAGATGCTAGATGGATGCAAGGCATACAATTAAAGGATAACCTAAACCTTGTCAATGCTTACAATGCTTCCCAAGAGTAAGCAAATGTACAAAATGTTAAAAATGAACAAAGTTTTTTGTCTTATAAGACTCTCTTTTTCTTTATTGTGCACAAAAATGAAGTAGTATGCATGCTTAGATCAAGTTTGCGGAGACGACGTCTCCCAAACACCAAGTAGAGCTTGTCACTCTACTATGGAAGACTGATAGGACTAATGTGCAGACATGCTTGTGGCAGACTCAGGCTCTCAAGCGCCAAATGGACTAGTCATCCATTGTGGAATGATGTCGTAGGGTAACATAGGGATCCTCTACCCGCTAAGAAAAGGACTCATGAATATGCTTTATCTTCTCTACACCATAGTTGAGGACGACTATGATTTCAAGAGAGAGGTAATGTCATAATAATCAATATCTAATTCTCCTAAATAATTTTCTCATATTAAACTGATCATTTAATGTGGGGAAGTGCCAGGGGAGAAAAAGCTAGAATATTGGTTAAGCTAACAGACCGGCCACAGTAGGGATCCAAAGGAGGGAAAATAGGGATCCAAAGGGGGGGGCATCTACAAAAGAGCCATGTGCAACAATGGGCTAAAAAGACCCTTAGGTTCAGCCCATTAAGACTTCCAAAATGCTAAGGTTCCAAAATTCAAAGGTTGTGTCCAAAGGTCATCCCTAGGGGAAATTGGATGCTTTGTGTGTAACTAAAAAGTCTTTGCATATCCCTACATGGGAGGGGGCGAGCCCTTCTTCTAGGGGATGAGAGAGAAAGTCACACACACACACACACACACACACACACACACAAGCTCCCTTTACACAAAGGGAATTAGGGACACATGTCAGCTTCCTAGCCCAGATTCCCACAAGGTGTGCCCAATTCCTATTGGATGGCCTTGGAGGTGGACCAATGAGAATTAGGCTAGAGTCAATCTAGTTTAATTTATTTAAAAACACTTAATAAAAGAACCAATGAGAATTGAGTCTACTAGAAGACTATTGCACAGTCTCCCAAGGGGTCCAATGAGCATTCAGGAGCCCAATGGCTTGCTTGATTCCTATTGGCCAGGAGGCAAAGGGGTCCAATGAGAGTTTAGTTTAATTATTAAATTACCCAAAGCTCTCACAAAAGGGGAAAGGGGGACACATGTCAGAAGGTTATCACTTATGCTGCTTAATAGCCATTGGCTTGTTGACTTGGGGAGGTCCAATGGGGAGCCTACAAGAGCAATTAGCAAGAGGGATCGCCCAAGAGAGAGAGGGGGCTGATTTATGCAAGGCATTATCACACACACACTCACACAATCTCATGTGTGAAGAAAGAGAAGACTATCTCTTCCCAAGCTTTAATGGAGATCTCATCACCTACTCCAAGCTTGTGAGATAGAAGCCTACATCAACACACTCTTGGCATGTGGATGCAAATCCAACCAAGAGCCAAGCTTCAATGCATGCTCATCTCCTTTACCAAGCTAATTACTAAGCTAAAGCTATGCTAATATGAGTGATTATGTGAGGAGATGTACATCTTTCTCGTAAGATACTCCTTCTTCCTCTCAATCTACTCTCATACTGTAAGGTCTCTACTTTCAAATTTCACACAAGTTCTATTACGCATTTGAATTTTTTTAACCATCACTCATTATTTAAGATATTCGAGTTCAAATTATGAATCGTAGGCTGAGAAAACCTAGAATTTAAAATTTACACTACAAAGTTCTGACATGATTAGGTATATGAATCACTAATTAACTTATTGCAAGACTTATTTACTGATTGTAGATTTTTCTTTTACTACTGTAAAGTTAATATAAGACTGTAAAGTTTAACTTAAAAATGTAAAGTAAATTATCATTAAGAAAATAAATAAAATATTTATAAAGACAAAAGAATACACAGGGATGACAAATGAAGGCACATGGACTCACCTGGACTCACATAGGAGGAGACAAAGTGGGACACACTGTCACATGAAAAGGAGAGGCTAGTCTTGACCAATCTTAATGAGGGGGGGCTGTGTGGCCTTATCTTTTGATGATAATGACAAAGTGGTCAAGCTGATGGGTACCACAAGGGTACCAAAAACGCGGGTATGATTTTTGGGGGAAAAAAACAATTTTATTATTTTTTTAAAAAAAAATATTTTTTTTGGGAAAAAAAAAGTTGGACGCTTTCTTTTCTGCTATAAATAGAGCATCCATGCTCACACTTTAGATATAGAGATTGCCTCTATAGTACTCACGAAGTGCTGCCACTTCTCTTAGAGAGAAGGCGTCCACAAACCACTAACAGAGCAAAAACTCTAGTGGATTAATAAGGTGCGTATTACTCAAGCATTCAATTAACTTTAGGAATGATGTATGTGTGCTATCTCTTACTCTAATAGATTAGTAAGAATCAATTAGCTATGTGTGTGTGCTATCTCTTACTCTAATCTCTCTAATAGATTAGTAAGATTCAATTAGCTATGTGTGTGTGTATTTATCTCTTACTCTAATCTCTCTAATAGATTAGTAAGATTCAATTAGCTATGTGTGTGTGTTTATCTCTTACTCTAATCTCTCTACTAGATTAGTAAGATTCAATTAGTTTTAAGAAGGATATGTGTGTATGTGTGCTATCTCTTACTCTAATCTCTCTAATAGATTGGTGAGATTCAATTAGCTTTAGAAAAGGATGTGTGTGTGTTCTCTTTTACTCTAATCTTTCTAATGGATTAGTAAGATTCAATTAACTTTAGAAAAGATGTGTGTATATGTTTTCTCTTACTCTAATCTCTCTAACTATACCTACTCTCTCTAGTTAGTACATCTTCACTATTAACTTATGCATAGTTAATTGAAAGTTAATACATAAGAGAACTCATCATATTCTTATTATACATGATGAAATTCTCATTCACCAATTTTATTGTCAATTAGATTAAGTAGAATTTTGAATAATACTAAAAATTGATTTAGTTGAAGTATAGAAATTGAAGTTAGAATTGGATTAGAAATGTGAAGCATAAAAGTAATGTATTCCTAAACTTTTACTCATAGTTTACACATTTAATTTTTGATTAATTACGATTATCAAATATTTGATGTATAGAAATTAGATGTAAAACAACAACATAAGTGTGAATCCGAGTTGGCGAGGGTTCAAATTATAGACTCTCTTTGGAAACAAGAGATTACTATAGAAATTGATCAATTTAAAGTTCTAAGTGTATAACATAAGTGTAGTACAAAAAAATGGCTCCAAAGCGTGCTCGAACCCAAGGCGCTAATGATCATAAAGCTGGTACAAGTAACGGTGGAACCCCTGCGGAACATGCTATGTCTCCACCAATCGGACCAATCGGAGCTATGGTACATGTTAGTATTGCAGTTTCAAGTTATGCATCATTGCATATGCGAGACCATAGGAATATATTATTTACCTTATGAAAAGAAAACACGGACCGAAACCACGGGGCTTAACCCCAAGAAACTCGGCATATGTTTGACAAGTAGGAAAGAATGTCTGGTTAAACTGGTTGCTATAGGAAAGGCTGTTTGTCCAAAACCTTCGGTATGGTTTCTCTCAAGTCTCTCTACTTATTAGCGCTGGTATTATGTGGAAGTTGCCGAGGTGTGAGATGACGCCCAGGATGGCACCGTTGATACTGTGGTGGGAGTACACCCAGATTAGCCCAGTTGGATACTGCAGTTTTGTTTTGCCGTGGCGTGAGGATGATGCCCAGATTGGCACCGTTGTTGCTGTGGCGGGAGTATGTCCAGATTAGCATAGCGAGTACTTGTCGAGCGGTATGGGACTCTCATGACAAGGGTTTTTATAAATAATGTATATACCGATCGGACATAATAGCGCCAGTAGAGATTCTTGAGTGAACCTAATCCAAGGGTTGTTGATTTAAAATTGGAGGACTTCTTGTTTGACTATTGTTTGTAATACTGTTTGAAGGGCTGTTTTAACGAACCAGTATCATAAATAAAGTAAAGCAACATGTATGTTTAAACAATGTGGTAGTAATTAGATAACAAAAGAAGGGTGAGTGTGGTGTGGAAAGTGGGAGAATGATACCCCGACGGTATCATTCAATGGACGGGTGGACCCGATGAGTCGGGTAACTTTCCAACGCTAGAATTTTTTTTTTTAATTAGTCATAAATCTTAAAAGAGACAAACCTTGGCGGCTGTGCTTTTGAAACATGAGGAAAAAAGCGCACAGGTTGGTCACTCTAAGATTTATACTTTTAGGTATAATTGATTATAGATAGTTTTTAGATAGGGTTATGGTGGTCACGCTCCGCCATAGCGAGATAGGACCAATCCTTCACTAACAGTTCATGCCCATGGCTACGTAGTAGCTAAGGCAATGTCCGTTGGTTTTCCTTCTCAAGATTGGAGACCTATCAAAGGTACTCCGCTTCTCTCAAAAAGGGGCAGGGACCTCACACATACCCTACTAGCTCTCACCATCTTCGAAGGTGTGTGAGGTCTTAGGTCTGAGAACGGGGATAATTAAAGTTGTGTTTGCTAAGTGTTTTGCTTAGTGCATGAAGCTTTCATCTTCATTGCACTAGCTAGTATTGAAGGAACACAAAGAATTGTATTGTACAATGTCTCTCTTGATGGGAGAAACCGTAATACAAATCCTTTTGGAGGGGGGACCGGCTCCATGCAAATCCGGTCCTCAACTGTTGTCAATAGCTTAATTTCTCTCTCTTTTGAAAGTATTGTTGATGCTATCTAACTAGGTGTTATGCTTTTTGTTGCTCTCTCCACCCAAGCACTCTTGTAATTCTCATTAGGAATCTATTCTAATGAAATGCCCACTATGTTCATGCTAATTTCTGCTACACATAAGTTTTTAGGCCATTAAATGTTACATGGTAAGTGTGATTTATGCATGTAGAAGGTTTAGGCACTACCTTCTCCCTAAACCATTCACATTCCTCACTAGCTACACTCTTCTACCTCAATTGGTGAATAGCCCTACTTTGTCAAAGAGGCTCATGAAGTGGATTGTGGAGCTACAGGAATTCCAATTCTCTTTTCTTGTTGAGGAGAGTACAAGGGCTACATTGGCTGATTTACTTACCTATAAGGAAAGCCCTCTTCTTCTTAAGGAGGATGTAGTGAAGAAGAAACACATAGAAGCTCCTGACATAGACAATGACTATCTATTGTTTTTTGATGGCTCTTACAGGAAAGCGCATGGTGAAGCTGCAGGAGGTGTGGTAATCTATGATCCTCAAGGTGCTTTTGGTAACTAAAAGGAGTTTGAAGCTTACCGCACAAAGAAACAATGAAGCTGAGTATCTACTTTGGATAAAGGTCTCAACCTTTGCCTTGAGCTTGGCATCCGTCATGTGAGGGTAAGAGGTGATGCTCTTTTGGTGGTTAAGCAAGTACTTGGGGTGTGGAAAAGTAAGAATCCAAGGCTGAAAAATATGTGTTTTCAAGTGAAGAATCTGCTTAAGCATTTTGAAGCTTGGAGCTTAAGGCATGTGGACAGGTCTCAAAATGAAGAAGCACATGGTGCAACGCAAGCTTCAACTGGGAAATTGTATGTGATAAGGGATGATTCTCCTCTTTATTTGGGAAGGCAAGCTTTAGAGAGGGAGGAAGAGTTTCTACAAACAGGTATGCTTCCATCAGAGTTGGAGAAGCCAAAAAAGTACGCCTTCCTACGTCGTGCCAAAAGGTACTTGGTGATGCCTTGTATATGAAGGGGGCTGATCTTGTGATGAGAAAAGTGCCTTGAAAAGAGGAAATCTACAAAATTTTAGAGGAGAATCATGAGGGTTCTTGTGGTGGTCACTTTGCTTCAAAGATCACTTTGCATAAAGTCTTGCAGGAGGGTTATGTGTGGCCAAGTGTTCAACGTGATGTTCATCATTGGTGCAAGTCTTGTAAAGAGTGTCAAAGCATGGAAAATATGGTTCTCAAATTAGAAATTAGAGGCACCATTGTGGCTTATGATGTGTTTGAGAAGTTGGGTATTGATGCAATAGGTTCGCTACCTATGACAGCTAGAGGAAAATGCTACTTGGTGATGCCTTGTATATGAAGGGGGTTGATCTTGTGATGAGAAAAGTGCCTTGGAAAGAGGAAATCTACAAAATTTTAGAGGAGAATCATGAGGGTTCTTGTGGTGGTCACTTTGCTTCAAAGATCACTTTGCATAAAGTCTTGCAGGAGGGTTATGTGTGGCCAAGTGTTCAACGTGATGTTCATCATTGGTGCAAGTCTTGTAAAGAGTGTCAAAGCATGGAAAATATGGTTCTCAAATTAGAAATTAGAGGCACCATTGTGGCTTATGATGTGTTTGAGAAGTTGGGTATTGATGCAATAGGTCCGCTACCTATGACAGCTAGAGGCAAATGCTACATACTTACTGTTGTTGACTATCTATCAACGTAGGCCGAAGCCAAAGCTGTTAAGCACATCACAAGTAAAGATGTTTCCTTATTTATATATGAAGATATTTGCTGAAAATTTGGCATGCCATTGGAGTTACTTTCTGACAAGGGTCCAGGTTTTAGGGGAGAGTTGGTGGATTATCTATGTGAGAAGCTTCATGTGCATCGCAAGTTTACTACTCCATATTATCCCCAATGCAATGGCATGAATGAAAGGTTTAATGAAGAGCTCATAAGGATGCTTACAAAGATGACAAGAAACAATGTGAAGACTTGGGATTTAGAGCTACCTTGTGCTCTATGGGCTTACAGGACTGCCATCAAATCAGGTAGTACTGGTTTTTCTCCCTTCCATCTAGTTTTTGGCAACAAAGAGACTTTACTTCCTATTGAGGTGGAGATACCAACCTTGAAGATGATGCTAAAGCTTGAAGAAGAGCCCAATGATGCATTCAAGGAAAGAATTTTATATTTGCAATGTGTACAATTGGATAGGGTGTTAGCTTTTGAGCATTATGAGCAGGTCTTGAAGAAGAATCAAGCAAAGGCAAATGAGAAGGTAAAGGACAAGGACATCAAGAAGGGTGACATGGTGCTTCGTTACAATAGTAAGCTTGATTGAACTTTTCAAAATAAATTTCAAATCAAGTGGCAAGGTCTTTTCTTGGTCTTAAACAGGTTTCCAAATGGCACATATCAGCTTGCTGACTTGGATGGTACCCCGCATAAAGCACGTGTGAATGGTTACACGTTGAAGAAGTATATTGCAAGGTTGATGACTGTGTTTGAGGATGAGCCTTCTTTTGAAGAATTTTCTGATCATTTTTCTAATGATGAAGATAAAGTGAAGACTCCCTCATGTGGTTTACAGGATCTATTTTGTGCTGCTGATCATGAATGATCTAGCAGGCTGGGGTGTGGCAAACTATGTTGGGCGCATTTTTGACACCCCGTTTTTTGTAAATTTGTACATATGGACGTGACGCCCGGATTTAGCAAGCACATGTACATGCACTGCAAGTCGCTAGTCTAGTGACAACTGTCGGGCTACTGTAAGTGCCCGTGAGTGAGTTTTTTGAAGTGAGCCTTGTATATAACTAAAACTCATGCACAAACTTAAAAATGTTCAGCCAAACATCAGAAATTTTCAGGTTTTAGCTCGTTGTGTCTCCTTGGTGCTTTTGGATGCAATTTTTTGCCCCGACTAGCCTTCTCTACGTGTAGTCGTACTGGGACAGCTTTCTGCTCGCATTAATTTTGCTCATGGCGGCGTATGGAATCAATTTTCGTCATCTTCAACTTTCTCGCCAGTCATTTTTCAATATTTTTTTCAAGCTTTAAAGTGCCCCAATTGGAGTTGTGCTCCTCAGGTTACGACTAGTTCTCTGCACGGTTATGGCTATGGCAGCCTAGTGGCAAATTGTGTGTATACAGATTCGGAGGGCATGTATCTATGAATTGTGGAGTTGATGTTGAAGTTGTGGGTTTGTGATGTTTAATTGTGAAAGGAGAGACTCTTGTATTCATATGCATTGGTCGGCGTGTGCTGTAAATCCGTGCTTTGACAGGGTTTTGCTCCTATGTGACATAGTCTCTTGGGTGGGCCACGGCTAGTAAATTCCTAAGGGTCTACTCCTATTGGACTTGTGGTGTTTCAAAAGGATTTTGCAAAGATTTTGGTTTCTTTTAGTTATCTTTCAATGCTCTTGGGTGACATCGCTATAGAGGTGTTTCAGTTTGCTCGTTTCCCAACCACGTCTGAAACATCGATGCCTAATGTGCCATGTGTGACCACAATGACAACATCATACATATTGGCAAGAGCGAGACCGTCATCTCTCACTGTCACACATGTCTCCTAACGCCGTAAGTGAATGTAAAAAATGGTAACAAAGTGGGAGATCACTCGACCACTACACAGTCATGAAAACCATGACCAATCGCATCAAAATTGATGCTCACATATGCAAAAAACAACTCCACAGTCTTCTATCTTCAAGCATAAGCTGGGAAAAAGTGCTCAATCGAGCATAAAGCGCATAACCATATATGCAAGTAGAGAGAAAACTAGCTCAAAATGCATCCTACAAGAGAAACTGCCTGCAAAAAAACGTGTGAAACATGTGACTGGCAAAGTATGTAGCCACACAAGCATACACAAATCCTTACTCCTACGAGAGTGGGTACAAGAACACTAAGTGGTGTCCCAGCTGGTAAAACCTGTCAAAGTGAGAGTAAACACTCGATCACTGTCAAAGTGGAAATATATCGATCACTGTACAAAATGGCATAACACTATAAACTTGTATGGCGATAAGATGGGGGAAAACGAGAATAGTTTCCTTTGCAAAATGAGCCAAAACTCAATGCAAACTGCAAGCCAAAAAATTGCAGATAGCTGCCAGAGTGGGAGTAAACTCGACCACTAAACCATCAGAGAGCAACCTGAGGATATGCATAAATCACGGTGAGAATCTAGGAAAAATCCAACAGAGTTTCCCCTGAAAATTAATCAAAATCTCAAGTACAATCTCTACCATAAACCATAACACTAGTCAATGCCAATGAGTAGAAATGCCAAAATGGCTCCACATTTTTGCATACAATGGCAATCCACACTCAACGTACATCAATGGAGTGACCGCACATAAGCAAGCACCAAAAGAGTTGCAATTTGGAAACTTGATCAATGCAAAAACAATGCTCTCAAAAGAGCTCACCGGCACTTGAAAGTGCTCACCAAAATGCATGTACAATGGGCATCAACCATGTTCCATCACTATATGAAAACCATCCACAAAGACCATGAATCTAAGCACAAAATCACTGCCAAAGTATCCTATGAAAACCTGTGTGATCCAAAAACCGTGTCTCTCAAAGACCGCTTCGATGGTGTGCAAACGCCTCCGTAACTCTTTGCCAAAATCTACAAAAAATCCTCAAACCACAAGCTCTGCACAAACTAAAATTGCATCTTCAGCTTAGAATTTATGCACCCACTTGGAGCATCTGTAGTGCTTTCATAAGTGCATCAAACTCTCACACTATGTGGAAACAAAAAATTTGCAATTTTTGTATACAATCAGTCTGAACTGAATATTAGCAAAACGGTGAGGAATTTGCAAAAACTTTCTTCTGCAAAATTGTAGACCACATTGAAATGGATAGGCACAGTGAGAAGAATATTTAGAGTTATCTTCTACAAGGAGAAAAACAAATCTGAAAATAGTGTTGTTGCGCACATACTTTTTAGGGTAGCACCTTCACATACACACAATCTTCCACACTCCTTTCTGAGCTTCCACAAGAACATACATCACTCTCAATTGAGCTCACAAGCTCACATTTCATTCTCACAAAGCTTTCAAGCTTTCTTGATCTCTCCATCACCAAGAGAGAGCGAGCTATGGCCTCAAAGCTTGCAAATTTTTCGTGCTCCCCGCCATCGCCAAGCCGTAGCTATGATACCAATTGAAGAGTGGCTCTGCACGGTGGCTGTGCACGGAGAGAGAGAGAGAGAGAGAGAGAGAGAGAGAGAGAGAGAGAGAGAGAGAGAGAGAGAGAGAGAGAGAGAACACAGGATGTGGGTGGAGCAGTTCAACACTATATGTGTAAGAGAGTCCCTTATTATTCTATCTAGTAAAGAATAAGGTGTGTACAAGTAATGGACAGTCGGACATCTCTGACGTGTCCCACAGAGGTAGGAGACACACTGTCTTTACCCCAACAAGTGCATCTACAGTTGCAATGCTCCAACATAATTTTGGACTTCCAATGATGCCCAGAGCACCGAGTATTGTGCACCATCATAGAAAGGTGTTTAGGAACTCATCAACAATTTGTCCTCCTTTAGGGCTACATATCAAGTGCAGGGTCGACAATCCTCTTCGCACATGTTGGCTTCGTGTGTGTGTGTGAGAGAGAGAGAGAGAGAGAGAGAGAAAGACAAAGAGAGAGAGGGGGGGGGGGGGGGAGATAGAGAGAAAGAGAGGTAAGGAGGGATCTCTCTCTCTCTCTCTCTGTCTATCTATCTATATATATATATATATATATATTATTTATATAAATTATATCTCCCTCTATCTCTAGGGAGAGATAGAGATAGAGGGAGAGAAAGAGATATATATATATATATATATATATATATATATATATATATATATATAAATTATATATCTCCCTCTACCCCTATCTCTCTCTCTATCTCTAGGGAGAGATAGAGATAGAGGGAGAGAAAGAGATAGGGGTAGAGGGAGAGAAAGAGATAGAGGGAGATATAATTTATATAAATAATCTATATATATATATATATATATATATATATATATATAGAGAGAGAGAGAGAGAGAGAGAGAGAGAGAGAGAGAGATAGGGGAGAGAAAGAGATAGAGAGAGAGGGAAGAGAGAGAGAGATAGGGGAGAGAAAGAGAGAGAGACAGATAGAGGGAGAGGGAAGAGGGATAGGGGAGAGAGAGAGAGAGAGAGAGAGAGAGAGAGAGAGAGAGGGAAGAGGGAGGCAAAGAGGTAGAGAGAAAGGGGAGAGAGAGAGAGAGAGAGAGGGAGGAAGGGAAAAAGATAGAGAGAGAGTGAGAGAGAGAGAGAGAGAGAGAAAGAGAAAGAGGGAGAGATGCACAGGAGAGAGGGATAAAGAAAGGGAGAGAGAGGGAAAAAGGGAGAGGTAGAGAGAGAGAGAGAGAGAGAGAGAGAGAGAGAGAGAGGTAGGGAAAGATGTATGGATAGAGAGGAGAGAGGAAGGGAGGGATAAAGAAAGGGAGCGAAAGGGATAGAGAGAAAGAGGGAGAGAAAGAGAGGGAGAGGGAGAGAGGAATAGGAGTACAAAATCTCTTATTGCTCTCTCTCTCTCTCTACTCTATTGCCCTCATCTTACACCTCTATGTGTCTCTATAAACAGAGTGTAGCGATAGATAGGTAGTAATTAGAGCTTAGGTTTCTTTCTTCTCTACCTAAGAAGAGATGCACTCCTTTAATCTATGAAATGTTGCAGTTGTTCATTGCAATAGAGTAAGTGGAACTCGGATATTGAGATGTCAAGCTCAATATGTACAACTCTTGGATGACTATCACCGATAGTCATCATCACTCGCACGCCTTGGTGGATGCGCATATCTTTGCTAGTGATATTACAGCTTGACTACACCGAGCTGGTCTACCTACCAGAGTGATGGCACACGTGCCTACACACCTCACTCACTAGCGGCTCATAATGGTACTAGTTCCTTTTTATGTTTTATTTTCCCCTTATGTTTTGTAGACCTCTTATCTTGAGTTTGTGAAGAAGAAGAAGTACAGTCTTTTGCCTCCATAGGTGGTGCAGAAAAATTTCATTTGGCTGTAGTGTGCACAGACACTGTTTAGTAGAGTGAAACAAGTGTATGTACGTAGATTGTGGTTACATGTGGTAACCGACTACTTTTAGCAGGCTGCTCAAAGACTGTGTGAAGGGTTGAAAACATGTCGTCGAACAATGATGGGCTTAACTAGGTTGTCAATGAGAAATTGGAGAAGAACAACTTCCCTGCTTGAAAGTTCATACTGGCCAATCTCCTTATTGGCAAAGGTTAGTAGGAATGCATTGATGGAGAACATGAGGTACTACTGCCAGAGGAAGGTGTGACTACTGCACAAATTAAGACATTTAAAGATTCGAACCAGGGATCTCGGAAAATCATATATTGGTTTTTTGCCCGTGTACAGGACACTATGATTGGGCATATAAGGGATGCTCAATCTCCTAAGGAGACTTGGGACACTTTGTTGTCATTGGATGTGACCAACACTAAGGCAAGGAAGCTGCAGTTGAAGGCTGAGCTGCATATCGTGGAGAAGAAAATTATGTTCATTAATGATTATTCACTGAAGATATAGAACATATGTGAGTCATTTGTATCAATTAGTGTTACAATTGATGATGATGATAAAGTAGAAGTCTGTTTGCAAGGTTTGGGTCTTGAATACAAACAGTTCAAAACTAGCATCCATCTCTGAGAGCCATTCAAAAATTTCAGAGATCTTTTGGAGGGCCTTTTAGTAGATAGAGAAAAAAGAGCTCCTCCAATGAGAGAAGGACCAACGTTACATAGAAAAATAGACTGATATTAACAAAAACATGAAAGAAGTATCACCTACGCATTCGATGAGCCAACGATCTTTGAAAACGGTCACCTTTTCATTAAATGTGAATGTCTTTTTCACGAGGTCGGCCTCGCTCATTCAATACGGCTTTTTACATCACTCAATTTTTTATTTTTATTTTTTTAAATTGTCAGACAATGTCAAAATTTGAAGATTTGGACATCGCCAATGTGTTTAGAACGCCCAAATACATAAAAATCGATTGTCTACTTGCCCTGTTCTGACACTCGGAGAAGGAGAATTTGCTTAAAAACCTCTAAAAGGGGGTTGTAGCAGAATGGTGCATGAGGGGCACTCTAAATTTTTGTGAAATGGCCTCTGCACACCGTTTTGCTACTTCTCTCTTTTATGGGTCTATATATATATATATATATATATATATACACTTCTCACTATATATATATATAGTGAGAAATATATATAGTTCTTTATATATATAGAGTAAGAAGTATATATATAGATATATAGATATATAAAAAGGAGAGAAGTTGCCCAACGGCACGTAGAGGCCATTCAATTTGCACAAGAATTTGAAGTGCCTCTCGCATGTCGTTCAGCTAACTCCTTTATATAATATATATATATATATATATATATATATATATATATACTTCGTACTCACTATATATTTTTTTGTTTTATATATAGTGAGAAATATATATATACATATATATATATATATATATAATAAGAAGTATATATATATATAAACTCATAAAAGGGAGAAGTACTAGAATGGCACGTAGAGGCCATTTCACAAAACATTAGAGTGCCCCTCACGTGCCGTTCTGCTGCAGCCCCCTTTTAGAGGTTTTTTGGCATTTTCTCCATCCTCAGGTGTCAGAATAGGGCAAGTAGATAGTCAAAATTTAGGTATTTGGGCCTCTCGAACACATTGGCGGTGTCCAAATCTTCAAATTTTGACATTATCTGACAATTTTATATTTTTTAAAATTTGAATGATATAGAAAGCCGTATGGAATGAGCGGCACCGACCTCGTGAAAAAGATAATCACATGTAATGAAAAGGTAACCGTTTTCAAAAAATTCTACAAAGTTAGGTTTACTTTTCAAAGTATCAAGTTGTCCTTTTGGACATACTCAATAAGTGCAAAGGCATTTTAAGAAGATTTTCTAGAGAGAGAAATAAAATTGCTTAGAAGGCCCTCTAAATGACCTTCGAAATCTTCTATAATTAATGACATTCCATCATTTACAGATTTGGTGTCCTTATTGATTGTGGAAGATAAGAAACTTGAGGAAGACTCCTATACTCATGGTGGAAACAATTTTGAATAGGTCCTTTTCAGCAAACAGAGGAAGAGGAAGAGGACGTGGTACAGGTCATGGACGAGGCCAAGGAAGAGGCAACCACCAAGAACGACAACAAAACAACAATCATGGTCAGAACACAAGTGGTGGTCAAGGAAAATTTTGAGGCAGGGGAAGTCCAAGCGATCGTGGAAATGTGCAACACGATAATCTAGGTCAACATAGAAATGTAGTTTGTTGAGATTATAGAAGACGTGGTCACTTTGAACGTGACTGTCCAGACAGAGGGCAACAAAACAGTTGTGCAACTACTAGCAAAAATGTAGATGAGTCTAAGAGGCTATTTGTGATGCAAGACATGTCGAATACTATGCCTACAAATGTGGAAAAATCCAGTGATAATGTCTGGTATGTGGATTTTGGCGCATCGAATCACATGACTAGCCATTGTGAATGGTTTAAGGAAATGTAGACTTTACAAAGTCCTAGCTATGTAGAAACTGGGGATGATACTACACATCCTATTATGCATACAAGAAATGTGTCATTGTCTATGACATATGGTAAAGTGAAGTACCTAGCTGATGTACTACAAGTACCCACCTCTAGTGCAAGTCATGGTTATAATCCATGGAGTTACAGGTTACATGAACGAGTGAGTCCCACAAACTCTTCAAATATTTCAAGGAAAGGAAAGGAAAAAGTTGATGATGCCTCTAAGCTGCCAAATTTGAGTGTTGGTTATGATGATGGCAATAGCAATGGTTCTAAGCAGAGTTGGATGAGGAGTTTGTCAAAGGGCAAGAAATCTTGTACAGAGATTGACTTATTACACTTATGTGGCTCATCATTGTGTGTTTATGGCAAAGATTATAGAGGAAGTAGAACTCACATGTTTTGAGGATGCTGTCAAGGATGAAAAATGGCGGCAAGCTATGGATGAAGAGATAAATGCACTTGATGCAAATGGAGCATGGGAATTGGTTCCATTACCAAAGGATAAGAAGGAAATTGGATGTAAGTGGGTTTACAAAATAAAGCAAAATGTTGATGACAGTGTGAGCAGGTACAAGGCTAGACTTGTGGCCAAAGGTTATGCACAGACTTATGGGATTGATTTTATGAGAAGACGCTTAGCGTCGTAGCTAAGATGTCTATCGTTCATGTGTTTATTGTAGTGGCTACCACATTAAAATGGATGTTGAAACAAATGGATGTAAAGAATGCATTTTTGAATGGAGACTTAGAGGAAACTATGTATATGGAGCAGCCACAAGGTTATGCAAATATGAGGCTATGTGACCTTGTATGCAGGTTAAAGAAAGCATTGTATGGGTTGAAGCAAGCACCTAGATCTTGGTATGAGAGGATTATGGCATTCCTAGAATTTCATTGGGCTTTGAGATGTATGACGTAGACCATTCATTGTATGTGCAAAAGAATGAGGTAGGAATTGTGGTGATATGTATCTATGTGGATGATTTGATTTTTGGAGGTGATAATGTGACTGAAGTAGAGGGCGTGCAAGCCCTCCTTATGGAAGAATTCGACATGAAAGACTTGGGACACTAGCAGAATTTCTTGGGAATTGAAATTATTTGCACGGAAGAAGGTGTATGGCTATCACAAAGGCATTATTCTTTGGATATGTTGAAAAAGTATTGAGCATTCTGAATTCTATTGGCTTGGGTTATTTCTTGATGTTGTTGATTTCCTATTGAATGAGCTGGTCTATTGGATTATCCATTTCTTGTGAAGATTGGATTCCTAAGTCTGAAATTCCCTTGGTTTTGTGGTGGTCTCTGGTTTGTATTAGGTCCAGACTCTGAATATATCTAAGGTTCCTATTAGTATCCGTACTTCAAGCATCATTTTGGCTTGAAAGTTTATAATTATCTGGATCATTAAACGAACATTCCTAGACACATGTTCAAGCTCAAAAAAATTGAAGCAAAGGTGATCTCTTATTGCTACATAAAATGACTTCTCAAGTCTGAAAATATGAAGATCTAGACTCATCCTCTGGTCAAGGTCTTTTATTACCATTTGATATTTTGAGCTCAATCCATTTACTCGCATCAAGAACATCTATAAAACTTGTAAGACGTAAGCTCTAAAGTCTAGTCTGCAAAGGATTATGGAGGCGTGACATGAATCGTGCCACGTTGACTTCTTGAGTCATTTCGAAAAGCATATTTGACAAGGGTCAAGAAATGTTGATAGTATGATTTCAGATCTTTGGTTCCCTGAGTACAATCAAGAAACTCATTCATATGGTCTGAATGATGTAATTTTTTCTGATATTTCTTCTTTAATTGAGTCTTGAGATAATCCCAAGTTGTTGCATTAGGGTTGACATTGTTCTTAGTACAAGGGTCTCTCCACCAACACTTGGCCGTCTTTTCAAGTTTAAACTTAGCAATGATAGCCTTGTTCTTTGGGGATGAATGAGCTAAATCGAAGTAATCATCCATACGCTCAATCCAGTCCTCAAGAACCTTGCCTACATCTTTGCTAAAGTTTTGAGGTTGTGACTTTCAAATCATAGCATCGATGTCACGATCAATGATAGTCGGTTGATGTGTAATAGGTACATTAGCATTAGTAGGCACTACATTACCTTTAGGAGGCATGATCTATTACTGCATCATGTCTGAGCCAAAATCTTATTAACAATATATTATAGTAATCTTCCTATACTATAAGTAAAAAAGGGTGAGAGATACCCCTCCCCAGGGGTCTATGCACAAAATAAAGAATTTACACCTTCATACAATATTCAATATACATTAGAGTTGTGGAAGGGTTTGCACAGGGGAGAGTTCTTAGTGCCCGACCAAGCATGGAGTTTAGGCCATGAGCCGGACCGTATCTAGAGGCACCTAACGACTAGTGCTACCCCTGAATGGGTGTTATGAATGAAAGCATAGTCAAGGAAAAATATAACATTGTGCAAGGTAAATATATGTGTACACCACATTGCGGGGGGGGGGGGGAGAGAGAGAGAGAGAGAGAGAGAGAGAGAGAGAGAGAGAGAGAGAGAGAGAGAGAGAGAGAATATAGTGGAGGATGAAATAAAGTGCATAGAGACATGAGATAATGACAATAGAGAATCTTTAAATGCCCCATCTAAATGAAACATGCAACCATATATTAATGCAATGCAAAAATCTGGGTATACCATAACATCAAACAGTTTATGACAAAATAACTAGCAGAGCACCGGACATTGTGTAGGGATCCATTGGTCGCCAACCTACCTGAGCCAGATATGAGATGAGGCTGCTCACCTCCCTCCTTGAACCCAAGCTCTAAAAGGATCCCAAGTACCAGTAGGTGGTAGTGTATCAACACCAACCATACCAGTTTAGGTGCCACGTCTCTTCGATACCCAGCATCGGATGTTTAGGAAAATCCAAGGCAAAATCCTCGATGTGGTAGCTGTGTAGGTCATTTAACCCCTGATGCACTAACCATGTAGATGAGCGTAACAAAAAAGAAGAAGACCTAGGCAACACCCCCGATCCAGCAAAGCCCCAGGTCAAGGACCCTTTTCTCTAAGGCTAAGCGATGTAGGTGATCCTACTCTTGTAGCGACGTTTCCATGAGAAACATAACACGTGAGTCGAATCACAGTAGCACCTTACATATGCACAAGCAATCTTTTCCAAGAAGTTAGATCGTACACGGTCTCTACCCTTACACGTGTACCATAAACCATCCAGATCACTTCATGATCTAATATCAAAACCATAATCCAATCACATCACATGGGTGAGCACTCCACCCAACTCGGGTGAGGCACAACCAATCTTGAATAAACACTTTAGAATATAACATAGTTGCAAAAATATGGCAGATTTCGGCTTCCACCATAAATTCGCATCCATAATCCATGAAGGAATCTCAACCCATGTCCACAAATCATATTCATATTGAACAAACTCCCACACTTGGAGTTTGACACATCCACTACATTCAATCGGATTCCACACACATAACTCTTAAGACGTGAGATTTTCATGCATAAAATAAGTCCGACAGCAACTAAACATGATATCAAAATCAAATTTTGACAACATCTAATCATGCAAAGTTGATGCATCATATCTGCACTTCACTCCTCTAGCACATAAAGCTAGTTTTGACCTAGAAATGTGGAAAGCAATCACACCCATGCCATGAGGCATCCACATCAATCCATAAGGTTCCATACATCATATGATAATATTCCATCACCATAAACATGATGCAAAATAGCTCCGACCTTTAGGTCAACCATAAACCATAACTTCACACATCTGCAAAAAACAACATTTTGCCATTTTCGGGAGCATACATAACATGCAAGTTTGACCTCAAACCAATGCATCAATCTCAGATCCATAATATAGATTAACACTCTATCACATCACTTTACCCATACAATACTCATATAGAAAATGGTAACATAGAAAGAAAGCCACCTTATTCATATCTGCCTATGCGGTTTGGGTTGACTAACCATATACCCTCACATGAGTTTATGGACATCTAATAACTGAAATCAACTCACCAAAACAAACCGTAAATCATACGCAAGCATCTCGGCTAACTAACGACGTCATATGGTACTCCCCCTTGGTAGCACCCCTACACGTGCAGGTGAAACCGGTTCTGAAATGATTATTAACTCGCATACCTGAGGGAATAACGGAGACCTAAATACATTTATCATCAAGTTTAATATATATTTTCAATTGGTTAAGTGGGTTTTCCCATCCGGTGAATCTATATGGTGGTTCTCCAAGGAGCCTAGGGTCCAAAATTTTGATTGTGATGTGGCCAGCAAACTGTTTTCTGACCATATCTCTTAGCTCGTTCGTAATTTTCACATGTAACCATAGAGAGAAAATGTTATAAATGATGTGTTTTATCTTTGGTTTAAAGGGTTCAGGCTAATTCATAACAGTTTGTGGGTTATGACCAAAACAGTGTTCCTACCGCTTCTATGACGTGAAACGAAAAGCGCTTTTTATGCACAAACATGATCATAAACACATCGTGTGCATAAATCAACATGTTAAACATGATGAAATAATCACGGAAAAACTTTGTATGTACTCAAAAACTCCATACATGCACTCGTATATGAAGAAAACAATCACCGAGTGGGTGTCTACTCAGAAAAACGACATAGAGAGAGAGAGAGAGAGAGAGAGAGAGAGAGAGATGATGATGGCTATGGATTTTAGAGCTTCTCACTGTGCTTTAGAGTTGATTAGGGGCTGTTGAAAGTCTTATTGCTTTGCCGCAAGAGAGCGGTGATGAGAGCTACTTAGAGGTATTCACCACGAGAGATTTCAAAGAGTGCGTACACCGTGGAACGAGAGAGAAGATAGTAAGCAAGTAGAGAGAAAGTATCCTTCTTCTTCTTCTTCTTCC
This sequence comes from Adiantum capillus-veneris, assembly GCF_014529385.1. Taxonomy (NCBI): domain Eukaryota; kingdom Viridiplantae; phylum Streptophyta; class Polypodiopsida; order Polypodiales; family Pteridaceae; genus Adiantum; species Adiantum capillus-veneris. The sequence continues at coordinate 76,019,669 of NC_140952.1, read as the reverse complement.
CTTATACAAGAGAGAAGAGCTTATGGAGATGGTGATGAAGAGCTTGCACCACTCCGTATAATAGATAAGTATTGCCTTACGGTAGTAGACGCAACAAATGGCACTGAAAACTCAGCACTACAGGTGAATTTATAGACATTGTGTCAGGCTAGAGTGACTCCCAAGTGGAAAACTAGCGCTAGTTTTTGGACCAAGAATAGCTGCAGCTTTTTGTGAACTTTGCTAAAAACATGCCTTTGCTTTTGGTGGTCAACTCTCCCACTTACCATCCAATTTTTACAGTAAAATTGATCAATTGAACAGTATCTGGCCAACTAATGGAACCTTGACTAGACTCTGCCGCACCTTGATGTCCTGACATAATTATGACTTTCTCGTACTACCCCAACGTATTTACTGTATTGCTTTTTTATAAAAATAATTTCTGTAAAAATCCTGTTTTTGCTCCGAGTGATCATTTTTAAATCCAACGGAGACTAAAATTAATATTTTTATGTTTAGGTCATCCTAAAAAGCACATTGCTTTTCGAAAAGCCAAAAGTAGCGTAAAGAGCAAAAAAAAAAGTAAAATTTTCTAAAATTGAACCAAATGTTCCCCTTGTCCATTGGAATAAGAAAGCGGATTCACTTTTCACTAAAAAGCACTAAAAATCATGAAAAGCCAAAAATAGTGTGAAAAGCACTTGAAAAGTAGATTTTTACAAAATTGAACCATAGCTTCCCCCGAACACATAGATTAAGGATCTAACCCTGCTTTTTGCAAAAAATCACCTAAAAGCATTAAAAACATGAAAATGCTAAACATAGCATATTTTTTCAAAATTGAACCAAACATCCGTCAACCTACCGAAACATGGAAACGACCTTGCTTTTTACTTTAGAACCTTACAATGCTATCAATCAAGCATCTTAAATCAAAATTTGACAAAATAGATATTGAAAGCTAATTTTCTTATTTTAAAAAGAGACCCAAAAATTGGGGATCTTACATCCTCCCACACTTGAAAATTTTGAGGTATCCTCCCCTCAACATGAATAACGAATGAGTAAGTCTAAAACCTTCTATAGATATAGGCTATATTGACTATTTTATTTCTGAATTATGATCCTGTCCTAAAGAGATCTTGGTTGTTAAAGTATTAAATAATGTTGGAGCATTAGCAAGTCCAAAAGGCACCGTAAGTTCTTCATTTTCTCCTTCATCTGCAGTAGCTGCATGGACATAAACATTTGATGGATTTCCTCCATCTCGAGTTTTCTGAGTTTTATTGGCTTGGGTTTCTTCTTGATGCTGTTGATTTCCTCCTGAACGAGCTAGTCTATTGGATTGTCCATTTCTTGTAAAGATTGGATTCCCAGTTCTGAAATTCCCTTGGTTTTGTGGTGGTCTCTGGTTTGTATTAGGTCCAGAATATGAATATCTAAGGTACCTGTTAGTATCCATACTTTGAGCATCATTTTGTCTTGCAAGTTCATAATTCTCTAGATCATTAAATGGACAATCGCGAGACACATGGTCAGGCTCAAAACAATTGAAGCAAAGGTGATCTCTTTTACCCTCCTACGTAATATGGCTTCTTGAGCCTGAGAACATGAAGATCTAGACTCATCCTCTGGTCGAGGTCTTTTATTACCATTTGATATTTTGAGCTCAATCGGTTTACCTGCATCAAGAACATCTACAAACATTTGAACGCATAAGCTCTGAAGTCTAGTCTTCAAAGGATTATGGAGGCCTGACACGATTCGTGCCACGTTGACTTCCTGAGTCATTCCGACTCGAGCATATTTGACAAGGGTCAAGAAATGTTGATAGCATGATTCCAGATCTTTGGTTCCTTGAGTACAATCAAGAAACTCATTCATACGGTCTGAATGATATACTTTGTTCTGATAATTCTTCTTTACTTGAGTCTTGAGATAATCCCAAGTTGTTGCATTAGGGTTGACATTGTTCTTAGTACAAGGGTCTCTCCACCAACGCTTGGCCGTCTTTTCAAGTTTAAAATTATCAGTGATAGACTTGTTCTCTTTGGATGAATGAGCTAAATCAAAGTAATCATCCATGCGCTCAATTCAGTCCTCAAGAACCTTGCCTACATCTTTGCCTTCTCCGCCCGCTAAAGTTCCCAAGTTGTGACTTTCGAAGCATAGCATAGATGTCACAATAAACGATAGTCGATTGAGGTACAATAGGGACATTGGTATTAGCAGGCAATCCATTTACTCTAGGAGGCATGATCTATTACTGCATCATTTCAAATCCAAAACCTTATTAAGTACAATATATTACATTATTAACCACTGTGACAAAAATTTCTCATTGGAGACGTTTGGGAATAAGACATGCAGTGTGTTCTTGATGTACAGTGCATGATTGGGCTATCGATCTGTGAGCTTTACAAAATAATTCTTATATGTCAAGTGTATAAGAATTTGAAGATAACATTGAAATGCCTTGCCCTATGCATTTTTAAAGTCCACTTCCCCGTCATACTTTACCCTATACTAACGGCCATGCGTGTCTGGCACGGGTGCGTTAGTATCATCATCCTATGCATCTGGGGAGATACACTCTGAAATAGAGGACTCCACCCCCCCCACCCCCCCACCAAAACAAGTAAAGCCACAGGATCCCCCGTTGAGTCTGCCTATGTCGACGCTTGCTCCCCTGAGAGGAACTTCGATGCATGCTTCCAGAAGAAGTGCGTCAATGATGCTTGGGTGAAGCAGGAGTGGTGTGGGGCCTTGCAATGTAAGGGGAGTGGGATCCTATGATGAAAGATGAGTAGGTAGGTAAGACGGGACAGTAGAAGGAGGTGTCATCGGTGCAAGGCTCTGGACGTAGGGGGTCCCTCTGTGGCTCCCCCATATTGAGGATTGTTGAGAAAGGTCATAGGCTGCAAGCTGCTACAGAGTGTAGCAGCCAAACAATCCCTCCATTGAACAAAGGTACTCATCTTGTAAAGAGAGTGTCCACTGCTCTGGGTGTACCACTTGTGTAGGAACCTGGGTAGATGGACCAACACCTCCCGACACCTCCAAAGGTGTAGGAGGTCCATGCTTGCAAATATCAAAGACAATCTACACTCATGCTTGCAAAAAACTAGCGAAAAATGAGCTTAATATCTTTGTTTAGACTTATCGCCTCAAGATTAGGGTCTACTTGAGGCGATGTCCACCTTGAATGGGAGCCCACCTGGGACATGAACCAACCAAAAGAAGAATGTGTTGGTGCTCCCCACCAGTTGATCACTCGCCTCACATCCACATTACAGGCTGATAATTATCAGAACCTAACTCTACAATTAATCTACATACTACTACATGCGTACATCCAATCTTCTCTTTACACCTAAACATACATATAGAGAGAGTAGAGATAGATAGAGACTAAAGATTTGGTTACTATTTCTATTAGCCTTTGAAAAAATTCACTCAAGTAACTACACCGGTGGTTTAGAATATTGTTTATTGCAAAGAGTAGTAAAGTGGGTTTAGCAGTACAAAGTTGGCATCAGTTTCTATCGAGCTTGCTAATATCTCAATAATGGTTAATTCATAGGCAAGTCTAAAAAGACTCCATTATTAAGACCATAGTTCTTGATGGTGTTCCCTGAACCCTCTAAATAGGCATGCCAATCGAGATAATAAATCCCACATCAAGAGATAGAGAAAGAGAGAGCTTGAGCTCTTGCAAGTGCGCGCGCGCACGCACACAAAGGTGGAGGAAAAAGAGTGTACTTCTTCTTCTTCACAAACTCGAGATAAGAGGTCTACAAAAACATAAGGGAAAAATACAACATAAAAAGGAACTAGTACAATGGTCTAGTATGAACCACTAGTGAGCGAGGTGTGTAGGCAAGTGTTCCATCACTCCGGTAGGTAGACCAGCTCGGTGTAGTCCAGTTGTAATATCACTAGCAAAGATATGTGTATCCACCAAGGCACGCCATTGACGATGACTGTCAGTGATAGTCATCCAAGAGTCATACATGTTGATCTTGACATCTCAATACTCCCCCTCAAGCTCAACACCATCTCTTGTATGCCAAGCATCGCTCGAAATCGCCATAGCTTCCCCGCTCCAAGGGCCTTCATGAAGACATCTTCAACCTGCTCATTTGTCACCACGTATTGTAGGTCGATGTCGCCTACTAAGACCCTCTCTCTGATGAAGTGGCAATGCACCTCAACCTGCTTTCTCTTGGCATGAAACATTGGGTTCTGTGCCAATTATATGATGCTAAGGTTGTCACGATAGATGACAACCAGCCTTTGTACTTGTACTCCAAAGTCGTGAAGTAGCAATTCCAACCATGCTACCTCACATGCCTCCACTAGAATACCCCTGTATTGTGCCTCTGTACTTGAAAGAGTAACCGGAGGTTTCCTTTTGCTGCTCCATGTGATAGAAGAACTCCCAAGTGAGAACATGAATCTGTTGATAGAACTATCATCGTATGTACTACCAGCCCAATCCGCATTAGTGTAGCTATAGAGTTGCAACTCCACATCAGCCGTGTAAAAGAGTGCATAATCCAAAGTAGCACTCACATAGCGCAACGTGTGTCCCACTGCATCCAAGTGTGGTTTTTTGGGAAACTTCATAAATTGACTCACCAATCCAAATGTGTAGCTCAAGATTGGACGTGAGATAGTCCAGTAGATCAAGCTACCCACAATCTTCCTGTACATGGTAGCAGTATCAAGCACTTGACCTGCATCATTTCCAACTTCAAATACTGATCTAAGGTAGAAGGTTTTAGACTTACTCATTTGTTATTCATGTCGAGGTGAGGACACCTCAAATTTTTGAAGTGTGGAAGGATGTAAGATCCCCAATTTTTGGGTCTCTTTTAAAAATAAGAAGATTGGCATGCCTAGGACGGGGGAAAATCCTAGCCATTAAAAGATATCAGAAGAACATGACAATGGACTTTGTGTATCAAGGATAAGGGGGCGGGTTGGTAGGGGTGGCTGCCCTGATAGCCGTTGTGATTTTGTTTCCTGGATGATTTCATGGCTCAACACGAGCATGACAAGACCTTGTAATTTTCTAGGTTGATCAATATAATTCACTCACAATTGTGAGTTTTGCAAAAAAAAAAAAAGTCTAGGACGGGGAAAAATCTTGGCTATCGGCAATTAAAAGATCTCAGAAGAACATGATAAGGGGCCCTATGTATCAAGGATAAGGGGGCGAGTTGGGTGGGATGGCTGCCCTAATAGCCGATGTAATTATGGTCCCTGGATGACGTCATGGCTGAACACGATCATGACAAGACCTTGTAATTATTTGGGTTGATAAATATAATTCACTCACAATTGTGAGTTTTGCTATTAAAAAAAAAACAAGATTAGCTTTCAATATCTATTTTTTCAAGTTTTGATTTAAGATGCTTGATTGAAACAACATTGTAAGGCTCTAAAGTAAAAAGAAAGGTCGTTTCCATGTTCCAGTAGGTCAGACGATCGTTTGGTTCAGTTTTGGAAAAATCCATTATTTTTAGCTTTTTCATGTTTTAGGTGCTTTTTTGCAAACGCCAGAGTTTAATCCTTAATCTATGTGTTCGGGGAAAGCTATGGTTCAATTTTGTAAAAATCTGCTATTCAAGTGCTTTTCACGCTATTTTTAGCTTTTCATGATTTTTAATGCTTTTTAGTGAAAAACGAGTCCGCTTTCTTATTCCAGTGGTGGACAAGGATAACCCATGGTTCAATTTCAGAAATTTTTGCTTTTTGCGCTATTTTTGGCTTTTCAGTGTTTTTGAACAACAATGTGCTTTTTAGGATGACCTAACTTAATTGGGAAATTGAGGCTCCATGTCCAAAAGCTATGTGGACAAAGAGGACTTCTTTATCTCTCCTCTCAAGAACAAGGATGTTTTCTTCGGGGCACCATGGCTTGACTGCATGGCTACCAGTGTATTTATTTTTTGGCTAAAAATTGCCAATTTGGCGAATCTTGAAAATTTTGAGTTTTTTTTTGGCTCTCATTGGTGTAGACCTTAAAATGTTTTTCACCAGACTTTGCTATAAAGTTATGTATTTTGGGGTAGCTAGTCGCCAAAGATATGCCCACTGAAGAACTTGATGGTAGGGGAGATTGAGGGCCATGTAGGTTTGATTGATTAGATTTTATGTAGAAGGTCTGAGATCTTCACACTTCCTCATTTAGTTTTCATCTAGATTTCAAAGACCTTATCCTACTCGACAAGATGTTGTCTCCTAGCAAAACCCTAGTACATATAAGGTGTGTTGTGACATTGATAGTTATTTGAAAAGTCTAGGTGGCACTACTTAAATCACTTCTTTCTATTATATAAAAAGTTGTAAGAGATGCTCCTTTTATCCTTACATGTAATATTGAAAAAATTGACCAATTAAGGTCTAGATTAAATTTTTTGTTGAAAAAATGAAAATTTTAATTTTAAAATATTTTGCTAGCCAAATTCATAAATTTAGATTCATTTTCTCGCCAAAAACTTGAGTAATATTTCAAAGTCGGTGTCCAAAAAAAATACACTGATGGCTACCAATGTTGAATTCCTTGAAAGGAAAATCTACTTTAGGTTCAAGGAAAAAGATATGTACATAGATGCTAAGGAATTGGGTAACACCATACCCATTGTACATACGCAAGCTTTCAATAAGTCAATAAAGAGCTCTATTTCCGTGTACATGATTTTTGTTAAAGATTCTCAAAATGAACCTAATGCTTTAGCAAAAGAAAATATAAACAATCACAAGGAATTAGAGTTAACCAATTTTCTCAAGGGATTTCAAGATGTTTTTATTGACGACATCCCTTGTGAACTACCCCCTAAACAAGGCAATGATGACCATGCAATTGAACTTCTTCCTCCGCCTAATAAACCTCCTTATAGAGTTTTTCAAGCTCAACAAGAGGAGATTATGCGGCAAGTGCATGAGTTAGTTGAGAAGGGCATGGTTAGGCCTAGCTCATCTCCATTTTGCTCACCCGTGTTATTAGTGCAAAGAAAGATGACACATATCGTATGTGTGTCAACTATAGAGCACTAAATAGGATCACTATCAAAAATAGGTTTCCCGTTCCATGGGTAGAAGACCTATTTGATAAGTTGCAAGGGTCGACCTACTTCAGTAAGATTGACCTAAAAAGTGGCTACCATCAAATAAGGATAGTTGATCAAGACATTGTAAAGACTGCATTTTGCACTACGTTTGGTCTTTATGAATACATTGTCATGCCTTTTGGATTGACCAATGCACCAACCACATTCAACCGCTTGATAGAGAAACTATTTAGGCCTCACTGAACCTTTATTGGATTGTTCTTTGATGATATGATCATCTACTCTAATTCACTAGACGAACACAAGCAACACCTCCAGGTAATATTTCAAGCTTACAAGAAAATAATCTTTATATTTTTTTAACAGTGAGTTTTCCTTACAAGAGATTCATTATTTAGGTCACATTATCTATCAAGATGGCATCCAAATGGATCCATCAAAGCTAGGGGTAATAAGAGGATGGCCTAATCCAAGGAATGTTTATGAACTAAGAAGCTTTATAGGTATGTGTGCATACTGTAGATGCTTCATAGAAAAGTTCTCACAAATTGTGGGACCATTACATGACCTAACAAAGAAAAAACTTAGGTATACATGGTCTGCCAAGGAGAACAATGCTTTCAAAAATCTTAAAGAAAGTTTATCTCTCAACCTGTACTTACACTTCCAGATCTCTCAAAGCCATTTGAGGTCCAATGTGACGCCTGTGGTGATTTCCTTGGAGCTGTTTTGCTCCAAGAAGGGCATGCCATAGCCTATGAAAGTCGAAGGCTTGACCCTATTGAGCAAGATCTAGGCATATATGAAAAGGAACTCCTCACAGTTATACATGCCTTATACTCGTGGAAGCACTATTTACTAGGGACTCCTTTCATTCTGTGAATGGATCACCAAAGCCTTAAGTACTTATTTATGTTACGAACAGACCACCAAAGTCTCAAGTACTTCATGACACAAACCAAGCTTTCCGATAAACAAATGAGGTGGGAAAACTTTCTTTCCCAATTTTATTTTCGCATGTTTCAAAATGTGTGGTATGCCAAAAGACCAAGTATGATAGAGGGAAGCAACCTGGATTACTCCAGCCATTGCCTATCCCAAATTCACCATGGGAGAGTATATCCATGGATTTTATCTTTGGATTACCCAAGTCTATCCATGGGAATACGGGAATATGGACAATAGTTGACAAGTGTAGCAAACAAGCACACATTATTCCTATCAATAAGACTATTAAGACACACCAAATGGCAACTCTCTTCATATCTCAGATTTTCAAACACCATGGATTGCGAACATCCATTGTGTCCGATAAAGATCCTAGAATGACCAGTAATTCTTGGAAAGGTATCTTTGAAAATCTAGGTACAAGATTGAATTTCTCTTCGGCCTATCACCCACAAACAGATGGCCAAAGTGAGATAGTCAATCTTACGATACGCGATCTACCAAAGAGTTATGTTACAAAAGTAGATCAATGCTCACAATGGGAGAAGTACTTACCTCTTGTAGAGTATGTGCAATAATACTATACATACTTCTGTGGGAAAAGCACCTTTTGAAATCATTGAGGGAAGACCTAAAATTCCCTTGTTACTTAAAGTACATGGGAAGATCTTCGCTGCCGATGAGTATAGCCGTGACCTACAAGAATCTCTCCAAAAGATTAAGGAGGCTATATCCATCTCTCAACAAAGTCAAAACCTGTTGTTGACAAGCACAAAAGGGCCTTAACGTTTAAACAAAATGATTGGGTCTTACTTAAGTCTTCCAAGGCTCGATTGAGGCAAACGATAGGTAGAAATCCTACGGGCCATCAAAAGTATCATGCTAAACTAGCAAAACGATACTATGATCCTTTTCAAATCTTGAAGCCAATCAATAAGATGGCTTATCAACTAAAGTTTCCCACCCATTTTCTCATACACAATACTTTTCATGTGAACCTACTTAAGCCCTACAAATGAGAGCCACCAAGTGAACCAATTATTGAAGACCCTCCCAAAATCAAAGACCAAGAAGACGTGCTACAACCCGAAGCTATCCTTGAACATGAAGACAAGGTACTAAGACATGGTAAGATTATCCGACGTATCTTATTAAGTTCAAAAATTATCCTTTTGAAGATGATAGATGGATTCAAGGAATACAGCTTAAGGATAGTATGAACCTTGTCAATGCTTAAAATGCTACATTAGAGTAATAAAATGTACAATTTCTTATAAATGACCAATTTTTTTGTCTTATAAGACTAATTCTCTTTTTAATGTGCACAAATTTAAGTAATATGCATACTTAGAATCGTGTTTGATGACGAAGTCTCTCAAACACCAAGTAGAATTTGTCACTCTACTTGGGAGAATGGGACTAAAAAGCAGACATTCTTGCGACAGCTACGTCTCCCAAGCACCAAATGGATTAGTCATCCATTTTGGAATGATGTCATAGGGTAAAAAGGGATCCTCTACCTGCTAAGAAACATTAACTAATGACTAAGGCTTTATTTCTTCTACCTCATAGTCGAGGACGACTATGATTTCAAGAGAGACATAATGTCATAAAATCTAATATCTAACCAACCCAAATGATTTTCTCATATTAAAATGATCATTTAATGTGGGAGAATATACGAGAACAAGGGTTAGAGTATAGACATGTGCTTATGGGTCTATCTCAACACGGGGCCAATGTTAAAGGGGTCCAAATGAGGGATGATCTGTCAAAGAGCAAGGCTAGTTAATGGAGATTAAAGACCTTAGGTTTAGCTTCATTAAATACATCTAATGGTAAATGTTAAAATTTATTTGACCTTAGGTAAGCTAGGGTTGTGCTTGAGGTGCAAACCTAGCCCAAGCTTCAGGTGCTTGTTGTACTTGCTGACTAAGGTGCTTGAGGTGCTTAATGACTAAGGTGCTAAGGTGCTCCATGACTAAGGTGCTTGAGGGTAAGATGTTCAAAAATTCCAAAATTAATCCCTACTCATGAGGGGGCAAGCCCTAATTGTAGGGGCTATAGAGAGAACACACACTCTCACACAAGGCAAGCTTGGTACCAAGAAGGAAAATAGGACACTTGTCAAGCTCCTCCTGATGTTGCCATCATGGTGTGCCTAAAGCCTATTGGTTGGCCTCCAAAGGGGTCGAATGATAAATTAGTTAATTTAATTAATTGTTTTAGCACTTATCAAGTCCTCTATCTCAAAGGGGAAAGGGGGACACTTGTCCCAAGCCTACCCTTGTTGCTTGATATGCCTCTTGCATGTGATTGGCCAGGCCTGGAAGGGTCCAATGAGCTTCAAGCATGAGCTACAAGGGATGGTAGAACAAATCAAGAAGGGGGGTTTCTTAGGGGGTATACTCTCCTACACACACTCTCAGTGTGTGAAGTGCAAAGTGCAGGAGCTCCATCTCCTTCTCTAAGATAGTAGAGAAATTGAGAGCCTACACCAACACTCTTGGCTATGGAATGCAAATCCAACCAAGAGCCATGCTTCAATGCTTAAGATTGCCATCTTCATTACTATGCTATTATGTGTGCTAGCAAGAAGAGTGATGATAAGTGAGGAAGTATTTCTTTCTCCTATGAATGTTTCTTCTTTCTCTTCCCTATCCTCATTCCTCGCTAGCTCTATCCACCTTTGAAGGTGTTTGAGGCCTCGGGACTAAGGCTTGGGATAGTTAATTCCTTTTAAAAATTATATGCTATGCTCGTGATGCATGAATCTTTCCATCTTCATTGCATCACCTAGGTCACAAGGAACACCAAGACTGTATTGTACCAAGTCTCTCTTAATGGGAGAATCTATAATACAAATGCCTATTGGAGGGGGGACCGTGCTCCACATAAATCCAGTCATCAATTGTTGTCAAGTTCTCTAAACTCTCTCTTGCAAAAGTATTGTTCATGCCAAGTGTTAATTAAGTACTATGATTATGTTGCTACCATCATCTAAGTTCACACTCTATGTTCTCTAATCTCACAAAAATGCTCTCTTTAATTCTCCTAATTTTGCTAATTTGAAAGTTTATAGGCCATTTCCATTACATGTACTCATCATCATGTGTGTCAACAAGCTTTAGTCAAGTGGAAAAAGCATCCTAAAGAAGGTGCCACTTGGGAAAACATTAGTTTTCTCAAGAAGAAATTTTCCTTTTTTGTTTTTGCAGGCAAATATACTTCTTCAAGTGGGGAGTCTTGTAATGCCAAGGGCCAACCTAGGGGGTCACGGACCTAGGCCAAGGGTGTGGACTACTTCAATGGGGATTGGGAATCCTAAAGAGGGCTAGTAAGAGTGTATATAGAGGGTGGTAGGGAGGAGGATTGTCAAAGCAGTTCCTCTAGGTCTCTCACTTAATAAGGAGAATCCATGTGATAATTTGGAGGAGATTTCTACCACATACAACAATAATGATTTTTTTTTCTCCCATTTCATATTATTTTGTTATACTTGGCTGGGCACATTCACATAGGGCCAAAGGTCGCCCCTCCCCCAAATCTTTTTTGAAGGCAAAGTCACTCAAAGGGAGCAAGGACGGTATCGTCGTTTCCCCCCTTGAGTAAAATGGGGTTTAGAGTGTGCACAAGGGAGAGAAAGGAAAAATATTCAAGAATGTCCAAATGGGTGCCAAAGAATGGGCCAATCATATGCAAGTTTCCAAGTAATGAAGTGGGGTATTCCATAAAAGAGAAAAAAAGTTTTTGAAAAGAGGCAAGCTCTTGGGCAAGTATTTTTTTGGCTTCTTTGTGCTTTTGCCCTATCAAAAGGAAGCAAGATCAACGAGGGAGCTTCCCTTTTGGATGGCGAGAACTCAAGGGAGGGTTGATTTTGGTGATGCCAAACGTACGGCCTTTGAAGAGCAGAGTTTGCTAAGGATGGCATGGTCAAGATTTTTGATCTTCACAAGTGTTGAAGACATAGAGGTGTGCCTACAGGATTAGGGTTTGTTTCTATTGGAGAGTAGTGTATCAAGAGGAGACAGTGCAGTGCAAATTTTCTCGCTCCTGGTTCATGGTAAAGTAAGGCTATGGTTCAATGGCCTACAGGATGAAGTGAAGACAAATATCAAAGCCTTGGAAGCAGGTTTTTGAAGCAATTTTGTGCCAGATTTGCATCTAGATGAGGTGAAGCAAAGGCTAGACAGTTTAAATAAGAGCTTGGAAGGGGTTTCAGGCATTTTTTTGGGAGTTCAAATCCCATTGGGGGAAGTTGATAAAGGTAACTTCTACACAGAGAATGATAGTTTTTTAAAGTTGAGAAAATTTTTAGATTGCTTGCATGAAGAAGTGTGAGACAAGGTAGAAATTGATGGCCGGATGTCATACAAGGAAGTGGTGGCTCTAGCAAAAGTGTGGACTTGGAATATTCTTAAGAAGTGCAAAGCCAGGTACGGTCTACCAGGTGTTGTGGTGCCAAGACAAGTTGAAGCAATGGTAGCTGAGTCGAGATTGGTGCAGAGGGATGTACCGATGCAAGAGGAAACAAGGGTTCTATGGCTATAGAAAGACAGGGTGGTTCATATGCAAGAATGCCAGTTAGGGTAGCTCCAATCATAGAGGATGTACAGGTGGTTCCATATCGAGAAAAGGATATGGGTGGGAGGGAGGGCATGGTATGTTCAGTTTGAGTGATGCTATGTCTGATGAGAGTGGTAATGTGTTTGGTGATGCTTGATTCGAAATGGACAATTTTCCGTTGGATTCTTGGAGAGGTGGAAGTATGCCAAAGAAAATTTATGTGGATGATTTGTTGTGCACTGGGATGCAACACTATAAGTGGCTGCTACAGGTGGATGGACGAGACCAAAGCCAGGTGTTCGACCAGAGTGGTAACCATGTTATAATGCAGGGGGTTGGGAAACCTACTTGGGAAAGTGATGCACGTAGCCGGAGCCAATTTTTATACATATGGTAGTAGGTTTCAATTTTCACAGTTTGTTTGTGTGATGTGGAAATTTTTAAGATCTATACATATGCTTGTGGTTGAACACAAATGTTCAACTACGGGGTGGACAATGATGGTGCAACCAAAGTTGGTCCATGATCGGAAGTGCGCAGTGCAATGCTATGTATGTTGACGTGCATGGTAAACTGTTGAGGCAATTGTGAAAGACCTGGGCAAGACAGTGGCAGTTGAAATGTGTGCTTAAAGCGGTTTTCATTAGGTGAAATTTGGACTCACAAAGGAGCCCTTTAAGGAGTTTGACTTTACCTCTCTCTACTAAAACGGGCGCATGGATAAGTTTTTGCAAACAAACTCCAAATTTGGTGGAGGTTTTGACAATTAGAATGTCCTCTTCAAGCTCTAGCTACTAATATATAGCACGTCATGAGATTCCTTGTATTTAGAAGATTCTTTTTTTATTCACCTATGATGTGACAACTCTATCGAAATCTAAGTGAATCAAAAAAAGAATCTTCTAAAATATGAGGAATTGCATGGCGTGCTATATATCAGTAGATAGAGCTTGAATAGGACATTCTAACTATCAAACCTCTGCCAACTTTGGAGTTTGTTTGCAAAATTTTATCCATGCGCCTGTTTTTGTAGAGAGAGGTAAAGTCAAACTCCTTAAATGGCCCCTTTGTGAGGCCAAATTTCACATAATCTTATGCCAGGAAGTCCTCCATAGTGGGCTAATTGGGATGGAAGGTCAAAGTATTCCAAATGTGGGAATTGTGTCCTAGAATGTTGTGTTCAAAGTACTCTAGAAGCCTGTCCAGACGGCTCATCAAACAGAGCCATGGTGTAAAAGATTGAGCAGTTTAAAACTTAGAGGGTCTTGCGGATTTTTGACGGGCACGGCAAGGCATGTGGGGATAGGTGGCCCGGGCTAGAATGGGGAGATGGGTATGTGGGGCTTGAGTTGTTGAGCATGCCAGTCTTCTCGTATCATCAATCTGAGCTCCAGGGGGAAGTTATGGCCCTTTGAAAGTTTACCGAGGGCCAATTGTGTGCCCACTTCGTCATATTGGAAAGCATGCCATCTACAAGTTTTAGGGCCTCACTAAAATTCTCAAAGGGTAGTGCTTGTCATGTAGGTCTATCAAGAATCGATGGCTCCTTAATCAGAGTCATGGACGACAAGTTATGCCAGGACGAATTTCGAGGCACTGACTCGGATGTAAAGTGCTAGACGCTTTCTGCCAACTTTGGAGGCTTGGATTTACAGGCCTAGAACTCTTGGGATGAGGTGAGCTCCATGCGGATTGAAGCCAAAAATGGCAAGTTTTCTCGAGCTTTGTAGCTCAATTGTTGGACAATTGTGCACCAAGTGGCAGCAGGTTTAAGCTAGAGAAAAATATGAGGTTTTTTTTTAGATTTTGGGGGATTTTTGGGAGGCTTTGGAGGCGAGTCACATAAGGCTGCCATGTGGAGGCCCAATAATCCCACAGGGGGAAGCATGAGGCAGCGGTGCATGGTATATGGGGTAGAACGTGATGCACTTGGGGTGTCACAAAGGGAGAGGGGCTCATGGAGCTCCCTTGGCTATGGCTGCAAGCGTTGGCGGCGTTGTGTGCATGCGTGTTTTGGGATGGTGGTTGTCTTGGCAATGCTGGCCATACGGGGGCGACCATGGGCCAATTTCGGCAGTAGTGGAAAACATGAGCAAGGTGACGACATGGAAGCGGGCCTGCGAGGGTGCATTCACACAGGGCCAAAGGTATCCCTCCCCCAAAGAGTTTTTGAAGGCAAAGTCACTCAAAGGGAGCAACGATGGTGCCATTGTTTCCCCCTTTTCAAAGTGTGCACAAGGGAGAGAAAGGAAATGTCTTCAAGAATTTCCAAATGGATGCCAAAAAAATGGCCCAATCAGATGCGAGTTTCCAAGTAATGAAGTGGGGTACTCCCCAAAAGGGGAAAAAACGTTTTGAAAAGAGGTGAGCTCTTGGGCATTTTATTTTTTTTTTGCTTCTCTATGCTTTTTCCCTATCAGAAAGAAGCAAGATTAAGGAGGGTCCTTCCCTTATGGATGGCGGGAACTCAAGGGAGGAGAGAGCACATAGTGGAACGACTTCTCAGAGGTTTTTGGTTGTGCCGACGTTGATCGCCTTGTAAATATATGTTGAGCAATCAAGAAACTTCATTGCTTCTTGGCCTTGATTCCCCCTTACCCCTTCTCTTGTCTTATGCTCTAGTGCAATCTGCGGTGTCACCTGTGTGTGTGTGTGTGTGTGTGTGTGTGTGTGTGTGTGTGTGTGTGTGTGCCCCTCAAATTAGCCGTGTGTGATTTTTACACAAAGAGAGAGAGAGAGAGAGAGAGAGAGAGAGAGAGAGAGAGAGAGAGGTGTTGTCTATGTTGAAGGGCAAGGATTCAACATTGTGGGGTGATTGTGTTCTATTGCCACATTGCCAAGGGTGTGTGTGATTGAGAGGTGTGTAGGCGGAGCTTTGCTAGTAAGCATTGTACTTTTTGAAGGTGTTCTTGAGAGGATAAGTGTGTTGTGAGTGCCCTAAGCTATAGGGAGGCCTCTGTTTGTGCGTTGAGTGTGTCCCCCATTCCCCCTTTCTAGAGTGTCTTTGTCACTAGCTATGAAGATATGCACTTTATGAAGTTGTGCACCTTGCACTCTATAAAAATCCAAGTACCATTTTCTGTTATCATCACTTGCAACATCAACATCAACACAAACCATCACAATTTTTTGTTTGTGAACCATGTTTTCCCTGAATGAGATGAAACACAAACAAATATTTAGAATCTATAATGGCACATAAAATGTTATAACTTTTTGTAAGAGTATAAAAAGATAATTGGCACACAAAATTTTCTTTTCAATCTCGAACACTTTTTTATTTTAAAATCAACCTTATCCAATGTAAAAATTCAAGAAGAGAAGTAGGTGCATCCTAAATCCACCATATGAGCATTTAAAACAAGTTTTTCAAGGTAGTGCATCTTTAAATTTTATGGGAGAGAAGTGGGGCTAAGAAAATTAATAACAAAGGTATCAAACCTCTTGGTCAACTCTAGGATTACAGCATTTGTAATTGGAAAGGAACAATCTAGCAAGCTCTTGAGTATAACCTGAATGGGACAGAAAGGTTATTGATCAGCGGAGCTCTAAAAAGGGTTAACAAATTGTGAATCCGAGTTTGAGTGGAAATCTTGGCAGTGGCCCAAGAACAGACACTTCCTTAAACCTCAAATTAAATAATTTTATTGTACACTAATGTATTCAAAGGTTTGTTTCTCTCCACTTAATAAGCAGTGGGGTAAGCATTGGATGGAGTCAAGATGGGAGATAGTTGCGAAGACTATGTATGGCACCCAACATGGCTGCATAAATGAAGGTATTCATGTGGAAGGTTTTGTTGGGAGCCTTGCCGACTAGGATGAAGGTGTGCACTAGGGGAGTTGGTCTAGATAGATGTCCACAATGTAGATCAGCTAGCAAAGACCTCACTCACCTTTTCAAGGAGTGCCCAAAAATTTGTGGCCTAGCAAGAAAAATCTACGAATGGGTCCAAAAATCTGGAAAGTAGGATTCGTCAAGAATAACCTTTTCTTGAGAGGGAAGGTGTCTAAGAGTCAAATGTTGTTGTTCCGTGGCACATGCATAATGTGAAACTAAAATATCTACCTCACTCTCAATGCTTTTGTTGTGTGGGACCAAATGCTATGATGTACATAGTGTGATATATGCGAAAATAGATGCCACAGTTGTAGTCGTGTACATACCTTGCCGGGCAGGCAAGGTCCTAGACGTGGCACTGTGGCATGCATTTCCACATAAATATATGCATATTTTGCTTTATAAATGTACAAATGTCAAGTGTATTGAAGTGGCACACTCGTTTTACCTAGAAAGTTCAATGCGGGCGATCTCGGCCAAAAATAGCAGGTTTCATGCGCGAGCATAAGAGATGCATCTAGAGTGCTTTCCAAGTGGAAAAATGAGTTTCAAGATTAAATTTAAGCCCAATGGGATTTTTCCCAACTCGTTTGGGCTTTTTACGGGCGAAAAAAGGCATTTTTGGGCTAAAAATGATCAAAAATGGCTCAAAATGCCACATCACTCACAGTGCTGTGACTATGAGGAGTGAGGGAAAATTTTAGAAGAACAAGATGATCACTATAAGCTCCTCTGTGAAGGGATACAAAGTCGGCACCTAATGTATGCTAGTGCAGTCTCGTGTTGTTCCAACCCTATATTCGAGGTTGTGAGGCCACCAATTAGGGTTTCCCCTCTTCAAATAACTACTTGAGAATGTATAATGAAGTTATGAAGCTTTCATGAAATGTCTACGACGGAGAATTGAAGTGTTTGTATAGGGTTTTTAATAGGGTGAAAGAGCACTGCAACTGTGTAATTAGCAGCAGTGAGGCTACACCAAATCATCACACACACAAGAGTTTTGAGTTGATCTTGGTTATTTTTCAAAGAGAAGCTTTCATGGCTAGAGTTTTGTTCTTTTTGAGTGTGTTTTTAGCCTCAAATCTTCTACGACTTGCTTGATTTTGCTGCGAACTCTCACAGTCAGAGGCCTAGTGATTTCCTAGCTGCACTCTGCACTTCTTGACACTGTGTAATTGGCAATGAGGCTACACCAAATCATCATACACACAAGAGTTTTAAGTTGATCTTGGTTCTTTTTCAAAGAGAATCTTTCATGGATGGAGTTTTGTTCTTTGTGTTTTCAGCCTCAAATCTTCTACGACTTGCTTGATTTTGCTGCGAACTCTCACAGTTAGAGGCCCGCCCGACGGTTTCCTAGCCGCACTCCGCACTTCTTGATGATGCTACTTGTCATCACACAAATTGTGAGGTTTTGCTATTTTTTTCATGTTTGGAAGGCAAGGAATAATCCAAAATTCAAGAGCACATTAGAAACAGTTAAGTTCACGAAGATAATCTAAGAAAGTAAGGAGGCGATCATTGCCATTTGGAAACAGATAAATTCAAATGAATGGAACAAGATCGTAGGTGCCGTTATGATTGAAACTCTTGGGTGAGCATATGAGCTCATTCCCTTGCCATGGGGTGGCTCCTCTATCAGCCGATGTAATGATGACCCTTGGAAGCTGTCATGGCTCGACACAGGCATGAAAGGTACTTGTAATTATTTTTCTATTATAATATAATCTACTTACAATTGTGATTTTTGCAACAAAAAAAGGTTTAGCAATAGATGGTGCAAAGAGAATAATGGAAATATGCATTCAAGGTCCACCATTTGGTCATTCTAAACAAGTTGAATAATAGTTGCACCTTCTATCCAAAACTTGCCCTTCTAAGCAAGTGAAAGAAGCATTGGTTAGGCCTAGATCTGCCACTTGCCTATTCAAAAAAAGTTTTGAAAGTTGAGTGCATCCTAAATTTAGCATTTGGCTAACCTTAACTAGACTTCGTGAAATGTTTATTTTATACAAGATCCACCACTTTGTCATTTTTAGCAAGGTGTGAAGGATGGGTTGACCCTTGATCCACCACTTGACCATTTTAGCAAAGCTTCAAAATGTGGGTACATCCCAGTTCCACCAGTTGGCCAATATAGACAACATTTAAAATGCAAGATGCATTGCAAATCTAAGACGTATTTAATGATGAGTGCATCCAAGATTCACTACTTAGCCAACTTAAACTAGTTGTGGATGATAGGTGATTTCTAGATCCACCACTTGAAAAAAAAAATGTATGCATCTTAGATCCACCAAGTGACCAATCTATAAAAAAAAATAGTGGAGGAATCTAACACCCACCACATGCCCACTTTTTGAGAGAATATGCATTATAATTCTATCATTTGGCCAATTTAAATAGGTTTTGGTATGGAAAGTGCATTATAAATGCACCTATTGACCAATTTTAAACAAGGTTTGGAATGGCCTATGAGTCATGGTATATCCTAGATCAACTACTGTGCTATTTTAAACAAGGTGTGGAGGATTGGTTAACCCTAGATCCACCATCTAGCCATGTTAACCAAGATCTCGAAAGTGGTTGCATTTTATACTCACTACTTATCCCATCTAGACAAGTTTTGAAATGAAATATGCATCACACATCCGCCACTTGACCCCATCTAAACAAGTTTGGCAATAGTGGGTGAATCTAAGATTCACTCTTTAGCCAAATTTAACTAGTTTTCGTTGATGGGTGCATTTTAAATCAGCCACTTGGAAAACTAAAACTATTTTCAGAGGTACGTGTATGCTAGATCCACCACTTGGTCAATCTAAAAAAAAAACTTAAAAAGTGGGTAAACTCATTCTACGCGAGTTTTTAAAGAGAATGTGAATTCTAGGTCCACCACTTGGCCATTCTAAATAAGTTTTGGGATGGAAAGTGCATTCTAAAATCACCAATTGGCCAATTTTTAAACAAGGTTTGAAATGGAATGTACATTCAAATCCACCACATGGCTAATCTAAATAAGCTATTTAATGGTGGATGAATCCTAGATCTATCACTTGGCTATTTTACATAAGTTGAGGAGAATGGGTGAATACTAGATTCATAGCATGGCCATTCTAAATAATTTTTGGAACAAAATATGCATTTCATTAGATCCACCTTTTGACCATTCTAAACAAAATGTGGAGGGTGAGCACCCCGGGGGGATTCACTCTATATACAAAACGGGACGCCACTTGCAAGCAGACAACTTTGATAAAACCCCTATATACGACTCATATTAGAGAATATGACCCCCCTTTCTACGCTTATATGGCAATCAATGAAGAAAACTATCATACCCCTATCTTACATATAGAATTCAGGTCTCACGTGATCGAACTGAGTCAAGCTAGTCAAAGAGTGTGTAGCATAGTGACTGGCACGTACTAAGAAACCACTTTTATTGATAACTAGATATACACTCAATGTGTCTTAGTTTGACTTTCAAACTATGTGCTCGATCAGCCTGCACTCAAGCCATTCAACCAATTTTGACCCATCCAAATCTAGTGTAAATCAACCCTTAACCTGCTCCAAATCAGCCCTTATCTATGATCGGCTTGATGCAAAATTTGATGTGTGACTTGATTAAAAAATTCCCAAAAATTTATCCAAGTTCTAGTGCAGACCGGTGACCAATCATTACAAGTAATCGACCTAAGTCAATCCCCCCCCCCCAAATATGATACCCCCCTCCCTTATTTTTAAGCTTGGGAGACAAATTATCGGGGGTCCGCCCCTAACTTATATGCTTATGTAACTTGTAAAATAAAAACCCTCCCCTGCACTTATGTGGTGCAATAAGTTTTCCATGGTGAATCCCCCGGGGTGAGCACATCATTAAATCCACCACTTGGCCATTCTTGACAAGTTTTGGAAGGCAATGTTCTGCATGCATCCATTAGTTAGAGATCCTAAATAGGTTTTTAAAGGCAATGTGAAATCAAAATTCAATGTTTTTCCATTTCAAAGAAGTACTAAAATGGTTGGTACAATTGATATCCACTGGTCCTTTTAAGTAACCAAAACAAGGATGAGTGAAACCTATATCCAGCACTTGGTTGTTCTTAACAAGTTTTGGAAGGTAATGTGCTTCTTGGATCCATCACTTGGAGATCCAAATCTCCCTCTTGTATACCCTTTTATGGTAATCTATGGTTGAACTTCAACTCTTTTCTCCTTCAACTTCACATAAAAGTCTACAACAACTTCTATGTTTGTCTAAAAAGTCTTGAGACAAGGATCCCATCATGTACAACATCTCTCTAAGCTTTATTCACATGCCATGTACCTTCAAGACTCCCAATTGTGCATGTATTGGTAAAATAGCCTCTTTACCATAAACTAAGTCAAACGGGATAAAATTTGTAGCCACCTTATAAGAAGCTTTGTAAGCCCACAAAAATTTAACAAGATTTACTTTCCACTCTTCCACCTATTTGTAGATATACTCGGTGAGCATATTGATGATTTCCTATTTGCACCCTCAAGTAAGCCATTGCATTAAGGATGATATGGTGAGGAGACATGTGTTGAATTCCCAACCTCTCAATAAAAGCATGCATTACTCTGCTATGGAATCCTTGACCTCTATCATACATAAGAACCCATGGTATGCCAAAACAATAGCAAATATAATCAAAGCATTGTAAGATTCCCAACCCGCCGATACCGAGATCGGGATGGGATCCTTGACAGGTCTCTAGGCCTTGTAAAAATCGGAATCTCTAAACAAGAAAAATCCAAGGAATAGACCTTTACCATTGACAATGGCTTGGGTCTATAGCCTTAGAAGTAGACCTAGTCCTGTCTCGCAGCGGAAACGGGACAATGTATTAAAAGTCCAAAAAACTATTTCGGCCCTATAACTGCCACAGTTGGGCTAAGGTATCCTCAACCAACGCTTTTTTTTCCCCCTAACAGATGTGAGGGCACAGCCGCTGGTGGACTTCTCTTCCAAGTGAAGAAGTTTTCTAAACGTTTTAGTGCGCAGGGATGGATAGTTACCTGACTAATCAGGTCCACCCGTCCATGATTGACAACCTTAGTCAATCCCCACTTACCACCCCGCACTCACACCTGATTCATTTATCTTACTATCACATTGTTTTAAACATTTAAAATAATGGTTTCTTTTAACTTTCCGTCACAGTAATTCCTTGAATCAATTATTAAAGACATCATTGAAAGCATTCTTTTAGAAAACAAACATCTTTAAACTTAAGACAGGGTACTGTCAATCAAAACATTGTCTATAATAACCATGACCAGTACTCTTCTTGTC
The DNA here is from genome assembly GCF_014529385.1 of Adiantum capillus-veneris. Classification (NCBI taxonomy): domain Eukaryota; kingdom Viridiplantae; phylum Streptophyta; class Polypodiopsida; order Polypodiales; family Pteridaceae; genus Adiantum; species Adiantum capillus-veneris. The sequence goes on along the minus strand of NC_140952.1, from coordinate 75,997,925 downwards.
TCAAGACCACCTAAGGTGAAAAACGGCACCCATTCCTTATTCAAATCCGGAGTGGATAAACCCCCACCCAAGGTTCCGGGTGCCCATACACCAAACCAGTTGCCCATACCACCGGGCGGCTCCCCTAGGATGAAAAACGGTATCCTAACTTATGTAGAAACATCAAGACATGACACGGAGTAGAAACTCATCGTTCATGGGGGTAACCGACTTAACCGTGGCTAGAAAGCCAATCATTATCATCAATTTATATCAAGGAGTCGGAGGTGTCTTGAGACAAGCTGTCTTAAGGATGATTAAACATATCTTTCCTAATTCAACCAGTTTTAACCCAAAAAAAAAATTCCTACATTATAAACAAATGCATATTGGAAGTTACCTTCTATTTTGAGTCAGTTTATCCTTCTTACGTATGCAATGCTAATTTATAAAATAACTTAAACTAATTAAAGACTTAATTGAATAATGGGACACCCACCTGGGATTGATTGGCCATCTGCTGCTGCACTGGCGCCTGAAGACTCTCCTCCGTAGGCCTACTACTAGGCCCGGCTTCGTCATCGTGCGACGCTCTAGTTTGTTTTGAAGCTACTTCCTCATCATCAGATGTAGGATTTTCTCGGGTTCTTTTTGGTGCCATAACTTCTTATCCGTTTAAAAAGGACGTCTAATCATTAGGTAAATAAATCAAAATCTAGACTTAGCCTTTATATTCAACCGTAACCCATCCAAGGTTAAATTTATAGTCTTATTTGGTAAATTCTTGACCTAGTAATTTCTTATTTGTCTATATAAGCATGATAACTTCTTCCACCGCTTCCCTAAGGGTTTTCTAAGCTATCCGAACTTTCTTATAATTTTCTATATCTTTTTCCTAATTTTCCTATCAACTTTTAAGCTAATAATTTACTTATTTTGGGCTTAATATTTATTGTATTTAATTTCTCTTAAAGATTTCATTTCCTCAACTTGATATCATAGGTCTATACTTACTATAATTTTCCTAAAAACTTCTGACCACAAGTCTATTTATTTTAATTAATCATTTGCTCAAAGTAAGACTTTTGATCAATTATGATTTACTAACCTCACTAATTAACTATGGTATAATTACCACGAGTAGATAAGAATATTTTTGACCTCTGGTAATTATCTTATTATTTTCTGACTTAATTATATAATTTCCATCTTCAATTTTCAGCTAAAAATAGTGTAATTTGACTTAGATAAATATCTATACTACTTTTCTAACCTTGACATAATTATCACGGCCTCTTTACCCTATAATATAGCTCTCATAAATAGCATGTAATCATATAGCATGATTTATTAATTTCCCTCTTTAATTTTTAGCCAAAAATAGTGTAATTTGAGTTAGATAAATACCTATACTACTTTTCTAACCTTGGCATAATTATCACGGCCTCTTTCCCCTATAATATAACTCTGAAACATAGCATGTAATTATAGCACATGATTTACTAATTTTCCCCTTTACTTTTTAGCTAGAAATGGTATAATTTGACTTAAATAAATATTTATACTACTTTTCTAACCTTGGCATAATTATCACGGCCTCTTTACCCTATAATATAGCTCTGATAAATAGCATGTAATTATAGCACATGATTTACTAATTTTCCCCTTTACTTTTTAGCTAGAAATGGTATAATTTGACTTAAATAAATATTTATACTACTTTTCTAACCTTGGCATAATTATCACGACCTCTTGACCCTATAATACAGCTCTGATAAATAGCATGTAATTATAGTGCACGATTTACTAATTTCCCTCTTTACTTTTTAGCTATAATTAGTATAATTTGACTTAGATAAATATCTATACTATTTTTCTAACCTTGGCATAATTATCACGGCCTCTTTACCCTATAATACAGCTCTACAAAATAGCATGTAATTATAACACATGATTTACTAATTTTTCCTTCTAATTTACCCCTAAAAACAGCGTAATTCCACTAAGATAATTAGTTAAACTAATTTTCTGAGATTCTCCTAATTATCACAGGTTCCTTAACATCTAATTAACCACTTATAAATCTATCTCAACAATTGAAGTCAATTTACTAGTTTCCCCTATTTAAATATCTCAAAAAACAGAGTAATTCTACCTAATTAATTAGCTAGATTCATTATCTGAGCTTTTCCTAATTATCACGGGTTTATTAACACCCAATTAACCACTGATAAATATATTATAGCAATTGAAATCAATTTACTAATTTCCCCTATTTAAATTGATCAAAAAACAGAGTAATTCTACCTAATTAATTAGCTAGATTCATTATCTAAGCTTTTCCTAATTATCACGGGTTTCTGAACACCCAATTAACCACTGATAAATATATTATAGCAATCAAAATCAATTTACTAATTTCCCCTATTTAAATAGCTCAAAAAATAGAGTAATTCTGCATAATTAATTATCTAGATTCATTATCTGAGCTTTTCCTAATTATCATGGGTTTCGGAACACCCAATTAACCACTGATAAATATATTATAGCAATTGAAATCAATTTACTAATTTCCCCTATTTAAATAGCTCAAAAAGCAGAGTAATTCTGCCTAATTAACTAGCTAGATTCATTATCTAAGCTTTTCCTAATTATCACAGGTTCCTTAACACCCAATTAACCACTGATAAATATATTATAGCAATCAAAATCAATTTACTAATTTCCCCTATTTAAATAGCTCAAAAACTAGAGTAATTCTGCATAATTAATTATCTAGATTCATTATCTGAGATTTTTCTAATTATCATGGGTTCCTGAACACTCAGTTAACCACTGATAAATATATTATAGCAATTGAAATCAATTTACTAATTTCCCCTATTTAAATAGCTCAAAAATCCGAGTAATTCTGCCTAATTAATTAGCTAGATTCATTATCTGAGCTTTTTCTAATTATCACGGGTTCTTTAACACCCAATTAACCACTGATAAATATATTATAGCAATTGAAATCAATTTGCTAATTTCCCCTATTTAAATATCTCAAAAAACAGAGTAATTCTGCATAATTAATTAGTTAGATTCATTATCTGAGCTTTTCCTAATTATCACGGGTTTTTTAACACCCAATTAACCACTGATAAATATATTATAGCAATTGAAATCAATTTGATAATTTCCCCTATTTAAATATCTCAAAAAACAGAGTAATTCTGCATAATTAATTAGTTAGATTCATTACTGAGCTTTTCCTAATTATCACGGGTTCCTTAACACCCAATTAACCACTGATAAATATATTATAGCAATTGAAATCAATTTACTAATTTCCCCTATTTAAATAGCTCAAAAAACAGAGTAATTCTGCATAATTAATTAGTTAGATTCATTATCTGAGCTTTTCCTAATTATCACGGGTTGTTTAACACCCAATTAACCACTGATAAATATATTATAGCAATGGAAATCAATTTACTAATTTCTCCTATTTAAATAGCTCAAAAAACAGAGTAATTCTGCATAATTAATTAGTAAAATTACTCAGAAAATTATAGGATAATTTTCCTAGCTTAATGACTGTCTAATGCAACTCTGATAATTACCTCATCTTAATCTAAGCTTAATTAATATATTTATCATTAATTCATGGTTAATTTGGCTAATTTCAGCCATAATATGATAGGATAATTAATTAGCTTAATATTACTAAGCTTAATTACAATAATCAATAGAGATTAATTAATTTAAAGAGGTTTAAGGAGCATGCATAGGCCTAATCTTTGATTTATTAACAATTTATCTTAATCTAACCTTGCTAATTAAGAAGGATTAAGTTAATTACCGTTAGGATTAATCAATTAGAGATTAAACTCTAATGATTTCTGCGTAGTGTTCTCTCTAGATGAGAGAGAGAGTAGCAAGGCTCCGAGTCTGTGTAAAATGTGAAGTTAGGGGTCCTATTTATAGATTTCTGGCACTCATAAGCTCTCACCGGCTGAAAAAGGCAGTTGCTTGAAGTTCAAGCAGCCCCCAGCAAGTCAAAAAACGACCCCTACTGCTAAATGAGTCCCTGGCAGGTCAGTGATGACCCTCCCATTACCTGTCAGCTTTTAAAATATCAATTATGCTATATTTTGACCTATTTTTACTTAATTGGTAAATATCTTGTAAATATCTAGGAGGCCTTTAATAAAGTCTATGCTTAAATGATTACTGCAACCCTTCAATTTTACCTATTTTATTCAATTTACAGTGTAAACTTCCAGGGATCATAATTATGCCAGTTTTTATCGGAATTCAATTCTGAAAATTTCTAGCCCGGGGTTTGCTGTGCTTAAGATTCCAAAAATACCAATATTTGCCATGGTCGGATAATTCTACATTGCTTTTTCAATAATCATATCAGTTTGATTAAGCTTTATAAAACCTTTAAGGTTTCAGAAACTGGAAACCTTACAAGCATGCATTACTATGCTATGGAATCCTTGAATTTTATCATAGATAAGAACACATGGTGGTATGCCAAAAAAATATCAAATATAACTAAACACAATCTTTTCTAGGGTGTGAACATTCACTTTCTTGTCTATCTTTGCTTCTACCCATTCAGTAGACTAATCAATGGAGAAAATAACCTACTTACTACTACTAGAGGACTTGAGAAAAGAAACAAAAGCATCAAAACCCCACTTCTCAAACGCATCATGAGCAATGATATCCCTCTATGACTCGCGAATATCATGCTTTGTTCTCCCATGATTTGACACTCGTGCCAAGCTTTGCACCAGTAAGGAACATCACGTACAATAGAAGGACCTCAAAAAAATTCTTTGAGAAGGTAGATTAGTACATGACCGTTGTTCTGATGCCCATTTCTCTCATGGAATTGCTCCAAGACCATGCCAATGTCTTATTTATAAAGCACTCTTCTCAGCACTCCCCATGTTGACCATAAACCATGAGATCCTCATCCACAAGAGTGAACATGAATTCCTTTTAAACAATTCTCTTTTTCAAAAACATTGACATGATCTTTGAACATTGACTTGTACTAAAAAAATCCTTAATGTTCCCCATAGGGTAATTGTCCCCATCCAAGCAAACATCTTGAACACATCTGTGTTGTTGTCAGCCATGGTGAATGTTGCACTTGATGTGAAAACTACCCAAAAAAGGGATAAATGAAGCGGGAACAACACCTGCTATATAGAACAAACCGTAGAAGACTATATAGGACCTATTATGCAAAAAACGGCACTAGCAACATTATGCACAAAATGGAAAAATTGTTTGTGCAGTACTGCCTGTGGTGGAAATGGAGCCCGAAATGAGATCAAATCAAAAATTTGAGTAGACTGAGCTCTTCAAGCATGCCCAAAATATTTGTCAACCTGTGAACGCTTTCCAAAGCTCATGGTAATCGGAGAAAGTGAGTAGGCGTGTGTTGGAGTTGCTGGCAACTAAGCTCGGGAGGATGCAACCTGCTTTGATACCAATTGTTGGAATTAGGGTTGCAAGAAAACACACACAACTTGGAGAAGACAAAGGAAGATCAAGGCACACAACAAGGAGTGTATTAGTTAGTGTTCAATGCAAAGATAGATAGCCCTGGAGTGATGGGCGTATATACAATGCACGAGGGGAAAACCCTCCTAGCGAGGGAAAAAATGCCCCGACAATCCTAAGTGTGTTCTACCATATGTATATGGTACAAATCCCCCCTAGGACTGATTCAATGAATGAGAGCTAGCACAGTAGAGTATAGGAAAGTGTCATGCCCTAAGGACATGATCAGTCCACAAAGGGAAGTAAGCCCAAAGCTTTGCAGAAAGCTTCAAGCTTCTTATGACACAATGCCTTTGTGAAAAGATCTGCAAGGTTGTCATGTGTTGGTTGTTAGCGGATTGCCGTGATGAACGTCTGCAGCTTAGCTTTCTGGCACTAACATAATTTCAATACTCAAGGAAAATGACTCAGATGGGGCATGGAGACTCTTTGAGATCGTCAATCTCAAGAAGTGAACCTTAACAAACAACACAACAACTCTAAATGATCAAGGAAATCAGCCTATGTCCTTTCTCACAGCTCTAGGTCATCACGCCATTTCAACACTCGAATAGACTCAAAATGCACCAAAACTTTAGGAGGACGTTTAGGACACCTAGGGGTACTATCCTAGCAAGTCTGGTTGCAATCCAACAAGGTATCAAAATCATAATCCATCATGAAAAAGGTCATGAAAACTGTAATAGAACATGCCAGAAACGTCATCCTATGGTCTAAGAACACTCTCCTATGGTCAAAATGACTAAAAATAGTAATTTAAGCACTCAAATTCGCAATTAAGGCTCACTAACACATAGTCGCAAACCTCAACAAAACTGACAATGCTTACACTTAATTAAAAGATCAAAGAGAGAGGAACACAATTCAAGTTTTAGAATTGAAAACGGATTACCCAATCATTAGAAATGTTTATTACAAGGTGGAGCATCTCGTAGCTCGAGCGTACCTACATCAGAGCTCCTTTCTCTCTAAAAATTAGCCTCCTTTCACATTAAAGTTATTGACCTTTATACCTAGGGCATTCTAAATGGCCAGTGGCCGGCTCACATGGACCTTTACAAATGTCATGACAGCATTACAACTCAGGGAATTGACCCACTACTCTGGAATTAGGATTTACACAGAGTATTACTACACTAGCTTGGAAAACTAATAGAGTACAAATGTGATGTCCGGCTACGTGTCCGTCCAGTTGGGTGCCCGTTCGATCTATCCTCAAACATTCCCTCTTTCTAATTCGTGTCGTCCCTTGACACGACCTTGGGCAGTCTTGTCATAGGGTTGGCTTCAACTTTGTCTTCAAGGTTGGTCTTCAGCTTGGGAAGTGCTTTGTCATTGATGACACTCCCCCTTCCTTGACTGATTCATATCTACCATGTTGTTGATACGTGACTTGATCTATGATTATCGAGACAACTTTTCTTCGCATTGCACAATCTTCTCTTTGTTGCCACGTGGACTTTATGATGGTTATGCTTTCCATGTCCACTGTAATTTGAGTTGGCTGCAATAGGTCACCAATGTTGAAGCAGTGTGTGAGCTATGTATGGTTGTTGTGAATAGCTCGCTTGCTGAATTTGTCATTGCTTCTCGTTGTAGGCCATTTTTTGACTTGCCATTGTTTGATGGATGTTAGCAGCAAGCTAATGTGGACACCATTTTTTGGAGTTCTCCTTATAAAACAATTATTATTTGATAAATCGAGAATATTGTAAATCCTATTTTCTTGGTAAACCTTGTAATTAATGAGCCGGGGCTACAAGCTTCCAGATTGTATCAGACAGTCAATTTCCAGCTTTGGTAGAACTCCAGATTTTTACTTTTGACCACTCAAAAACCTAGGCTAAGGTATAAAAGTCAATTTTTGTAAGTTTTTTCATAAGTTTTGGATAAAAAATACACAGCGTGAGCTAACGGCACTCACTTCTCTCCTTCTCGTGCTTCCTACTCCCTCCCCGGTTGTCACATTGCGAATGCATTTGTTGCATTGCAACCGCAAGTAAGAGCTCTACGCATTGGCGTAAGCCATTCACAGTATTTCATGGCTTTTAGCGTCGCCGACCCGCGGTTAATTTCTTCATAACTAGGATTTTACACTTTTAAAATGAAAACTAAGCATAGGCGGGGTATTGGGGCATCATTGCTAAGCATTTAGATGCATTCTGGGTCGAAAACGACTAGGTCAAAAATCCAATGTTGTTAATAATCGTGATTTTGGAACTTGACCTAAAGTGGGATTTGAGGCCATAGGCATGTGTGCTTAGGTCTTATAAACTTGTCCTAGAAGTTTCGTTGCATTTGGATGTCATTTGATGTTGTAACGGATGTGAATTGTTTGCCGATGAGCGATTGGCTTTTGGTGATTTTAGTCATAGCTTGATTTAGATGCGCGTTGTTAGTTGTTTTCCGAGATATTGATAACCTCTTGTAGCCTCTATGCACTAGTTGAGTCAGCGTCGTCTCAGATTAATGGTGGTTCTCGCTAATACTGCAATAAGATAGGATGGTGAGGTTAGACATGCATCCCACATTTGGCACCGTTGTCGGGGATCGAAGAGACCTAAACTAGGGAAAAATACGAGCGTCTTGTGTAATTGTCCTTTAACTTCCTCTAGGTTCTCCTAGAGTTCAAAACTCTCTTTTAGAAACCGCATAGCTTAAGATTGTCTTCTTTTGTTGTGTAGAGGTAACTTGGAAGTAATCGTACTTGCTGAGTACCTTTAGGACTGTAGGATTGTAGATTTAGATTAGGATTTGGAGGATGAGTGATAGACGAGACAAGTCTTAAGATCAAGACACTAAAAACATAAAAAACACAAGAAAACGAGTGTTTGTGGACACTTTTCACAATCCCATTGCATGAGAAACTAGGAGTAGGGTAAGTAGGATCCGAGGTGGATTTCAGAACGTTGCTCTCTCTGAAAGAATCAAGTGTGAGTTGTTATGTAAAGTTGCAGAATTTCAGGTCTACGGCTAGAAATAGCTTGAAAAGACTCGAATTCATTCAATCCGACTGGAGAGTAAGCCTAAGAGTTGTCCAAACCAGTGGGTAAGCTCAAAGACACTTCGAGGTAAAAATTTCAAGAAGTTAACCAAAACTCAAATTATTTACTTTTTCTTGACATTTTAGGCCAAATTAAGCTTTGACTTGATTTTTAGGCTTGAAAAACATCATAAAAAGACTGTCTTTGTGAAAATTGCAAAAAAGTGCTCATTTCAAGCCTCAAGTTAATAATCGCGATTATTAACTTTTTTCTCTAAATTGACCAAGGTTCATACCATTGACTCATTGCATGTTTATAAACAACTTTTGTAAAGGCCCAAAAGATTTGGATCACTAAATTGGCAAAAAACTAGGTAAAAACTTAAGTTTGTACTCATTTTTTGAATCTTGAGTGTGAATTGAGGAAAACTTTGTTCAAACTTGTTGAAAATTGATTCATAGGCTTATATTGATGTGATAGACATGTGTATATGCTCAGTTGACCAAAAACTTGTAAGATTTTGTCAAATATAAATAATCACGATTATTTACATCTGCCCTGTTTTTGAACTTTTTTGACCAAGTTGGCATACCACTAGCTTTACCATGTTGTAATAAGCCCATAAACCAAATTTGGTAAGATTTGAATCATTGGATTGAAAATTGTGACTAAAATTGCAAAGTTAGTCTGCGGGGGATAGATAATTGATAACCATTTGACAAAAAATTATCCAAACTTGATGAAAATTGGCTGGTGATCTTAACATAAGGTGCTTAATAGATCTGTGTCAAATTTGGGACAAAAATTTGCAAAAATTTATCAGGAGTAAATAATCGCGATTATTTACATCTGCTTCAAAACTTGGTGATTTTACAAATTTGAGTATACCACAAGGTCGAGCACATCAAGTAGATCCCACAAATCAATTTTTGTGAAATTTGGATCACAAAAGTGAGACTTAAGCTAGATTCTCGAAATCAGAGTCTGCGGATATTGAACAGTGGATAAACTTGATCAAATTTTGTCCAAACATATAGAAACTTGCCCAAGGGCTTTAACAAGTTGTATACTTGCAAAACCAATCCAAAAAGTGCCAGAACCTAGCAAAAGTAAATAATCGCGATTATTTACTTCTACTATCCAGAGACTTCAATTTTGACTTTTGGTCTTATACAGTGTTACATGAGCATAAAATAAGGCCATAGGGAAATTTTTTGTTCAATTGGATCAAAATTGGTACAGATACACTCAGTTTATAGGTTGCATATTTAGACCTTTGATTTTGCTAAGCTGAATCTGAAAGTCAAAATTTTGACTTCCATATCACGATTTAAAGTGATATACAGAGACCAATCATGAGAGTTCTCAAGAGCTCTATTGTCCTTATATAAAAATAGCTAATTTTATTCATTTTGTACAAGAATCAGGTTGCAGACAAGGAATTAGTGGCTTGACAGAAAGTTGCAATTGAATCGAGTGGAAATTGACGACAAGTCAATCCAAGGTGAGTACTCTATCCAGGGCTTCATAAGTCTATATGAACCTTAGAACTGGTCCTGTAATAGGAAATCAAGGCCTATTTGGAGAAACCACCAGTAGTATCCACCGAGGAAAGTGTGAATCAAGGCAACTCCTTGCACACAATTCCTAAAGAAGTCTCGGACACTTTTTCAGATTCAACATCTGAAATGTCTTCTTACTCGACTCACTTGAAAACTGAAACGACAATGCGCTATAAGCATATACTCTCCTTTTACAAGACTAACCATCATGGAGCCCAGGTTTACTTGGATCCTAGCGAAGAGTATGCTATTCGCATTGATGACCATGGTATTGAGTTCGAAGAAGAGGTTAGGGCAAACAAACAAGGAAAAATATACATGGATCGAAACGGAACTCAATATGTACAAGTCGAAAATCCTGATGTGGTAGACAAATGGGGATTAGAAGTAAACACTATAATCCCAAATATGTCAGCAAAAGAAGGACCACCAACTTTGGAATTTGAGGGATACGATCAAGTAGACTTGAAGCCTTTGAAACGGCTTTGTACGGATAATCCTAGGATCGGAGTCTATTGTTGGGAAGATAGAAACATAAAAGATCTTTTGTGGACTTCTCATTCTAGACCAGGAAAGTTAACAGCCATGAAGATCATCTATATCTTCAAGATCAAAGATAAGGGATCTGTGGATCTACCAACTTACTTGTTTAGGGATTGTTATAACAACAATTTTGGTATAATGACTCCTAAGGAGGTAGAACAAACCAAATACTAGGGGTATTCCATACGGGATTAGATATTGGGTCAAGGACCGGAAACCACTCCAAGAGACGAACATTGTGAGAGATCATCTGAGAGTAATGTGAAGAAACCAGACACCACCTCATCACATAGAAAACCAGGTGACGCTAAGGCCAGTCCAAGGCTACATGAGTCACTATTTCCGACAGACTGGTTTGAAGGACTCGGAACAGGACCAACTCCTAGAAGACCTGGAGTTGAACCAAATAGACGTGTCAAACCGGCTGATTTTCAAAAATGGGTCAAAAAATACAGTGGATCAAGGGATCCATATGACCACTTAGCAAGCGTTAATCAAGTGCTAAGAGCAGAGCGTATATTCAATTTCCATACTCAATTTGAGGGGTTTGGAATGACATTACAAGGAAAAGCTTTGGCATGGTTCCAAATCATTCCACCAAGGTCAATCATGGACTTAAACACATTAGCTCAAGGATTTGTAGCTGCTTGTTCTAAAATGGGAATTAAACATAATACGGTAGTTCAAATCTACAGCTTTAAACATAAACATGGTGAGTTTGTTAGGGATTGTGCAACTCAAATGAAACAATACATTGCCCAATGCCCAGAGATGGAGATACCTGCAGAAGAACTACTTGTATCATTGTTTCTGGAGGGACTGCTAAACAAAGAACTTCATGCTATACTCTATAGTAAAAAGCATACACCCCTAGAGGCGTGTGTGTCTGATGTTATTGACCTAGGAGAAAATTGTGAGATCTTCAATGAAGAGGATGTCCCTAAGTATAACCAAAGCAAGAAGATCATCCACAAAACCAGCACAAGTGGGAACGGCTGCTGCGGCACCACTCTCAGCCATAGAAGATATACTAAAAAGGATGAATGACATGATGAACAATATGCAAAAAGCACCTATGAGAGGACCAGGACAAGGGATATCCCCACAGGGACAACCAATTAGGCCACAAAAATGGTGTGCAATCAATGGTAAATGGACCAACCATGAAACCCACGAGTGCTACTTTAGACCAAAGTATGATGGGAATGTTCAGTACGTGCCCATGAGGCCCCAGGGACAACCCATGTACAGATATCATCCTAATATGGCTCAAGTTCAAAGACCACCAATGGGTATGGAAAGACCTCAACCTGTGTTGGGACAACAACCTCCGTATCTAGGACATAATGCGGTGCCTGTAAAGTACATGCGCTCAGAAGGAGTCATAGATGAACAAGCATTAGTGCCTGTTACACCCTATGCAGAGCCTAGTCCATCCACAGTAATGATAGAAAGAGATTGGTATAGTCCACATCCACCACCAATGGAGGAAATCATGACAGATGCTACACCAGAGATTGCGCCAATGTATTATATAGCTAATCAAGGTGATAGACCTCCCATGGGAAGACCCATGATGAAGCTTAGAACAGGAAACTGTCATAACTGTGGTACTGATGACCATTGGAAGAACGAATGTCCAAAGCCTGACAAAAACCTCATACCAATTGAAGCCTATTGCATACAATGTTGCAAAAAGGGAGGACACTTTCGGAAGGTTGTCCTAAGAATCCTTTAAACAAGGGAAAAACTGTAGTAAATGTAGTCCACACGATGCCTAGTAGCTCATCAAAGAGCGAACCGATTGTTCCAATCAAGGTAATCACTAAAGCCGAGGCAAAGAAAAAGAAACACAATTTCTTTGATGATTCGGAGAACATGAAAGTTTCTTCTCAAAGAATCAAAAGGAGCAGAAGCAAAAGATATGAGAGGAGAAAACAAAAACAACGGGTTGAAAACAAAGAGAAAGAAAAAATGCTAGCCCAGGACAAGTTGAAAGAAACTGGCAATGAATTCAAGGAAACAACCGTGAAATCTGGAGGATCCATTCTGGTTGATAAAATTTTTTAGCCTATTGATGTTGCCTTGGAAGCTTACCAAGCAAGACTTAAAGCATGCCAAAACATGAAAAACAAATGGAAAAACTATCCATCTCCAGACATGGAAGCAGCGAAGCTGGAAGCTTATCAAAACTTGGTAAGAATCACGCAATAAATGCTGGATAAACAAAAATCCAAGCTTGAAAATATTGCAAAACAAGAAGAGCTTGCGATAGAAGAAACGAAAGCAAAATCCGATGTGGTGGCAGAACCCCACCTTGAAACAAATGAACCACACCTCATAGTGCCGGACAGCGAAGATGCTTTAGACGGAATTCCATTCGTAGAGGAAGACTGGCCAGGACACTTATGGGAAAAGGTAAGAGAGATCAATGATGGGAGCCTAGCTTTAAAGTCGGCTCCTATAGAGGAAGTCTGGTTGGATAACCTACCATCAGATATGAACATGGATTTACAATCCTTGTACGGGGATTGCGGATTGGAGGCTTCAGGAATATCTAAACATGTGACATTAAAAACATTACCTTCTTACTTGGGAGATAGCGAAGATGAATCTATCATTTGCAAGACCACTCAAGTAAAAAGAGCCAAACAAACCCTAGAAGTAGACAACATTCATTCAATCATGTCTACACCTATCCAATGCACTCTTACTTTGGGAGAACTGTTGAAAATCAGGCCATACTTATGGAACGATTTACAAAAAACCCTAGAGAAGGTGGGGATAACGGGGTTAATCTCTAAGAATTTGGGAAACTTGAAAAGTGAAATGGAAAACAAAGAGATTCGATCAGTTCCTATGAACAAGGTCGGAGAATATTATGAAGGGGAAGAAGGAAACACCACCCTTCCAGTGAAATATAATGACATTGAAACCATGGAAATATTGGATAGTGGAGCTGGCATAGCCATAGCCACTAAAGTAGTATGGGAATCCTGGGGACAGCCAGCCATTAGAAAAATGTGAATGAAGTTGCAGTTGGCTGACGGACACATTGAGAGACCACTAGGTCTACTAGAAAATGTGATAGTCAACTCCTCTGGAATTTAATATCAACACACTTTTTCCATAGTAGACTTTGGGAAAAAACTCAACTATGAAATCATATTGCGAAGACCTTTCATGCGATAGGTATAGCTTATCCAAGATTAAGGAAACAACTATCTATACTTGAAGCAGGTGGGATCTATAACAAGAGTCAATCTAAAAGATCACACCTATAGAGATGTCTTGAAAACACCTATCCAAGATTTTGATTCGGTCTCTTCATCTGAAATTAAACTCCCATATTGGTTAAACAAAGACACTCCTATTTGGATGTGCGGAGCTTCTGAAAATGGAAGCTTAAGACGAGAAGAATGTATCCTAGAAAGGGACTGTACAGATGAAGCCTACATACCTGAACCCTTTCCAGAACATTGATTCGAACCATTTGAGTGGACTCAAATTTTAGCGACAGTGGATGTATGTGTGAATACGTCTATGCCTACTCAATTTTGCAATGAGGATGGCTATGACATAATTCCCATCCAAATGCTGCCAGTCCTTAACATTGAAATAAAGATGAGGAAACAAAGAACTTGATGAAAGCTCAACAAGTCTTTTCTGACCTCTATTATGATGCAACTGATGAGTTAGATGAACACTCATCTACCTCAGAAGATTCGGGGTCAGAAAAAGAGCATATGAGGGCTCAGTTACTCTTAAAGGGAGGGGAGGAAAAGCTTTTTGACTTTCCAAACCAGAAATCAAGAAGACAAAAATGGTATAGAAGAAAGAGAGACACTAAAATCGTGAAAGCACGACCTATGCTATCAGTCTCCAGTAAAACACAATTCTTGATGCAGATAGATACTAATGATTGTGTCAAGGACAAAATAACTGGCAGATATTCTTCAAACAGAAACTCAGAAATGTCTCAAAAAAGCAAGGAAGGGTACTCACGAAGAACATCAGGATAAAAAACCACTCATGACCAGAGTCGAGCAAAAAAGGAAATATCAAGAGTTGAAAAAAGCTCTAAGGCAGATATACACTACCGAAATGGAAACCACGAAAGAGGATGGTAAGTATGTAATGCATGTTCCATCCCATTACAAAAAGTATACTCTCCAAGATCGGAAAATCATAATCAAACAACCTGCTAGGGAACTACGGAAACAAGGCGAGTCTTACAAAGGACCTGCAAACGCTAAAAGGGTAGACTTGACTGAACCAGGAGAGGAACCTAGACTGGCTTACATTGCAAATGACCTCACAGAAGAAGAAGAAAAGCTTCTGTTGAGCTTGTTAAAGGAATACCGGGATATCTTCACTTTGTCTTACAAAGATCTCAAGGGTGTTGATCCAAAAACCTGTCAACATACTATACCCATGAGAGATGATGCAAAACCAAGTATACAGAGACCATACACTTATAACGAAAAATTTGTCAGAAAGATCAAAGAAGAGATTGAAAAACTAAAGGAAGCCGAATTCATTTACGAAATTGAACACACCGATTGGGTGTCTCCAATTGTGGTAGTACCTAAGAAGAATGGAAAATTACGAGTGTGTGTTAATCTCAAAAAAGTGAATGCAACTACCATAAGAGACAATTTTCCTCTTCTGATAACTAGCATAATGGGGTATATTTGCCTATCGGGTTATGCCGTTTGGGTTAACTAATGCTCCAGCCACATTTCAGAGATTGATGAACCATGCTTTCAAAAAGTATCTTTGGAAATTCTTAGAAGTATACATGGATGATCTATGCGTACATTCATCAATCCGGCCTGATCATTTTGAACACCTCAAAAAAGTATTTTAGAAATGTAGAATTTATAGGATTTTCTTAAACCCTGAAAAGTGCACATTCATGGGAAGAAAAGAAAAAATTCTTGGTCATATAGTGTCTAAAAATGGCATAGCTACTGATATTGAGAAGATTCATGTCATTGCTGATTTGCCTAGACCAACAACAATCAAGGGGGTACAAGCCTTCATGGGACATTGTGGATATTACCGACGGTTCATCTACATGTACGCTATAATTGCAAAACCCATGTATAGCTTGATTATTCACTTTGAATGGACCGAGGCATGTGAAGAATCCTTCATGAAGCTTAAGGAAGCTCTCACCTCATCTGCAATATTGAAAGCACCTGATTGGGATAAGGTATTCCACGTACATGTAGATGCTTCAAACGTTGCTATTGGTTGTATACTATCCCAACCAGGAGATGGGAAAATCGACTTTCCTATTTCTTATGCTAGCCGACAATTGAACATGGCATAAAATAATTACACCAACACTGAAAGAGAAGGACTAGGAATGATCTATGCCGTTAAAAAGTATAGACATTACCTATTAGCCAACAAGTTTTTTTTCTTTGTGGATCACCAAGCCTTGTTATATTTGGTCAAAAAACCATGCAGCACAGGGAGAATAGTGACATGGTTCATCATTCTTCTCGAATTTTATTTCACTTTGGTTGTAAAAAAAGGTACTACACATCAACGAGCAGATCATTTTTCAAGGATCATTTCAGGGGAATCACCTAAAGGGGTAGACGATGATCTACCATATGCCTATTTTTTCTCCATGGAAATGATACCTAGATGGTCGGAAAAAATTGTGTCATTAATGACAATAGATCAAGTAGATTCACAAATACCACTTCCTATCACAATTGATTTAATCGAGCAATCGGCTATGTATCAATTACTAGCTGGAAGGCTATATAAAAGAAATCAAGATGGGATATTGCTTTTATGCATTAACCCTGAAGAAAAGGAGCAATACCTAAGTCAAGCACATGTTACCATAGAAGGACTTCACTTTGCGGATAATCAAACTATGCAACGAATCTTAAGACTTGGAGTATTTTGGCCGACTATGAGGAGATATGTTAGATCTTTTGTAAAATATTGCCCTCAGTGTCCAAAACACCCACCCATTCCTCATGTAACATTGTTTTAATTGTCACATGTTCCTAAGTGGAGTAATTATATGGTTACTTACTTATCGAGTTGAACATTTCCTGAGAATATAAGTAAACGCCGCCAAAGAGCAATTGAAACGGAAGTAAGAGACTATGATCTTATTGGGAACCAATTGTGTCGGAGAGGTAAAGATCAACATTTGCGTCTTTGTGCAAATGAAAACGAGTATATTCCGATTATAGAACAAGAACATGCTGGATTATCTGGAGGTCACTTTTCTAGTGAGACCACCACAAGAGCAATCTTGATGGAAGGCATATGGTGGCCAACACTTTTTGTAGATGCCAAACAATATGTTCGAAGGTGTGATGCTTGTCAACGAGCAAAAAATGCCAACACGAGTAGACAGCATGCTCTTAAGACCAATGATGGGGGCTAGAGCCTTCGCAAAATGGGGTATAGAATTTATCGGACAGATACAGCCACCTGCTTATAGAACCCAAGCTCAATATATCATTGTAGCTACGGACTATTTGACCAAGTGGGCCGAGGCTAAAGCGACCCAAAAGAATGATGCCAGAATCACTGCTGCATTCTATATGAGTATGTATTCACAAGGTATGGACTGCCAATAGAGATTGTCAGTATCGGGGAACTCATTTTCTCAACGAGGTAATAGAGTCTTTGCTTAATGAGTTTATGGTTATTCATAACAAATCAGCTCCCTATCACCCACAAGAAAACGGATAAGTTGAGCATACAAATAAACTTCTTAGCTCAGTACTGACCAAAGTGTTTAGTTCAAGAAGGACAGACTGGGAAATGAATCTCCATGTTGCTCTATGGGCTTATCGAGTTTCATTCAAAACAGCTCTAAATGCTACACCTTTTAACCTTGTTTATGGTCTTGATGCCATACTCCCAATAGAATTTCTATTGCCGACATTAAGGGTAGCACAGACTCTTGAGTGGACTGGACATGAATTGTCAGAAAGACTTGAAGATTTGGAAAAGCTGGCAAGAAAAACTGTTTTTTGATTCCCACTTAATCACAAAAATTTTCAAGAAAGGGGACTTAGTTCTAGTCTATTCCCTTAAGCAACACATTCCCAAGTTTAAGAAAAAGAGAAATGAACCATTTATCATTGAAGATGTATCTCCAAGTAGAGCAGTAAAATTGTCCACCCTAGATGGTGAACCAATGGCTAATTGGATAGTGGATGTTGTTTAAAGAAATACAATTTGCCACTAACCATAGAGAGAATGTATGCAACCAAACAAAGGAAGATCAAGCGATAGGCAGGTTATTGATGAAGCCCAAGAGGAAGCTAGACTTTGGGTACTCGAGCGTAAAGCTGCTCTTAAGAATCAACAGATACCGATTCCCATCAACACTTTGGAACTAGATGATCAACAATGGGAATTACCTAAAGAGCACCATATTAGTGAATTTTGGAATTTTCCAATTCCCACTTTCAAAACAAGCTTAATACTTGACCACATGGCAAAATCTTAGCCAAAGTTTTGAAAGCATGGTTGGGAAAATCTTTTCAAGTACTACATTGTGAAAGGATTTGGCCTTAAAAAACAAGTTGAGATTTGTCCATATGGCTAAATCTTCTAGACATTGGTGATTCTCAAATTGTCTCTAAAGTCTCGAACTCTCTAATATGGTATTAAAGGCGCAATTTCAATAGACAATGACTGGTTAGATTGAATGGATCTACGCATCAAAGTACACCTCTACAATCATAGCACCAATGCTTTGGTAGAGACAGGAGCTAGAGTGAATGCAGTTAGTTATTCCACATATAGGAAGGCAACAAGTCAGGCATTGACCGTAGGATAACAACAATCAAAGGATGCAATAAGAATCCAACTCCAACATTAGGAGTAGTCAACTTGAACGTGGTAGTACATGGATGTTCATGTCCGCATCAGTTTGTATACTTGCCAAATGAACACATGAATGAGACGATGATTCTTGGAATTCCTTGGATGCGTACATACAAAGCAGTACCAGATTGGGATACGAATCAGCTAAAGCTATCACCTAAAGGATGGCAGCTCATTGTTTCAATTGCACCAAGCAAGGAGGAATGGTAAAGATGCAATAAGAAGACCAATCCATGAAGCAAATCTTCTCCATCTCCTCGACAAAAAAATGCTACAAGTATCATGCAAAGAGTCAGGAAAATTTGAGTACCAAAAGCACAACTTAAGGATAAACCAAATCAGATTTGGGTGCCTAAAACTTCACCAAAGAAACAGAAGACGGTGTTGGGAAACAAGCAAACTGGAACACCTCTATAGCGATGTCACCCAAGAGTGTTGAAAGAGAACTACAAGACACCAAAAGCTTTGCAAAATCCCTTTGAAAAACCACAAGTCCAGCAAGAGTAGTCCCCTTGGAAATTTACTAGCCGTCGCCCACCCAAGAGACTATGTCACATAGGAGAAAAACCCTGTCAAAGCAAGGATTTACAGCACACGTCGACCAATGCATATGAAGAAAAGTCCCTCCCCTTTCATAATTGAACATCACAAACCCACAACTTCAACATCAATTCCACAATTCATACATACATGCCCTCCCAATCTACCTATACACAATTTGCCACTAGGCTGCCATAGCCATAACCCTGCAGAGAACTAGTCGTAACCTGAAGAGCACAACTTTAATTGGGGCACTTTAAAGCTTGGAAAAAAGATTGAAAAATGACTGGCAAGAAAGCTGAAGATGAGCAAAATTGACGCGAACAGAAAGTTGTCCCAGCACGACTACACGTAGAGAAGGCTAGTCCGGGCAAAAAACTACATCCAAAAGCACCAAGGAGACACAACGAGCTAAAACCTGCAAATTTATGATCTTTGGCTGAACTTTTTTAAGTTTTTTACATGAGTTTAAGTTATATACAAGGCTCACTTCAAAAAACTCACTCATGGGCACTTACAGTAGCTCGACAGCTGTCACTAGACTAGCGACTTGCAGTGCATGTACATGTTCTTGCTAAAGCAAGTTAAAAACCCCACAAAAATAAAGCCCACACAAAATTTTGACATCGGGCGTCATGTCCGTATGTACAAATTTACAAAAAACGGGATTCTCAAAATGCGCGCAACATAGTTTGCCAACCCCCAGTGTGCTAGAGCATTCATGCTCAGCAGAAGCATAAGCATA
Source organism: Adiantum capillus-veneris (assembly GCF_014529385.1). Taxonomy (NCBI): domain Eukaryota; kingdom Viridiplantae; phylum Streptophyta; class Polypodiopsida; order Polypodiales; family Pteridaceae; genus Adiantum; species Adiantum capillus-veneris. The sequence goes on along the minus strand of NC_140952.1, from coordinate 75,978,123 downwards.
TTGTCCACCTGGATCAAAAGGCCATACAACATAAGCACAAAATGCATGAAGAAACACCAGTCATATCAATTCTCTCACTCCCAATATCAAAGCATAAACCATATGTAGAATCCAAATCCTGTTTAGGCATAAAGTACTCTCAACACATACCACACACAGAAAGCCTTTCATCATTATAGCATGCAAGGAAGCCTTTAACATCTCATCCAAAAAGTCTTCAACTTTTAACTCAACCATTTTCATATCCTCCTGGATATTCATCTCATTATCCCCACACTTCATGAAGATTCTATCCAATTTAATCGTATCATGCTTGGTAGGTAAGACATCTTCTACACATAGCTTCCTATTCTCAGCATAAGGATCAAGCCAGGAAGCATCAACCATCTCATCATTGAGCATCCAAATTACATTTTTATGGCTTTCCACATGCTCAAAAACCTCCAAATTCTCCTTCTTGATCAAGGCATGGATACATACATCATCATAGATGCAAGCATAAGAGTCCTCATGGAAAATCTCCTCATTAGCAAGGTCCACAACATGCTCAATAGCATCATCATTTATTGGAAAATACTCAACAATAGCATGCATTTGAGAGATCTCTTCATTAACATAATTCACTTGCATAAAAGTATTGTCATTAACTTGCAAATCATCCTCAACCACTTCACATAAAGGAGAGGGACACTCAACATCCACTTTAACATCACTCAAATGCTCATCTTTCACATGGGACACATCAACAACGGTATCTGCAACTTTATTCTCATAATAATCATTCTTTAAGACTTCACTAATTACATCCTTTTCCTACTCATTAACTTTCACATTGGTAAAAACATCACCTTTGGCATGTAGAGCACCATTAAGTGGCATAAACAACAAGGACGGCATAATGAGAGCATTCTTCTTAGCCTCTTTCTCCTTAGTACATGCTTGATTATTTTTCTCAAGAGAACCATCATGATATAATACTTCACTAGAGGCACTCTTTTTACCTACATCAATGCATAGAGAAACCTTTGGCTCCACATCACCCTGCAATCCAAGCTCTTGCATTCTCTCTAATTTCCATTCCTTATGCCTTGCAATCCGTACTGCATCATCAAATGTAAGTGGCCTTTTAAGCTCAACCTTTAACTTCAAATCAGCTCTCAAACTTTGCATAAACATACACTTCTTAAGCATAAGAGGAGGAACATCACTGCCCAAAGCAACACACCATCTCTTCCACAAAGCATTGAATTCCTTGACAAAGGCATCTACACTTTGCCCATCACATTGCACAAGTCCTTCAATGGAGTGCCATACATACGTTGAGTCCTCTACCTTCTTGAACTTCTCAAGAAAAGCCTTCTTTAATGCATCATAAGTCATCACCAATGGAGGTTGAGATGATTTCCACCAAGACTCATACTCATCATGCCATATCCTTGCATCTTCTTTCAAGCAAAAGAACAAAATCTTGAGCATAATCATTGGATCTTCCTTATTTTCCATCAAACAAGAAAACTCCATCTTTTCAATGAATGCATCAGCATCCTCACCTACATGACCATAGAACCTTGGAAACTATGTCACCATAGCCATCAAAGCTGTCAATTGAAGGTCACTTGAAGAAGATCCTCCGTGGGGGCACCAAAACATTGTTGGGAAACAAGCACACTGAAACACCTCTATAGCGATGTCACCCAAGAGCGTTGAAAGAGAACTACAAGACACAAAAGGCTTTGCCAAATCCTTTTGAAACACCACAAGTCCAATAGGAGTAGACCCTTGGGAATTTACTGGCTGTCGCCCACCCAAGAGACTATGTCACATAGGAGCAAAACCCTGTCAAAGCACGGATTTACAGCACACGCCGACCAATGCATATGAAGACAAGAGCCTCTCCTTTCACAATCAAACATCACAAACCCACAACTTCAACATCAATTCCACAATTCATAGATACATGCCATCCCAATCTGTCCACATGCAATTTGCTACTGGGCTGCCATAGCCATAACCCTGCAGAGAACTAGTCGTAACCTGAAGAGCACAACTCCAATTGGGGCACTTTAAAGCTTGAAAAATGATTAGCGAGAAAGCTGAAGATGACCAAAATTGATTCCATATGCCGCCATGAGAAAAATTGACGTGAACAGAAAGCTGTCCCAGCACGGCTACACGTAGAGAAGGCTAGTCGGGGCAAAAAACTGCATCCAAAAGAATCAAGAAGCCACAACGACCCAAAACCTGCAAATTTTTTATGTTTGTCTAAACTTTTTTAAGTTTTTACATGAGTTTAAGTTATATACAAGGCTCACTTAAAAAAACTCACTCACGGGCACTTACAGTAGCCCGACAGCCTGCCATCACTAGACTAGCGACTTGCAGTGCATGTACATGTGCTTGCTAAAGCAAGATAAAAGACCCACAAAAAGATATCCCACACACACTTTTGATATCGGGCGTCATGCTCCTATGTACAAATTTACAAAAAACGGGGTGTCACAAATACTCCCAACAACGGTTCCAAGGATTCGAGCACAAAATCGAGCATCTATGAACAAGGAATCTAACATGAAAAAGGTTTGGAGAAAAAAAGAGCACTTATCTTCTCAACACACCGCAAAACCAATCAAACAGTGGAGAGTTAAGTCTCAACAGGATCTAAAACACCATGCACTAAGCCGACCGAGCTACCAATGGAGAGAAAAAGCTCGACAACCTTTTAACGTGCTACCAACAGCTTAAGCAATCAGCGTGCTAAAACACCCTGATGGACTATCAAATAGAGAGCACAAAAGCTACAAGATTTTCTCTTTGGAAGACATCAGCAGCAGCAAACCTCGACATCGGAAACCCTTGAGTTATTTACTCAAGACCTAGCTCTTGCATAGCATATTGAGTTGAATTGCATTGATCTTGATATTATCATGGTAGAGCCAATCATGGCTATGCATAGACACAATTTTTCAACCCATGCATGCAGTCATCCCAAAGAACGCCATCTAGGAGGGGTGGAAGGGCACTAAATACTAAGTAATTAAGGGCAATGTTTGAAGAGGGAGGAAAAAGTTCCATGTTAACGGGTGATTGTTTGGAAAATTACCTAGTAATGCCCTTATAATTCATCAACAAGGAAAAATTCACTGATAATATCTTCCCGATGAGTGTAAATAGTGTACATATTATCAGAAAATCATTAAAAATAGTCATTTTTTTGGATATTTTTTATCATTTTTGTTGATAAAGAGGCTTAAAAATGGATAAATCCAACAAAAAACAATAAAGCTATGTTTTTCAAGGGATTTTATTAATTATTGGATGTTCACTTTACTTTTTTATAGCATTTTGCTATTTTCTTTGATTTTTTCAAATAAAAAGATCAAAAATTAATAATAAATAGCAGGTAAGCTCAGGTGGAAAAATGAAAGACACAATGGTGATCAGAAAGACAAGGCGGACAAGCACAAAAACTTTCAACGAAATTAGAAGATGGAAGCAAGAAGCTTAAATTAGGCGGCCAGGCCTATTTCTGCAAAATCCTTGCAGAATGAGCTACAGGAATCCGATTTTGGAAATTTTTGAGCCTAACATAGATTTCACGGCCTAATAGGACTAACGGGGGAATCTGGGAAAAATTGGTTCGGGAAGTCCAGGTATAGATATCCAGGGTAGGCAAAAACCACCTCATTTCCACTTGGAGCCTTTGCAGAGAGAGCATTTCAGCCTCTTTCGCGCGACATTTCTGGAGCCCACAGCTGAGACCTTTTTCAGCGTTGTCTCACACAAGACATGAGGGGTAAGTTCTTTACTCATCAATGATCCATTTTGTACGGCCGATAGCTAGTCTAAAGCCCTAGAAAAAACCCTAGAAATCGAGCAGTGCACGAAGACCTACGACATAAAACTGACCATAGCAGCCTACCAGCTTGACCAAATCGGATGGGATTTGAACCATAGCATGCCCTAACATAATAGAACCTTTCCATACCATCAGATGACCATTTGGCTAGGGTCAAAGGGGTCCCCAATAGAGAAGTTAGGGTTTTTTGAAAAATGCCAGAATTCCAACCTGACTCCACAGATGACTTGCTAATGAGGTTCATATACAATGTATGTGATTGGTTTGGTGAAATCCATCAAGCAAAGCCCTCGAAAAGAAGAAAACGGCTCGAAGGTTACAAAGCGTCAAACTCAACATACAAATGGGCCATAATATACTTTTATTTTTTTTATTTTTTTATTTTTTTTGGCTCAACTAGCCCAATGACCAGCTAATTGAGGGTTTTTTAAGAAGATATGGGAAAAGTCCCCTAACTCACACACACCTATATACAGTGAAAGGGTGAGGGTAACCACAGTGTTTAGATGATTTTGGTAGGGGGAGTTAACTCACTATGGCAATTACGGAGAGCCGAAAAACGGCTATCAATATCTCTACCCTAGGAGATGAGATAGAAGAGAGGATGGAGATTGGGATATGGAGAGAGGACCTAAAGAGCCAAGAGATCCAAAAGGGTGCCCCACATAATCTCATACTCACATGTACCACTATTCATCCATTGGCCGAGAGTCATACTCACAATACTCATGAGAACGGTGTGTTTGAATTTGGTGTGCTTTCACTTATGTCTTATGATATGGATAATGATGATGATGTTATTGGAGAGTTTCTTCAATGTTGTGATGATATGGATGGAACTAATGTTGATGTGTATAAAGAAATAAATATTTTTTGCTTAGATGAGGAATATTTGGTTTAAGAAAATCAGGTTCTTTGCGATGAAGCTCATGAGGAGTTAGCTTACATTCTAATTTCTTATGGTGTTTTACTGGATGATATATTGTGTGATGGGATAAGTGTATCTATCCACACAATGAATTTTTTGAAGCATGATAGGGCCTGTTTTCTTATCCATGCTATGATGTTTGATGGTCAAGTAATGTTGATCCTGATTGACAATGTAAATGATTTTACTCTCATTGAAGCATGTTATCTCAAAGCTAATGATTTTATTGAGGTTGAAGCTCATAAAAGATGGAGATGTATGCAACATGGAGATAAAGACCATGTTTGTTAGTTATTCTTTTGCTAACAAGGTTGAAGAATGCTCCTGGAAGATGATGTCTACTCGTTTCTCATGGAGTAGCAATATGTTTGTTTCTTTGTGGTTCTACAAGTATATTTTGTATGATTTGAGATGGTTGTATCTCTTTATGATGCTCTCTCAACCTTGGCACAATGATCCATTTTGGCTCACATATATCTCATTAACCTTTGTACTCAAAAGCTTCATGAATTGGCACATTGATGTAATCCCTTGGGGAATGTTTGGGCCATGTTTAGTTTCTCTCTATGATGTATCTTGTGTACCTTGGTTTAAGTACCAGGCACTACACTTTCCTTCATATGAAGATCCTAGCATTAAGTTTGTCATAGTGATGTATGGTGTATTTGTATATCTTGTATTAGGTTCCAGGCACTATACTTTATGCTATATAGTAACTAGGGACTTTTGGGAAAATAGGATAAGGCATTTGACTTTGATCAAGGTTTCATAATAACCAATATCTAATTCTCCTAAATCATTTTCTCATGTTAAACTAATCATTTAATATGGGGAAGTGGCAGGGGAGAAAAAGCTAGAATATTGGTTAAGTTAGCAGACCGGCCATAGTAGGGATCCAAAGGAGGGAAAATAGAGATCCAAAGGGGGGGCCATCTGTAAAAGAGCTATGTGCAACAATGGGCTTAAAAGACCCTAAGGTTCAGCCCATTGGGACTTCCAAAATGCTAGGGTTCCAAAATTCAAAGGTTGTGTCCAAAGGTCAACTTTAGGTAAAACTTGGATGCTTTCTGTGTGTCCCAAAACTCTTTGTCAATCCGTACATAGGAGGGGGCGAGCCCAAGAAGTAGGGAATGAGAGAGAAACTCTCTCTCTCTCACACACACACACACACACACAAGCTCCCTTTGTACACAAGGGGAAAGAGGGACACATGTCAGCTCCCTAGCCCAGATGCCCACAAGGTGTACTCAAATCCTATTGGATGGCCTTGGAGGTGGACCAATGAGAATTAGGCTAGAGTAAATCTAGTTTAATTAATTTAAAAACACTTATTAAAAGAACCAATGGAAATTAAGCTCTCCATAAGACTATCTGACAGTCTCCCAAGGGGACCAATGAGCATTCAACAACCCAATGGCTTGCCTGATTCCTATTGGCCAGGAGGCAAAAGGGTCCAATGAGAGTTTACTTGAATTATTAAATTACCTAAATCTCTCACAAAAGGGGACAGGAGGACACATGTCAGAAGGCTATCACTTATGTTGCTTAATTGTCATTGGCTAAGCCTGGGGAGGTCCAATAGGATGCTAGCATGAGTAATTAGCAAGGGGGGTCGACCAAGAGAGAGGGGGGGCTGATTTTTGCAAGGCATTATTCACACACACACACTCACACAATCAATGTGTGGAGCAAGAATACTCTCTCTCTCCTTCTCAAGCTTTAATGGAAAGCTTATCTCCTACTCCATGCTTGTGAGAAGGGAGGCCTACACCAACAACTCTTGGCTTTGTGATGCAAATCCAACCAAGAGCCAAGATTCAATACATGCTCATCTCCTCTACCATGCTAATTACTTAGCTAAGCTATGCTAATATGAGTGATTATGTGAGGAGATGTACATCTTACTCATAAGAATACTCCTTCTTCCTCTCAATCTACTCTCATACCCCGCTAGCTCTCACCATCTTCGAAGGTGTGTGTCTTGGGTCTGAGACCGTGAGGGAATTAAGGTTGTGTTTTTGATAAGTGTTTTGCTTAGTGCATGAAGTTTCCATCTTCATTGCACTAGCTAGTCTTGAAGGAACACAAAGAATTGTATTGTACAATGTCTCTCTTGATGGGAGAAACCATAATACAAAGCCTTTAGGAGGGGGGACCGGCTCCATGTAAATCCGATCCTCAACTGTTGTCAATAGCTTAATTTCTCTCTCTTTTGAAGTATTGTTCATGCTATCTAACTAGGTGTTATGCTTTTTGTTGCTATGTCCACCCAAGCACTCTTGTTATTCTCATTAGGAATCTATTCTAATGAAATGCTCACTATGTTCATGCTATTTTCCGCTACACACAAGTTACTAGGCCATTAAATGTTACATAAGGGATGTGTGGATCCGAGTGGGAGCAAGAAGACTCTCTCTCTCCTTCTCAAGCTTTAATGGAAAGCTTATTTCCTACTCCAAGCTTGTGAGAAGGGAGGCCTACACCAACAACTCTTCGCTTTGTGATGCAAATCCAACCAAGAGCCAAGCTTCAATGCATGCTCATCTCCGCTACCTTGCTAATTATTAAGCTAAGCTATGCTAATATGAGTGATTATGTGAGGAGATGTACATCTTTCTCGTAAGAATACTCCTTCCTCTCAATCTACTCTCATGCCCGCTAGCTCTCACCATCTTTGAAGGTGTGTGAGGTCTTGGGTTTGAGACCGTGAGGGAATTGATGTTGTGTTTGATAAGTGTTTTTCTTAGTGCATGAAGTTTCCATCTTCATTGCACTAGCTACTCTTGAAGGAACACAAAGAATTGTATTGTACAATGTCCCTCTTGATGGGAGAAACCATAATACAAAGCCTTTTGGAGGGAGGACCGGCTACATGTAAATCCGGTCCTTAATTGTTGTCAATAACTTAATTTCTCTCTCTTTTGAAGTATTCTTCATGCTATCTAACTAGGTGTTATGCTTTTTGTTCCTCTCTCCACCCAAGCACTCTTGTTATTCTCATTAGGAAGCTATTCTAATGAAATGCTCACTATGTTCATGCTATTTTCCGCTACACACAAGTTACTAGGCCATTAAATGTTACATTGGTATTAGAGCACAAGTTTTCTCTTTTCTTGCTCAAGAAAGGAGGTCCTCAAGCTAGCTATAAATGGTTGGTATTATTAATTGCATGTGAGTAAGTAGAATAGGGATTTTTTAGCCTTGCAGTGCGCCTGCCTTCGTGCAGTTTACGGGGCATCACCGTCGAGAGCTATGGTCTTAATAGTGGAGTCCTACGGGGCTGGCCTACGGCTTAACCACTATTGAATTATTAGAAGCTTGATAGGAGTCGGTGTTGTTTTGGTGTTGAACGACCCTCTCTTCTACTCCTTGCAATTGATGGTATTCGAGACATGGGTACAGTAGCTTGAGTGCTTTCTAAAGGGGTAAAGAGGAGTAGCAACTAGGGCTTGAAGTGCCAAAGTACACGTAAAAATTTTACACCAAAAAGTTGTTAGAATGGCTGACAATAGGAAAGAGAGTGAAATTAATGTTGATAACTTTGATTTTTCTAATGAGCAGGCTACTAATGATGCCTCGATGCTTGTTAACTATCTTGTTTCTAGGCTTCAACAAGCCATGGGCAATCCATCTCTCCAAGTGAAGTGCAACCGCAGCTCCGTGCTCATGGGATTCTCCAAGCTCCCCACCATGACGAGAGAACACCTAGGAAGCCTCCTTGTGAGACTTCCAAAAGAGGTCTCTCTCCGATTCGGGAAGAAGAAGAGGATCGATACAAAGGGCTCAAGAATTTAATTCTTGATGATGCATCTCCTTCCCAAAGGAGAATTCAACAGCCTCCACCAAAAGAATGAGAAAGAAGTGAGTCTCTCACCACCTCGGCGGAGATGGCTTCACCAAGACGGCGGGCTAAACGCTCTCCGTCACCTCCAAAATGGAGAAGACCATCACACACTTCTCTGCACCATAATTCAAAGAGGGATGACAAAAAGCAAGAGAAGAAAAAGGCGAGAAAGAGGACACCCTCTTCTCCATCTTCTTCATCCTCTTCCTCTTATGAAAGTGATGGTGACGACAACGAAGATCAAGGCAAGAAAAAGGTGAGAAAGAGGTCACCCTCTTCTCCATCTTCCTCAAACTCTTCATCTTCTAAAGAAAGTGATGGTGCAACCTTTGAACCATCAAAAAGAAGAGGCCATAAGAAATCCTATTCCGCATGGAAATCCTATTCCGCATGGAAGACAAAGTCTTGGCCTTTATCGAACAATTTGATGTGGTGTTCGGAGATGAGGGCTTCACTGAGTCCTCTAAGCAACACATGTAGCTATGCACTTTCAAAAGTCTGCCAAACAATGGTGGTCTAGCCTACGAGCTAACGGTGAAGCTCCACGAACATGGAAAGCTTTAAGAGCTTCAATTATGAAGCAGTTTTTGGCCACCGATGCCAAAGACAAAGTACTCACCAAATGGTGAAGCTTAAAGCTCTCTCCCTATGAATCCATTCACAAATATGTAGACATGTTTTAGGACTTACAACTCAAAGCCGTTGCCTTCAAAAAGATGGATTTTGGAGATAAAAAGCAACAATTTTGTGTGGGCTTAACCAAAGAAATGGCAAAGTATGTCAACTCCCAGAGGCCATGCACCATATCAGCAGTAATACAGCATACTATGGTGGCCTCTCGAATCAATTTCCAAACAGGGGCTAAGAGGAATTCTAAGTCCCCCAAAAAACAAGGGTTCCAATGAGCCTAAGGCCAAGGAAAATGTCCAAAAGTCTCCTAAGACCAATTCTAACAAAGCTAAAGAGAAGGGAGTTTACAAAGGCAAAAATAAACTCTCTCCTGAAGAGCTTGAGCGTTATCGCAAAGATAACCGGTGTTTCAAGTGCGGCGAACAAGGGCATGCGTACCGCGCTTGTCCCCAAAACAACACCCACCATGATCCTCTTAGAGCTACCTTGGTTGAAATCCACGAGGAGGAAATTGACCACAAAGGATCTCCTCTATGTCATGCTTGGGGAAAGGTAAGAGAACATGATTCTTTTATTCTCTTTGACCCTTGTACTACTCACAATTTTATATCTATAGAGTTGGCCACCAAGCTAGGCATACAAGCCTATGAGATGGGAAATGTTCTACCCGTAGACAGTGCTTTCAAGGGGCAAGAAGCTTCAGTCACTCCCTTAATCGGGAAATTAAGGCTCCATGTCCAAAGCTATATGGACAAAGAGGACTTCTTTATCTCTCCTCTCAAGCATAAGGATGTAATCCTAGGGGCACCATGGTTTGATCGCCCAGCTGCCAATGTTAAATTTCCCAACAGGAGAATATATTTTAGGTTCAAGGGAAAATATATGTACATAGATGCTAAGCAAATGGGTAACACCATACCCATTGTACAAACACTAGCTTTCAACAAGTCAATAAAGACCTCTATTTCCATGTACATGATTTTTGTTAAAGATTCTCAAAATGAACCTAATGCTTTAGCAAAAGAAAATAAAAGCAACCACAAAGAATTAGAGTTATCCAATTTTCTCAAGGGGTTTCAAGATGTCTTTATTCACGACATCCCTTGTGAGCTACCTCCTAAAGGAGGTAATGATGACCATGCAATTGAACTTCTTCCAGGAAGTTCACCGCCTAACAAACCTCCTTATAGAGTTTCTCAAGCTCAACAAGAGGAGATTATGCGGCAAGTTCATGAGTTAGTTGAGAAGGGCATGGTTAGGCCTAGCTCATCTCCATTTTTCTCACCTGTGCTATTAGTGAAAAAGAAAGACAACACATATCACATGTGTGTCGACTACACAGCACTAAATAGGATCACTATCAAGAATACATTTCCAGTTCCACGGGTATAAGACCTATTTGATAAGCTACAAGGATCAACCTACTTCAATAGGATTGACCTAAAAAGTGGCTATCATCAAATAAGGATAGTTAATCAAGACATTGTAAAGACCGCATTTCGTACCACGTTTGGTCTTTACGAATACATTGTCATGCCTTTTGGCTTAACCAATGCACTAGCCACATTCAACCGCTTGATGGAGAAGCTATTCAGGCCTCACCAAACCTTCACTGGAGTGTTCTTCGATGATATTATCATGTACTCTAATTCATTAGATGACCACAAGCAACACCTCCTGGTAATATTTCAAGTTTTAAGAGAGAATAAACTTTATGTTAATCGAAAGAAAAGTGAATTTTTCTTACAAGAAATTCAGTATTTAGGTCACATTATCTCTCAAGATGGCATCCAAATGGATCCATTAAAGTTAGAGGTAATAAAAGAATGGCCTAAACCAAGGAATCTTCATGAACTAAGAAGCTTTATAGGTATGTGTGTATACTATAGACGCTTCATAGAAAAGTTCTCACAAATTACGGGACCATTACATGACCTAACAAAGAAAACCGTTAGGTATACATGGTCTGCTAAGGAGAACAATGCTTCCAAAAAGATTAAAGAAAAGATTATCTGTAACATTTAATGGACTAGTAACTTGTGTGTAGCGGAAAATAGCATGAACATAGTGAGCATTTCATTAGAATAGCTTCCTAATGAGAATAACAAGAGTGCGTGGATGGAGAGAGCAACAAAAAGAATAACACCTAGTTAGATAGCATGAACAATACTTTCAAAAGAGAGAGAAACTAAGCTATTGACAACATTTGAGGACCGGATTTGCATAGATCTAGTCCCCCCTCCAAAAGGCTTTGTATTATGGTTTCTCCCATCAAGAGAGACATTGTACAATACAATTCTTTGTGTTCCTTCAAGACTAGCTAGTGCAATGAAGATGGAAAATTCGTGCACTAAGCAAAACACTTATCAAAAACACAATATCAATTCCCTCACAATCTCAGACCCAAGACCTCACACACCTTCAAAGATGGTGAGAGCTAGCGGGGTATGAGGGTAGATTGAGAGGAAGAAGGAGTATTCTTACGAGAAATATGTCCATCTCCTCACATAATCACTCATATAAGCATAGCTTAGCTTAGTACTTAGCATGGTAGAGGATATGAGCATGCATTGAAGCTCGGCTCTTGGTTCGATTTGCATCACAAAGCCAAGAGTTGTTGGTTTAGGCCTCCCTTCTCACAAGCTTGGAGTAGGTGATAAGCTTTCCATTAAAGCTTGAGAAGGGAGAAAGAGTCTTCTTACTTCACACATGAGTTGTGTGTGTGTGAGAGTCAATAATGCCTTTGAAAAAACGGCCCCCTCTCTCTCTTGGTCGACCCGTCTTTCTATTTGCTCATGCTACAGCCTCATTAGACCTCCCCAAGCTTAGCCAATGATAATTAAGCAGTATAAGTGAGAGCCTTCTGACATGTTTTCCCCTTTTCCCTTTTGTGATAGCTTTAGGTAATTTAATAATTCAATTAAACTCTCATTGGACCCCTTTGCCTCGTGGCCAATAGGAATAAGGCAAGTCATTGGGTTGTTGAATGCTCATTGGTCCCCTTGGGAGACTATCCAATAGTCTTCTAGAGAACTTAATTCTCATGGATTCTTTTATTAAGTGTTTTTAAATTAATAAAACTAGATTTACTCTAGCTTAATTCTCATTGCTCCACCTCCAAGGGCATCCAATAGTATTTGAGTACGCCTTGTGGGCATTTGGGCTAGGGAGCTGACATGTGTCCCTCTTTCTCCTTGTGTACAAAGGGAGCTTGTGTGTGTGTGTGTGTGTGAGAGAGAGTTTCTCTCTCATCCCCTACTTGCAAGGCTCACCCCCTCCTATGTAGGGATTGAAAAAGACTTTTGGGACACACACAAACCATCCAATTTTCCCAAAGTTTGACCTTTGGACACAACCTTTGAATTTTGGAACCTTAGCATTTTGGAAGTCTTAATGGGCTGAACCTTAGGGTCTTTTAAGCCCATTGTTGTACATTGCTCTTCTACATATGGGCCCCCCTTTGGATCCCTATTTTCCCTCCTTTGGATCCCTATTGTGGCCAGTCTGCTAGCTTAACCATTATTCTAGATTTTTCTCCCTTGGCACTTCCCCATATTAAATGATTAGTTTAACATGAGAAAATCATTTAGGAGAATTAGATATTGATTATCATGACATTACCTCTCTCTTGAAATCATAGTCGTCCTTGACTATGGGGTAGAGAAGATAAAGCATATATATTCATGAGTCCTTTTTCCTAGCGGGTAGAGGATCCCTATGTTACCCTACGACATCGTTCCACAATGGATGACTAGTCCATTTGACGCTTGAGAGCCTGAGGCTGCCGCAAGCATGTCTGCACATTAGTCCTATCAATCTTCCATAGTAGAGTGACAAGCTCTACTTGGTGTTCGGGAGACGTCGTCTCTGGAAACTTGATCTAAGCATGCATACTACTTCATTTTTGTGCACAATAAAGAAAAAGAGAGTCTTATAAGACAAAAACTTTGTTCATTTTTAACATTTTGTAGATTTGCTTACTCTTGGGAAGCATCGTAAGCATTGACAAGTTTTAGGTTATCCTTTAATTGTATGCCTTGCATCCATCTAGCATCTTCAAAAGGATAATTCTTAAACTTTATAAGATATCATCGGATAGTCTTACCGCCTCTTAATACCTTGTCTTCATGTCGGAGAATGGACTCGAGCTGCAACACCTCTTCTTGGTCCTGGATCTCCGGTAGGTCTTCAGTAGTTGGTTCCCTAGGTGGCTCTCTTTTGTAAGGCTTTAATAGGCTCACATGGAAAGAATTGTGTATGAGCCAATAATTGGGCAACTTGACTTGATAGGCCATCTCATTCATTGGGCTAAGAATCTGGAAGGGACCATAGTACCTTTGTGCTAGTTTACCATAGTACTTTGGTGTCCCGTAGGATTCTTGCTCGTCGTGTGCCTTAGTTGAGCCTTGGGAAATTTTAATAAGACCCAATCATTTTCTTTAAAGTTTTGGGCTCTTTTGTGCTTGTCAGCAGTAGCCTTTTGCCTTTGCTGTGAGATAGAGATAGCATCCTTAATCTTTTAAAAAGATTCTTGTAGGTTTCGGCTATCCTCATCTCCAGCGAAGATCTTCCCATGTACCTTAAGTAGCAAGGGAATTTTTTATCTTCCCTCAATTACCTCGAAAGGTGCTTTTCCCGTGGAAGTATGTACAGTGTTATTGTAAGCATACTCCACTAAGGGTAAGTACTTCTCCCATTGGGATCTTTGATCTACTTCTGTTACATAGGCTTTTAGTATATCAAGAATTGTTAGGTTAGCTATTTCACTTTGGCCATCCGTTTGTGGATGATAGGCCGAGGAGAAGTTTAGCCTTCTACCTAAATTCTCAAAGGGACCCTTCCAGAAATGACACTATAGACATTGGCAAGCCATGGTACTTGAAAATTTTTAAAATGAAAAGGGTTTCCATTTGATGGGCTTTTATAGTTTTTTTGACAGGTATAAAATGAGCTTGTTTACTGAACCTGTCTACTATCGTCCATATTCCCGTATTCCCATGGATAGACTTAGGCAATCCAAAGATAAAATCCATGGATATGCTCTCCCATGGTGAATTAGGGATTGGCAAGGGTTGAAGCAATCTAGGTTGCTTCCCTCTATCAAATTCTATCTTTTGGCATACCACACATTTAGAAACATACTCTTGTATGTTCGCTTTCATGGTAGGCCAATAGAAATATGTTTCAATTCCCTTTAGGGTAGACTGAATCCCTATATGCCCTGCATAAAGAGGAGCATGAGATTCATACATTACTTTCTCACAGAGTGAGTTAGTAATGCATAGTGTATTGCCATGGAGAAGATAACCATGTTGTAAAGTAAATGGTTCCTCTTTCTTCCCTAATGCAAGGGCTAAAATCACATCTCTAAAATCAGGATCAATAGCATACTCATCTATCATTGAAGATAGATCATTGTGAGTTTCTATGGAAACCGCATTCACTCTTGGCCGTCTTGAGAGTGCATCGGCTACTTGATTATGCTTGCCAGCAATGTTAGCAATATGAAAATGAAATTGCAAAAGGAAATTTGCCCACCTCATTTGTTTGTCGGATAGCTTGGTCTGCGTCATGAAGTACTTAAGACTTTGGTGATCCATTCGTAGAATGAAAGGGGTCCCCATTAAATAGTGCTTCCATGAGTCTAAGACATGTAGAACTGCAAGGAGTTCCTTTTCATATATGCCTAGAGCTTTCTCAACACGGTCAAGCCTTCGACTTTCATAGCCTATGGTGTGCCCTTCTTGAAGCAAAACAACTCCAAAGCAATCACCACAAGCATCACATTGGACCTCAAATGGTTTTGAGAGATTCGGTAGTGTAAGCACAGGTTGAGAGATAAGCTTTTCGAAAGCATTGTTCTCCTTAGCAGACCATGTATACCTAACTCTTTTCTTTGTTAGGTCATGTAATGGTCCCGCAATTTGTGAGAACTTTTCTATGAAGCATCTATAGTATGCACACATACCTATAAAGCTTCTTAGTTCATGAAGATTCCTTGGTTTAGGCCATCCTTTTATTACCTCTAACATTGATGGATCCATTTGGATGCCATCTTGAGAGATAATGTGACTAAATACTGAATTTTTTGCAAGAAAAAATCACTTTCTTTCGATTAGCATAAAGTTTATTCTCTCTTAAAACTTGAAATATTACCTGGAGGTGTTGCTTGTGTTCATCTAATGAATTAGAAAAGATGATAATATCATCAAAGAACACTCCAGTGAAAGTTCGGTAAGGCCTGAATAGCTTCTCCATCAAGCGGTTGAATGTGGCTGGTGCATTGGTCAAGCCAAAAGGCATGACAATGTATTCGTAAAGACCAAACGTGGTGCGAAATGCGGTCTTTACAATGTCTTGATCAACTATCCTTATTTGATGATAGCCACTTTTTAGGTCAACCCTACTGAAGTAGGTCGATCCTTGTAGCTTATCAAATAGGTCTTCTACCCATGGAACAGGAAACCTATTTTTGATAGTGATTCTATTTAGTGCTCTATAGTCGACACACATATGATATGTGCCATGTTTCTTTTGCACTAGTAGCACAGGAGAACAAAAAAAGATGAGCTAGGCCTAACCATGCCCTTCTCAACTAACTCATGCACTTGCCGCATAATCTCCTCTTGTTGAGATTGAGAAACTCTTTAAGGAGGTTTGTTAGGCGGTGAACTTCCTGAAAGAAGTTCAATTGCATGGTCATCATTACCTCGTTTAGGAGGTAGCTCACAAGGGATGTTGTCAATAAAGACATCTTGAAAACCCTTGAGAAGATTGGATAGCTCTAATTCCTTTTGGTTGCTTTTATTTTCTTTTGCTAAAGCATTAGGTTCATTTGAGAATCTTTAACAAAAATCATGTACACAAAAATAGAGCTCTTTATTGACTTGTTGAAAGCTGGGGTATGTACAATGGGTATAGTGTTACCCATTTCCTTAGCATCTATATACATATCTTTTTCCTTGAGCTTAAAGGAGATTCTCCTTTCAGGGAATTTAACATTGGCACCCAGGCGATCAAACCATGGTGCCCCTAGGATTACATCCTCATGCTTGAGAGGAGAGATAAAGAAGTCCTCTTTGTCCACATAGCTTTGGACATGGAGCCTCAATTTCCCAATTAAGGGAGTCACTGAAGCTTCTTGCCCCTTGAAAGTATTGTCTCTGGGTAGAACATCTCCCATCTCGTAGGCTTGTATGCCTAGCTTGGTGACCAACTCTATAGATATACAATTATGAGTAGAACCAGGGTCAAAGAGAATAAAAGCATCATGTTCTCTTACCTTTCCCCAAGCATGGCATAGAGGAGATCCTTTGTGGTGAGTTTCCTCCTCTTGGATTTCGACCAAGGTAGCTCTAGGAGGCCGTGTGTTCTTTTGAGGACAAGTACGGTACGCATGCCCTTGTTCGCCTCACTTGAAACACCGGTTATCCTTGCCATAACGCTTAAGCTCTTCAAGAGAGATTTTTTTTGTACCTTTGTAAGCTCCCTTCTCTTTATCTTTGTTGGAGTTGCCCTTAAGAGACTTTTGGACATTGTCCGTCCCCTTAGGCTCGTTAGAACCCTTGTTTTCTATGGGCTTATTATTTCTTTTAGCTCCCGTTTGTAAATTTATTCGAGAGGCTTATGCTTTTTCTCTCCAAAATCCAACCTCTTGAAGACAGCGGCTTTGAGTTGTAGGTCCCAAAACTTGTCTACATATTTGTGGATGGATTCATAGGGAGAGAGCTTCAAGCTTTGCCATTCGGTGAGTACTTTGTCTTTGGTATCGGTGGTTAAAAACTGCTTCATAATGGAAGCTCTTAAAGCTTTCCATGTTCGTGGAGCTTCACGATTGTCTCGTAGGCTAGACTACCATTGCCTGGTAGACTTTTGAAAGTGCATAGCTACATGGCGTAGCTTAGAGGACTCCATGAATCCCTCATCTCCGAACGCCGCATCAAATTGTTGGATAAAGGCCAAGACTTTGTCCGTAGCACCAAAGGTTGCATCATAGGTAAGGAAAGAGATGCTCTTCCCTCCCTCTTTGAACTTCTTGAGCTTCGATGACCTCTTCCACGCGGAATAGGATTTCCTATGGCCTCTTCTTTTTTATGGTTCAAAGGTTGCCATCACTTTCTTCAGAAGGTGAAGAATTTGAGGAAGATGGAGAAGAGGGTGACCTCTTTCTTGCCTTTTTATTGACTTGATCTTCGTTGTATTCACCATCACTTTCATACGAGGAAGAGGATGAAGAATATGGAGAAGAGGGTGTCCTCTTTCTCGCATTTTTCTTCTCTTGCTTTTTGTCATCCCTCTTTGAATTATGGTGTGGAGAAGTGTGCGATGGTCTTCTCCATTTTGGAGGTGATGGAGAGCGTTTAGCCTGCCATCTTCATGGAGCCATCTCCCCCGAGGTGGCGGGAGACTCACTTCTTTCTCGTTCCTTCGGTGGAGGCTCTTGAGTTCTCCTTTGGGAGGGAGATGCATCATCAAGAAGTAAATTCTTGAGCCCTTTGTATCTATCCTCTTCTTCTTCCCGAATCGGAGAGAGGCCTCTTTTGGAAGTCTCACAAGAAGGCTTCCTAGGTGTTCTCTCGTCATGGTGGGGATCTTGGAGAATCCCATGAGCATGAAGCTACCGTTGCACTTCACTTTGGAGAGATGGATTGCCCATGGCTTGTTGAAGCCTAGAAACAAGATATTTAACAAGCATCGGGGCATCATTAGTAGCTTGCTCATTAGCAAAATCAAAGTTATCAACATTAATTTCACTCTCTTTACTATTGTAAGCCATTCTAACAACTTTTAGGTGTAGACTTTTTAGGTGTACTTTGGCACTTCAAGCCCTAGTTGCTACTCCTCTTTACCCCTTTAGAAAAAGCACTCAAGCTATTGTACCCGTGGCTCGAATACCATTAATTGCAACGAATAGAAGAGAGGGTCATTCAACACCAAAACAGCACCGGCTCTTGTCAAGCTTCTAATAGCTCAATAGTGGTTTAGCCATAGGCAAGCTTCGTAGGACTCCACTATTAAGACCGTAGCTCTCGACGGTGATGCCCCGTTAACTACACAAAGGCAGGCGCACTGCAAGGAGGAAAAACCCCTATTCTACTTACTCACATGCAATTAATAATACCAACCATTTATAGCTTGAGCAAGAAAAGAGAAACCTTGTGCTTTGATACCAATGTAACATTTAATGGCCTCGTAACTTGTGTGTAGCAAAAAGTAGCATGAACATAGTGAGCATTTCATTAGGATAGCTTCCTAATGAGAATAACAAGAGTGCTTGGGTGGAGAGAGCAACAAAAATCATAACACCTAGTTAGATAGCATGAACAATACTTTCAAAAGAGAGAGAAATTAAGATATTGACAACAGTTGAGGACCGGATTTGCATGGAGCCGGTCCCCCCTCCAAAAGGCTTTGTTTTATGGTTTCTCCCATCAAGAGAGACATTGTACAATACAATTCTTTGTGTTCCTTAAAGACTAGCTAGTGCAATGAAGATGGAAACTTCATGCACTAAGCAAAACACTTATCAAACACAACATCAATTCCCTCACGGTTTTAGACCCAAGACCTCACACACCTTCGAAGATGATGAGAGCTAGCGGGGTATGAGGGTAGATTGAGAGGAAGAAGGAGTATTCTTACGAGAAAGATGTACATCTCCTCACAAAATCACTTATATTAGCATAGCTTAGCCTAGTAATTAGCATGGTAGAGGAGATGAGCGTGCATTGAAGCTTGGCTCTTGGTTGGATTTGCATCACAATGCCAAGAGTTGTTGGTGTAGGCCTCCCTTCTCAAAAGATTGGAGTAGGTGATAAGCTTTCCATTAAAGCTTGAGAAGAGAGAGAGAGTCTTCTTACTTCACACATGAGTTGTGTGTGTGTGAGTCAATGCCTTTAAAAAATCATCTCCCTCTCTCTCTCTTGGCAACCCCTCTTGCTATTTGCTCATGCTACAGCCTCATTGGACCTCCCCAGAGCTAGCCAATGATAATTAAGCAGTATAAGTGATAGCCTTCTGACATGTGTCCCCCTTTCCCCTTTTGTGAGAGCTTTAGGTAATTAATAAATCCAACTAAACTCTCATTGGACCCCTTTGCCTCCTGGCCAATAGGCATCAGGCAAGCCATTGGGCTGTTGAATGCTCATTGGTCCCCTTGGGAGACTATCCAATAGTCTTCTACAGAGCTTAATTCTCATTGGTTCTTTTATTAAGTGTTTTTAAATTAATAAAAGCTTAATTCTCATCGGTCCAACTCCAAGGCCATCCAATGGGATTTGAGTACACCTTGTGGGCATCTCGGCTAGGGAGCTGACATGTGTCCCTCTTTCCCCTTCTGTACAAAGGGAGCTTGTGTGTGTGTGTGAGAGAGTTTCTCTCTCATCCCCTACTTGAAAGGCTTGCCCCCCTCCTATGTAGGGATTGACAAAGACTTTTGGGACACACACAAAGCATCCAATTTTCCCAAAGTTTGACCTTTGGACACAACCTTTGAATTTTGGAACCTTAGCATTTTGGAAGTCTTAATTAGCTAAACTTTAGGGTCTTTTATGCCCATTGTTGCACATTTCTCTTCGACAGATGGCCCCCCCTTTGGATCCCTATTTTCTCTCCTTTGGATCCCTACTATGGCCGGTCTGCTAGCTTAACCAATATTCTAGCTTTTTCTCCCCTGGCACTTCCCCATATTAAATGATCAGTTTAACATGAGAAGAATTAGATATTGATTAATATGACATTATCTCTCAACCTGTGCTTATACTACCGGATCTCTCCAAGCCATCTCCCCTGGCACTTCCCCATATTAAATGATCAGTTTAACATGAGAAGAATTAGATATTGATTAATATGACATTATCTCTCAACCTGTGCTTATACTACCGGATCTCTCCAAGACATTTGAGCTCCAATGTGATGTTTGTGGTGATTGCCTTGGAGCTGTTTTCCTTCAAGAAGGGCACTCCATAGGCTATGAAATTCGAGGGTCGACCCTGTTGAGCAAGCTCTAGGCATATAAGAAAAGGAACTCCTTGCAGTTCTACATGCCTTAGATTCATGGAAGCACTATTTATTGGGGACTCCTTTCATTCTGCGAACGGATCACCAAAGCCTTAAGTACTTCATGACGCAAACCAAGCTCTCCGACAAACAAATGAGGTGGGAAAATTTCCTTCTGAAATTTCATTTTCATATTGCTCACATTGTTGGCAAGCATAATCAAGTAGCCAATGCACTCTCAAGACGGCCCAGAGTGAATGTGGTTTCCATAGCAACTCACAATGATCTATCTTCAATTTCATTTTCATATTGCTCACATTGTTGGCAAGCATAATCAAGTAGCCGATGCACTCTCAAGACGGCCCAGAGCAAATGTGGTTTCCATAGAAACTCACAATGATCTATCTTCAATGATAGATGAGTATGCTATTGATCCCGATTTTTGAGATGTGATTTCAGCCCTTGCATTAGGGAATAAAGAGGAACCATTTAATTTACAAGGTGGTTATCTTCTCTATGGCAATAGACTATGCGTTACTAACTCACTCCGTGAGAAAGTAATGCATTATGAATATCATGCTCCTCATTATGCAAGGCATAGAGGGATTTAGTCTACCCTAAAGGGAATTGAAACATATTTCTATTGGCCTACCATGAAAGCAAACATACAAGAGTATGTTTCTAAATGTGTGGTATGCCAAAAGAAAAAATTTGATAGAGGGAAGCAACCTAGATTGCTTCAACCCTTGCCAATCCCCTAATTCACCATGGGAGAGCATATCCATGGATTTTATCTTTGGATTGCATAAGTCTATCCATGGGAATACCCGAATATGGACGATAGTAGACAGGTTTTGTAAACAACCTCATTTTATACCTGTCAAAAAGACTATAAAAGCCCATCAAATGGCAACCCTCTTCATTTCACAAATTTTCAAGTACCATGGCTTGCCAATGTCCATAGTGTTGGATAGAGATCCTAGAATGACCAATAATTTCTGGAAGGGTCTCTTTGAGAATTTAGGGAGAAGGCTAAACTTCTCTTCAGCCTATCATCCACAAACGGATGGCCAAAGTGAAATAGCTAACCTAACAATTCTTGATCTATTAAAAGCCTATGTAATGGGAGTAGATCAAAGATCCCAATGGGAGAATTACTTACCCTTAGCGGAGTATGCTTACAATAACATTATACATACTTCCACGGGAAAAGCACATTTTGAGGTAATTGAGGGAATATCAAAAAGTCCCTTGCTACTTAAGGTACATGGGAAGATCTTCGATGCACATGAGTACAGTCGAGACCTACAAGAATCTTTTTAAAAGATTAAGGATGCTATCTCTATCTCACAGCAAAGGCAAAAGGCTACTGCTGATAAGCACATAAGAGCACTGAAGTTTCCCAAGGCTCGATTAAGGCACACAACGGGCAAGAATCCTACGGGACACCAAAAATACTATGCCAAGCTAGCAAAAAGGTACTATGGTCCCTTCCAGATTCTTAGTCCAATCAATGAGATGGCCTATCAACTCAAGTTTCCCAATCACTGGCTCCTACACAATGCTTTCCATGTGAGCCTATTAAAGCCTTACAAAGGAGAGCCACCTCAAGAACCAACTATTGAAGATCCACCAGAGATCGAGGATCAAGAAAAGGTGTTGGAGCCCGAGTCCATTCTTTGACATGAAGACAAGGTATTAAGAGGTGGTAAGACTATTCGATGATATCTTATTAAGTTTTAGAATTATCCTTTTGAAGATGCTAGATGGATGCAAGGCATACAATTAAAGAATAACCTAAACCTTCTCAATGCTTACAATGCTTCCCAAGAGTAAGCAAATGTACAAATGTTAAAAATGAACAAAGTTCTTGTCTTATAAGACTTTGTTTTTCTTTATTCTGCACAAAATTGAAGTAGTATGCATGCTTAGATCAAGTTTGCGGAGACGACGTCTCCCGAACACCAAGTAGAGCTTGTCACTCTACTATGGAAGATTGATAGGACTAATGTGCAAACATGCTTGCGGCAGCCTCAAGCTCTCAAGCACCAAATGGACTAGTCATGCATTGTGGAACAATGTCGTAGGGTAACATAGGGATCCTCTACCCGCTAAGAAAAAGGACTCATGAATATGCTTTATCTTCTCTACACCATAGTCAAGGACGACTATGATTTCAAGAGATAGGTAATGTCATAATAATCAATGTCTAATTCTCCTAAATGATTTTCTCATGTTAAACTGGTCATTTAATATGGGGAAGTGCTAGGGGAGAAAAAGCTAGAATATTGGTTAAGTTAGCAGACCGGCCACAGTAGGGATCCAAAGGAGGGAAAATAAAGATCCAAAGAGGGGGCCATCTACAAAAGAGCTATGTGCAACAATGGGCTTAAAATACCCTAAGGTTCAGCCCATTAAGACTTCCAAAATTCTAGGGTTCCAAAATTCAAAGGTTGTGCCCAAAGGTCAACATTAGGGAAAATTGGATGCTTTGTGTGTGTCCCAAAACTCTTTTTCAATCCCTACATAGGAGGGTGCGAGCCCAAGAAGTAGGGAATGAGAGAGAAACTCTCTCTCTCTCTCTCTCTCTCTCTCTCTCTCTCTCTCTCTCTCTCTCTCACACACACACACACACACACACACACACACAAGCTCCCTTTGTACACAAGGGGAAAGAGGGACACATGTCAGCTCCCTAGCCCAGATGCCCACAAGGTGTAGTCAAATCCTATTGGATGGCCTTGGAGGTGGACCAATGAGAATTAGGCTAGAGTAAATCTAGTTTAATTAATTTAAAAACACTTATTAAAAGAACCAATGGAAATTAAGCTCTCCATAAGACTATCTGACAGTCTCCCAAGGGGACCACTGAGCATTCAACAACCCAATGGCTTGCCTGATTCCTATTGGCCAGGAGGCAAAAGGGTCCAATGAGAGTTTACTTGAATTATTAAATTACCTAAAGCTCTCACAAAAGGGGACAGGAGGACACATGTCAGAAGGCTATCACTTATGTTGCTTAATTGTCATTGGCTAAGCCTGGGGAGGTCCAATAGGATGCTAGCATGAGTAATTAGCAAGGGGGGTCGACCAAGAGAGAGGGGGGGCTGATTTTTGCAAGGCATTATTCACACACACACTCACACAATCAATGTGTGGAGCAAGAATACTCTCTCTCTCCTTCTCAAGCTTTAATGGAAAGCTTATCTCCTACTCCAAGCTTGTGAGAAGGGAGGCCTACACCAACAACTCTTGGCTTTGTGATGCAAATCCAACCAGGAGCCAAGATTCAATACATGCTCATCTCCTCTACCATGCTAATTACTAAGCTAAGCTATGCTAATATGAGTGATTATGTGAGGAGATGTACATCTTACTCATAAGAATACTCCTTCTTCCTCTCAATCTACTCTCATACCCAGCTAGCTCTCACCATCTTCGAAGGTGTGTGTCTTGGGTCTGAGACCGTGAGGGAATTAAGGTTGTGTTTTTGATAAGTGTTTTGCTTAGTGCATGAAGTTTCCATCTTCATTGCACTAGCTAGTCTTGAAGGAACACAAAGAATTGTATTGTACAATGTCTCTCTTGATGGGAGAAACCATAATACAAAGCCTTTAGGAGGGGGGACCGGCTCCATGTAAATCCGATCCTCAACTGTTGTCAATAGCTTAATTTCTCTCTCTTTTGAAGTATTGTTCATGCTATCTAACTAGGTGTTATGCTTTTTGTTGCTATGTCCACCCAAGCACTCTTGTTATTCTCATTAGGAATCTATTCTAATGAAATGCTCACTATGTTCATGCTATTTTCCGCTACACACAAGTTACTAGGCCATTAAATGTTACACAAGGGATGTGTGGATCCGAGTGGGATTTCTACGAAATCTGCCATCGGGACGTTCCATGTGTTGAAAGGCACACTAGTATGCCAGTTCTTTGGTCAATCGGATTTAGGTTGTTGGTCAGTCGGATATACTATGTTGGATTGTAATAGATCAGATTATGGTCAGTCGTATTGTGGTAAATTGGATATTTAACAGTTGGTTGTATTCCAAGACTGAGGTTATTATAACCACATTTAGGTGAAGCAGGCTTATAAGCTCACTCTGGGCTTGTATGGATCTGACTGTAATGGGTTGAGGTTGTAGTTCCTTTCTTGATGGTGAATAGAGTGGATCTGAGTTCTGTTCTAAGTCACATTCCTGGTCTATCATATCTCTTCTATGTTTGAGTTTGATGTATCTGAATATAGTCTTGAGTTATGTGAGGTTAAGGGTAGTACTTTGGTTTAGTTTTCTCTGTGTTGATGAACCATAACATCTCATCAAAGGGCTTATTTGATAGAAGAAATTAGAAGATTAGGAGATCGACTATTAGATTCCTAAACACACAAAACCAACTCTAATTGAGCCTTAATCAAGTAGGAAGCTAGTGGCTCAAGAGCTTGACTCAAGAACGTGCTCGCACTTGTTAATTAGGAGTGCAAGCCTACTCGATAGTATTAAGTTGGTTCTCTTATCAAATGGCTTATTTGATAGAAGAAATGAGAAGGTTAAGAGATCTAGACTATTAGATTCCTAAACACACAAAACCAACTCTAATTGATTCTTAATCAAGTTGGAAGCTAGTGGCTTAAGAGCTTGACTCAAGAACATGCTCACACTTTTTAATTAGGCCAGCACTAATTAGAAATTGAGAAGTGTTAATGAGGAGATAGGAGTAATTCGATTGAAGTGCACCCCAAACAAGGCTCTAGTACCAATTGTTAGGATCTATGGCAACTGTTTCATTCATGGTGTGTGTGTGTGTGTGTGTGTGTGTGTGTGTGTGTGTGTGTGTAAAATGAAAGAGAGCAAGAATCAATGTAAACTCAATTGATAACTACTAGATTATGCTTCATAATACTTGAGAAAATGGAAATACAAAGCCTCTAATATTGTTTCAAAAGAGAATGATATTGTTGGGTGCACAGCTATGGTGGGTTCCACCTACTGCAAGCCATGGCGAGGTGAGGAAACAGCAGAATGAGCGATAGAGATGAACAAGAGAGGAGAGAGAGATTTGACACTGCAAGAATTATAGTGTATATAATTCTTTTGTAAACACCTTACAATATATAGATTTTAACCATGCAAAGCTCACCTAGACTGGACTTTCCTCTGCATGCTATAAGGGGAGTTTCCCACGGGCTCACACCAACAACAAAATGAGGGCTTGAACCCAACAATCCCCCCTCAAGCCCGAACTAGACAGACCGCTCTCATGATATCGAGTTTTTGGTGTACTTGTCAACCGAGAGTTTTAGGTTCTCTCACAACCAAGGATTTTTTGTGTATCCATAACTTGGTGCTATGATAGTGAACCCCCCCTTGAACAGATAGGGTGTAGGTCAAAAAATTAGCTACCAATAAATGGAGTTTATGGTTCACTGCCAAACCTTGGGTTTAAGGTGTACCCAGTAACTTCATGAGAAGCAGGACAAAAATGGGCTAAGAACGTATATTTTTGGGAGGTCTTACCACTTATATGTGGCAGTGTCTAACCCGTACAATTTTTTATCATGGCATGATTAACAATAGATAAAGTAAAAGAGGCTTTGACTATTAAAAAAAAAATTATGTTGATAAAAGACAAACCATAAGTCTATGATACTTAATAGGGAAAAAACACTTTTGAAATCTGCGAGATGATTTGTGGTTGCACTCGAGAAGATCCAGATTGCAGATTCTTTGGAATGTCAAAAGCTTCTAGAGGCTTGATAGCTAAAACCTCTCTACCTGATGATGTAAATTGAAATTGCTCACCATTGTCAAACTTGTCAATATTTGATGCCATGCGTGAATCTTCAACTTCAAATCCTTCCTGGTAAAGTGTCTGCATACAGGTACTTGGAACATCATCATGTGAGCTATGATTTTTGGATACACCTTGTTGCTCTTCTTTGGCATCACCATCAAAGGCCAAATTGTCGAG
Organism: Adiantum capillus-veneris; assembly: GCF_014529385.1. NCBI lineage: Eukaryota > Viridiplantae > Streptophyta > Polypodiopsida > Polypodiales > Pteridaceae > Adiantum > Adiantum capillus-veneris. The sequence continues at coordinate 75,951,895 of NC_140952.1, read as the reverse complement.
TTGATCAAATTCAGCATCAATATTCTTTGTAGGTTTGACAATCTTGCAAAACTGCCAATTCTTTTCTTCGGCTGTGTTTGCAAATCCTTTAAGACACTAGAAGCATTTTGATATGCAACCTGTCGCCTCGTTACACAACATTTTGATAAGCTCCTACAAAGGGTGTTTCAATATGCAGCTTGCAAAGGTGTTGGCAACTGCCTACAGCGCGTTTTGATATGCTAATGGTGCTCTTTCCCACCTAGGATCCACTTGGCAGCATTTCAAAATGCCCAAGTTTCCCGCTTGCTAATGCCTTTGCATGCGACGATCTTCACCTTGTCAGGGCAGCGTTTCAAGATGTTGCTTGGAGCGCCTGTCTGTCTGCGTCTGGCCTTTGTCCGCCTAGGAGCAACTGCCACCTTTTGAGATGCCGTGAGGCTCTGATACCATAGCTATGGTGGGTGCCACGTGCTGCAAGCCATGGCAAGGTGAGAAAACAGCAAAACGAGCGAGAGAGAGAGAGAGAGAGATGAACAAGAGAGGAGAGAGAGATTTGACACTGCAGGAAAATTAAAAAAAAAGACTATATTGTGTATATTTCTTTTGTAAACACCTTACAATATATAGATTTTAACCATGCAAAGCTCCACTTAGACTATACTTTCCTCTATATGCTATAAGGGGACTTTCCCACGAGTTGACACCAACAACTAAATGAGGTCTTGAACCCAACAGATATCATGTCTTGTATCACATGATAGCACAACACCACCTGCATCACTTGTGGAAATGTGCACATGCTATCACATGGTTCTACACATTGGTTTTGCCACATAGGCAGTGACTAGATTAGGTGTAGTGGATGCCTTGAGCTAGTGCATAGGCCAAATACCATATGCCCAACACTTGTTATCCCATCTTTTGAAGAGGATACACATATTGAGAGACAATCCAAATAAACCTTGACAAATACTTCAATTTACATGCAAATGAGCCTAAACCTTGACTAGGGGTTTCATCAACAAAAGAGCCTTCACCTTCTCATGATCAGTCACCACTACACCATTTTCTTAGACTACATGCGCTAGTAAATAAACTCATGGTTGTGCCAACTAACATTTTTTTGGATTCAGTTGACCACATTCTTCATCTAATCTTCGGGAATAGAGCTTAAATTTAAGAAATGATCCAATCAAGAACTGTAACATCCAATATCATCCATTAAAAACTTAATAAACTTAGCCAAATATAGGGGACCAAACGCCCTATTCATCCACTACTAAAAAGTAGCATATGCATTGACCAAGCCAAAGGGCATCTTGTGATAGGCAAAACACCCCCATGAAGTGGCAAACATGGTCTCCAACAAGTCCTCAAGAGCTCTTCCGATTTAAAAGTACCTTGAGAAACCATCCATAATGGAATACCTCGCATCACCTACAACTTGGTTTAAATATTATCTTGAAATGGCAAAGGATATTGATTCCTTTGTGTAGCAGCATTAAGTGGCTTGTATTCAACACACCCCATCCAGCTTACCATTTGGCTTGTGCATAATAACAATAGGTGATGCCCGCTCTAACGCATGCAATAGATAAATGAAACCCACTTTCGACAACTTATTACCTCTTTCCAAGAATCTTCTTACTCAATCCCTCCCAGCCTTTGTAGCTTTTTCACCCTTGACCTACATCCTTTCTTGATTAGAATTATGTGCTTCACTCCATTTCCTCATTGCAAATCTATGTACTCCATTGCAAATAGGTTTGGGTAATATTCACGCAATCACTTCTAAAGAATTTATACCATGAACTTGAAATGCATATCTTTCCTTGCATCACATGTGTCTAGGGAAACCCAAAACAAATTTTCAACAGCCTTCAAGTAATCACCATCACTCTCTTTCTCCTTTGTACCTATGTAACTTTCATCATATGCAATCTCCATCTTGTACTCATAGCTCCTCATAGAATTCTCATTGTCATTGTTGGCGGGTCCTAGCATAGCTCAATCCATCAATATAATGTCAAACCGGTTGATCAAAACTCGGCTAGTGCATGGAGTCATGGAGTCAATGAATGTGCAAGAAGCGAATCCTAACGAGAGAGAGAGAGAGAGAGAGAGAGAGAGAGAGAGAGAGAGAGAGAGAGAGAGAGAGAGAGAGAGAGAGAGAGAGAGAGAGAGAGAGAGAGAGAGAGAGAGAGAAGAAGAAGAAGAAGAAGAAGAAGTAAATGCAATGCAAATAGTGTGCTACTCAATGCCTACTCTGTAATCTCACAAATCAAGAGGACAATGGTTCACACACTCATTATGTAACATTTAATGGCCTACTAACTTGTGTGTAGCGGAAAATAGCATGAAATTAGGATAGCTTCCTAATGAGAATAACAAGAGTGCTTGGGTGGAGATAGCAAAAAAAATCATAACACCTAGTTAGATAGCATGAAAAATACTTCAAAAGAGAGAGAAATTAAGATATTGACAACAATTGAGGATCAGATTTACATGGAGCTGGTCCCCCCACCAAAAGGCTTTGTATTATGGTTTCTCCCATCAAGAGAGACATTTTACAATACAATTCTTTGTGTTCCTTCAATACTAGCTAGTGCATTGAAAATGGAAACTTCATGCACTAAGCAAAACACTTATCAAACGCAACATCAATTCCCTCACGGTCTCAGACCCAAGACCTCACACACCTTCGAAGATGGTGAGAGCTAGCAGGGTATGAGAGTAGATTGAGAGGAAGAAGGAGTATCCTTACGAGAAAGATGTATATATCCTCACATAATCACTCATATTAGCATAGCTTAGGTTAGTAATTAGCATGGTCGAGGAGATGAGCATGCATTGAAGCTTGGCTCCTGGTTGGATTTTCATCACAAAGCCAAGAGTTGTTGGTGTAGGCCTCCCTTCTCACAAGCTTGGATTAGGTAGTAAGCTTTCCATTAAAGCTTGAGAAGGAGAGAGAGAGAGAGAGAGAGTCCTCTTGCTTCACACATTGATTGTGTGTGTGTGTAAGTCAATAATGCCTTAAGAAAATCAGCCCCCTCTCTCTCTTGGTCGACCCCCCTTGCTAATTGGTCATGCTACATCCCCATTGGACCTCCCAAGGCCTAGCCAATGAAAATTAAGCAGCATAAGCTATAGCCTTCTCACATGTGTCCCCCTTTCCCCTTTTGTGAGAGCTTTAGGTAATTAATAAATGCAATTAAACTCTCATTGGACCCCTTTGCCTCCTAGCCAATAGGAATCAAGCAAGCCATTCGGCTGTTGAATGCTCATTGGACCCCTTGGGAGACTGTCCAATAGTCTTCTAGAGAGCCTAATTCCCATTGGTTTTTTTATTAAGTGTTTTTAAATTAAATAAACTAGATTTACTCTAGCCTAATTCTCATTGGTCCACCTCCAAGGCCATCCAATAGGATTTGAGTACACCTTGTGGGCATCTGGGCTAGGGAGCTGACATGTGTCCCTCATTCCCTTTGTGTAAAGGGAGCTTCTGTGTGTGTGTGTGTGTGTGTGTGTTTCTCTCTCATCACCTACTTGCAAGGCTCGCCCCCTCCTATGTAGGGATTCATAAAGACTTTTGGGACACACACAAAGCATCCAATTTCCCTAATGTTTGACCTTTGGACACAACCTTTGAATTTTGGAACCTTAGCATTTTGGAAGTATTAAATGGGATGAAACTTAGGGTCTCTTAATCCCATTGTTGCACATTTTTCTTTTGCAAATGGGTCCCCCTTTGGATCCCTATTTTCCCTCCTTTGGATCCCTACTGTGGCCGGTCTGCTAACTTAACCAATATTCTAGCTATTTCTCCCCTGGCACTTCCCCATATTAAATGATCAGTTTAACATGAGAAAATCATTTAGGAGAATTAGATATTGATTATTATGAAATTAACTCTCTCTTGAAATCATAGTCGTCCTCGACTATGGTGTAGAGAAGATAAAGCATATTCATCAGTCCTTTTTCTTAGCGGGTAGAGGATCCCTATGTTATCCTACAACATCATTCCATAATGGATGACTCTAGTCCATTTGGTGCTTGAGAGCCTGAGGTTGCCGCATGCATGTCTGCACATTAGTGCTATCAATAGTAGAGTGACAAGCTCTACTTGGTGTTCGAGAGACTTCATCTCCGCAAACTTGATCTAAGCATGCATACTACTTCATTTTTGTGCACAATAAAGAAAAGAGAGTCTGATAAGACAAAAACTTTGTTCATGTTTAGCATTTGTACATTTGCTTACTCTTGGGAAGAATTGTAAGCATTGACAAGGTTTAGGTTATCCTTTAACTGTATGCCTTGCATCCATCTAGCATCTTCAAAATGATAATTCTTAAACTTAATAAGATATCACTGGATAGTCTTACCACCTCTTAGTACCTTGTCTTCATGTCGGAGAATGGACTCGGGCTGCCACACCTCTTCTTGGTCCTCGATCTCCTGTGGGTCTTCAATAGTTATCCTTTAACTGTATGTCTTGCATCCATCTAGCATCTTCAAAAGGATAATTCTTAAACTTAATAAGATATCATTGGATAGTGTTACCACCTCTTAGTACCTTGTCTTCATGTCGGAGAATGGACTCGGGCTGCCACACCTCTCAATCTCCGGTGGGTCTTCAATAGTTGGTTCTTGAGGTGGCTCTCCTTTGTAAGGCTTTAGTAGGGTCATATGGAAAGCATTGTGAATGAGCCAGTGATTGGGCAACTTGAGTTGATAGGCCATCTCATTGATTGGATTAAGAATCTGGAAGGGACCATAATACCTTTTTGCTAGTTTAGCATAGTACTTTTGGTGTCCCATAGGATTCTTGCCCGTCGTGTGCCTTAGTCGAGCCTTGGGAAATTTTAATAAGACCCAATCATTTTCTTTAAAGGCTTGGGCTCTTGTGTGCTTATCAGTAGTAGCCTTTTGCGTTTGCTGTGAGATAGAGATAGCATCCTTAATCTTTTGAAAACATTCTTGTAGGTCTCGGCTATACTCATTTGGAGCGAAGATCTTCCCATGTACCTTAAGTAGCACGGGACTTTTTGATCTTCCCTCAATTACCTCAAAAGGTGATTTTCCCCTGGAAGTATGTACAATGTTATTGTAAGCATACTCCACTAAGGGTAAGTACTTCTCCCATTCGGATCTTTGATCTACTTCCGTTACATAGGCTTTTAGTAGATCAAGAATTGTTAGGTTAGCTATTTTACTTTGGCCATCCGTTTGTGGATGATAGGCTGAAGAGAAGTTAAGCCTTGTCCCTAAATTCTCAAAGAGACCCTTCCAAAAATTACTGGTCATTCTAGGATCTCTATCCGACACTATGGACATTGGCAAGCCATGGTACTTGAAAATTTGTGAAATGAAGAGGGTTGTCATTTGATGGGGTTTGATAGTCTTTTTGACATGTATAAAATGAGCTTGTTTACTAAACTTGTCTACTATTGTCCATATTCCCGTATTCACATGGATAGACTTAGGCAATCCAAAGATAAAATCCATGGATATGCTCTCGTATGGTGAATTAGGGATTGGCACGGGTTGAAGCAATCCAGGTTGCTTCCCTTTATCAAATTTTGTCTTTTGGCATATCACACATTTAGAAACATACTCTTGTATGTTTTCTTTCATGGTAGGCCAATAGAAATATGTTTCATTTCCCTTTAGGGTTGATTGAATCCCTCTATGCCCCGCATAAGGAGGAGCATGAGATTCATACATTAATTTCTCACGGAGTGAGTTACTAACGCATAGTCTATTTCCATAGAGAAGATAACCATCTTGTAAAGTAAATGGTTCCTCTTTCTTCCCTTGTGCAAGGGCTAAAATCATATTTCTAAAATCGAGATCAATAGCATAACAAAGATTTATTTTAAAATATAATTGGGAGAAAAAATTACATAAAGCACCTTGTACACCTACTTGATGAACCTTAGGTAATTGATTCAACCAAAACACCATTATTTAAATACACTAATAAGCAAGTTAAAATTAAAAGTTAACATACTGGCTTTTCTTTAACATGGTGTTGATTCGCATACTAAAAACAATAGTTAAATGGTAGTAAGCATATGATATATTGTAAAATGGTCGTTAGAATATTGTATATGAGATTTGAAACATTGAAAATTTTAATTAGCTTACAAAGTGTTTTAGTTATCATAATAGTGATTATAATTAGTACACAAGCCATACATGAAGGTGTATTATAAGTACTAGTTATCATACTGTGTGTGCAACTAAGGCACTATATGTTGGTGTTTTATCTCACCACTAGCCAGAAATGCATTAAATTCATGAGACATACACTCCCCCCTCGATCTAAACGGAGGGTTCCAGAGTACATTTTAAGACATTTTCATCCATAGCCAAAAATTGTTTGAAGCACATAAATACTTTGGACTTTTGTTTAAGAGGATATACCCATGCATGCAATCATCAATGAAAGTCACGAAGTAAAGGTAATTGCCCAAGGCAGAGTTTGCATAGTCCCACAAACATCATTGTGCACAAGCTGTACTTTGCATGTGGCCCTAACTGAACCATTCTTGGAAACTTCGAACGCTACATCTTACCCAAAATACAACCTTTACAAACATGTTTGACATGTGCTTCAAGAGGCGGCAAAGAAGCAATTACATCAAATTTTTGCAAACACAGCAAACTGGAAAAATTCAGATGTCCAAAAAGTGCATGCCAAAGTTTTGCATCTAAAATAGCCTTGGAATTCACACTACATTTGCAAAAATTTTCCCACACTTGTCATACAAAGTGAGCTTATACAACCCATGGCATAAAATGCTAGATGCAGCAATTTCATCACCAAAATTGAGATCATGTACTGAACATCAATCATCCATAAATTTTAGTACAAGTCCAATTCTAGATAGAGACAAAAGATTCTTCTTGATTCTAGGTACATAAAATGCATCAACAACTGTGAAAGAACTCCCATTTGCATTAGGCATGTAGAACTGCAAGGAGTTCCTTTTCATATATGCCTAGAGCTTGCTCAACAGGGTCGAGCCTTCAACTTTCATAGCCTATGGCATACCCTTCTTAGAGTAAAACAGCTCCAAGGCAATCACCATAAGTGTCACATTGGACCTCAAATGGCTTTGAGAGATCCGGTAGTTTAAGCACAAGTGAGAGATAAGCTTTTCGAAATCATTGTTCTCCTTAGCAGACCATGTATACCTAACGCTTTTCTTTGTTAGGTCATGTAATGGTCCCACAATTTGTGAGAACTTTTCTATGAAGCGTCTATAGTATGCACACATACCTATAAAGCTTCTTAGTTCATGAAGATTCCTTGGTTTAGGTCATTCTTTTATTACCTCTAACTTTGATGGATCCATTTGGATGCCATCTTGAGAGATAATGTGACCTAAATACTGAATCTCGTGGCAAAAAAATCACTTTTCTTTCGATTAACATAAAGTTTATTCTCTCTTAAAACTTGAAATATTACCTGGAGGTGTTGCTTGTGTTTGTCTAATGAATTAGAGTAGATGATAATATCATCAAAGAACACTCCAGTGAAGGTTCGATGAGGCCTCAATAGCTTCTCCATCAAGCGGTTGAATGTGGTTGGTGCATTGGTCAAGCCAAAAAGCATGACAATATATTCGTAAAGACCAAACGTAGTGCAAAATGCGGTCTTTACAATGTCTTGATCAACTCTCCTTATTTGATGGTAGTCACTTTTTAAGTCAATCCTATTGAAGTAGGTCAATCCTTGTAGCTTATCAAATAGGTCCTCTACCCGTGGAATGGGAAACCTGTTCTTGATAGTGATCCTATTTAGTGCTCTATAGTTGACACACATACGATATGTGTCGTCTTTCTTTTGCACTAATAGCACAGGTGAGCAAAATGGAGATGACCTAGGCCTAACCATGCCCTTCTCAACTAACTCATGCACTTGCCGCATAATCTCCTCTTGTTGAGCTTCAGAAACTCTATAAGGAGGTTTGTTAGGCGGTGAACTTCCTAGAAGAAGCTCAATTTCATGGTCATCCTTGCATCTTTTAGGAGGTAGTCCACAAGGGATGTCGTCAATAAAGACATCTTGAAACCCCTTGAGAAAATTGGATAACTCTAATTCCTTGTGGTTGCTTTTATTTTCTTTTGCTAAAGCATTAGGTTCATTTTGAAATTCTTTAACAAAAATCATGTACATGGAAATAGAGCTCTTTATTGACATATTGAAAGCTTGCATATGTACAATGGGTATGGTGCTACCCATTTGCTTAGCATCGATGTACATATCTTTTTTCCTGAACCTAAAGTAGATTTTTATTTCAGGGAATTTAACATTGGCATCCAGGCGATCAAACCATGGTTCCCCTAGGATTACATCCTCATGCTTGAGAGGAGAGATAAAGAAGTCCTCTTTGTCCACATAGCTTTGAATATGGAGCCTCAATTTTCCGATAAAGGGAGTGACTGAAGCTTCTTGCCTAGCTTGGTGGCCAACTATATAGATATGAAATTATGAGTAGAACCAGGGTCAAAGAGAATAAAAGCATCATGTTCTCTTACCTTTCCCCAAGCATGGCATAGAGAAGATCCTCTGTGGTGATTTTCCTCCTCTTGGATTTCCACCAAGGTAGCTCTAGGAGGATCATGGCGGGTGTTCTTTTGGGGACAAGCGCGGTACTCATACCCTTGTTCGCCGCACTTGAAACACCAGTTATCCTTGCAATAATACTCAAGCTCTTCAGGAGAGAGTTTGTTTTTACCTTTGTAAACTCCCTTCTCCTTAGCTTTGTTGGAATTGCCCTTAGGAGACTTTTGGACATTGTCCTTCCCCTTAGGCTCATTGGAACCCTTGTTTACCGAGGGCTTAGAATTCCTCTTAGCCCCTATTTGGAAATTGATTCGAGTAGCCACCATAGTATGGTGTATTACCGCCGATATGGTGCGTGGCCTTTGGGAGTTGATGTAAGGTCTCTGACAATGATCAAAAAGAGCACTCTTGTACCATGAATTGAATATAATGGAATAAGTTACTATTTTTAGCAGTTTTTCGAATTCTGTCAGTGCCATGATGTTTAGAATGTTTTAAAGCTTAGAAATGTGAAATAAAATATTTTTGTAAAAAAAAATCCAAAAATAGTAAGTTTTTGGTCACCCGACCCGTCTAGTTTTGACCGTCTCGAAAAACTGCACCCGTACCCCAAATTTGAAAAAATGCATTTTCGGACCACGGGGGCTGCTAAATATGGCAGGTACTCGGGCCAGTACGTCTTAGTTAGAGCTCTGTATAGCAATTTACGGCATCAAAATCCGACTCGTATGACCCGTTTTAGCCTAAAATCAATTTTTCCAAAAATTGAGCGGGGAGGCACCGGAGCCTGGGACTGTGTGGGAACAGGTCCCAGGCCACTCCAGATTAGCTTTAGCAGCTAGGGGGCACCTTTTGTCTTTGTGGGAGTCCTGGGAAAGCTGCCAAGCCAGTAACTAAGTCTCAGAGCCAGTTAACCAAGCCAACCTGACACTTGGTGGGTAGGGGAACTGGACTTGCCAATGCAGAGACTGAGTGCTCCTTCAGATGCAATTAGCAAGGCTAGTCGATTTTCAGCCTGTGGGATCCTATTTAAAGGCCTACTCACACACACACACACACACACACACACACACACACACACACACATGCTCACACACACATAGTGCACACACACACACACCTACACACACTGGGAAGGTGCTGCCGGTACACACACCTTTTGAAGGAGAAGCAAGGAGGGAAGTGCTGTCGAATTCTCTCCTCAAGAAGCTCGATTAGATCAGAGAATCGAGAAGATTATCAGCCCTTAATCACGGTAACCACGGTTTAATTAATGCCTTCTGTAAATTCTATTCATTACCATCTAAATTCCTCGTCTATTATGCTTATTCCTAGTCGTAATTCTTTATAATTACTCTCTAATTTCTCCTTAACCATATTCTATTATGTAATCATCATCCCATAGCTGAATTACCAGCCATTCATCACTCTTGATTAATGATTAGTGCATGATTACTAGAATTTTCTCTCTCTAGGTAGCATAGTAATTAATCGGTAAGCTGGTAATTGTGTAGATTGATGAGAATCACTCTTTCTATCACTCATTAATATTGTAGCTAAATTAAATTCATTTCCCTTATGCATTAAGATGTAATTAAGAAAAAATTAATCCGTCGTTAAGTCTCTAAGAGTTGACTTTCCTCACACCTATGCATAAGGTGAATCTGCACCATCTATTTGCTAGGAAAGAGATTAATCATACTTAATTCATCTCTCTGGTAATTCCTTTAGTGAAATCCTATTATTCTTAATCATGTAGGCCGAGTAATTATCTTTAGAGCCGGTTCCCATAGGATTATGTGTCATCCATAATGATTGCTATATGGAAAAATCTAGACCTCTCATATAGGAGGGATTAATTGATGTTGCTAATCTATCTATTGGGTTGTTATGACGCTTGCGAACCTTAGCTTTTTCTCCAAGCTAATTATTTAAAGTAGTGAGTAAAATGGTTCCGGTTAAGAGAACTCGCTTCGGTGGTGCCCACGACCGCGAGGCAGGAACAAGCAATGTCAATGGAAAGGGAAAAGCTCCCATGGAGGAACAAATACCGGCCATCTCACGGGCCATTGATGAAGAAATGGAAGAGGTAGGTCATAATTTCATTCAAGTTGTTAATTTCACATTGCACTCGTTTAGTTAGGAATGAACATATCCCCAAACATGTTGGAGAAATCCGACGGAAACCTTAGCATTGAATTCATTGTACATTAAGTTCTAAAAGTAGGAAGGAAATGATTGATGGGTATGCTGTTTGCAAGAGGAAAGAATGTCTGCTAGGGAAAATTTAGCTCCACATGTTCATTTTACTTCCAATGTTGAATCAGTCCTGACCACCCTACTGATCATCACAGGGGGCAGAGTTCCTCGTTAAGGGCTCTTGAATCCACGACTTGCTTTTTATGCGGTGGATACCCACGACTTGCTTTCTATGCAGTGGGAACCCACGTCTTGCTTTCTATGCGGTGGGAGTGTCCATGACGTGCTTTCTATGCGGTGGACATACCTAGTTGTATGGGCAGCTAGGCGACAATGGGAGGAGTGAAATCTCGTTGGAGGGGGGATGTTGTACCTCTAGAACATTGGAATTTTAATGAATAAGTTTGAGTAGAATTTTTACTAGAATACTGTCTTGGTGTTGTTTGCAATATTGATTGAAGGGCTGTCTTAACGAACAATGTGCTTCGGAATTAAAACAAGGAATGTTTATGTTGAACAACCTTTGTGGTAGTAATTAGGTCACACAAGGAAGTGTGAGTGTGGGGGTGGAAAGTGGGGGCTTGGCTCAGGTTGCCAATGCCTACGAGATGGGTGGTCCCGATTGGTCGGGAACTCTCTGTCCCCATAGTGCCTACTTCGATATTAGTAATACTCATTGCCCCTAGAGCGGTGAAATCTCGAGAGTACGTGCCTCTGAAACATGGGGAAAAAGGCACTCGGGGTTTCTCTCCTCTTGGAAGGTGAGTCTTAGGATCGCTAGATAGCTTAAGTACGCTTCCCCTTCGAGGTGGAGCTAGATCTCATTGCTAGTAGGCTCGAGCTCGACTCACTTTGTGATGAGAGATCGTTCGCTAGCTGAACCCTGAACCACTTTGTTTGCTTCCGCAATAGATCTAGTGGCCACCAGGTTCACCATCAGATCCGCTGTTTGATATGGCGGGGTGGGGACCTCACAGTTGACATACTCCGCCATTTCTTCAGTTAAGCCCGCACAAAATTTTTGCTTTTGTTCTCCAAAATCCAACTTTTTGAAGACATTGGCTTTGAGTTGTAGGTCCCAAAACTTGTCTACATATTTGTGGATGGATTCATAGGGAGAGAGCTTCAAGCTTCGCCATTTGGTGAGTACTTTGTCTTTGGCATCGGTGGCCAAAAATTGCTTCATAATGGAAACTCTTAAAGCTTTCCATGTTCGTGGAGCTTCACCGTTGGCCCGTAGACTAGACCACCATTGTTTGGCGGATTTTTGAAAATGCATAGCTACATGGCGTAGCTTAGACGACTTTGTGAAGCCCTCAGCTCCGAACACCGCATCAAATTGTTGGATAAAGGCTAAGACTTTGTACGTAGCACCAAAGGTGCCATGGTAGGTAAGGAAAGAGATGCTCTTTCCTCCCTCTTTGAACTTCTTTAGCTTGGAAGACCTCTTCCATGTTGTCATGCAGCTCTGCTGCCATGAAGCTAAAAAGAGCACAGAAATGCAAGTTAAGCTTCTTTGAAGCCTACACATTTAATGGTCAATGATCAGGGCTTGTTAACAGGCCAAGTTTAATGATTAATGTATGCCAGATATGGCTTAAAAGGGCCAACAGATGCCTAAATGATTCCAAAAATGAGTATGCTGGAAATGAGCATGGATGGGAGATTATGATCTAGAACTATAGTGCTTGAAGTGCTCTACCGGCCTATCTTTACGGCTCATCGATTGTAGCTACGGTGAAGAAGTTATGGCAGTTCGAAGTTTGAGTCGATTGCAGATCCGTACCGGATTGGGAAACTGCAGCTGAGGGGATAGAATTGAAATGAATGCATGGGCTTGAAGTGTTCACTTTGTGGAGCACGTCGGTCTTTGCAGATCAGTGATCGGAGTTCCAGTAGCCAAGATATTGGCCGTTTAAGTTTCCTCGGGGGCAAATTCCGTGCCAGGTTGGTCGGCTCTGTTGGAGTGCCATATGGGAATTTTGGTCTCCTCAAAAGAGTTTGTATACATTCTATGTAGCTCGAGAGGTCTACAAGGATTTACGGCTTGTCAAGCAAAGTCCGGCTTGATCAAATAATACAGCTTGAGGCCGGTGACAGTTGTCGGCACTACTGATCTAGATAATTTTGCCATTATCTGAGAAGCTGATACAAGCAATTAACAACCGAGTGCAAAGGGAATGCCTTCCGGCAAGTGCAATTACCTATACGTGTATTTTAGAAGCATGTGGCATTATTCGAGACACTATAGACAGTAAAATTCACGAAGATATTGTTAGTCGAGGACTGTTGGAGGAAGATGTGGTGCTTGAAAAAAAATTATTTGATAATTACTTGCAGTAGAAAGTGCCTTGCCTGATAATGCATGCCAAATGTGATGTCTTCTACTTGCAAAGCATTGCCTTGGATCTATATTTATGCTAAATGGGATGACCTTGGGGAAAACCAGCCGCCCACTTCAATGGCCGCCCACTAAGGGCTGCCCACTTAATTAAAACAAGAGGCCTTATGTGTGTGAAGGGAGGGGAAAAACCAAGAAGATGGCGAGCAGACAAAGAGTGAGTGACGTAGGGAAAAAAAAGGGACTTGCGCTGGCCAAGAAACTGCTCCGATGGTGGCGAGTATGAAGTAAAAAACTCTCAGCACAATTGCGCAATGCTATTAAGCGCTGTTGTTGGCAAATTTCACGTTAGTCTGAGGCTCGGCCTGCCATATCACCAAGACAAATTTCCCGTGCCACGTCAGTCACGGCGCCATGACTACATGGTGGGGGAAAATTTTTGGAGGACTATTTTACGGTGGTTTTCAACAATGAGAAAAACGAGGGGATGGAAAGTCCAGGAGGGGAGGGAAGCAAGGTTCAGAGGAGGTGAGGGAAGCAAGGTTCAGAGGAGGTGAGGGTAAGCAAGGCGAGGTCTCTCTCTCTCTCTCTCTCTCTCTCTCTCTCTCTCTCTCTCTCTCTCTCTCTCTCTCTCTCTCTCTCCAATCAAAGCAAGGAGTTTCCTCTCCCATTCTTGGCCATAAGCTAGCAAGAGCTTGAGAAGCTTCCAAAGCAAAGAGAATAGGGTCTCTCTCTCTCTCTATCTATCTATCTCCAATCAAAGCAAGGAGTTTCCTCTCCCACTCTTGGCCATAAGCTAGCAAGAGCTTGAGAAGCTACCAAAGCAAAGAGAATAGGGTTATGAGAAGGGAAGTTCGGGAAGCTTGGAAGGTGAAAGAAGCAAGGCTCTCTCTCCCTCTCTCAGTCGTAATCAAGTGAAAGAAGGTAAGCAAGGCAAAGCGGGAGAAGAAGCAAGAACGAAGTCTCTCTCATCCTCAACCTTGACTTAGCTCAATAACGAGAAGGGTGCTTGGCAAGAGCAGATAAGCAGATCTTGGCAAGGGAAAGATAAGGCGAGAGAAGTTTAGCAAGAGCAGATGTCGGAGCTCGGCAAGCATTCAGGGAGTCTGGGGTTAAGTAGCAAGATAAGGGAGCGGTAAGGCAAGAAGGAGAGAGGGTAACCTCGCTCTACCTTTTTTGGGAATTACAAGGGCATCAAGCAGGGAATTGCACTAGATATGTACATCCTGATCAGCTTCAAATAGCTCTAATGGCAGGCATAAGTGAGAAATTTACAGTCATGATCTAATTTGAGAGCATTAAACTCTCCTAACACCATCAATGCCGTTAACGGCAAACATTTGTAATCGAATTTCACTTCGGCTAATCATTAGCATCTTAAAACATTCCGGTTGTCAATTTTTAAGCATTAAGGTGTTTTTAGAGTCTTTTGCTTTGTGTTTTGCATCTAGTGTCTTGCACCTCCCACAGCGACAGGCCCGGCACATGCCCCGGCTCAGGTTTCGAACACATAGCCCCGACATCTTTGGTGAACCCGACGCGAAATGAGTCGAGGTGGGAGGTTAAGATGGAGATGCCAGAACAGTTAAAACAGTTTATTAAAGATTCAATGCCAATGGATTTGATAAAGATCTAGCAGTTGCAGATTTGCCAAAAATGATGTAATTAGTTCAGGGATGTCTGCAAGAAGCAAAATTCGTGCAGTTAAAAAAGCAGATTGATGATGTTGTAGAGCCAACTTGATGTTGTTCAGGAGCAGTATTATATTTTTCAAGGATATGATCCAGAAGGTTTTATTGCATGATATGAAGCTGAGATGAAGAGCCAAAATGTTCCAGAAGATCGGATGATTGCAGCTTTTGAGGAGGTTGTAAACTCAAATTTTAAAAATCAGGTTCAAGAACTAGCAGAAGCATATCCCACACGGTGGGAGTATTTTGCAGAGGAATGTATTTACGAAAGCTCAAGGATTCTAGATCGGGAAATAAAGGAGATTATTGAACGAAGTAAGGTTGTCTTCCGTAAAGGTGAAGGGGATCATATGCAGATCCTCAACTATGATGAATTCTGGGAGCATATTTCTGCAAGAAGTAAAGCCAAAGAAAATGTTGAGCTGGAAGTAGCAAATTCAGTTCAAGAGGAGCTTATTTTGAGCAACGAAGAAAAGGTAAACGATGAATTTGATGCTGAAACAGGCTTATATGAATTTTTTTCAAAGATTGCTCGCATGGATTCTACCTCTAATAATGGTTCCAGTGAAGACATAGAATGTGCAGCAAGTGGTTCACAAGTTGTTGACCTTGACATGGGTTATTCTGAAAGAGTTTTTCAAGCAGATGAGCCTCTACAAGATATTACTAAAACTATTTGCACTATATCCGAGCAAGATAACATGTCTGCTACAAATGATTGCATAACTAAAGCTATTATATACACAGTAGACTAATGCAGCGACTAAGATTGTGGACCCAGCACAGGATGAGCCTGAGGATGTCAATGAACCTATGATTGCTATGTACAATATGCTTGCAAATGTTGCTATCACAAAAGAAAATTCTATAATTGGTGAATTTTTATCTAGATCTAAAGGAGATGTTTATGGCACTATAGAAGAGCTTTTTGATGCATATACCTCTTTAGAGGGGGGGCCAGATGAGCCTTTACAGTTCTATAAATGTATTGTTAAGTGCAAATGAGGAAGCAGAGGATGATATGCATGAGTATGAAGATTGCTCGGATCATGCTGATTGTGAACATATTATAGACAGAAATTTTACATCTATGCTTGTACATGGGCTGCATGAGGAGATAACTCCTACAGTTTTGATTAATGTTGAGACTTCCAAGAGTGATTTTCCCGAGGATGTCATGGATGAATATCTACAAGATAAAGCTATTTTTCATGATCAAGCTGAAATCCCAACAGGTGAAAATTCGTTTGATGATATAGGTCGAGAGACTCCAAAGGTTTTTCGTGATGGCTATGAAGCTAGAGGGGGTGATGATGCTAAATCATCCTTGATACAGCATAAAGTGCTCAAGGTTTTTCATTTGCTTGCACAATGTGCTAGAGGTGGCAGGATTTGGATGCTATTCCTATTGATGCTTATGTCAATGATGTCTTGGCTGCCAGTAAAAGGGAGTCAGATTTCTTTAATGCTTTCTGGTAACGAGCTTAAGTTGCCAACAGTTTACGGGATGTGGGTGCTGTACTATGCGTCAGGTGAAGCTCTAGTATATTGTGGAGCCCATCAATGCTATGTGATCTCGATGGTGTTTGATCTAGGAGATTCTAAGGATATTCATAAGTAGATTCAATATGGATGGATACTGATCAATATGCATAGTAATTGCGTGCTATTTGCACCAAGGGTAGCATATTTGAACCAAAAATGCTTGATGTTGATTGATACACGAAATGTATGCTCATATGGATATTATGATGCTCCAGTGTGTGGGAAATTCCTTATTATCCCATTTGATCCTAGCAGCTACTAAAGTGCAAGTTGCAGATACGGAGGATACCAGATGCCTGATGTAGCAGGCTGCATGATATAAGGTTTTGTTTTCTAGATTATGCTAATTCAGAAGAGTTTCTCATTATGCATTCAATAAGATTACATGACTGGCTTCCAACTGACTTCTTTGGACAATTGATGAAGTATCTTCACATCTTTTGAGTTGGTTCTTCTACTAGAACTTGAGGTAAAGGACTTGATGGCCATTCCATGTGTAGATAGAGTACGGAATACTTGAGCTTGACAGGGTTCCTTAAAGAGAGCTTAATTGTCAAGCCGTGTGCATCATTAACTGGAGAACTTGTGTCTGGCGGGGTTCACTAAACAGGTTATCCATAATTGAATGCTTTGCAGATACGACAGATACAGTTCAAAGATTTTTGATGGGCAGCTACCTAATGATTAAGCTACAACATTGATGATAGGGTATAAGACTTATTTTAGTTTTCATATGTTTACCAGTTAAAGTGAGTTTGATGATGGAAAGATCTCAAGGTACCTAAAGAAGATGCATATTGAAGTGTAGTTGGCACAGACCGGAGGCTGTGTAGGTTCAGAGGGGGTGGATGCCTTGCAGCTCCGCTGCCATCAAGAGAAAAATAGCAAAGAAATGCAAGCTAAGCTTCTTTAAAGCCTACACATTTAATGGTCAGTGATCCGGGCTTGTTAACTTGCCAAGTTTAATGATTAATCTATGCCAGATACGACTTAAAAGGGCCAATAGATGCCTTAATGATGCCAAAAATGATTATTCTTGAAATGAGCATGGATGGGAGATTATGATCTAGAACTGCAGTGCTTGAAGTGCTCTACTAGCTTGTCTTTACGGCTCATCGATTGGAGCTATGATGAAGAAGTTATGGCAGTTAGAAGGTTGAGTCGATTGTAGATCCGTACCAAATTAGGCAACTGCAGCTGAGAAGACAGAATTGAAATGAATGCATGGGCTTGAAGTTTTCACTTTGTGGAGCACTTCGGTCTTTTCAGATGAGTGATCGGAGTTTCGGTAGCCAAGATATTGGCCGTTTAAGTTTCCCCGGGGGCGAGTTCCGTGCCAGGTCGATCGGCTCGGTCGGAGTGCCATATGGGAATTTTGGCCTCCTCAACAGGGTTTGTATGAGATCTATGCAGCTTGAGAGGTCTACAAGGATTTATGGCTCATCAGGCAAAGTCCAGCTTAATCAAATAATACGGCTTGAGGCCGGTGACAATTGCCGACACTACTGAGCTGGATAATTTTGGCATTATCTGAGAAGCTGATACAAGCAATTAACAACAAGTGCAATCACCTATATGTGTATCTTAGAAGCATGTGGCATTATTCGAGACGCTATGGATAGTAAAATTCACGAAGATATTCTTAGTCAAGCACTATTGGAGGAAGGTGTCGTGCTTGGCAAAAAAAAATTGATAATCACTTGCAGTACCTTTCCCGATAATGCATGCCAAATGTGATGTCTTCTACTTGCAAAAAATTGCCTTGGATCGATATGTATGCTAAATGGGGTGACCTTGGGGAAAACCGGCCGCCCACTTCAATGGCCGCCCACTTGATTAAAATAAGAGGCCTTATGTGTGTGAAGGGAGGGGAAAAACCAAGAAGATGGCAGGAAGACAGAGAGCGAGTGACGTAGGGAAAAAAGAGGGACTTGCGCTCGCCAAGAGATTGCTCGGATGGTGGCGAGCATAAAGCACAAAACTCTCAACACGGCGGCACAATGCTATTCGGCACTGCTTTCGACGAATATTGTGTTGTGGTCTGAGGCTCGGTCTGCCACGTCACCAAGCCGAATTTCTAGTGCCACGACAGTCAGGGCGCCGTGACTGCATGGTGGGGGCAAAATTTTGGAGGGCTATTTTAGGGTGGTTTTCAGCAACGAGAAAAAGGAGGAGAAGGAAAGGCGAGGATGGGACAGAAGCAAGGTTCAGAGGAGGTGAGGGTAAGCAAGGTGATCTCTCTCACTCTCTCTCTCTCTCTCTCTCTCTCTCTCTCCTCTCTCTCTCTCTCTCTCTCTCTCTCTCTCTCTCTCTCTCTCTCTGTGTGTGTGTGTGTGTGTGTGTGTGTGTGTGTGTGTGTGTGTGTGTGTGTGTGTGTGTGTGTGTGTGTGTGTGTGTGTGTGTGTGTGTGTGTGTGTGTGTGTGTGTGTGTGTGTGTGTGTGTGTGTGTGTGTGTGTGTGTGTGTGTGTGTGTGTGTGTGTGTGTGTGTCGATCTCGATCTCCAATCAAAGCAAGGATTTTCCTCTGCCTCTCTCGGCCATAAGCAAGCAAGATCTTGAGAAGCTACCAAAGCAAAGAGAATAGGGTTATGAGAAGGGAAGTTCGGGAAGCTTGGAAGGTGAAAGAAGCAAGGCTCTCTCTCCCTCTCTCAGTCGTAATCAAGTGAAAGAAGGTAAGCAAGGCAAAGCGGGAGAAGAAGCAAGAACGAAGTCTCTCTCATCCTCGACCTTGACTTAGCTCAATAACAAGAAGGGTGCTTGGCAAGAGCAGATAAGCAGATCTTGGCAAGGGAAAGATAAGGCGAGAGAAGTTTGGCAAGAGCAAATGTCGGAGCTCGGCAAGCATTCAGGGAGTCTGGGGTTAAGTAGCAAGATAAGGGAGCGGTAAGGCAAGAAGGAGAGAGGGTAACCTCGCTATACCATAATTGGGAATTACAAGGGCATCAAGCAAGGAATTTCACTAGATATGTACGTCCTGATCAGCTTCAAATGGCTCTAATGACAGGCATAAGTGAGAAATTTATAGTCATGATCTAATTTTAGAGCATTAAACTCTCCTAACACCATCAATACCGTTAATGGCAAACATTTGTAATCGAATTTCACTTCGGCTCATCATTAGCATCTTAAAACATTTCGGTTGTCAATTTTTAAACATTTAAGGTGTTTTCAGAGTCTTTTGCTTTGTGTTTTTCATCTAGTCTCTTGCACCTCCCACAGCCAGAGGCCCGACGCGTGCCCGCCGGCTCACGTTTCGAACACATATCCCCCGACATCTTCGTTGAACCCGACGCGAAACGAGCCGGGGGTGGGAGGTTAAGATGGAGATGCCAGAACAGTTAAAGCACTTTATTGAAGATTTCAGTGCCAATGGATTTGATAAAAATCTAGCAGTTGCAGATTTGACAAGATGATGGAATTAGTTCAGGGATGTCTGTAGGAAGCGAAAGTTGTGCAGTTAAAAAAGCAGATTGATGATGTTGTAGAGCTAGCACTTGATGTTGTTCGGGAGCAGTATTATATTTTTCAAGGATATGATCCAGAAGGTTTTATTGCATGTTATGAAGCTAAGATGAAGAGCCAAAATGTTCCAGAAGATCGGATGATTGCAGCTTTTGAGGAGGTTGTAAACTCAGATTTTAAAAAGCAGGTTCAAGAACTGGCACAAGCATATCCCACATGGTGGGAGTATTTTGCAAAGAAATTTGCACTATAACGGAGCAAGATAACATGTCTGCTACAAATGATTGCATAACTAAAGCTATTATATACACATTAGCTAATGCAATGACCAAGATTATGGATCCAGCACAGGATGAGTCTGAGGATGTCAATGAACCTATGATTGCTACTGACAATATGCTTGCAGATGTTGCTATCACAAAAGAGGATGCTATAATCGGTGAATTTTTATCTAGATCTGAAGGAGATGTTTATGGCAGTATAGAAGAGCTTTCTGATGTGTATACCTCTTCAAGGGGGGTGCCAGATAAGCCTTTACAGTTCTATAATGTATTGCTAAGTGCAGATGAGGAAGCAGAGGACGATATGGATGAGTATGAAGATTGCTCGGAGCATGCTGATTGTGAACAGATTATAGATAGGGATTTTACATCTATGCTTGTACATGGGCTTCATGAGGAGATAACTCCTATAGTTTTGATTAATATTGAGACTTCCAAGGGTGATTTTCACAAGGATGTTATGGATGAATATCTATAGGATAAAGTTGTTTTTCATGATCAAGTTGAAATCCCAACATGTGAAAATTTGTCTGATGATACAGGTCGAGAGACTCCAAAGGTTTTTCGTGATGTCTACGAAGCTAGAGGGGTTGATGATGCTAAATCATCCTTGATACAACATAATGTGCTCAAGGTTTTTCATTTGCTTGCACAATGTGCCAGATGTGGCTGGATTTGGATGCTATTCCTATTGATGCTTATGTCAGTGATGTCTTCGCTGCCAGTAAAAGGGAGTCAGGTTTCTTTAATGCTTTCTGGTAACGGTGTCAGGAGTTTTTTTGAGCAATGGATTGCGCATATGTGCATACACATGCATGGTGCATCGAATAAAGGATTACCCAATTTCCATGGCCAGGTGGTTACGTGGGGCCCACGTGTGTACAGGTAGGACAGGGTTTACATAGTGCAGCGATTTTCACTATTATCAGTACCAATGTGTTTTTTCTACAATAAGGAGGAGTTGGTAGTGCGTAAAACTTCTTGAGGAAGCTATCCGCGGGCCGACGACATGAGGTAAGCAGGTGCGTAAAATGGCATCGAGTGGCGTCAGGAGGTCGAACGGGGTCAATACTTGCACGCGGAGAAGTATGGACACGACGTGGGTGTTTTCTTGTGATACTTATGCAAAAAGGTCATCATGAGGACCACTTTTTGGGGCCACTTCACGTGGTTTCGGGATGCATTATTGGGAAAAACTGAGTGCCAGGTGTGCGGATGATGCAAAAAAGGTGACAACTATGCACTGCGAGGTCAGTTTTTGGCCTGTTCGGGGTCCGTTTGAGGTCATCTAAAAGGCCACGGGTGCCCAACTAATAAAGCTAAGTGTGGGAAGTGAAAAAAGAGAGAGAAGACCAGAAAAAACGTGGAGAAGAGAGGAGGAACAACCGCGGGTGTGTTTTTGGGGTTTTTGGAGCCTGTTTTGGTCGTAAACTGCTCATCCGATGTCAAATTTGAGCACTTTGACATTGTAGACTGGGGTTTTGGGCCGTTCCGGACGCGATGGCGCTGTCCATTTTGCCAACTTCTTCACTCTTTTTCTGCTGTTTTGGCTGTGTAAGTTTCTCCTATGAGCGAAGCTTCTGCTCCAATTTGTGATTGTATCTGGTATCTTTTACCCATATTGTGTGAGCTATTTGCCCCATTGGTGTTGGCCCAAGCTCAATTGTATCTAAACATCAGAAATTCTCCTCTTTTGAGCTGAGTTTTTAGGGTGTGTGTGTGTGTGTGTGTGTCTGTGTGGAGTGGGCAAGTGGATAGTCTCTCTCCTCTCACTCCAGAAGTGTGTTCCCTGTCTTGGCCAGGTGTGTTGTGTAAGCCGAGTGCTGCCCCATAGTGTGTGTGTGTGTGTGTGTATCATTCCAAGAGTGTGTGTCGGGTCGTTATAGAGGCGTTGTGTGTGTTTTCATCCCGCTCACATTCTTTTGGTGCCCCCACTGAGGAACTTCTTCGAGTACCTTCTGCTTCGAGCTTCAAGCTTCGAGATTCGGGGCTACAGGTTATAGGTTACAGGGACAGGTACAGGTATAGGTGATTCACACATGTACAGGTAGCTGGAGTATAGTGATATACTAGCAGTGATGTCACTTGCAGTTGTTATGGGTATGCATCACTTGGCGCCTATTTGAGCGCATTGTCTGCTGGATTGTACGTTACTTGTGGAAACTGCCATTGTACGCATTTGTGGAGCCATATATGGTTTTATTTGGCAGTCCTAGCCATTTCTGAGACTTGGTTTGGAAGATAGTCATTTCTGAGACTTGACTATACTCGATTTGCATTAGCTTTCGTGTGAGGGTCGATAGCGTGAGGTTTTATTGAGCTAGGGGATTCTCAAATGTGGAGATCCTTTCGGTGATACAGGTAGTTGGAGCACCCTTTTCGTGACCTCGCCATAGGCTATGTACTAGTGAGTCCTATTTGATGCTCGGGTTCTATTGTTGAAAGTTTATGCATACATATATAGTCTATATTTTGGGTTCACACTGCTCTACTTCTGGGGAAACTCTGCCAAAATTTTTCCAAGTTATGATGGCTGGTTTTTTGGTATTTTGAGCCATTTATGTTGTTATGTTGTTGAAATTTGGGCAAAAATCAGAGGATAAGTCAGGTGTGCCTTCTTGGGAGCTTCATGGTTGGCTTTAATGGATGATCAAAATGGCCCTCAGTTCACTCCTTTTCATTTAACTCAAAGAATCCAGATTAATGTTCATGTGTCTAGGAAGATCTTCTTCCAGCAGCGCATAGTCTTTATGTTTGGGCCAAGAAGATTGAGAGAGATCCTGGAATGTCCTTTGCCTGTTGTCATTCCGATGATTAACTATGAAAACTCATTTGATATGCATGTGTTTGTCCTTATCTAAATTTGAGCTCCATTGAAGTTTCTGGGGATTGGGTAGTGAGAAGTTTTGGGTTCTTGCACGTGTGTTCAAAGGGGTTCTCAAAGCATTATAACTTGGGTAGCCATGGCTTTCTCTTATCCGGAGTTTCATGGAAGAAGTGATGAAGATGTGGAAGAATTTTTGGAAAAGATGGAGGTTGCCTGCATTAGCAACCAGATTCATGACCCTGCGCAGATGTTATGCCTTCTCCAAATTTTTTTGAAGAGTGATGCACGAGTTTGGTCTAAAGTATTTGAAGAGGAGTTGCGTGTGGTTGATCCACCTGTAAGGTTGAGTTGGGACAATCTACGACATGGGTTGCAAGTGGAGTTTGTGAAGATAGAAGATCCTGACAAAGTGTGGCAAGAAGTACAGGCTTTGGTGCAAAAGGAAGGTGAGCCAGTAGATGCGTACATACGTAAGTTTTCATTGGCATGGGAGCGAATGTGCAAGGCCTTAGCACCACAGGTACCCCCGCCTGACATGATGAAGAAGGACAGGTTCTTGGCTGGTCTTTGGGAGAATATATGTTGGAGAGTGGAGCTAAATAAGCCTAGGACATATGAAGATGCACTAGAGGTAGCAAGGAACAAAGAGTGGAAGTTGAGGAAAATGAGCCAGTTAGGGGTGGAGTCTTTGCCCATGAGGTCTGAATTTCGGCCTCTAGAGTCTTTACAAGGTCGCATGCCAGGGGTTCATCACGAACCAGTGGTTCCTGTTACTACTCAGGTTATGCCAGCAGTGGTCACTACAGCAATGCAAGATGATGGGCTAAGGCAAGACATGAGGCAAATGGTAGATTTAATGAAGAATCTCAGCCTAAACATGCTAGGTCAAGTGGGAAATAATCAAGGTCGAGGGAGGTTTGAATCAGCTAGGAGGTGAAGAAAGGCCTAGGAATGGTGTTGGACAAAGCAATGGTAGGTTTTGGAGGCAGACGCCCACATGTTATAATTGTGGAGAGTTGGGTCACATCAGCCCGCAATGTGATAAGCCACCAAGGATGGGGGGAGACATGTATCCATTTCCAAGACAGGTGCTAACTAGGTCAAATGATTATGGCATCAAAATTAAGAGAGACGAAGGAACCAGTGGACTGACCCAGGAGGAAAAGGGAAAGACAAAAGTGCTAAGTGTAGTCACCTTGGAGAAGGCATCAAAGCTAGAGGATACATTATTGATGCCTATTGGGAAGAGGACCACAGAGGATAAGGAAGGAAGAAGTGCCCCAGGTCCTAGTAAGAAGAAAGGAAAGAGCCATGAAGGCGAGGATGTCAAGGCCAAGAGGAAAAGGAGAGCTCGTCGAAAATTTCATGTTTCAGATTTTCCACTAGGGGATGGGCAATTAAGCTATGACTTGAAGGAGGATCTGACGAGCAGGAAGGCAGATGTTACTTTTGGGCAGCTTATAGAGATGGTGCCTAAGCTAAAGCGACAGTGGAAGAGGATGGTTAACCCAATGGAGAAAGAGCCAAAGAGAGGTTCAGTAAAGGTGTTGGCAATGGATGAGCTACCAGACATTTGTCTAGTAGTAGATGTGTGGCATAAAAGGAAAAATTTGGGAAAAGGTTATGTGGATGGCGGAGCCCAAATATGCGTCATAACACACTCATGCGTTGAGAAGATGGGTCTCACAGTGGCTGGGGTGTCAGGTTTTCGGATCAGATTGGCAAACCATCAAAAAGTAAAATGCTTGGGTGTTGTAAAGAGCTTAGAAGTGGAGGCATATGATGCAAAGGCAGTGGTTGATTTTCATGTGATTCCAGCGGGGTTGGGAGCATATCCTATTATACTGGGCAGACCATGGTTACGTGCAGTGGGAGCTGTTCAAGATTGGCGACATGGTACGATTAGCCTCTATGGAAAGACTGGTACCAAGAAGCTTTATAATATGGACACAAGAAAACGATTAGAGGAGCTTTATGAAGATGAGGATGAGTCTAGTGATGAAGACTCTTCCACGGTGACAGATGAGGACAGTGATAGCACTACCAGCAGTGATGAGGATGCTGATGTTGCATTTCTTTTGATGGAAAAAGAAATCCAGGAGTTTGGTTTAGTTGCATTTGCGAATGAGGTTGAAGATGAAAGTGAAGGGCCTTATGAAGTGATTGAAGGGTTGATGCAAACCAAGGTTGAGTTGTCAAAGAAGCAGGAATTGATGACACAAATGATCAGTGGAGACCTCTCAGCTATGAAGAAGGATATATATTTGCACATGCTGGCTAGTTTTCCTGATTTGTTCATTACTTCATATGAAGAGATCAGAGGGTTCAAGGGCGAAGATATGCATATAGAGCTGAAAGAAGGTGCTAAGCCAGTGCGGCAAAGGCTAAGAAGGATGGGTCAAGAGCAAATGGAAGCCTTGTGAGAAGAGGTGGACAAGTTGTTGAAGGCAGGGTTCATAGTCCCAGTGGAGACCACAGAATGGGTGACTCCAGTTGTAGTCAGTCCAAAGAAGGATGGGAAGTGGAGAATTTGTGTAGATTTTAAACCCTTAAACGCAGCCACTAAGAAGAACTCATATCCTCTTCCATTCATCGATCAGATCTTGGATTCAGTGGCAGGTTATGAGAGGTACAGTGTGTGTGATGGTTTTTCAGGCTATTTTCAATTGAAGATTGCTCTTAAAGACCGCACAAAGACCACTTTTATTACGCCATGGGGCTACTATTGCTACACAGTATTGCCATTTGGGTTGTCAAATGGACCTTCCTTCTATCAAGAGAGAGAAAATTGGGTATTGGAACCATTCATTGGTAGTTGTGTTAAAGCTTTTATGGATGACTTCTGTGTTTATAGCAGTAGGGCTGAACACCAAAAGAAGCTGCAGATGGTATTGGCTCGATATGATGAATGTGGAGGACAACTAAATCCAAAGAAATGTCATCTAGCACAGCCAAGGGTGAAAT
Source organism: Adiantum capillus-veneris (assembly GCF_014529385.1). Lineage (NCBI taxonomy): Eukaryota > Viridiplantae > Streptophyta > Polypodiopsida > Polypodiales > Pteridaceae > Adiantum > Adiantum capillus-veneris. The sequence goes on along the minus strand of NC_140952.1, from coordinate 75,926,028 downwards.
TATTGGGCCACATGGTGTCAGAAAATGGCATTGAGGCTGATCCAGACAAGGTTAAGTCTATTATTCTTCTTCCATCACCTACGAGTACGAAGCAATTGGCAACCTTTATACACAAAGTGAAGTACATGGCAAGGTTTATTCCATTGTCTTCTCAGATTCTTTATCCATTACAACAAGTGGCAAAGCATGATCCATTGCAATGGGATGACAAGTGTGAAGAAGTGTTTCAAGAGGTGAAAGAGGTGTTAGGGGGGTTGTCAGCCATGCAGGCTCCTGATTGGGAGAAAGTTTTTTATGTAAATCCCTCAGTAGGGGATGATGCCATTGGAGCCATGCTATTGCAAAAGGGGAAGGGCAGCCATTATATGAGGCCAGTGTATTGTGCAAGCCGAGTGAAGTTGGTAGCGGAGAGAAAGTTCTCAGAAGTAGAGCTAGTGATGGCCAATGTAATATTTGCTTGTCGACGATTTCGTCATTACTTGCTACCACGGCCTTTTGTTTTCTTGATGAGCTATGCCTTTTTGCCACAGTTAATTAATGGTACTAACATGTCAAATGTGGTGAAGAAATGGGTAATTGAGCTGCAAGAGTTTGAGTTCTCTTTTCTAGTGGAAGATAGTACAAGGGCTACCCTAGCTGATTTGTTAACGTACAAGGAGAATCCCCTTATTGTTAAGGAAGAGGTGGTGAGAAAGGTAGTTGAAGAAGTGCCACAGATCAGCAATGCACATGTGTTGTTCCTTGATGGTTCATACAGAAAGAGACATGATGCAGCTTCAGGGGGTATAGCACTTTATGATCCAGAGGGGAAGCTAGTATGCAAGAGAGGGTTCAAATTGGATGCTCATAGTAACAATGAGGCTGAATATGCTACTCTGGAAGCCAAATTACACATTTTTTTGAAGCATGGGGTTCGAAGGTTGAGCATAAAAGGTGATGCCTTGTTAGTGGTGAAGCAAGTGTTGGGTGTGTGGAAGAGAAAGAACACCTCATTGAAGGAAATGTGCTTCAGAATTAAAGGCCTGTTAAAAAAGTTCGTAGCATGGATCATCAGACACATTGAACGTGCTCTAAATGGAGAGGCACATGAAGCAGCTCAAGGCATGATTGGGGAGCTATTTGTGTTGAGGACCACTTTACCTCTTTATCATGGCCGGGAAAGTTTGGCTCAAGAAGAGGAGTTTTTGCTAACAGGAATCATTCCAAAGGAGATTCAGAAGTCTAAGAAGTATGGCTTTGTGCATAGAGCATACAGGTACAAATTGATTGGTGATGTCTTACACATGAAAGGGGCTGATCTCGTGTTGAGACGTGTACCTTGGCGAGAGGAGCTTTATAGAGTGTTGGAAGAGAATCACGAAGGCGCATGTGGTGGCCATTTTGCTCTAAAGATCACCTTGCATAAGATTTTGCAAGAGGGGTATGTATGGCCTAGTTTGCACAAGGATGTTCACCATTGGTGTAGGTCTTGCAATAGGTGTCAATCATTTGGGAAGAGAGTGTTGAAGCCAAAGCTACGAAAAACCATTATGGCGTTTGATGTGTTTGAAAAGTGCGGGATTGATGCAATAGGCCCGTTACCTATCACAAGCAGGGGCAAAAGCTATATCTTGACAACAGTGGACTATCTCTCTAGATGGGCGGAGGCTATAGCAGTAAAACAGATCACTGCAAAGGATGTGGCAAAATTTGTGTATGATGAAATATGTTGCAAGTTTGGGGTGCCATTAGAGCTACTTTCAGATAAGGGGCCAAGATTTAGAGCTAAACTGCTAGACTTCTTATGCACAAAGATGAATATTAGGCACCAGCATACCACTCCTTATTACCCGCAATGTAATGGCTTAAATGAAAGATTCAATGGTGAGTTGGTACAAATTCTTTCTAAAGTGACAGAGCACCAAGGAAAGAATTGGGATTTGGAATTGCCTAGTGCATTATGGGCTTACCGTACTTCGGTGAAGACAGGTACAAGGTTTAATCCATTTCATTTGGTGTATGGAAAGGAAGCACTATTGCCTGTGGAGGTAGAGTTGCCTGCGGTCAAGATGTTAGAGAAGTTTCTTGGGCCGCCTAGTGATGCATTCGAAGAGAGGCTCTTACAGCTACAAGAGGTTCAGCTGGATAGGATGAGCGCATTGGAGCATTATGGGCAGATGCAGGATACGGCTTTGGCAAAGATAAATGAAAAGGTCAAAAGTAAGGGTATCAAGAAGCATGACTTAGTTTTGCGTTACAACAGTAAGCTGGACAACACCTTCCAAAAGAAGTTTCAGATTAAGTGGGAAGGCCCTTTCAAGGTAGTGGAGTGTTTTCCAAATGGTACATATCAGTTGGCTAACCTGGATGGGATTCTACATAAGTCAAGGGTAAATGGATTGCGTCTTAAATTATATCATGCAAGGTTAATGATGGTAGAGCAAGATGAGTTGTCTGTGGAGCAAGCAATGTTGGTGAAGGATGAGGAGACTTGTGATGCGGCGAGTCTCATATCTCTCTTTGCTGTTGCTGATCATGAATGATCTAGCAGGCTAGGGGATGGGCAAATTATGTCAGGAGTTGGGATTGCGCATATGTACATACACATGCATGGTGCATCGAATAAAGGATTACCCAATTTCCATAGCCAGGTGGTTACGTGGGGCCCACGTGTGTACAGGTAGGACAGGGTGTACATAGTGCAGCGATTTTCACTATTATCAGTACCAATGTGTTTTTTCTACAATAAGGAGGAGTTGGTAGCGCGTAAAAATTCTCGAGGAAGCTATCCGCGGGCCGACGACATGAGGTAAGCAGGTGCATCAGATGGCATCGAGTGGCGTCAGGAGGTCGAACGGGGTCAATACTTGCACGCGGAGAAGTATGGACACGACGTGGGTGTTTTCTTGTGATACTTATGCAAAAAGGTCATCATGAGGACCACTTTTTGGGTCCACTTCACGTGGTTGTGGAATGCATTATTGGGAAAAACTGAGGTCCGTTTGAGGTCATCTAAAAGGCCACGGGTGCCCAACTAATAAAGCTAAGTGTGGGAAGTGAAAAAAGAGAGAGAAGACCAGAAAAAACGTGGAGAAGAGAGGAGGAACAGCCGCAGGTGTGTTTTTGGGGTTTTTGGAGCCTATTTTGGTCATAAACTGCTCATCCGATGTCGGATTTGAGCACTTTGACATTGCAGAGTGGGGTTTTGGGCCATTCCGGACGCGATGGCGCTGTCCAGTTTTCCAAATTCTTCACTCTTTTTCTGTTGTTTTGGCTGTGTAAGTTTCTCCTATGAGCGAAGCTTCTGCTCCAATTTGTGATTGTATCTGGTATCTTTTACCCATATTGTGTGAGCTATTTGCCCCATTGGTGTTGGCCCAAGCTCAATTGTATCTAAGCATCATAAATTCTCCTCTTTTGAGCTGAGTTTTTAGGATGTGTGTGTGTGTGTGTGTGTGTGTGTGTGTCTGTGTGGAGTGGGCAAGTGGATAGTCTCTCTCCTCTCAGTCCAGAAGTGTGTTCCCTGTCTCGGCCAGGTGTGTTGTGTAAGCCGAGTGGTGACCCATAGTGTGTGTGTGTATCATTCCAAGAGTGTGTGTCGGGTCGTTATAGAGGTGTTGTGTGTGTTTTCATCCCGCTCACAACGGCTTAAGTTGCCAACAGTTTACGGGATGTGGGTGTTGAACTATGCTTCAGGTGAAGCTCTAGTATATTGCGGAGCCCATCAATGCTATGTGATCTCGATGGTGTTTGATCCAGGAGATTCTAAGGATATTCATAATAAGATTCAATATGGATGGATATTGATCAGTATGCATAGTAATTGCATGCTATTTGCACCAAGGGTAGCATATTTGAACCAGAAATGCTTGATGTTGATTGATACAGGAAATGTATGCTCATGTGGATATTATGATTCTCCAGTGTGTGGGCAATTCCTTATTATCCCATTTGATCCTGGGGGCTACTAAAGTGCAAGTTGCAGATACGGAGGATACCAGATGCCTGATGTAGCAGGCTGCATGATACAAGGCTTTGTTTTTCAAGATTATGCTAAGTCAGAAGAGTTTCTCGTTATGCATTCAATAAGATTACATGACTGGCTTCCAACTGACTTCTTTGGACAATTGATGAAGTATCTTCACATCTTTTGAGTCCGTTCTGCTACCAAAACTTGAGGTAAAGGACTTGACGGCCATTCCGTGTGCAGACAGAGTAAGGCATACTTGAGCTTGACAGGGTTCCTTAAAGCGAGCTTAATGGTCAAGCCGTGTGGATCATTAACTGGAGCACTTGAGTCTGGCGGGGTTCACTAAACAGGTTATCCATAATTGAATGCTTTGCAGATACGACAGATACGATTCAAAGATTTTTGATGGGCAGCTACCTAATGATTAAGCTAGAACGTTGATGATAGGGTATAGGCCTTATTTGAGTTTTCATATGTTTATCAGTTACATGAGTCTGATGATGGAAAGAGCTCAAGGTACCTAAAGAAGATGCAGATTGAAGTGTAGTTGGCACAGATCGGAGGCTATGCAGGTTCAGAGGGGGAGAATGTCATGCAGCTCTATTGCCATGAAGAGAAAAAGAGCAGAGAAATGCAAGCTAATCTTCTTTGAAGCTTACACATATAATGGTCAGTGATCAGGGCTTGTTAACAAGCCAAGTTTAATGATTAATGTATGCCAGATACGGCTTAAAAGGGCCAACAAATGCCTTAATGATGCCCAAAATGAGTATTCTTGAAATGAGCATGGATGGGAGATTATGATCTAGAAATGTATTGGTTGAAATGCTCTACCGGCCTGTCTTTACGGCTCATTGGTTGGAGATAGGGTGAAGAAGTTATGGCACTTCGAAGTTTGAGTCCATTGCAGATCCGTACCGGATTGGGCAACTGCAGCTGAGGGGAGAGAATTGAAATGAATGCATGGGCTTGAAGTGTTCACTTTGTCGAGCATGTCGGTCTTTTCAGATCAGTGATTGGAGTTCCAGTAGCCAAGATATTGGCCATTTAAGTTTTCCCGGGGGCCAGTTCCGTGCCAGGTCAATCGGCTCGATCGAAGTGCCATATGGGAATTTTGGCCTCCTCATTAGGGTTTGTATGCGTTCTATGCAGTTTGAGAGGTCTACAAGGATTTACGGCTCGTCAGGCAGAGTCTGGCTTAATCAAATAATACGGCTTGAGGACGCTGACAGTTGCCGACACTACTGAGCTGGATAATTTTGGCATTATCTGAGAAACTGATACAAGAAATTAACAACCGAGTTCAAAGGGAATGCCTTCCGACAAGTGCAATCACATATACGTGTATCTTAGAATCATGTGGCATTATTCGAGACGCTATGGATAGTAAAATTCACGAAGATATTGTTAGTCAAGCACTGTTGGAGGAAGGTGTCATGCTTGGCAAAAACAAATTTGATAATCACTTGCAGTACCTTTCCCGATAATGCATGCCAAATGTGATGTCTTCTACTTGCAAAGCATTGCCTTGGATCGATATGTATGCTAAATGGGGTGACCTTGGGGAGAACCGGCTGCCCACTTCAATGGCCGCCCACTAAGGGCCACCCTCTTGATTAAAATAAGAGGCCTTATGTGTGTGAAGGGAGGGGAAAAACCAAGGAGATGGAGGGCAGACAGAGAGTGAGTGACGCAGGGAAAAAAGAGGGACTCATGCTGGCCAAGAGACTGCTCAGATGGTGGCAAGCATGAAGCAGAAAACTCTCAGCACGGCGGTGCAACGCTATTCGGCACTGCTGTCGATGAATTTTGCGCTGGTTTGAGGCTCGGCCTACCACGTCACCAAGACAAATTTCCCGCACCATGTCACTCACGGCGCCATGACTGCATGGTGGGGGAAAAAATTTGGAGGGCTATTTTAGTGTGGTTTTCAACAACGAGAAAAAGGAGGAGAAGGAAAGGCGAGGAGGCGAGGGAAGCAAGGTTCAGAGGAGGTGAGGGTAAGAACGGTGATCTCTCTCTCTCTCTCTCTCTCTCTCTCTCTCTCTCTCTCTCTCTCTCTCTCTCTCTCTCTCTCTCTCTCTCTCTCTCTCTCTCTCTCTCTCTCTCTCTCTCTCTCTCTCTCCAATCAAAGCAAGGAGTTTCCTCTCCCTCTCTCGGCCATAAGCAAGCAAGAGCTTGAGAAGCTACCAAAGCAAAGAGAAGGGAATTTCGGGAAGCTTGGAAGGTGAAAGAAGCAAGGCTCTCTCTCCCTCTCTCGGCCATAATCAAGTGAAAGAAGGTAAGCAAGGCAAAGCGGGAGAAGAAGCAAGAACGAAGTCTCTCTCGTCCTCGACCTCGACTTTAAGGTTCAGTCCGTTAAGACTTCCAAAATGCTAAGGTTGTGTCCAAAGGTCAAACATTAGGGAAATTGGATGCTTTGTGTGTTTTCTAAAATTCTTCATGCATCCCTACATAGGAGGGGGCGAGCCTTGCAAGTAGGGGATGAGAGATAAAAACACACACACACACAAGCTCCCTTTACACAAAGGGAATGAGGGACACATGTCAGCTCCCTAGCACAAATGCCCACAAGGTGTACTCAAATCCTATTGGATGGCCTTGGAGGTGGACCAATGAGAATCTAGTTTATTTAATTTAAAAACACTTTATAAAAGAACCAATGGGAATTAAAATCTCTAGAAGACTATTGGACAGTCTCCCAAGGGGTCCAATGAGCATTTAGCAGCCCAATGGCTTGCCTGATTCCTATTGGCCAGGAGGCAAAGGGGTCCAATGAGAGTTTAGCTGCATTTATTAATTACGTAAAGCTCTCACAAAAGGGGAAAGGGGGAGATTTGCCTACAGATCATCCACATCATAGATTTGTTGCCATAGAGCCATCTATTCTTGTAGAGACACAATCACATTCCCCAATCATAAAGCGGATAGATATGGCTTGTGAGACATTGTCACATCAAGTTCCTATAGACCATGTTGAAGAGACCACAATAGAGGCCACACCATAGACATCAGATCCATAGGAGCCTAGTTTAGCCTCTACACCCCAGCAGTGCTACTTTAGCAGGGCACACAAGATATTCTAGCCATAGCTCAACTCATAGAGCTTACCATAGGACTAGACACTTTTATGTGCAAGGTAGAGAGATTCATGATAGATGTTTGTCTAGTGATGACACACTTGTGTGGATAGCAAGTCATAGAGCACATGATGGTGCATCACAGGGATGGCTAGCTTCTAGACGGCCCCTAGAGGCACATGGATTTTATGAGGGACATACACAGGTTTGGGTTCCTAGAGGTTGCATAGTAGCACACCCTACAATGAGCCCTCATAGTTCTTTTACACTTCCTAGAGCAGATACGCTACATCAGACGTGTCCAACAGGGAGACCATGACTGGATACAAAATGTTCCCGTCTACAACAGTGGACATCTACTATGAGACATTCTAGACCTAGAGTTAGATGAGCTAGACATTCACGACCACATGTGAGGAGAGCTCAATATACATTCATAGAGACATCGTGGACATTGAATATTTGGCTACCAAAGTGTTAGGCCAAGGGCAAGGCCAAGGGCCAGGACGGACATGCGGTCAAGGGGCGCTATATTTAGGGGCTAGGAGTCTATATATGGCACGGTTGGGTGGAGAGTTGCATGGTCCAGTCCCCCGCGGTCTTACATTGGTATCAGAGCTCAGGGGAGAAGGGGGAGGAAGAAAGAGGCATGGAGGCCATGGATCTTCGTTCTCTCTCTCTCTCTCTCTCTCTCTCTCTCTCTCTCTCTCTCTCTCTCTCTCTCTCTCTCTCTCTCTCTCTCTCTCTCTCTCTCTCTCTCTCTCTCTCTCTCTCTTTGCGGTTCATGGAAGCTCGCCCTCCTTTCGGTGAAGAAGGAGCAGCATGGCAGAGTCCTTTCATGGATGCATGGCAAGGTCGTGCTGCAAGAAGGACATGGCAGAGAGGGAAAGCAAAGGAAGGCATGGCTCTTTGGCTTTTCTCTCTCTCATCTTCAACCGGGCATGTCGAGATTTCTCGGCACAGAGAACCCTGGGCAACAACCCTAGCATGGAAGAGGGTGTGTCGGCGACCTGAATCAAATCGGCCATGCATGGTCTCTAGAGAATCGCCTTGGGCCAAGGAAGCGATGTCGACACAGTCTCTTGGCCAGTCAGCACCTGTAGCACGTCCCCATGCAAGGTTTTTGGCCTGCGCAGGCGGCAGCTGCTGCCATCGCCCAAAAAAGTTTTCTTTTTACATTGGTGGGCACCCTAGGGTGCCCACAGGCCACCCCAGGGGCCCCTCCACACCAACCAGGGCCAGGACACTGTCTCCTTCTCGAAATTGGCCAGGGTTGCGACTAAGACATGGCATCGGCAAGGCTGTATGGGCCGTTTTTCACACAGAATTTTTTTCATATATCTAAGACAATTGTATTCGACCTCGGCATTCCACCCTCTGCGTTTTTCTCAGGAAAGCACACACTATCTATACGATGGGCATTCTTTACAGCCGAGGCAACAGACTCCTGGGCCTTGTCGCCATGGCAATCGAAAGGGCTACCCGTCAACACAAAAGCGAGGTTAGGTGATTATGGTTGCATGCAACCAACCAAGCAAGCAAGTGCGACAACGACTGATGTAGCTCTTTGACCTTCAAAGGCAAGGTATGCATAGATTTGGTTTTTGTTTGCCAAAGTTTTTCAAACATGCTGTGTAATTTTTGCATGCACTAGACGAGTAAGTGTTTTGGCCTCGCATCCACAAGCAAGGCTGGTAACAACTATTTTTACACACATGCCAATCACAAGGTGCTTCTGTGGTTAGAACAAGCATGGCAAGCCTCATATACTTTGCCTGCAACATATATGAGTGCAATTTAGACACTCCCAACACAAGCACGGCTTGTGACAGTTGTTTTAAGCATTACCATTCTGTTGGCATCGAATCAATGTTTCACATGCCAACATGGCTCAAGCATGGCTTGAGTACTTGCAGCCCTGATCTGCTGCACGGATCATCAGCAGTTCACTTTTGATGCCCATGGAATCTCAAGGAGATCGGCACACCCTGTGGCTCGGCTTCATGAAGGGTGCACAGAGCTCGGCATGGCCGACCTCTTGTCACTGCTTTCAGAAGCCGACAAAGATGCTAGCCCAGAGCTAACCACTTACAGTTGAAATTGCTTGACAAGGTCAATTTTTTGTACATGATCGACAAGGTTGATTCTCTTTGCTATGGCATATGTCGTCAATAGCATTTGTTGGCAACGAGGCCAGACATAGTTATATGAAGCAAGGCTTCAATTTCTGCATCTTGCATTGAGCTTCCCCACGTTTGGTCTATGCTAGGAGCATACAAAATTGGGAAGGATTTGGCAATATGCTTGCAAGTTATTTCATTTCATGCCCGACGGGCATAACACGCCAACTCCCACTTGCACAGCAAATATGGCTATCAACCATCTATGAGACATCAGATATGGCTATGAGACATCTATCTGACAGCCACATATGGCTATGAGCCATCTGTGAGCAAGTTTTCTCCTACAAAATTTCATGACAACTGGTTGCAGCAACAACTACCAGGTTAGCCAAGTTTAAGTTTTTCTTGTTTTTTTTTTTCCATGTTTACTTGGCAATTACTGTCATTGTGCAAAGCAAAGTGCTTTGGCACGGCTTCTCCCTTGTGCCGAGATACTGCCATTGATTTGGAATCAAGGGCTTTGGCACACAAGTTTGGGGAACTGGCAAAATAGGGAATGTCAGCTCACAGAATCCGTACCAGTTTATTCTGTGCACGGCACTTATGATTTTGGTTCTCACGCTTGAGACCGTTATCGTAGCCAAGGGCTTACGTTTTTTCATGCAAGGCATGCTAAGCAGGTGGCATGGATTCCACCACTTTATGCATTACGCTTCCGCTATCACACTCGCAACTCTGTCAAGGACAGACTAAGTGATGGATGGTTGAACCTGATGGTTGGTTGCTATCAACACCCAACAGCACTAAAAGGAACCTAAATCTAGGCCTTATTTCACAGGCAAAGTGCCAATGCTAAGTCATTTTCATACAAGCACGACCCTGCAAGGCAGGTAGATCAAGATGTGGTTGTGTTTTTCTGTTACCTCTCTCAATGAGAGAGTCATAGCAGAAACTTGTTGCATGCTTCTAGGATATGCTGCACGTTAGGCATAAGATGCACACGAGCATGGCACTCAACTATACACATCATAGTCATTCAAGGAAAGTTCCGCAGCCTAGCATGCTCTTCTTCTCTCTCATTCTCTCTTTAATGAAATAATGAAAATCTTCTAAGAAGCTTTTGATACGTGTTTTTCTCGTGAGTCAGCCTGAGCCAAGGTGCTCTAACTTTCAGCTAGCACGTGGCTAAGATGCTACTCAAATTAGTCTTCATCGGTTCGTCCATTGAACACTAATTTTCACAAGGGCTATGAGCCACACAGGCTAAGAGCCATTGTCGGGCCAAGGGTAAGACCCAACTATTGGCATTCTTTGGGTGATTATTTTCAAGAGTGAACAAATCTACCCAGGGAAGTATACATCGACGTTAATGGACAAGCAAGGGTCTTGTCATTCAGAATGTTTACAGTGTCATTTTTGCACTACATGTTTTCAATGTGACACTCAAGTTGAGTTTTTGATAAATCTTCAACTCACAGCAGCTGATCTCTACAAGGAAGTATAGATGCAGCAATCAGTTGAGATAGCATGGCTATCCACATGAGCTAGGCAGTTCACTTGTGTGGATTTCCTGCTCTCTATAGCCCTACGGAGTGTCTATAGACATACTATTTTGGGGTACGACCCGACGGGTGACTGCTACATCACCCCATAGGCATTGAGGATCATAGATGATCTGCATTGGGGATCACAGTTGCTCTGCATTGAGGATTCCCACTGTTTGATCTCTCTCAGTTAGACTTTCAAGGAAAGAACTCCGCAATCTACCACGCGGTAGCGGACAAACTCAACTTTTCAAGTTGATTTATTATGTACACGGTTACCTATGTTGGTTGCCATTACCTGCTAGTTGAGCAGTTTCTACAAAGGGTCTTACCAAGGGGTTTGACTACGTAGATTTTAACCAAAGGGGTTGGATTGCGAAGGCAACACCCACGGTTCCCAGTGCAATGTTGTTTGTTTTGCAGGTAGGAGATGTGCTCCTCTCCATTTGAATACTGGTAAGTGAACATTCCGTTCAAACCTCCAGGTACACATCTATTAATTTGGTGTTATTCCATTTTTTGTATACTTTGCTTGGGTTTTTTTTTTTTTTCAAGACGTATAAGTACGCTTGAATGTTACAGAGCCATTCCAAGGGCATGTCGGCATAAAGTATTTTGGGCCAAGTGTCCAATCTACCTTTTTGCCTTATGCTGTTACGAACCTACTTGTAGTGCTCGATTTGGCACATGTTGTCACATGGGATACAACATGGTCTAGGAACTCAAGGAGTTTGGTTTAGCCAGTGTGGAGCATGATAATGAGGGTCCCTCTCACTCGCCTCGCAGAGTGTTCCTAGTTACCTCCACACACAAGTACAGCTCGTACTTGATGGATGTCACTTTTCCTGGCATCCTTACTTGAGACATATTCCACATGTGGAGAATATGAGTCTCTGGGACTGACACTGGCACCCAATTCGAAATGATGTGTCGCGATGAAGTCCCTAGGTGTTGGTCACATCCGTTCATTAGACCAATTGACGTACACAGTATCAGGAACAATTTCAGTGGCCAAAAATTGTCAGGTACTAAGTACAGACTTGTTGTGATTACAAGTGCTGTGAAACCACCTTAACGGAGGGTCGTTTCTACATATAGCAAAGTATGCTACGTTCATGAGAATGTCTCATGGTTGGTTCCTAGGTGTGACCGGGTTGTCACATTCTATTATGGTCCAACTTTTGCTGCAAAGTATGCTACGTTCATGAGAAGGTCTCATGGTTGGTTCCTAGGTGTGACCAGGTTGTCACATTCTATTATGGTCCAACTTTGTTGCAAGATTTTCACGTAAGTATCGTGGAAAGTCTCGTCATGGAATTGCGGCTTGGATATGTTTGTGTTAAATGCATGCACACTAGATGTTATGGGCCCTAGTGTTTAACACAAATTTATTTGGAGCGGGATGCAAATCCATGGACTTTATTCTTTCTGCACCCTTTTGCATTGCTAGTGCAATCTCTCTTGCAGATTTTGTATGAGTTTACACCCTGCCATACAAGGTGATGGCTGAGTATGGATGTTAGTGATTGGTTGCTGGAACCTCCAATCTACCTTCAACCTAGTTGGTTGTCTCCATTCCATATCGAGTATATGGCTGGATACTCAATGATTGAGTCATAGTTTGTCGTCAGGCGTGGAAGACTATCTGTAAGTGGTTGGGGAAAGTACCTCACTCTTACTGCTGTTATTCATCCCACGTTGGATAGGCAGCTGACAAGTATTCTATTTAGTACTAAAGGATATGCTAAGCACATACGTTAGTAAACCGTGCTAAAGGATATGCTAAGAGCATACATTAGCACAATGCATTCTGAATAGGTGATTCTCTCCTTATTCTAGAATTTTCTTAGGTTAGGTTTTCAACTTTGAACACTTGTTGTGGTGGGGTTGGATACCGATAGTTTCATAAGTCAAGGACTTAGTAGGTGTTCTGACAGAGTATGTTGGCATGTAACCTTTGTTAGGGGTGAACATGTGGTTCTGTGTGTTCCAAAATGTTTAGAAGTCTGACATGAGGACACTCCCTATTCTATCTTTCAGTAGCTATGAACTTTTCAAGATACTCACATGAGTTATCATGAGTTACCATTTAGATACGGGTGGTTGCAAAAGGACAACAATGTTGAAAATCAAGATGTTGCTCTTGGTTTCATTGAACCTCCTCACTGCACCAGGTATCGGTCATATGGACAATTGGCCCGTGTAGAGGATGCCAATAAGGTATACATCAGTGTTCTTACGAAGATACTACCACTTGTGTTTTCGAGGACGAAAATGCTTCTCGAAGGGGGAAGTAATGTCAGGCCAAGGGCCAGGACGGACATGCGGTCAAGGGGCACTATATTTAGGGGCTAGGAGTCTATATATGGCACGGTTGGGTGGAGAGTTGCATGGTCCAGTTCCCCACGGTCTTACACAAAGAGCTAACCGCCTATCACACCACAGGTTGACACTAGCCATAGCTCACGCGAGATCTCCAATGACCATGCCATTGACTTAGAGCTAGGCATGCCATTGAGGGATCCAGACCCTCGGAGTTCATTGACCACACAATCACATGCTGATGTCATCCCTAGCCCCATTAGTTGTCCTACAGATTCTACTATCCATATGGAGCTAGGTGCCAACCAGGTGATGACCATTAGACAGAGAGCTAGGAGATTGCAACTTTTGTTGTTTGGAGAGAGTTCTCTTATCCCTCCTACTTGCACTAGACCCTTGACTTGTGTAGATTGACCATGGTGCACTAGACACATGCACGTATTCTAGAGGCACTTTTTTTCCCATTGGGTTTTTTTCCTCTAGGCATCCAAGTATGAGATCTTAGTATGTGATTTGTTTATATTTCTATTTACATAATAAAACTCTCATTTTTATGTTGACACACCTTTCTAGGTGGTAGTGTTTTGTTTATGAATTTGCAGCATAGATGGACTTCGGCTTTCACATAGCATGGATAGATCGAGCTCCAACATTGCATGATTATTTTCATAGCTATCGAGGAGACACATCACATACCTCCAGATGTACTACTTTCCATGATTCATATTTGTGGAAATTTGTATTTATTGATTGTGGTTTTTTTATGGTTTGATTGAGTGCATTTAGTTATGTTTTGTTATCTGCCAGTATAGATGTATAAATTTGTCTTTGCTTTAGTTAATTGACTTCGAGAGTTCAATCTTATATATGATAGGAGGACAAGACTTTAGGTTAACTGATTTACTTGATTGCTAGTCCTAGTTGGTAAAATTGTTTGAGCGTTTGAGACCTTAGGAGTGTTTTGAGCATAGGGAGGCTTGCTCACTTAAACAACAAAGAACACTAGTGAGAATACAAAGGAAATTGAAGCAAAAGAAATAAAACAGAAGTGCCACAAATGTAAAATCTAAGCTGGAAGAGAAATCTTGGCTTGATTTGGTACTTCACTCACATGTATTGCTTATGGTAATAGAGCCCTAAAGGTTCCCATTGTGGGCGCTTTTCTTTGAGAAGCAAAAAGCCTCGGGCATACAAAATAAGCGCACACATCAAATGGCTTTGAGTCAATGTGAAAAAAAAAAGAGAAAAGGAAAAAAAAGAAATTGAAATGAAAGATTTCCATTGAGCTTCAAGTGAAAAATTTAGCTTTTGTTTGGAGTTGTGAGAGTTAGTTAGCTAATCAATGCTGAAAAACACAACTAGAGAATCTTGCACTTAGATAGTACTAGAGTGACTTTTTAAACCCTTAGTCATAGCTAGCTAATTGATAGACTCGTCCATAAGCCCAAAACTCTTGATTAATTAATTTCAAAAAGTTTATCGGGGATGACAAAGCTTAGGAAGGGGAGAATGTTAGCAGCACGCAGTGGGCGACCTTCAACGATACTATTTTTAGCATACAATGCTTATTTTTTGATAGATATATCATTTTTATATGCACTTTTGATGTATTTCCAGGCGTTATAGAAGTTCTAATTGTATATTTGATGCTAATATGATGCCTAGGATCTATAGAGATGCACACGGTTTTATTCATCTCATGGGTGGCCATACATATTTTTTTAATGCCCTAGGTATAAAAGTGAAATTTAGGTTATTTTTCACTTATTATTTTGAGAGTAGAGTTTTCATTGAAAGCTTGTGAGGAAGGTGGAGACGGTGATGCGTGTAGCAGAGCTTCTTCTTGTGCTTCCACTCCTTTGATGGCATTCAATTGAAAGTTGACTAATCTTCTTCTTCTATCTCCGTGTCATTCGCGTTTAGGCTTCTTGAGATGTTTTTCTTTCAAAGCCTTTGTGTAGCTTCAATTGAGAATGTACACTATTGTACTTGTATAGTGTTGTACTTACTGCTTCGGCCCAAAAGGAATGTGACATTACCTTGGCTTTAAGTATGCATCTTACCATTTCTACCACCGTCTGATTGCGACACTCCACAACTCCATTCTATTGTGGTGTGTAAGTTGTAGTAAAGTGGCGTTTTATGCCATGCTCATTGCAGTAGTTGTTGAATTCATTTAAGATGAATTATCCTCCTCGATTTGTGTGAAGCTTCTTCACCTTCTTTCATGTTTCATTTTCTACAAGCTTTTGCCACATTTTAAACTTCCCAAAAGCTTTATACTTCTTACAAATGAAATACACCCACATCTTTCTACTAAAGTCGTCGACTAACAGCAAAAACTAGAAAGATCCATTGAAAGTGGACGTAAACATTTTACCACAGTGATCCACATGTACCAACTCTAGAGGAGATTGAGCTCGATTACTACTCTCTTTTGGATAGATTTTTGCATCTCTTTTAGCACGGCAATGCTTAAGTGACCAAATCTCTCATGCCATAATTGAGTTGTACCTTTTTCTGTAGTGATCGTAAGTGCAAAAAGTTCGTAGAGGTTGTTGCGCCTTGCGCCCTTTCCCAATGTGTTGCCTCTAGAACATATAAATGTTTAAGCATCGGAGTGATCTTGCAACATGCATAGGTGAGGTGGTAAGCGATCCATTGTCTCACACAAGTCACAAGTGGCATGATTAACATTTTGATATGCTTAATCATTTAGCAAGTTTAATCAATTCAAATACAACATCAATGTCCATGTTGATCCCCCTTTCTCTCCTAATCTTTGGCATTTTTTTCCTTTACCATGGTGGAAACTCCATGTGCAAGACAAACCTCCAATCATTGCAGACAACTGGAGTAGTCATTTGTCAATGCCTTAGCATAAAAACTTCCACCCACTCGACACTTATAGAGTCAATATTACCTCTTCTAAGTGCTTAAGACCCAAGCTTCCATGATCTACTTCTCCTTGTTGCTTCACCACTGTCTTGCATCGGTGACATCGGATATCTCAGGACAGCTTTCCTATAGCTTACATTTCACCAACTTCTCTGATAGCGACTACTTGATTTGCATGTTTGCCTTACTGGCCAAAGGTGGTCTTGTATGATGGTCAAATTTATGCTTCTATATGTGTTGATCTTTGATCAAACCTACCCCAATGAGCTCAACTTTTGAAGCTTCCACTTAGATACGGTTGGAACCTGCTTTGATACTTGCATAGACAATAAATAAGTAGTCAATCATAGGATTGTGTAGCTCTTGGATGCACCTGTTGAGAACAAATTGGGAGGCATCAACATAATCACCATCCCAATATGAGTCTAAAAGAACAAACGAAGGTGCCAAGTGTCATTCAAGCAATGAATGATCCTTTCATCTAGCTCCAATACTTAGGTCTTGGCTATGATCAAATCTCCTTGCCTGTGAGACTTCAAACTATTCATTTGGCCTCGAAATGCATACATAAATGACAAGAACACAATCTTGTTGTAGAGAGAGACATGAAAGTAATCATGACAATCGTGCATGTTAATTTTCAAGACCCTTTTTATGGGGTGTAGCAAAATGTGTAAGATTAACAAGGTTCAATTGACACAACAATGCCTCAATATACTTTGTTTGAGAATAGCAATACCTCCATCACAATGCTTGAACTAAACCCAAAGATATTGATGCAAGGTATCCAAATATGAAATCTCAATAAATTAATTCAATCAATCTCATTATCGTGCATCTGCTTTTAGTGTGTCAACTAAAAATCATCCACATAAAGAACAATGAAGAGAAATACATCACCCATGCATGTTATGTACAAGGTGCTTGCAAAAGCCATAATCAATTGTGTAACCATGAATCTTCTCATAACAAGCACATGATGCTTGTTTCAATTTATGTTTTAACCCACAAACTTTGGTTACTTGTTATCTTTGAAAAATTACACTAGGGCATGTTACAAATTCAAATTATATGTCTAATTAATGTATACCTCCACAATCGTGGTTCTCCACTACGCAAACAACATGAATTATCTTCATACAACTAGTGGGAGAAAAAGTCTCATCAAAATCAATGCCTAATTCTTCAACACAAACTTTGCAATAATCCTTTCCTTGTAGCAATCGATGTTGTCATTTGGCTTCTGCTCCATCTTATAACCACAATCGTAGCCAATGTCCTTTTTGTCAAATGGAAAATCTCACTAAAAGAACGAGTTCCGATTTTGGCAATTGCATTGTAATCAACTTGCATCATAAACTATAGGACACGGTATTACCTAGTATGCAAGTACAAAGATAAATAGTCTTGCAATGATGGGTATATATACAACGCACGATTGGAAAAAACCTCCTAGATATGGAAAAAGTTCCTTGATGATTGTAAGTGTATTCACACAAATCATTTTATAAAATGGTAAAGCTAGGCAACCTTATGATTGTGCCATCACGGGTACAACAGATTTGATGTAGAAGGGTAATGTTATGGTTTGGTCCAAAAAGAGGCAACACAAAACAAAGAGGTTGGAATGAAGAAAAGCTAAGAGAGTGGAGCCAGCACATAACTAAGACGATATACATATAGACCCCAAAATTGTGTTAGTCATGAGAGAGACAAAAGGGAGCTAGAGCATTGTCGCCTCTACACTTCATAGAGTGGGGTCCAAAAATGGTTCAATACCCTTCAAGTTGCAAAAAAGAAAGCACATGACCAAAAATGTCCAATGAACACTTACTCCAGTTTAGGGTTACTGACCATGCAAATGGGTAACCACTGGATGGGGGTCTAATCCTCGCCATATTCGAGCCAACAGCTTTACAATCTTTATATACTTTGTTATCAAGGTGATAAAAGAGTTCAGGACAAAACAAGACCAAAGACTTATAAATTGTGTTAACTCTCTCTCTCTCTCACTCTCTCTCTCAGGTCTACGGAAACTAAAACGAACAATGGTTTAGACACGAGGTGAAGTTATTGCAAGAGAGAAGTGAGAAACTAGAAGTGACTCACCATCTGTTAACTTAAAGGAGTTGGAATAACAATTTCCACAGGTTTTTTAAGATGAGCCTGCAGAGCAAGAAAAGGTGCTTTCAACTAGAGAATGTAAACTATATCAGTCTCACTACTCCATAGGTACCTGGGTAAGAGTCCCACAACATACAGAGAGAGAGCAAATTGATGTGATCATAGTGCAAAGAGCCAGTGCAAACAGGGATATCTGGAAAAAAAATGTGGATCGTATATTTCATAACCTTACATCAGCAAGCTCCAACAAACACAGACATGCACCGCTTGCTTCAATCCGGAACCTTTGCAAAATAACCCCATGACATT
This sequence comes from Adiantum capillus-veneris, assembly GCF_014529385.1. Lineage (NCBI taxonomy): Eukaryota > Viridiplantae > Streptophyta > Polypodiopsida > Polypodiales > Pteridaceae > Adiantum > Adiantum capillus-veneris. The sequence goes on along the minus strand of NC_140952.1, from coordinate 75,907,679 downwards.
GACCAATGTTGCAACCCAAACGCATCCAACATCCAGTCTGTGAATCACCTGGTCTTTCACTTCGTGCCACTTTCATTCAGCCTTGACCTTCACCCTATCCTCCTACATAAGCAATACCACTCTAACCTTGCCTTCTCAGTTTGAATGGGTAAATTAAGGTACATTAATAGAAATTTAAAGTACCATCAAAATAACTCCTCGAAACATTGTACAAGAACCATGATTCAAATAGAGTTGTGTATACATAAAAGCCAGTATTAAGTGCACGAAATGGTCATTCGGGTGGAAAGCCAACACAGCTACTCTTCAATGTCTCCGAGGTACCATTCCTGCAATTCTACCTGTCCAACAAGGACCTCAGCAGTTTACACAAGAATGTGATATCTACATTCTCTCTATCCAAGCACCTTCCAACACAAAAACTGGAGCCCGTGTTGCCACAAAAGCCCTTCCTTTGCAGCCAAAATAAATGAAGATCTTATGACTACATGACAAACCCAGTTGACACCACAAGTTCATGGAGTTGGCGCAATAAAGCCAAAAACTCTTCAGAAATATCTGAGGCAATAGGTGAAGCCAGAGACCTTGGTCCGGCTCTCAGAACAACAGAAGATGGTGCAACAGCACCAGGTTGAATTCCATCCAGCTTTCCTTGGCCAGGACCTAAGACTCCAATAGGAGCTTTCTCTGAAGCACTGGCATAAATCACTGACAGCGTAGCATTCTCAAGCACATGCTTGGATGGCAAAGCACCTTCTTCACCTCCAACCTCTGTTCTTCTTGAAGCAACATTTTGATTTAAACCAATGCTATCCACAACTCTGAGAGGGCCAACATTGTTGGGGCCCACCAGCAATCCCCTATCTGAAGCAGTCTTGTTTCTCTCAGTGTCTGAGACAATCTTGGCTTCTGCCAATTGACCCGAAGACATGACGGGCCTATCTGACAATGCTTTACTTCTGCTGCTAATCTTTGCCATCTCTTTCCTATCAGCGTCTCTTGGCTTCAACCAAAAACGAGCATTCTCAAAAACAGAGTTTTCTTTCATAGAAATGAGAGCAGCCTCTGCATCCTGTGTATGTCTGAATACAACATAAGCACAGCCGTTCTTTGAGTCTACTCTAGTTCGGGGTACATTCAAGTCTCCAAACTTAGCAAACACCTCTCTTAGCTGTTTTTCCGGTGGCAAAACGAGTCCACGAGGAAATGAAACAACAAGAGCTCTTTCTTCCAAGTTGCTCTCGACCCTGTTTGAAAGGGAAGTCATCTTCTCAGAAGCATCCAACAATCGTGGAACACGCTGACCAAATCTATTTAATACTTCCTTTGGAACACGCACTGGAATCTTGGCTTCAAAAGCAGGTCTGAGAGAGATGGAGCTTGATGACGGAGGTTTTAAAGTCGTCACTGATCTTTTTGTTGGCCTCGACTGTGATATGGGGCTGTCTTCCTCAGATTGCTTCTGACCAACTGAGCATTCAATTCCCTTTTGAATCCTGGCATCTTTACCCTTGGGTTCAGCTTCAGCATCTTTGCTCCTGATGGCCTTGACTCCCACTTGCTCTATAACAAACTCTGCCATCTTGTCATCTCCATTTCCAACCCCAACTACCTCTTCAGAAGCAGCAGCTGAAGAAATCAAATTTTCAGGGCCTGCATGGTACACAGCCTTTTTGTATACTACCTTCCTAAAGTTTGTAAATGCTCTGCATACATTAGAAGAAAACTCTTTTTCAACTGCATCTAAAGGCTTGGCAGCAACAGACATGAGGCCCTCATGCAAGTTCTGAAGATGAGCAACTTCTTCATCCTGCCTATTTAGGCCACCGTGCTCTTCAAAATCTGCATGGCACTCACCTGCTCTATCCATAGACAGAGTTTTTATCCTCTTCTTGTTTGCTTTCAAACTACACTCTTCCACAACTCTCTTCTTTGAAGAAGATACTTTGTTGGATGGAGGTATATGTTTAGACACCATGTTTTTCGACAACTTCCTCTCTTCTTGACCGTATTTCACAGTAGAAGCTGCTTGACTTGCAGGATGCAAGTCCTCTGCACAAGCATGTACAGCCCTGGAGCCGTGAAAATGAGCCAAACTAGGATCAGCCTCTATAGGCGAAGCATTCCAACCCTTCACTGTCTCATCTTCTATCAGCTGAGAGGGTGTTTCAAGGCTCTTCCCCTCCTGTTGACCCTTCAGATTATGATCATGGTTTGAAAGGCCTCCTGGCTTGCAAAGATCAATAATGTTTGTGTCCTGTAATGTCTTTTCTTTCTTCTTGCTCGTGTCCAAAGCAATTTCTGCCTGCAAGGGCAACAATGCCCTGTGCTCCAAAAGGTTTGAATCCTTTACTTTCTCCTCCTCTTTCTTGCTAACACTGGAATTTATCTCTGCTTGAGCACTATCTACTGCTGCATCTGCATCTGATTCATTTGGTTGCATTACAAACCCAGCCCCAACATTCTGAGCTTCTGTTGCATCATCATTAACATGTTTGTGCAGTAGTACAACTTCCTGATGCAACTGTCCAGCATCACAACCTATCATCTCTAGTGTCTCTGCAGGTGAAATACCACCAGTCTCCCCTGGAAAGGCTTCAACCTGCAAATACTCAAGATTGCTCTCTAGAGCCACTGGGCCACTGATAATATTGTCTGAAAGTTGTGGGAACTCTGATGTGGGCTGAGAATCAGACGCTGTTGAAACCCCCACATGGTCACAAAGGCGGTCATCAGAATTATCCTTGCCGATTGAATCAGATAAAAGCTTCCTTTTCTTGATCTCTCTTAAAGTTGCATCTGTAGGCTCATCCTTCACAACCCTCTTGGGTTGTTTAACGACCTTGTCCTTTACCAGACTCACAACCTTGACCTTCTTTCTGGCCTGGCTCAGTTCTGCATCAGCAACCACAAACTTCTTCGTCGGCTTCAACTTCAAGAACTGATCTTCTTCCAACGTGGTCCTTTTCAGAGCTGCATTTGGCTCTTTTTCTGTGACAACCAACTCCATGCCCTCTGCCTCAGGAACCACTTTGGATATGCTCTTAACTGCTAAAGCTGCACTTTTCTTCAACTTTCTTTGTTGGGCTTTGCTATGACTAGGAGTTAAAGAATCCCTTTCCTCTGAACCGGGGATCTCGCTTATGGATGCATTGCTAGTCATATAGCTCTCCAACTGGTAAGGGATCTGTCCACTTTCTCGAATGCCTTTTTCCTTGGATGCTGCTTTGCTTGCCTGAATCTCTTTGTCAACAAAAGCACTCATTGTTTTCTTGTCTTGCACACCACACTCTACAGGTTGAACACTTCTCTTTTCTAAAACAGTGTCTCCTGTAATACCTTTATCCCCACTAATATCTTTGCTCTTGTCTGTGCTTCTCTTCTTAATAGTGACACCCTTTGGATGCTGCTTTATGTTGCCTAATTCATCCATGCCCCCACGTTTCTCCTGTAAGCCTTCCTTTCTACTACATTCTTTCTGTTCTTGAATGGATTTTGGTAATAATGGCATTTTCGGTTGAGGTTTCTTTATGGCAATCTTCTCTGGTAAAGTTTTGTCCTTTAAGACTCCCACTAATCCAATAGCATCAGAGTGATGCCCTTTTATGCGACTGCTTTGTAAACTTTCACTGCCTTCAATTTCCTTGTGTTCTGGCTTTTTGCATAAAACTAATAGTCGAAACGCATCTGTCTGTGCTCCAGAAACTGTAGTTCTAAGCATATTCTGTGAAGATGAGAAGGGTGAACAAGCAAGTTGCTTGATAGCAGAAAGTAATTTAGCCGGCTCAAAGTTTCTTCTAATGTCACGCAGTTGGCGGTCATAGAGCAAGCCAGCCCTTTTTCCCCCCCTCTCAGAAGCTTCCTCTGATGAAGAACAGTGGCAGGTGAGCCCCAACTTCACTCTTCTGCGCATCTCATCCAAAGAGTCTTCAACGGCATCTACAAAGTTGTGTGCAGATGTCTGCCTGGATTTTTGGGCAAAGTTGGGCTCATATGGTATCAGTTCTTCTTCTGCAAACCAACCAAAGGTGCTGTCTCCGAAGAATGCCACAAGAAAGCAAGAATCCCGTTTAAATTCCATTGCGCTTGCTGAAGCAAGAGCTGGATCATACAACTGACCAGGCCACCAGGGATGCGACTTAACCTTAGCCCAAACCATATCACCCAGTCGATATCGAATACCATCAAGTTTCCTCTCTGCATCACTTGAGAAAATCACTCTGGGGCCTTTGGCATGTTTCTCCAAACTCTTTGCTTCATCAGACACAGAGGCAGACCCAGTAGCTTTCAGCTTTTTAGGCTCCTGGAAAAATGATTTTACTCCAGAGCTATGATGCTTTCCTTGTTCCTGCATCTCTAACTCATCAAAAATTTCACGTTCTTGCAGATAGGGCACCTTCGTCCACTATCAGTACAAGGGTTGCAACCGTGCATGTTTTGGAATGAGAGTTTCTCCCTTTCCATTTGTTGGCAAGACAACCATCTATGGCATTTGCTGCATTCTTGCTCCTTTCGAATATGCAGCTCAGCGTTTTTGAAAAACAGGAGATTATTATGTAGAATTTCTCCCACTTTGTAAAGGACGGTGCTCTGCAACTCTGATGCTACTCCCAAACGCTGATACTCTCAAGAAGCACAAGAGATGAACTTGCTTACCCGAAGAAGGTCACGTTTAGATTGCAAGGCACGTTGATGTGCAGAGAGATGGCGCGGATGCTTGCGGGCGAATGATCAAGTAGGCGCTTTGGCAAAACTTGAATGCCTTTGGCTATGGCGAACTTCCGACCCTCGTGCTTCTCTCAAAAATTGTAAATATACCGTGTAAGTACTCGGGCTAGCTTGTGGCAACATTATTATGCTGCATATTATAAGTGGAGACTTGATATGGGTGTATTTCCTTGAAAGCAGCTTTTGTTTAGATCTCCTGAATCCTGATGTTCCAGACCATTTTTCTTACAATAGTCTTTGAAACCCAAGAAAAGTGACTTGTTTTCATAAGACCACTGTTAAACAATTTAAGAGAACTGCAATTGGAACACTCAAGTCAATTTAGACTAGTGGCATGTTGATTGAGTGTATACACCAAAGAAGACCGTTTCATCAAGCTTCAAAAGGCCACCATGCAAGTAGTTAAATTCTTCATAGTACAACAAACACATAACATTGAGTGTAGACTATATAGTGGATGAACTACAAAAGGGTCATACAAAAGTATGGTGGAGAGCTGGCATTGTGTCCCCCTAAGAGTGACAAGGAAGGGAAGGTGTGGCCTGCCCAGTAGTCTAGTGTGCAACCCAACCTAATACACAACCATGTGAGTTTAGAGGGAGATAATGACCCTTAGAGTCTTATTAATTTGGCGTTATCTTCTCAATATGGAATTGTGGTTGTCACTTTGTAAAGTTCATTGTGACTAACTTTGTATATTCATGTGTTAGACAAGACAAGAGGCCAAGATATGGAACAAAAACCAAAGAGCCAAGATTAGATGTGATACTTAAAATTTGTGCCAAAAAGATGTAAGATAACAAGTGCCAACTGCCAGAAAGTATGTGACAACAAGTGCACACCGAAAAGGTACAAAACCCCAAAGTGCGCAGTGGCCAACATGTAAAACAAGTTGCTACACAAAAACTTGAGCCGGATCAATGGGTAGACATAGAGGCAAGGGGAGAGCCCAACCCAATGAATGTGGTGGCAGGTTTGTGTATAAAGATGGTTATTGCAATCAATGTGGCATTTATGGACACTTTGAAAGAGTGTGTTACACACAGCTAAGCCAAAATCATGGTTATGCAAGAGGCTAAGGACGTGGCAGATTTGGGGGAAATTATGTTGCATGTAGTCGATAAGACAACATGTATAGTGGTAGATCTAGAGGTCATTTATTGTTGCTACGGAACGTGGCTGGTACCATGGTAGAACAATATCATACGGATAATTGGTACTTGGAAAGTGGTGCCACAAATCATATTACTTATCATGAAGAGTGGTTTAACAAAAGGAGTTGCATAAAGATGAAGTTGTAGCTATGGATGATGACACCATGCATAGGATCACCCAAGTTGGTACATTACCATTGTCAGAGAAAGATGGAACTTACAACACCTTGGGAGATGTGTGTCTACTATCACAAAGAATTTGGCTTCAGTTGGTTAGATGATAGATCAGGGCTTGTAGGTTAGATTCAATCTTTATGGCTACTTCATAGAAGAATTTCATGATAGAAGACCAAGAAAATTACTGACAAATGGCAAAAAGAAAGGCCGCATTTTCTCTTTGGATGCTAGAGATTCATCTTTACATAGTGGCATGTATGCAAACAAGTCAATGACATAGGATGATTGACCACAATTATGTCATAAGAGGATTATTCATGTCACTTGTAGAAGATTGAAGCATATGCAAAGAAGGCAATAGTTCATAGACTACTAAAGTTTGGAAGATTAAATTTTGATCATGTTTGTGAAGCTTGCCAATTCGGCAAACAAATGAAGGCACCATTTCCAAAGAGGGGGAGAGTTAGTAGGACTCCTTGTGAAATTGTTCATTTAGATTTTTGGGGACATTATATTTGATCACATTTATAGATGACTTTAGCAAAATGACATTATGACATGGTTTTACTTTTTGAAGGCAAAGTTAGAATCATTATAAGTGTTTTTGGAGTTTGAAGCAATGGTAGAGAAGGAACTTGGATGTTACATGAAATACCTACTTATACATGGAGGTGGAGGGTACATATCACATCAGCTTACTTGCATGAACAAGGCATAAGGAAACAAACTACTCACAAATACACATCACAACAGAATGGAGTTTTTGAAAGTCATAACAGAGTTTCCAAGATCCATGGTGAATGAGATGAATATGCCATTGGCATGTTGGATAGAGGTAGTACATATGGAATTACATATCTTAAATAGAAAATTTACACGACAACCAATCATGAGATTTTACCTTATGAGAAACTTTATGGGATCATGCCAACAATTGCTTCCATGAATTTTTTTGGACGTGTATGTTATATTCATATGCCAAATGAAACAAGGAAAACAATAGAGCCAAAGGTAGTAAAGTGCATTTTTTGGGGCTATCCGATTGAGAAGAAAAGGACACAATTGTTATGATTCTACCACAAGGAAACATGTGAGTAGGGATGTCAGATTTAATGAACATGATCCATGGTACAAGCCAAAGAGAGTTCTGGTTGAAGATGTTTATGAGGACAAAAAGGATGATCATCATCTCATTAGTGAGCCAAAATCATCATCAAGAAACATGTCATGTCAGAAGAGAGTACAGGAAGTGTGAACCATGGAATGGTCTCTTTAGAGTTAAGTATCAAGTTAATAAAGACAAGAAGAATATTGGTGAAGAGAGTGTGGGGGATGAGAACTTTGATGATGAGCATGGTTTGCCACATGTTTGGACACCTGGAAGTAAGAATGTTGATAAATATGTTCATCCACATTCAAGGGTTGAAGAGAAGAGTACACTACATTTAAGAAGGCCAGAAAGAATGTGTTATTCAGATGATGGATTGACATACACCGGAATATGCTTATGCATTATGTATACATGGTATCTTGTATGTAGCATAAAGAGCCTATTTGTTTCAAGAGGTAGTTAGAAAGCTAGAGTGGGAAATGGATATGGATGAAGATATGGTTGCTCTTGTCAAAAATGACACTTGATGTTTGATTTTCCTTTCAGTTGGAAAGAAAGAAATTGGTTCAAAGTGGGTAAAGAAAGTGAAGCCCAAGTCCGATGGTAGTGTGGAAAGATATAACACAAGGTTTGTTGCTAAAGGTTATCACAAACACAAGGTCTTGACTACCATGAGTTAGTTAGTTCAATTTCCAAGATGACAATAGTGAGAATGGTGATATCCATGGCGAGTTTGCATAGCTAAAAGTTGTAGCAGATGGACGTCAATAATGCTTTTTTGAATAGTAACTTGCAAGAGAAAGTTTACATGACACAACTTCAAGGTTATGAGCATCCTAATTTTCCACATTATGTGTGTAGATTGAAGAAAGCGCTTCATGGTTTGAAGCAGGCACTTATAACATGGTGTGAGAAGATAAGCGAGTTCTTGATGAAAATTGGTCTCAAATAGTCTACTGGATAACTCATACTTTGTGAAGCATGTTGATGGAGAGATTAACATTATTGTCATTTATGTTGATAGTTTGATGTTTACGAGAAGCCATGATAAGGATATTTTCGCTATAAAAATAAATTTTTTGAACGACTTTCACATGAAGGATCTTTGGGCATTGAAATAATTAGTACATTATTAGGCATTTGGATGATACAATGGCGATATATGTAATAAAATGGGAAAAGCATAACTGGACAATGGCAAATACATAAGTATAGCATGTTTATTGATATTGTACTATAAAAGAGCTCTTTATGAGCTATGGTCACTTTACGTATGGGTAGATGATCTATAATCAATTTGAGCATTTAAAAAATCTATAAATAAATACGTGCAAGAGGAAAATGCTCACTTTTGCATGGGGGGAGATTGCACCTGTAAGGACATGGGTCCTACGGGAAAGGCCACCACCATGGCCGGATAATGTGTACGCTAGAGGGAGGCTATAAGATAGCATGGTTGGGTGGAGACGACTCACGAGCACACGCATTACTCTCGCCTTTCACTGGTATCCGAGCTATTTTTGGGAAAGGGGAAAAGCGGGTTGCATGTGCATGCAACACGCATCTTCTCTCCCATGATCTGTAGGCAGGGACATTGACGCCCCCGCAACGCAGTAAAAAAGAATACAATCACAGAGTTCTGTGCACACAACGGGGAGACAGACAGCGGATAGCGATCGCAGCCGTCCAACCTACGCCATCCACAGCGCACGGGTCCTACAGGCAAGACCACCGGCACGGCCGAACAGTGTGTGTACGCTAGGGGGAGGCTATAAAATAACATGGTTGGGTGGAGACTAGCACACGCATTACTCTCGTCCTTTCAGTGGTATCTGAGCTATTCTTGGGGAAGGGAAAAATCGGGTTGCATGTGCATTCGACGCACATCTTCTCTCCCACGATCTGCAAGCAGGGACAAGGACGCTGCTGCAGCGTAGCAAAAAAGAAGAAGGCACAGAGTTTGGTGTGCACAATGGGGAGACAAATAGCAAACAGCGACCGCAGCCGCCCAACCTATGCCATCCACAGCGTATGGGTCCTACAGGCAAGGCCATCGACACATCCGAACAGTGTGTACGCTAGGGGGAGGCTATAAGATAGCATGGTTGGGTGGAAACTAGCACATACATTACTCTTGTCCTTTCACTGGTATCCGAGCTATTCTTTAGAAAGGGGAAAGGCGGGCTGCATGTGCATGTGATGTGCATCTTCTCTCCCATGATCTGTAAGCAGGGACAGCGATGCCCTTGCAGTGTAACAAAAAAGAAGATAGGCACACAGTTCTGTGCGCACAACAAGGAGACAAACATTGGACAACGATCGCAGCAACCCAACCTACGTCGTTCACAGTGCACGGGTCTAAGAGGTGACCAAAGCAAACTCGACCAGCAACTCTACGACACCGATGCTCCATTTATTGTGTGCGTAGGAAGGCCCTTTAAACCCTTTCATGAAGGAGGGTTGAACCCACCCCATGAGGGTAAGAGGCCAACACTCTACCATCCAAGCTATTGAGCCTTGTTGTGTATAACAAGGAAAGATAGCATAATTGAGTTGACAAGGAAAGCTAGAAGGAACGGAAAGCTACAAACTTCAAGGAAGTATTTTCACCCTTCCTTTTTTCTCTTAGAGAAAGGCAAGTTTTCCTTCAAGAAATTCCGTTTTCTTCAAGGAGGAAGCTTCACAAGTGAACAAAAGACTTCACAAAAATGACGAATTTTTGTGAATCAACGAAGGTGTTCTTACGACGAACGAGACGTGAAGCGCTACAATTTTTGCAAGGCGAGGTTCGCATGCAACAAAAAAGTTGTTGAACATAAAAAACACAAAGACTTCAAGCTTTACAAGGTACAAGACATTTTTTTTCTCTCTCTATATTAGTGTGTGACACTTTTAATTTTGAGCACATACATCAAAATCGAACACCACGGGTGCTACCGATATTAATATGCATGATGATGATGATCTAGGAGATCATGGCCTTGTCAAAACTTTGAAAATCGCCAAAGCGTACTTGAATGCAACCTCTCTGCACTAAATGCAAATGTTACAAATCTTACTAAGCTACTTGTGAGATTTATGAATTCACAGACGGCTCAAGGAGCCCTAGCTGGCACCATTCAAGGAACCCAAGCTCGCACGACTCAAGGAGTCCAAGAGACAAGTGCTTCAGAAGATATAGAAGGTAGCAATGTATTGCTTAAGAATATCACCATTCCTGAATTTCACGGCGAAGAGCGTGATCGCAGCAAGGATGCGATCAATACGTTCTTACACAAATGGAGTGATATTCATAGATTGAGACACACCCTGGATATAAAGACAGCTGTGGAAACAAGTTTATCTCTTAAAGGTAAGGCCTATAAGTGGTGGATGACATTTCCAATAGATGTTTGTCCTCCGTCTTGGGCTGTGTTTCAAGCTTCTTTCTCCAAAGAGTTTTTGGACTCCAATGAGGAATGAAAATGGTTAGCATGGGATGCATGCCGCATGTCTGGCCTCTCTCTCACAAAGTACCTTTCTAAGTATCAGGAAATCATATTAAAACTAGAAGGTCTAGATGAATTCCAAAAGATAAGGGGTTTTAATAGGGGTCTTGACAAAGACTATCGTCTTCATGTCAAGACCCAACATCCAGAAACTTTGGAAGAAGCAATCGGTCATGCCCAAAGATATGATGATGACCAAGAGAGGAAGGGAAATTTTCCCTACTCTAAGAATATTTTTGCTAAGAGAAATGTGGCTAAGAGCCAATGGCGAGGTAGATTTCCCACACGTTCCAAGAGGAATAAGAGACAATCTACCTCTCCACGCCCACAAGAGGATAAGAAGCCTAAGTAATCACGAGATACTCCATGTGGGTCTCTCAACAATGCTGATTTTGAGCATGCAAAGAAACACAATTTGTGTTTCAGATGTCTTTTGGACCAACATAACAAGAAGGATTGTCCTCTTTTGCAAGGCAAAGAAAAGGCCATGCTGCACATGGTGCAACACCTCACATTAGATTCATCTCCTAAATATTGTGTTGTAGAGGTTCTTCATATGGAAGAAAAGCACAAGTGTTGTGGGTCTGTTTCAATGTGGCAGTCCCCTTTGGCCCCCATGAGTTTATTCACATGCATGGTACTATTAACGGACAATGTGTTCGTATTTTAGTGGATGATGGTGCAACTCATAACTTCCTGAACTATAAGCTAGTCAAGAAATTGAAGCATACACAGACTCCTTGCTCCCACAAGTATGTGGTAGAATAGATGCCTGGAAATGATAAAGAAGTATGGGACATGGTAGTTCAAGGGGTTGAGCTTATCGTTCAAGATCATACGATGACCTTGACTTTCAAGTTATGAACATGGACCGTGCCGACGTAGTTTTAGGACGGGAGTGGCTGCATGGTTTAGGAAACACATTGCAAACTAGTTATAAACACAACTCCTTATCCTTTATGGTCAATGGTAAACATGTGCTTTTGCTTGGTGAGAAAAATATATCATCTGCACCTCTTATATGTACGCGGAGCTTTCTATTTTACATAAAGCAGATTTAATAGATGAAGTTTTTTTGTGTTACTGTCTTGTGAATTCTCCAAAGCAAAGTGCTGTGAATTCTAGTTATGGTATGGAAAGTGCAATGAACTTTAATGATAAGCAAAGTGTTTACAATTCTAAAGAGAAAAGTGCTCTCAGTTTTAATTCTATTGAGCAACAAGCAACGGTTGTAACACAAACATTACAGGAATTACAAGATTCTCCATCCTAGCATAACTCTAGTTTACTTTCTCCTTTTACACGGAAAAAGCTGACTCACTTACTCACGAAGTATAGTGATGTATTCTCAAGTGATTTACCATCGGGTTTACCCCCTACACGTGATGTGCAGCATGGCATAGATGTCCTGCTGGGCACTAAACCGGTGAGTAAACCACCTTATCGTATGAGTGCTAGTGAAGCCAAGGAGGTTGAGAGTCAGTTTGCTGACTACCTCGCCCGTGGTTTCATTAGACCTAGCACTTCGCCTTGGGCATCACCAATTCTATCGGTAAAAGAGAAAGATGGCACTATGCGCATGTGCATAGATCATCACGGATTAAACGCCATACCATCAAGAAAAAGTATCCTCTGCCTTGAGTGGATGAGTTGTTTGATCAACTCCATGGGGCAAGATACTATACAAAGATAGATCTTCGTTCAGGATACCACCAGGTGCGTATCCTTTTGAACGATATCTCTAAAACTGCCTTTAGAACACGGTTCGGGCATTTTGAATTTTTGGTTATGACTTTTGGTTTAACCAATGCTCCAACTACAGTTATGACACTCATGGATAGTGTCTTACGTCCCTATCTTGGAAAATTTATTGTGGTTTTCCTTGATGACATTCTCATTTACAGTAAGACTGAAGATGAACACATAGAACACTTACAATTAGTGTTCAAACAACTACGAGCTCACTCTCTTTATGCTTAGCAAAGCAAGTGCGATTTCTTTAAAACAGAGATACATTACCTCGGTCATGTGATCTCTTATTCTGGCATCAAAATGGACACTGGCAAGGTTGTTGCCATTCTTTGATGGCCACATCCACCAACGCGGTTGAGGAGCTTCAAATCTTCTTAGGCATGGATGGATTTTATCGACAATATATTCGTGACTATGCCAAAATTGTTCCTATGACGGATCAACTTAAAGCAAAAGGTAAGACCTTTTCTTGGGAAGAAGCCCAAAAAAGCAGTTTTGAACAACTCAAGGTAGCTGTAGCCACTGCTCCCATCCTAGCAATAGTTGACCCACTTAAGCCGTTTGTGGTAGAGACTGATGCTAGTGTTAAAGCAATTGGTGTGGTACTTCCCTAGGAGGGAAGATCTACAACCTTTGAAAGTAAAAACTTGGATAGAGCTCAGCAGAATTATATAGTCTATGAGAGAGAGCTCTATGGCATAGTTCACGCTTTACGAAAGTGGTGACACTATTTATATGGTGCCGAGTTTGAAGTAGTTTTTGGCCATGAGAGTATTAAATGGTTGAAGGGTCGTAAAGCTAGATGGGCAGAGATCCTTCAAGGTTATGATTGTAAGCTACGATATCGCAAGGGGCGATATAATGTAGTAGCAGATGCACTAAGTCGGATTCCTCTCAGATTAATTCACTTGCTTTCATGAAAATAAAGAGTGAATTTTTGGGGTCATTACGTGGCAAGTGTGCACAAGATCAATCATATGCTAAAGTGTGGAGTGCAGTTTTAAGAAGGGATCCCTCACACTCGTATGTATTTGCACAGCCAGATCAACATGTCTCTACATGTGCAGATAAAAACTCCAACACACAGAGCTCCACCCCTACTCAAGAAGCTTAAGCGATGGAATAATTTTTCCATTGATGATGGCTATTTACTCCACAATGGTAGAGTATGTGTGCCAAGGACTCCGACACTAGGCGCCACATATTATTTGAGTGTCACGATAGTCCAAGTGGTGGTCATCCAAGTATTTGTAAGACGTATGCCTTAGTTCGACGGCAATTTTATTGGCCACGCCTACATCATGATGTTCAAGAGTACGCACTAAACTGCCAATAGTGCCAAGTTAATAAGGCAGAGCGCCTCAAGGTAGGTGGCCTTTTACATCCTTTAGAGATACCACAAGGTAAGTGGGAGAGTATATCTATGGATTTTGTAGTAGGACTACCTACTACAAATCGTGGCCATGATGCCATATGGGTAATTGTTAGAAGTTGGACACACCCCACGGAAACTAACTACTCGGAAGATTATCATTTTTTGTAATTATTAATTTATTGAGGAAACCCGATTTTTCACCTTGTAAATATTGGGGCTTACAGAAGCTTCCAAATTGTATCCCAGTTTTGATAGTTAGCCTGAGTAGATGGTTGATTTGGAACTTTAGGGTTTGAGAATTGTAAGGTATATATACCACTTTTTGACCTTAATGAAGGACCTTTTGTCATTTTTTAAAAAGAAGTTTTGAAGTCTGTGAGTGAGTGTACTCTGTACGAGAGAGAGTGTGAGCTTCATCTTGATGCTACGTGTGCACCGGTGGTCGGAATCGAGTGCGGAGAAGTACAACGTGTTGCCCTCGACGAGAGCTATGTGTCGATACCTACATTGCACGCGTATGGTCTGGTTTTGCGAGCTCCTTCTACGAGCTTCATCTGGTGATTTGGTGAGCATACGTTGTCTGATTTTGGCTCACAGCATATCCACGCGTTCACATTGAGTAGAGCTACACATTAGGCTTCGGAAACGAAGACTTGCAAATTTCGGCCAGACATCCTACGTGATTTTGCACTGGATGTTTTGGGGTGGGGTTTTGGTTCATAGACCTTAGGGAGAGCGACCTATTGGTGTTAGTAGGGTATCCTTCAAGTTCTATGGTGTTTCGAGATTGTTTGATGGGTGTTTGGCTCTAGACAGCGTTGTAGGAAGTTTCCTCTTATGCACTCTTGAGGGCTGTGACTTAGACAATTGGTAGAGACCTATGTAGGAATTAGTTAGGAGTCGGTCGAGTGTAGGTTGACACCTTATGCTTGCTTCCACGTGCCTGCGGGTCGAGCTTTGTCCTTAGCTGACATTATATGTTAGGTGAGTTCTCGCTGTGCTGACGTTCGTCGTGGCGAATCCGTCCAACATTGGCACCGTTGTCGGGGACGAAAACCTTAGGTAGGTGACCGAGACTAGTCCTTGAGGATAGGGATTTTTGGCTTGCCAAGAGTCTCGTTTTACATTTAGATAGGATCAGAGGGTGGAGCACTCTCTAGGTCTTAGAGGGAGTCTAGGGAGCGTGTGTCTGGCCTAGATCCTTCGACTTAGGCAGAATTAGGCAGACTAAGATAATTTTAGGTATTAGTTGAGTTCATGAGTAGGAATTGGAGTGGTAGAAGCGGTGAGAGGAGAGCTTGAGAGTCCGGAAAGGCCAGAAAGAAACCAAAACACCATTATCACCATTTCACATGATGAGTAGGAGTAGAGTAAGTAGGACATCATGATTCAGGATCTAGAGCACTTCATGCATGTATACTTGCTTGGTAAAGTCATCACAAGTTTGTAAAAGACGCAAAAGTGTGTTTGAAAGCCTAAGTGAAGTCCAAAAGTTACTGTGAGTGTTTCTGATAGAGCTGCAGAGCATCAGGAGCATTTCTGTCAGGAAAAAAATTAATTTCAAAGCAGGAGACATCCTACGCGTAGGATGTCTACAAGCTAATCTGGTGGGAATTTTGGGATTAAGAATCGATGGTAGAGAGATTAAGAAAGCTTGGAAGCTTTGTGAGAATGCAATGGGAGCTTGTGAGCTCAGTTGAGAGTGATGTATGCTCTTGTGGAAGCTCAGAAAGGAGTGTGGAAGATTGTGTGTAAGTGAAGGTGTTGCCCTAAAAACTGTGTGCGCAGCAGCACTATTTTCAGATTCGTTTTTCTCCTTGTAGAATGCAGATCTACGAATTCTTCTATGCTGCCCATCCGTTTCGACGTGGTCTACAACTTTGCAGAAGAAACTTTTTGCAAATTCCTCACCGTTTTGCTGATATTCAGCTCAGACTGACTGTATACAGAAATTCTAGATTTTTTGTTGTCGCATTGTGTGCGAGTTTGATGCACTTTTGGAAGCATGGGAGATGCTTGAAGTTGAGTGCATAAATTCTGAGCTGAAGATGCAATTGCAGCTTGTGTTAAGCTTGTGGTTTGAGGGTTTTTGGTAGACTTGGGCAACGAAGTACGGAGGCGTTTACACACCATTGAGGCGGTCTCTTGAGAGACGCAGTTTTTTGGAGCACACAGGTGGAGCTTCTTTCACTGGTTTTCACAGGATACTTTGGCAGTGATTTTGTGCTTGGATTCATGGTCTTTGCGGATGGTTTGCATATGGTTATGGCGCATGGTTGATGCCCATTATACATGCATTTTGGCGAGCACTTTCAAGTGCCGGTGAGCTCTCTTGAGAGCATTGTTTTCGCATTGATCAAGTTTCCGGATTGCAAATCTTTTGGCGCTTGCTTATGCGCGGTCACTCCGTTGATGCACGTTGGCGGATTGCCATTGTATGTGAAAATGTGGAGCCATTTTAGCATTTCTACTCATTGGCATTGAGTAGTGTTATGGTTTGTGGCTGAGATTATTTGAGATTTGGCTCAATTTATAGAAGAAACTCTGTTGTATTTTATCCAGGTTCTCGCCATAGCTTCTACGTATCCGTAGGTTGCTCTTTGACAGTTTAGTGGTTGAGTTTACTCCCACTTTGACAGGTGGTTTTCAGTCATCATTTGGTTGGAGTTTGGAGTCACTTGTGTATACCCTTGTGTGCCGTATTTCGCATTGCGCATAGCGACAGATCTTGCAAGGTTTTGCAAAATGTTGCTATAGTTATCTGACAGACATTTGGTCATCGATTGAAAGGTATTTTGGCAGCAATCATCACTCACATGTATGTCATTTGAGGTGCCGTTGAGTGGTACTCCGGCAAGAGCGGGCATGCTCATATGTATGACTTTGTGAGGTGATTCCGGTCGAGTTTATTCCTGGATTGGCCATTGTGGCATATATTATTGTCTCTTTGAGGTTTACTGTTGAGATTTTGCTCCAGTTACAAAGGAGACTCTGCCAAAATTTTGTCAGATATTTATGCGCGATTGAGTCATATTGACTTGTGATTTTGTGCAACGTTTTGCACGGTTATTGGTGCAACTTTGCATCAGGTTTTGAGCCATATTTGCAGACTTTTGTTGATGCGATGCGAGCCAGTTTAGGGCTGATTTGGTTGACATTTTCTACTCATTGTTGGTTGCTCTTTTGTGAGCATTATGGCTGATTTTTCATTTGACTTCCAGCGTTATGGTTTGACACAGTTTGATGGTGCAGATTTTGTTGCTTGGAAGGAGCATATGCTTGTTGCATTGGCGGATTTGGGGCAAGATAAACCCTTGTGTGGTTTATCGGCGAAGCCCAAGTCTATGCGTGATGATGATTGGTAGGATCTTGATGAGTTAGCAATGTCTACGATTCGTTTGCATCTGGTTGAGTCTGTTGACTGGCAGGTCTCGAGGGAGACTACAACTCATGCTTTATGGCAGAGTTTACATGCTATGTACGCGACATCCATGTCTACAGGGGAGTCTAGTCCCACTTCTATGTCCATGGGAGAGATTGATCCCACACGCAAGTCTCGACGGCATAGAGACTTGACATGTTGGCATTGTGGACATAGAGGGCACATTAGGCGTCGATGTTTCAGGCGTTTGAGACAACGGAGGTGACAGATGCGTGATGCAGATTTGGGCACGACAGATGCTAGTGAGATCAGTACGGTGGTTACTGAGTATGCTTGTGACGGCGATGTCACATTTACATCTAGCTTGTCTTCAGACGATCTTATGTCTACGGATTGCATATCGGATTGCACATTGTCTTCACATTGGTTACTAGATTCAGATGCTACTTTCCATGTCACGTCGCATCGTGAGTGGTTCAACACGTTTTCTAGTGGGAGACTTGGTTGTGTGCACATGGCTGATGGTGTTGTGTATGACATTGAGGGTGCAGGAGATGTATGTTTGTCCTTGCCCAGTGGTATGAGATTTACCCTGCATCATGTGCGTTATGTGCCAGATCTGAGACGGGATTTGATCTCAGTGAGACAGTTACGAGATAGTGGATGTCAGATTTCGCTACGAGAGCGAGATTTTGTGATGCATTTGGGTTCGCTAGTGATTGCGAGAGGTGCCAAGAGTGGTACAGGTTACCCATTGCATGTGGATCACGAGAGAGACGGTGTTGTCTCTGTGATCATGCAGCCAGGTAGAGAGCGAGAGAGCAGGCGAGTCTCTTTTGCTCATGGGTTGCAGGGTACTTTGCATGGAGTGCAGAGTAGTGAGCTCGTTGTGCACACATTTGGGGCACGACTTGAGCAGTCACACAGAGAGGTGATAGAGTCGGACATGCATGCTTTGCTAGTGACTGAGCAAAGCAGAGAGTCAGTTGTGCAAGATACTTCTATGCAGAATAGACAGGTAGCCTGCGATCTTGCTCTAGTGAGTCACGACAGGAGGACGTTGTGCAAGAGTCTATGCATACGGAGTTAGAGCATGAGAGCTCTAGTGAGTCACAGCAGATTGAGTGGTCATGTTTACAGTGGATGATTGCAGAGGAGGCTGAGATGTCAGCGATTATGCAGTCATTCCTTTCTATGCTCGACAGTGAGAATGGGGATATAATTGTGCAGGATATGTCTTCCAGCAGACACCTAGAGCAGCTGGTTTGCTATGAGGTTGCACGACAGGGTGATGCGTCTTTTGCGGACAGTCAGGAGATGCATGTGACTGACACGCCTTGTCAGTCAGAGATGCCTATTGCCAGGGATATATATGTTGATGCATGCTCCGTAGAGCTAGCAAGGCCCGCTAGCATTGCATCGGCATTCGGTGGTCTCATGTATGAGATGTTGATCTTGAGACCAGATATCGCAGCTGCAGTGGGAGCATTTGCAGTTGGGGTTGTCAGTCGTTTGTTGACTGATGATGGCATAGTGCACGAGGGAGATATGCAGGTATTGCGTACATACTTGCAGTACGTGTGCGGTACGTCTGGTGGTGTATGGACTTACACGGGAGTAGGACAGCCGGATGCACACGATCACAGCCAGCCAGTGGGCATCGGTTGAGAGCGGTTTTCTCTCGCCTTTTGTAGTCTTTAGACTAGGTTCTCTTGCTTAAAGGCACAATCGCCTTTAAGTGGGAGGTTGTTGGGGTATAGGCGCCTGTGCCTTGCCCGGCCGCCCAGAGTCTGGGCGCCCACTGACTTGTATACCTTATACATAGCATAAGTGTATAGGGGGCTGCTCACTCTTTGAGTCTCCCCACCCACATCTTGTGTGTCTCTCCTTCTCTCTCTCTCACTCTCCGTCTGTGGTGCTCCCCGATCCCCTTCACTTTTGAAATCCAAACCAAAATCTAAACATACCACTGGGTTGCTGACATCAAGGGGAAGCTGTGGGTCAAGTCTGGGGTCAAACAGGCCAAAAAGACATCCTACGCGTAGGATGACATCTGTGTGATTTTGCACTCCAAACCAAATTTTGAGCATACCAAAGTGATCAGCAACTCAAGGAGAGCCTGTGTTTTGAATTTGAAGCCATTCTGATGAAAAAGACATCCTACGCGTAGGATGTCTAAAGCAAGAAATTGAAGCCAAATACTGACAATGGGCATAGCAAGGTGTTGTATAGCCTAAGGCAAGCCTCCAGGTCAATTTTGGTCCAAATTGGAGTTGGTTAGATTGATCAAGATCAGCAAACAGGCTATCGGAACAGATTTCTGACTCATTGACCAGCTTATAGGTGTCCAAATCAAAAAGTAAAAACAGATGTGGGCTCAGCACATCAAGGGGAATCCGTAGTGCAAAAATCTAGGCAAAACAAAGCAGGAGACATCCTACGCGTAGGATGTCTACTAGGTCCTAATGAAGAGAAAATTTGACTGGGCTTAGACAGCGAGATTCCATTTGGCTCAAGGGTTCCAGAACTTCTTTCAGAAGTGAATTTGGACCTTGTTTGTCCATTTGTCGGAGCAAAGACTAAATTCAGACTTTTTCACGTAAATTGACCAACATCCGAGGGAAGTACAGTTCCAGAATAGTAGACCTAATCCAGAACATCAGCATTGTATAAAATACAGTAGTGGTTGAGATTAACTCTCCAGTTATACCAATCATTACTAAGATAACCTCTAGCAGATAAATGCTTTGATTCGATTGCCGAAATTAAACGCTTGTGCACAGGTATATTCAACAACAAAGCAAGAAGTTGTGCGGAGACTGATCCTTTGCCAGGTGAGTGGTTGGATTCGTGGTAAATTGCATTGGTAAGTTTGATGAATTTAAGATCAAGAAGATACATTTTTAGAGACCAGAAGGTGGCAGGTGACCAAGGTAGCTTAGTGTCCACCGAGGAGAGTGTAACTCAGACAAGGCTAGATCCGCTAGCACTGATTATTTAGGAAGATAGTGATACTGACACTTCGTCAGACAAATCTTTCTTCATGATGGGTAGTCAACAGCCAGGAGGTTTCACCTATGGCGGACCAATGCCAGGAGGAAGCACCTCCCTAAATCCTTTGAATGATTCTAAACTCAATGTGATCTTCTTAGAGGGAACAAACTCGAGGGGAGCCCTAGTCTATTCTGACTATCGAGGATGCAAGTGCATTTGTATCGAAGAGAGGCCAACCCTGAAGATTACAACAGATATGGAGATAATGTGGCGAAAGGGAAAATGGTTTCAGAAGCTCAAGAACCGCCACCAAACATTCATCGGTTTGGAGCTATTTTTATGTATGATAAGAAAACAACCAGGGTTCCAACTTATAATGAGAACATGGGAATCTACAAGCATGAGAGTGAGGGTATAGTGGCTTACTTTCGCAACAAAGAACCATACGTAAACGAATTAAGCAAAGACAAGGTTCTTTACTTATTCTCTTATGAAACTGCTATGGGGAAGGGTATAATTTTTGTTGATAGATACGGGCGAGAATACCAACGTATTCTCCCAGAGGAGGTAGAAAGGGCAACAGGTCCAGGAGCATCAACATATGCCCTGGAGGAAGTTCCAAGAGCCACCTACACCCCAAGCAAGTCAACGAATACTTTTTCAGAAGATTATGATGCCACCTCACATTCCACCCAACCGCAGGCATTCAACAACCAAAACCAACTAGCAAACCAGCCATCATTGCAGGCATGGCTTCAACAGAGTGCAACATTGGAACAAGACCGAAACCGAGATGGTTATCAAGCCGCACGAGGGCTAAGGGATTTGCAAGAACCACCACTCTATCAAGGTATCAAGGAGAGAGTAAGCCAAAGTCTCAAGGGTCAACCGAGCCTGGAGGGCCACCCTTAGAACGAGTTCGAAGCGATGAACCATCTCTGGCGAGAACTATTAGAAATTATGGCTTAGGAGCACCATTGGGAGAGGACCCAGCCTACTACAGAAGACCTGAGGAGGTATATTAATTAGGACGTGGAGATCCAATGATGAGATTTGTAGACCATCGTAGAATTAGACCTTCTCAAGTGCAAAAATGGGTAAACAAGAAATACATAGGAAACAGGGACCCAAGAGATCACGTAGCAGCCTTTGTGCGTGTAATTAGAGCTAAAGAGGTGTTAGACTTCCCTACCCAATTTGCAGGGTTTGGACTAACCCTAGAGGATGACGCTGCCACTTAGTTTGACTTTGTAGAGCGTAGAGACTTTGAGTCTATGGAGGAAGTGTTTGACGAATATATTGAGGAATTCTCACAAAGGGGGATAGCTCATAATACCGTCTCACAAATCCATAAATTCAAACAGAAAGATGGGGAATCTGTATGAAAGGCAACCCTAACACTAAAAAGATATGTTAAGTTCTACCCTGTGGAAGAACTGCCAACTCAGTCCAGACTTATGCTTATATTCATCCAAGGACTAAGGAATGCGGATCTCCAAAAAGACTTACATACGAAGAGGAGCACGACGTTGAATGAATTGACCAAGGAGGCTCTTTACCTTGTGGACAATTGTGCGGTCTACAAAGAGGGAGAGTTCAAGGACCTGGACGACGATTCATCTTCACAACAAAGTGGAAGCAAGTCTTCTAAGACAGCACCGAAAGGAGAAGTAGCGGTAAACAAAGAGCAGCTAGTAGATGAAGTGCTAAAAAAGATTAACTCGTCCGCCAAACCCTAGGCTAAACAGCCCAAGTGGTGTGCTATTGAACAAAAATGGACAAACCATGGGACCGAGGAATGTTATTATAACAAGGGATATGTGAGAGAGAGACCTTATGCTCCCCAAGCTCAGGTAGCTTCTCCTCAAGTTCCACCGATGCCTAGGTATCAAGCAGGCAACCTACCAGGACCTGTACGTGTAGAAAGACCACAACCAGTGTTGGGGCAACAACCACCCCTACCAGGATTATGACCAATCAGCCTAAGATACACACCAACCATAACCGAATCAGAAGAGAAAGCTTTGGTGCCTATGCATGCATATTATGAAGATCCCAATGGATATGCGGAAAACCCTGTCTATTATCCACCGAAAGAACCCTCGACACCAAAACCATGGAGCATGATAGGAAGTACAGGACCACCAACAGCTGCACAGGCAGCAGGAGAAGGAAGATATAGCTTAGATGAACAAACATTGTTATTCATAGCCAACGGAGGCATGGGCGGACAGAGACATGCATACCAATAAAGAGGAGCTCAAGGAGCACCTCAACAACCCAAGGGACCCTGCTATAAGTGTGGTGGAGACCATTGGCTAAGAGACTGTCCTCATGACGAAATCATTAGAGTCAATGCATATTGCACCGAGTGTGGAGTTACTCATTTGATTCCCGATTGCCCTAAAAACCCGAGCAAGGTCACAAATGAACTTTGAGATACATTCACAAGGGGGAGACCAGGGATCAATTAGTTCGGGGCACAGCCAACCAGACTCGCTGAAAACTTTTCCCTCTTACCTAGGAGAGTATGAAGCCAAGTCTGAAGTGAGAGCAATCCCATCTCATCTTCTAACAAAGTGATGGATTCGCAAGGATTGATTGAGTTATTGTCCACCCCGGTGGCATGCACAATCACATTAGCAGAACTCCTCAGGTTACGACCAAACATGTGGACCACAGTAGGTAAATGCCTAGAAAAATTTGGAGTGAAAGACCCCACCTTGAGGCTACAGGAAGGGATCAGAGAGTTGGACAGGCCTCAACTAAACACTAGGCTAGTACCATTAAACAAGGTTGGAGAGTATTGCGAGGGAGAAGATGGAAACACCACGCTACCAGTAGAATTCCAAGGAGTAGTTTCCAAAGTTATTCTTGACAGTGGAGCGGGAGTTGCTATCGCCACCAAGTAAATCTAGAAAAAATCGGGAAAACCAACTTTAAGACCTACCAGAATGAAATTGCAATTGACAGACGGGTTCATGGAGAAGCCTCTAGGACTCTTAGAAAAAGTGATTGTCACTTCGTGTGGAATCGAGTATGAGCATACATTTGCGATAGTCGATTTCGACAAAAAAAAACAATTATGAGATCATCTTGAGAAGACCATTCATGCGACAATTGAAAATGGTCCAAGATTGGGGTTATGACCACATATACCTCAGACATGGCGAGACAACAACTAAAATACACCTGAAAGACCATAGTTACAAAGATGTGAACCAAACACCTGTGGAAGAGTTTGATTCAGCTACAGTAGCAGGATCGAAACTCCCAACATGGTTAGGGCAACAAAAAGAGCTGTGGATGTGCGGAGCTTCACATTGTGGAAGCTTAAGAAGAGAGGAATGCGTCTTAGAAAGAGCAATTGAGGACAAGGAGTATATTCCGGAACCTTTCCCTGAAGATGCCTTGGAACCTCTAGAATGGGAACACATACGAGCAACATTGGATGTTTGTACCATTACAGATAGTCCAACAATAAAATTTTGCGATAAGGATGGCTATGATGTGCTACCCTACTATATGGTAAACATTATACCAAGAGAAGATGAGACGATAGAACCACCAGGACAAGAAGAGTGTTATAACTCCTCTGAACATCTGGAAGTAAATGATGATGCAAATAATGAGTGTTCAAACACCTCAAGTGAGCGTGGAAGGGAAACCGAGAATATCAAGTTTTATGATTTTGCTAATCAGCACCCTAGACGCCAGGAACGCTATAGGAGGAAACGAGTAGGAAACAAAGTGAGAGAGAACCTGATGCCCAGGATAAAAGGTAAAACTCACTATTTGATGCTTGTAAAAGCAGAGGATTGTGTGAAAGATCAAATATCAGGAAGATTCCCAAAAGATCGAAGGGAAAGAACGCGAGCGGAAATAAAACAGGAACGAAAAGCTAAAACAGAAACAAAATCACAAAAATCTCAAAAATAAAAAAAAGAAACAACAAAAGACCAAGAGTGGACCAAACTTTAGCGTAAACAGAAATACCAAGAACTGAAACGGTCTTTACGTGAGATATGGACTACTGAAGAAGATAGTGATGGTAAAGGGGAGTCAGAAAAGGGGAACATGAATGTATCATCACACTATCGGAAATTTACCATCCAGGACAGAAAAATCATCATGACACCACCAGTCAAGAAAAGAACCAACCAAGAATCTTACGATGGGCCTGAAAATGCAAAAAGGATAGACCTCGCAAAACCAGGTGAAAAGCCTCAGCCGGTCTATATAGCAAACGATTTAGAGCCTGAAGAAGAAGAACGGCTAACACAACTTCTCAAGAAATATAAAGATGTGTTTGCATGGTCCTATAAAGACCTCAAAGGAGTTGATCCATCGATATGCCAACATACAATTCCTTTGAAATAGGATGTAAAATCGAGCAAACAACGTCCTTATACATATAATGACACATTTGCTAAACGAATCAAAGAGGAGATTGACAAGCTGATGGAAGCTGAATTCATCTATGAAATTGAACATACAGATTGGGTGTCACCCATTGTGGTAGTTCCCAAAAACAACGGAAAACTGCGAGTGTGTGTAAACCTCAAAAAGGTAAATGCAGCCACCATAAGGGATAATTATCCCTAGCCAATCACAGAACATGTACTTGAGCGGGTGGCCGGAAAACGGGCTTATTCCTTTCTGGACGAGTTTTCAGGATATAACCAACTGGCAATAGCAAGGGATGATCAACACAAAACAGCGTTTGCCACAGAATGGAGAATTTATGTGTATCAAGTTATGTTGTTTGGCTTGACTAATGCCCCAACTACCTTCCAAAGGTTAATGACACACGTGTTCAAAGAATACCTGAGAATATTCTTAAAAATATACATGGATGATCTTTGTGTACACTCTCTTCTACGAGAGGAACATATTGACCATTTACAAAAGGTATTTGAAAAATGCAGGACATATCGAATCTGTCTTAACCCGGAAAAGTGTATATTTATGGTTAAGCAAGGCCGCATCTTAGGACACATTGTCTCAAGAAATGGCATAACCACTGACCTAGACAAACTCAAAGTCATTGTAGACCTACCCAAGCCTACTAATGCGAAACAAGTGCAATCCTTCATGGGACACTGCGGATATTATCGAAGATTCATATACATGTATGCAGTCATCGCACAACCTCTTTATCGTTTGCTAGTCAATTTTGATTGGACCGAGGAGTGTGAAACTTCATTCCAAAAGCTGAAGGAAAACCTTCTATTAGCACACGTACTTAAAGCACCGGATTGGGAAAAGATATTCCAGGTTCACATTGATGCTTCTGCATATGCAATCGGGAGTATTCTCGCTCAACCAGGAGACGGAACAATGGATTTTCCAGTTTGTTATGCAAGCCGGCAGTTAAACAGTGCGGAAAAGAACTACACAACCACCAAACGAGAAGGGTTAGGAATTATTTATGCTGTAAAGAAATTCCGGCATTATTTGCTCGCAAACAAATTTGTGTTCTTTACAGATCATCAAGCTCTTTTGTATCTGGTAAATAAACCATGCAATACAGGGAGAATTGTACGTTGGTTTATTATATTGCTAGAGTTTGACTTCACAATGGTGGTCAAAAAGGGTAAAACCCATCTACGAGCGGATCATCTTTCAAGGATACACAACGGGGAAGCTCCTGAAGGAGTAGATGATGACATACCAGATGCTTATCTTTTCAATGTGGAAATGATACCCAAATGGTCACAGGAAATTGTTAGTATTCTTTCCTTTGGAAGCTACCTTGAAGAAGCACATATCCAGGATTGTGCATTTCATTGTTCAACAGTGAAAACACACCAGAGACTAAAACAGTTAGGGGATTATTGGCCAACTATGTATGTAGACACACATTCTTATGTTACCAATTGTACTATTTGTAGTGCCAAACGACCAGTGGATCACGTGACATTGTTTCAGGTAAACATTGCACCTGCATGGAGTCAATATATCATTGATTTCTTAACCACCAGGTCGTTTCCTGAGAACATAACAAGAGCACGGAAAAAAGCTATACAGCTGGAAGCTCGTGACTTTCAGTTAATTGGGAACCAACTCTATAAGCGAGGAAAGGACAATCAACTTAGAATCTGTGCAAGTGAAAGCGAATACCTGCTGATTCTAGAACATGCACATAGCGGAATAAGTGGAGGCTATTTTTCGGGCGATAAGACGGCAAAAATTGTCTTAACCGCCGCAGGTATATGGTGGCCTACATTGCACATGGATGCTGAAGAGTTTGTAAAGCGTTGTGACGCATGTCAGCGCACCAAGGTGCCGATAAAGAGAGATGAGATGCCACTACGGCCAATGATGGGAGCAAGAGCATTTGCAAAATGGGGCATTGATTTTGTGGGACCTATCTCACCCCCTGCATATTGCACCCATACCCAATATATCATTGTGGCTACGGACTATCTCACAAAATGGGTCGAAGCCAAGGCAACGCAAAAAGCGGATGCACGCACCACTGCACAATTTTTGTATGAGAATGTTTTTGTACGATACGGTTTACCAATAGAAATTGTCAGTGACGGTGGGACACATTTTCTTAATGAATTCATTGAATATCTGCTATAGGAATTCATGGTCATACATAGGAAATCTGCTCCATACCATCCACAGGCCAATGGACAAGCTGAGGCCACAAATAAAACACTATGCACGGTTCTCACTAAAATAGTGTCAGAGTCAAGAACAGATTGGGATCAGCAGCTACACTCAACACTATGGGCATACAGGGTTTATACGAACAGCTCAAATCCACAGGTCAACTTCATCCTACTCCTCAAGTGCTAGAAAGTAGTACATCACACCCGTTGAAAACATTGGGATGGACTATATTGCATGTACAAATACATCAATATATTTACCCACACAAATTCTATGTGGTGAAGGATGAAAGCACACAACACCCAATGATTTTGGGACAACCTTGGCAAAAAGAGTACAATGTGCAGATAGATTGGAATGTGAATGCAGTCAAAATTCAGCATGCACAAGAACAACAGGTGATAGTCTTTGCTCCACAATACCGGAATAATCAGCTCTGCGAGCAATGCAATCACTGGAAAAAGAGCCAAAAGCAAGAATGCCACCAAAGAACAACATGATACCCAAGGCCAACAGACAGGTAAAAGCCAACCATGCTAACTACATACATACGAAGTCACCGACCGCAATGCAAAGATCTAGATTACCAAAACAAGGGAAACAAGTATGGATGCGGAAGGATAGAAATGACATGGCAGACAAACAACAATGCAACGAAAGAATTCAACGGAAGCAGATAGTTCAACCAAAAACCAAGGGCATAAAACAGATATGGATCCCAAAGAAAATGCTCAGCAATAACCCAAATGTTACTCGCATTTGGATACCGAAACAAAAGCAAAAGGAACTCCCTTCAGTACAAGCAACAACGGAAGGTAGACAACTGCATTTGAAAAAGGACAACCGACTCAAGTGGATGCCGATCCGCAACAAAACAGTGGCAACCAAGGAAGTAGCAAAACACTTACAAAAACCGGAAAAAACAAGCTACCAATGGACAACAAAAGAAATACAGTCCACGGCCATTACAGCCAAGCCAATCCTCTCCATAGAAACCACTACGATTATATCAACAGTAGCGGCAAAGCGACTGCCTTTTACAAAAAAGACAATTAAATAGAGAGCAGTAGAGTTACAGCTGTTACTTGCAAAGAAAACAAGAAACCTCGACGGCAAATGCCAATAAGCATCTTGCTTATTCCCTTCTCTTGCACAGCATGAATTTTTCCATGTATTGACCGAGTATGCATGAATTAGGGCCACATTAATCGGCCAAGTATTAGCACAAATTTTTCAACCTATGTACGGCACATACTCCGAGGCGATACCATGTTGTCCGGGAGGACTCTGGCTAGGAGGGGGGGAGGCATTCTCAAATGCAGAACCAATAGCAGAAAGAGCAAAAAGGGCATGATTTTTGACTATTTTAAGGGTTGTTGTTTGATTGCAAATTTTTTTGGACTAACCCAAGTATATATGCCCTTATACAACATGTATCTATAGGTATATGGGGCCAAACGCCAAATCAAGCCCCTAGATGTGTATATATAAGTAGAAATATCCATTTTTCGTCCAAAATATTGGTAAAACGGAGAAATCCAACCATAAAAATTACATGTGAGTGTATATAATGTTTTGCGGTGATGTTTGTGATTTATTAGGATTTTTGGGGATTTTCTGGGTTTGATTTGCTATTTTCCTTTTAATTTTGCTAATTTTCGGCAGAAAAACTTCAAAAATACAAAAAGCAAGTGAGAAAAAGTCGTAATGAAAAACAAAAAATATGGGGATGATCAGTGACTATAGGACAACCTATGGTACAGTGGGGGTGCAATTATGAGACTGGAGCGGAAAGCGTGTTTTGGCCAGGTTTTGACCGAAATGCCAAATTTCTGGTAACAGAGCAAATGAAGTCCAAATCAAGAAATTTTTTATCCTAAACCGCATCTCGCAAGAAGATGGGATCACATGTCAAATTTCATGAAAAGTGGTTCGGGGACCTCCATTATAAGAAATTTTCACCTCATTTTTTGCTCATTTTCACTATTGACCTTGTGGAGAGAGCTTCTGCCACCTAGAGCGAACGGACCTTCCAGCAGCTTCTACGATGCGCACGACTACCCGACGGGCTTCAGACATGAGAGGTAGGCTCACCACCTTGAGATTTTTGCGCATGTTTGTCGTTTTGTCGCGAAAACTAGCGTAGGGTTCACACACAAAGCGGGCGGTAGAGACCTACAAGTAGAGGCGGGGATCTAACGGCTAACCCAAAAGCAACAAAACTTCATTGGCAGCTTACCCTAGCATAGGAGACCAGTCCTAGATGTCCAAAGGCAGTAGAAAACCATCGGAAAAAACCCTAATTCTTAGAATCCCGCAAGAGGCCACCAAATGGGAAATCGGCAAAAAGGCACCCAAATGCTACCAAAATTCATGGGTAGGAGCATCTCGATATGCTCGACAAGTCTATGTGACCCACATGACCAAAAAGTGACCCGAAGCGGCACTAAGCTTCAGAAACGGCATTAGACACACAAAGCATCAAATTGCTCTCGCGGCCAAACTGCATGCCTGTTTGCCACCAAACTTCACGAGCGGCTTTCATAGACCATCAACAACCAAGTTCTATGGTGGTAGACCACCACAAATCATCGAAGTCATGTAAACGCAACCACGGGTGCTTCTAGAGCGACAAATTGCCAAATGAAGCTCCAGTGAAGCCAAAGTCAACAAAAACCATACGGCAAGGATCCCCAAGGGATCGGGAAGCTATGGAGACCAACATCAAGAAATTTCTTCGCCAAAAAGCACTCCAAAAGTCAGAAAACGGCTTGAAGGCTCTGAAGTCCACACAAGGAGTTAATTTCTATCTATTTGACTTTTTTATTGAAATTAGGCTTAAAAGGGACTCAGGGGGATTAAGGGCAGGCACTAGTGGCACAATCCATGAAAAAATCATCAGGAGACATCCTACGCGTAGGATGTCTCAAGGGCATTTCTGGGCACAGATCCCAACATTTTTTATCACACACATTTTCTGAATGACCTTTACATGCTTTCCACCAAGTTTCATCACATTTGGACCAAAATTGACCTCATATGCATGGAAAACGCAAAGTTAGGGCATAGATGCAAAAATGGGCCATGGACCTACCAAATCTTGTCCAAATCACATGAAACTTACACAACACATTCACCAACACATCACCAACCAATCTGTGTGGTCAGAAGCAAAAATTGATGAAGTAGACATCCTACGCGTAGGATGTCTATTTGACATTTTTGGCCTACAGAGGATGTTTGTCCATTCCAGATCCAATCACCTCATCATCAAGAGCTCATATATCAATTTTGAAGCCATTCTAATCAATGTTGACCCCCAACACCTTCAAGATACACTTTTTGAGCCCAAAACCACTACACAGGCTCTTACAAGCATCAATCCTTGTCCAAATCCAAATCCAAGAGCATAGCCATGTTCCATAGGCCAAGGACTACCCACAGAATAAATCTCATGCCATTTTGATGAAATAGACATCCTTCGCGTAGGATGTCTCCAGCATAATTTGGACCGTCTGTGCAAAGAGTGACATCATGGGAGCAAATACCATGGTTCAATGAACCCATATACCAATTTTCAATCCATTTGGACATCACTTGCTACCTGTTATGGACTTTCTACCCAATTTGTGACCTAAAGCCTGAATCAACAAAAAAAAATCCACTTTTTGATGCCCAAATCCATATCCAAGCACATAGCCATGTTCCATAAGCCATGCACTACCAGCATGTCAAGTATCAACCAATTTTGATGAAAAAGACATCCTACGCGTAGGATGTCTAAATGGAAATTTTTGCCCAGAATGACACTGTGAGCACATGCACAGTTTCACAAGTTCCTTTTAAGCTTTATTTTCAATTTTCAAGTCAGTTGGATAGTTAAAACTCAGTTTCTCAGCTAATATGGAAAAAACGCTAACTTCGGACTATTGAGTGCAACAGGGTCTATGGCACCCGCGAAGTCACCGGCAAAGAAGAAAAGAATGACCATTAAGGATTACCTAGAAGAGGTGGAGCCCTTCGTCATACCAGAAGGAACACTAAAGCCCACCAGCAAATGGATCCAAGAAGATCTGTTAGAGTCCAACAAACTAAAGATCTACCGAGGAGTGTTCAAAGACACTGAAGGGAATGTGATCGAGCTACCAATGCTACCGCGAGAACTCAATGAGTTCGTAAGAAGCAAGATAGCCAGGTACTTGGAGAAGATTGATCTCCACAACTATTTTGAAGCAGTGCCGGCAGGGGTTGACATAAAGAGAGTCTGGGAGATTGTGACGACCATCAAAGAAGATGGAGTGGCCAGAGTAACCGATCTGCAAGGCAGGCCAGAAACATAAATAGTCATCACCAAGCAGGTTGTAGCAGATGCACTAGATCTCTCCAAAATAGTCATCACCAAGCAGGTTGTAGCAGATGCACTAGATAATGTAACTAAAAGAAGAGATGATGTCAAGGTGTACAATGAGAAGAAAGGAAACTACACTTTTGAAGATATTGCCAACCCAAGAGTAGCAATCATGAGTCAGTTGTACAACCAATACTTCCATATGTGTACGAAGAGGCCACAAAAGTACAGAATGCCACTAGGTGCAATTGCCACAACATTCACTTGGGCAATGATGAAGAGCACTCCAAAGATAATCAATTATGCAGCATATATACATGACAACCTAGTGAAGATGGGTAACAAGAAGCCAACGTATATTGTGCTAGGAGAACTAATCACTAAGGTGATTTATGGGGCATTGCACGCAAAAGGAAGATGGCCTGACCCCCCGTCACAGAACGACTGGCCGAGGCTCAAAGAAGACAAAGAAGACAAGCCACAAAGAGCACCAAGGGTTGCTACAAGATTGAAAAGACAGCTAGAGCCTGTTCAAGAAGAGCAACCAGAGCAAAAGAAAGGAAAGAAATAATTTTCCCAAGTGCCGGCAAAAGAGACAAAGTCACAAAAAGCGGCAAGACTAGAGCGGCTGATGGAGAGCTTCAGAGCAGAAAGAGCCCTTAAAGGCGATTTGAGTGAGCTCTGGAAGCCGTCTCTAGAAGCAATGTCGGGATCATCCTGAAGGGTGCAAAGGGATAGATTCGAAGATTACATTAAAAATTTTGAGATTCTTGATGCTGCATTAGAAAATATCCCGCATGTACCTTTTACAGAAGAAGAAGTGGAGCAGGTACGACAAAAACTGCTAGACGAGCAGGAGAGCCAAGAGAGAGAAAGAAAGACTAAGACAGACCGAGATTTAAAGAAAAAGCCTACATCTCTACCGGCCAGCCCACCGCCCTCACCACCTCCTCATAGCCCTCCACAAGAAGATAAAATGGAGGAAGACAAACCAGAAGAACAAGAAGAGGCCAAGCAAGAGCAGAGTCAAAGGCAGAAAGAAAGAGAAGCGGATCTACACGCCAGTCTAGCAAGGGCATTGCAAAGATGCCAGGAAATGGAAAAGGAAAATCAGGCAGCAACCCTAAGAATGCAAGGAGTTGAAGAGGAATGTCAGCAACTCAGCAAATCACTGATAGATGCCAAGAGGGAAAGGGATAACCTGACCCTACAGCTGGCTGAGGAATCCAAAGAAGTTAAAGCAATGTGAAACGCCAAAGAAAAGGCGGAGATAGATCAAGAAGCCAGCCAGGATGAGGTCCTTGAGCTCAAGGACCAGCTCAAAGTGAAAGATCAAACCATCCAGAGGCTACGAGCATCTCCAGCCAGAGTCAGAGCTACTAGCTCGACTCGCATCACTACGGAAAGCCAAATGTATGAAGAACAGATGCAAGAACTTCAGAAAGAGCTGACTCTAGAGAAAAGCAAAGATTGATGATGGCAGAAGGGTCTATTGTTCTGCAAACACAAATGGAAGAAGGACAAAAAGCCATGCAAGAGGAGTTAGAAAGTATCAAAAGAAAGCTCGAGGAAGCGGAGAAGATAAACGCCGAGTTGAACGACCTCCTCGTGAATATGGGCGAAGAAGCAGAAACAGAAAAGCAAAAACTCCTAAAGCAGATTGAGGAGCTGAGAGGACAACAAGCCGGAGAGCAAGAAGGCACAGGGCCAGTGGCCAATGAAGGCATAGATTTAGAAAATGTGGCAGATCCGGTGGACACACCTATGCAAGAGGAAATCCTAGAAGGATCCTCTCAAGAGCCACAAGATCTGACACAGGAGGAGGAAGAAAAGCTGTGTAATGCAATAGAGGTGGAGATCAGAGAGACAACGAAGGAAGCCTTGGAGTGGGAGCAGAGGGTTTTCAAGTCCATGACCATCCAGAAGATTGACGCCAGCAACCTCAAGCGCAAATGGCTTCAACCCTCTCTCCCATATCCTTTGCTGAAATATGAAGCCGCCACCATCAATAAGAGGATTAGAGAAGAGCCGACCGTGCCACTCTACAACGCAGATATCTCCCACCCAGAAGGGGTCAGGCTAATAGTTGACTCTCAGCCCAAATGGAGAAAGGCTTGGCTCACAAAGTACCCACAATACCTAATCCATTTGGTA
The DNA here is from genome assembly GCF_014529385.1 of Adiantum capillus-veneris. NCBI lineage: Eukaryota > Viridiplantae > Streptophyta > Polypodiopsida > Polypodiales > Pteridaceae > Adiantum > Adiantum capillus-veneris. Next base: position 75,874,392 of record NC_140952.1, on the reverse strand, counting down.
GAGGCACAGAAAAACATCAGAGACAACCTCAGCTTTTGTCCTCTACCAAGGATCAGGACGTGGAAGGCCCAGGAGATATTACAAAGGAGGCAACCCACTTGGCTGAATTATCCTAAGATGTCAGGCTTGAAGGCAGGTGAGAGAATAAGTGTCCAATACATGGTGAAAACCCTAACGGGCGCCATCAAATTGTTCACTGGCTCAGCTGACCTTACGTGCATCATGATGAAGAAAATCTACAAAACTTTTTTAGCAGTATTTGAGACATTCAAGCCAGGCCAGGTGACAGACAATATCTTCTTCTTCCAAGATACTTATAGATATGCCTATGATATGTCTGGTCAGCCTTCCAAGGAGGTGATACATGCGTTGTATCAAAGGATAATGTTTCTACCATCCTATCACCTCCAGGCCTTTGAAGAAGCGTTCTACACCGCCTTCTTCACAATAAACACTGATATTTTCGGCCCAACAATGATGAATCTACATGCAAGATACGTATCATTGATCAAGATGCACGAAACCATACGATGAAGCAGCAGATCAGCGGCTATGTCGGGGACGACATGAGCAAGGAGGGGGGGAGTGTTAGAAGCTGGACACACCCCACGGAAACTAACTACTCGGAAGATTATCATTTTTTGTAATTTTTCATTTATTGAGGAAACCCGATTTTTCACCTTGTAAATATTGGGGCTTACAGAAGTTTCCAGATTGTATCCCAGTTTTGATAGTTAGACTGAGTAGATGGTTGACTTGGAACTTTAGGGTTTGAGAATTGTAAGGTATATATACCACTTTTTGACCTTAATGAAGGACCTTTTGTCATTTTTAAAAAAGAAGTTTTGAAGTCTGTGAGTGAGCGTACTGTGTACGAGAGAGAGCGTGAGCTTCCTCTTGACGCTACGTGTGCACCGGTGGTCGGAATCGAGTGCGGAGAAGTACAACGTGTTGTCCTCGACGAGAGCTACGAGCTAATACCTACATTGCGCGTGTACGGTCCGGTTTTGCGAGCTCCTTCTACGAGCTTCATCTGGTGATTTGGTGAGCATACGTTGTCCGATTTTGCATTGCAGCATATCCACGCGTTCACATTGAGTAGAGCTACACATTAGGCACTTTAGATTTCAGAAACGAAGACCTGCAAATTTTGGCCAGACATCCTACATGATTTTACACTGGATGTTTTGGGGTGGGGTTTTGGTTCATAGACCTTAGGGAGAGCGACCTATTGGTGTTAGTAGGGTCTCCTTCAAGTTCTATGGTGTTTGGAGATTGTTTGATGGGTGTTCGGCTCTAGACAACGTTGTAGGAAGTTTCCTCTTATGCACTCTTGAAGGCTGTGACTTAGACAATTGGTAGAGACCTCTGTAGGAATTAGTTAGGAGTCGGCCGAGTGTAGGTTGACACCTTATGCTTGCTTCCATGCGCCTGCGGGTCGAGCTTCGTCCTTAGCTGACATTGTATGTTAGGTGAGTTCTAGCTGTGTTGACATCCGCCGCAGCGAATCCGTCCAGCAGTAATTGTAGACCGTCTAACAAAGATGGGTCGATTCATTACCACTAAGACTATGGTTAAGACGTGGGAATTAGCACGGCTATTTATAGAGCATATATATGGAGTCTCCGGTCTTCCAGCTAGTATCATTATAGTGACAGAGATTGAAAGTTCGATAATTACTTCTGGAGAGTCGTGTTTCAAAAGTTGGAAACTACATTTAATCTGAGTATGGCTGATCATCCAGAAACATATGGTCAAACCGAAAGAGTTAATCAAGTGCTAGAGGATATGCTATGAGTGTACGTTAGCAAGAGGCAAAGCAATTGGGAAGACTACTTGCTTATATTGGAATTTTCTTATAATAGTTCAAAGCATGTGACTACAAGGTTTAGTCCATTAATGCCTTTATATGGTTTTCAACCTAGATGACCCGTTACAGTGGGGTTAACTAAGGAGAAAATACAACAAACGAAGGATTTTCTCCAAGACCATTTTGATATGCTTTGAGTTGCTCAAAAAAATGTTAAGCAAGCTCAACATCCATATAAGAAGTACGCATATGAGCATCATTGTCTTGCTACTTCCAAAGAAGGAGACAAGGTTTTCAGCCATAAGGCGTTTGAGCCGTACACACTCAACCGTAGTTGTGAAGACTACCATGTACTCAGCCTCACAACTAGAAGTGGCCATAGTAGGTTGCTTCTTGCTCAACCTGATATACATGAACTGCTAAGCATGAATTAACAAAAACCACTTGTGGACACTCACGTGTCAAAACAACCAGCCCAATCTGAGTCCAAAAAAGCATGTAAATCCGGTGTGATCCCCCCTTGGGATAAAACAACACAATATGTAAAGTTCCACTCAAGTAGAAAAAAATCCTCTTGACATCTTGCCAATGCTTAGACTCTAGTCTATGCATGAACTTGCTGATCTATGAGATTGCAAACTGAACATCCGGCCTCGTGTTGTATACATAAATGAGGCATCCAATAGAAATTTGGTAAAGAGTGACATTGACAGGATTTCCAACATCACGAAGACTCAATTTCAAACCTGTTTCCATAAGAGTGGCAATAGCTTTGCAATCCTCAAGTCCAAACTTACATAGCAATGTCTCTATGTAACTTGTCTGACACAAGTCAATACCACCATCACTTTGCTTAAACTGTATACCGGAGTAATGATAAAAAAAGTCCCAAATATTTCATCTTGAAAGTAGCATTCAAATCAGCCTTACATTCAGCAATATGTCTCTCATTTGGCCCAGTGATAAGCAAATCATCCACGTAGAGAACGACAATGAGAAGTATGTCACCCTCACGCTTTACATACAATGTGCTTTCTGTGGTACTATTACAAAAGCCTCGTTTGACCAAATGAGTATCAGATTTCTCATACCAAGCACGAGGAGATTGCTTCAACCCATACAAATATGTCTTACATCTACATGCTTTATCCTCGTGTCCTTTCTTGAGACAAAACCGCGAGGATATGTTACATAAACTTGCTCAAATATGTCACCATTCAAAAAACCAGTAACAATCTCTGATTGATGTACATCCCAACCAAAATGAGATGCCAATGCACATAGAAAACGCATAGTAGTCATACACAAGTGGGAGAAAAAGTCTCTTCATAATCTATGCCTTTCTGTTTGCATAACCTTTTGCAACAAGTCAAGCCTAATAGCGATCAATCTCACCATCCGGCGTGCATTTCAACTTGTAAACCCAGTTTGTACCAATGGCCTTTTTTTTAGGAGGCAAATCACATTAAGTCGATGTGTCTTTTTCTATAAGTGCATCATATTCTGATTGCATGGGAGCCATCCAATTTTTTGAATTTTTTGCTTCATCAAAAGACAGAGGTTCCTCAACATCATGTAAGCTAGACATACCCAAAGCATAATAATCTGATGCATAAAATGCATGGCGAGAACTTGAACGAGTACGACTAGACAAAGGTGCATCCACGCAAAGTATGCACTAGCCATTTTGGCATACCTCTAGCCTACTCATTCTCAACCCTTTCCTCATCAAGTACATCATGTACATCTACATCAGTAATAGGTTGATATGTAATATTTTCAGAAATCCCCATAGGTTGTACATTTGCCTCATTGGAATTTATATTTGAACTTCCACCATTGGAAAAGTGGCATTTATGTCCTGTGAGCTTACATTATTGTCTCTAGTACATGACAGGAAGGGCTAAACAAAATCTTCCACAAAGACAACATCCCGTGAGACCAAGATACAACATGTAACCTTCGCTTTCAGCACTATGACAGACAAAAATACATTTGGCAGTCTTATCATCCAATTTTTTGTGTTGTGTTTCAGGCACCAAAGAATATGCCAAACATCCAAAAACACGCATGTGCTCAATAGAAGGATTTCTATCATGCCATGATTCATATAGAGTTATATACTGCAAAGCTTTTTTAAGACACATGTTAAGTACATAAGTGGCACACATGATGGCCTCAAGCCAAAACGAATGCGGCAAAGCTTGACTTTTGACCTTACATCGTGCTATTTCCATAAGTGATATGATTTTTCTATCAGCAACACCATTTTTTTGAGGCGTATAAGGCACTATATATTGGTGTTTTATCCCACCACTAGCCAGAAATGCATTAAATTCATGAGACACACACTCCCCCTTGATCGGAACGGAGGGTGCCCATAGTACATTTGGAGACATTTTCAACCATAGCCAAAAATTGTTTGAAGCACATAAATACTTTGGACTTTGCTTTAAGCGGATCTACCCATGCATGCTTGGAGTAATCATAAAAAAAAGTCACAAAGTAAAGGTAATTTCCCAAGGACAAAGTTTGCATGGGCCCACAAACATCACTGTGCACAAGCTGTAACCTGCATGTGGCCCTAACTGAACCATCCTTTGGAAAATTTGAATGCTGCATCTTACCCAAAATACAGCCTTCACAAACATGTTTGACAAGTGCTTCAAGAGGCGGCAAAGAATCATTAAAATCAATTTTTTTGCAAACATAGTAAACTGGTAAAATTCAGAGTCCAAAACGTGCATGCCAAAGTTTTGCATCTAAAACAGCCTTGGAATCCACAACTGCATTTGCAAAATTCTACCCACACTTGTCATACAAAGTGAGCTTATACAGCCCATGGCATAAAATGCTAGATGCAACAATTTCATCACCAAAAATGAGATCATGTACAATACGTTTGTCATCCACAAATTTGACTAAAAGTCCAAGTCTAGCAAGTGCATATATAGGAAAAAGATTCTTCTTGATCACAGGTACATACAATGTGTCAACAAGTGTGAGAGAACTACCATTTTTAGCAGTAAAACAATCTTTTTGACTCCCTGAACAGGATAAGAGGCATTGTTGGCACAAGTGACTGAATTCCCATGAGAGACAGACTCAAGATGTTACCATATACATGTGGTAGTGATGTGTGTGAACACACTTAGGACCACCGGGGCATTTTTTCCCTCACTAGGAGGTTTCACCCCTGTGCATTGTATATATTCCCATCACTCTATGGCTATCCATCTTTCATTGCACACTAAGTAATACACTCTCTATTGTGTGCCTTTAGCTTCCTTTGTCTTCTCCAAGCTGTGTGTGTTTTCCTGCAACCCTAATTCCAACAATTGGTATCAAAGCAAGTTGCATCCTCTTGGGGCCCGGGGGAAATTGCATTGCTGCGTAAAGAGCTGGAGTCAAAGATTTTGCATGGGGAAGATGATATGGACACTTTCCTTATTGGTGTCAAGGATATCAATGAGCAACTTATTTTTGCAGGTGAAGTCATTTCAAAAAGTTCCCTTGTGTAGACTGTTCTTGATGCCTTGCCAGATTCTTACCAGACATTTGCTAGTACTTGAAGACGTATGACCCAAGGAAATCCTCAAGTTGTGAAGTTTGATGCATTATGCACATTGTTGTTGCAAGAGTCACTTTCCTAGAAAAACCAAAACTAGATAGTGTGCAGTTGAACAGGCCTTTATTGTTGCTCAAAGAAAAGGTGGTAACAGTAATGCAGCCACTTCTCATGGTTCTTCTACGAGTGGAAAATCACATGTTCCTAATACTTCTGCTGGCAGAAATTTGTCTGGGAATTCTGGTGTGATAAGTGCAAAAAGAAGATGCATTGCCACTAATTTAAAGCTAATGATCATTTGATCAAGTAGTATCCTAAGTTGAAAGCCAAAGAGGCTAAGAAGAAAGATGTTGGCTCCACTACTAATGCTGGTTCCACTACAAATGTAGCTATTGTTGAGTCTTCTGTGAAAGGACATTGTGACGCTGATGTTGATGCAGAATGGACTCTTAGTGCATAGTGCACTTATAATCATGATGTCCATGATGCATGCATGTCAATTGTTGTAGATTTACATGTGTGGTATTTTGACAGTGGTGCTACAAAGCACGTTACCTCACATCGTGATTTGTTCACCTCTCTTGAGTCTGTCCCTCATGGGAATTCGGTTACTTGTGCCAACAATGCCTCTTATCCGATTCAAGGAGTTGGAAAGATTGTGCTTACTGCTGCAAATGACAGTTCTTTCACACTTGTTGATGCACTTTATGTACCTGGGATCAAGAAGAATCTTTTGTGTGTATTTGCACTTGCTAGATGTGGTCTTGTAGTCAAATTTGTGGATGATAGATGTATAATACATTATATCATTTTTGGTTGTTGGAATTGTTGCATCTGGCATTTTATGTCGTGGGCAGAATTTTACAAAATGCAATTTTGGATTCAAAGGCTATTTCAAATGCAAAACTTTAGCATGCACGTTTTGGTCATCTGAATTTTTCCAGTTGGCTGCATTTACAGAAACTTGATATGGCTGCTTCTTTGCCGCTTCTTGAAGAACATGTAAAACATGTCTGTGAAGGCTGTATTTTGGGTAAGATGCAACATTCTAAGTTTCCAAAGGATGGTTCAGTTAGGGGCACATGCATGTTGCATCTTGTGCATAGTGATGTTTGTGGGCCCATGCAAACTCCGTCCTTGGGAAATTACCTTTACTTTGTGACTTTTATGGATGATTACTCCAGGCATGCATTGGTATATCCGCTTAAACTAAAGTCCGAAGTATTTATGTGCTTCAAACAATTTTTGGCTACGGCTGAAAATGTCTCAAAATGTACTATGGGCACCCTCCATTTTGATCCAGGGGGGGAGTATATGTCTCATGAATTTAATGCATTTCTAGCTAGTCGTGGGATAAAATACCAATGAAGCATGGCATGATAGAAAGCCTTCTATTGAGCACATGCGTGTTTTTGGTTGTTTGGCATATGCTTTGGTGCCACAAACACAGCGCAAAAAATTGGATGATAAGGCTATAAAATGTATTTTTGTTGGTCATAGTGCTGAAAGCAAAAGTTACGGGTTGTATCATCCACAAACAAAGCGTATTCTGGTTTCACGGGATGTTGTGTTTGTGAAAGATTTTGTTCAGCCCTTGCTGTCATGTACTAGAGACAGTAATGTACTCACAAGACATTTATGACACTTTGTTGCCTCTTTTTAGTGGTGGAAGTTCGAATGTAAATTCCAATGAGGCAAATGTATAGCTTATGGGGGTTTTTGAAAATGTTACAGATCAGCCTATTACTGATGCAGATGTACATGATGTACTTGATGAGGAAAGGGCTGAAAATAACCATTCCTAGAGGTATCCTAAAATGGCTGGTGCATACATTGCATGACAGTAAATTGGAAGCACCTTTGTCTAGTCACACTCGTTCAGGCTCTTGCCATGCATCTTAGGCATCAGATTGTTATGCTTTGTCTATGTCTAGCTTACATGATGGTGAGGAACCTCTGTCTTTTAATGAAGCACATAATTCAAAAAAATGGATGGCTATCATGCAATCAGAATATGAGGCACACATGGACTTTATGTGATTTGCCTCCTGGTGGCAAAAGGTCCATTGGTACGAAGTGGGTGTACAAGTTGAAATGCAAGTCGGATGGTGAAATTGATCTCTATAAGGCTTGACTTGTTGCAAAGGGTTATGCACATAAAAAAGGCATAGTATGAAGAGACCTTTGCTCCTACTTGTCGCATGACTACTGTGCATTTTCTATGTGCATTGCCAGCTCATTTTGGTTGGGATGTACATCAATCAGACATTGTTACTGCTTTCTTGAATAGTTGAGAAAGTTTATGTAACGCAGCCTCACGGTTTTTTCAAGAAAGGACAAGAGGATAAAGTGTGCAAATGTAGCAAAGCTTTGTATGGGCTGAAGCAATCTCCTCGTGCTTGGTATGAGAAGGTCGGCACTTATTTGGTCAAACGAAGCTTTTGTAACACTGCAATAGAAAGCACATTGTATGTAAAGCATGAGGGTGATGTACTTTTCATTGTGGTTCTCTATGTAGATGATTTGCTGATCACTGGACAAAATGAGAGACATATTACTGAATTTAAGGCTGATTTGAATGCTACTTTCAAGATGAAAGATTTGGGGCTATTGCATCATTACTTGTGCATACAGTTTAAGCAGTGTGATGGTGGTATTGCCTTGTGTCAGAAAAGTTACATAAAGACATTGCTAGGTAAGTTTGGACTTAAGGATTGAAAACCTATTGCCACTCCCATCGAAACAGGTTTGAAATTGAGTCTTCATGATGCTGGTGATCCTGTAGATGCTCATTTATGTATGCAACACAAGGCCAGATATTCAGTTTTCAGTCTCACATGTCATAAGATTTATGCATAGCCCAGGGTACAAGAATTGGCAGGTTGTCAAGAGGAATTTTTGCTAATTGAATGGCACTTTACATATTGGCTTGTTTTATCCCAAGGGGGTGTCATTGCCACCAAACTTACATGCTTTTTTGGACTCAAATTAGGCTAGTTGTTTTGACGCAAGAGTGTCCACAAGTGGTTTTTGTTTCATGATTGGCAACTCATGCATATCATGGTTGAGCAAGAAGCAACCTACTGTGCCCACTTCCAGTTGTGAGATCAAGTATAGGGCAGTCTTCACAGGTACGGTTGAGTGTGTATGGCTCAGACACCTTATGGATGATTTGGGTATTGGATAGGACACTGCCAACACTATCTACACTGACAGTCAGAGCGCATTCGTAGTTGCAAGGAACCCAGTTTTTTATGCTCGCAAAAAGCACATTCAGGTGCATTACCACTATGTCAAAGAGAGGCTCTCAACAGGAGAGATAAGCTTGGATTATGTGCTAGCACAGGACAACCATGCAGATCTTTTCACAAAGGCATTGTCTCGTGAGAAGCTCAAAGCTTTCCACAAAGCTTTGGGATTACTCCCCTTTGTGGACTGATTGTGTGCCAGCTCTCATTCACCGCATCACTCCAGGGGTGATTTGTTACCATATACATGTGGTAGTGATGTGTGTGAACACACTTAGGACCACCGAGGCATTTTTCCCTCAGTAGGAGGTTTTTCCCTCCCGTGCATTGTATATACACCCATCACTCTAGGGCTATCTATCTTTCCATTGCACAAGTAATACACTCTCTATTGTGTGCCTTGAGCTTCCTTTGTCTTCTCAAAGCTGTGTGTGTTTTCTTGCAACCCTAATTCCAACATAAGAGAGGTGAAAATTCATGATGTGGGGTAATGTGATTTGTAGCGCCACTATCAAAATACCACGCATGTGAATTTGCAGCAACTGACATGCATGCATCATGGATAACAGAATCACTCTACACTAAAAGCCCATTCTGCATCAACATCACCATCACAGTCTCCTTTCACAAAGACTCAACAATAGCTGCATTTGTAGTGGAACCAGCCACTTTGGCCTTCAACTTAGGACACTGCTTGATCAAGTGATCATTAGCTTTACAATAATGGCAACACATCTTCTTTTTGCCCTTTTCACTAGAATTCCTAGATGAATTGCTACCAGTAGAAGTATTAGGAACATGTGATTTTCCACTCGCAAAAGAATCACGAGAAGTGGCTGCATTACTATTACGACCTTTACTTTGAGCAACAATAAAGGCATGTTCAACTGCACACTATCTAGTGTTGGTTTTTCCAGGAAAGTGACTCTTGCAACAGCAATGCGCATCATGCATCAAACTTCACAAATTTAGGATTCCTTGGGTCATAAGTCTTCAAATACTAACAAAAATCTGGTAATAATCTGGTAAGGCATCAAGAACAGTCTACACAAGGGAACTGTTCAAAATGACTTCACCTGCAAAAATAAGTTGCTCATTGATATCCTTGACACTAGTAAGGAAAGTGTCCTTATCATCTTCCTCATGCATAATCTTCGACTCCAGCTCTTTACGCAGCAATGCAATTTTTGCCTCATTGCGACTTGCATAAAGACCAACTAGAATATCCCAAGCCTGTTTTGTAGCTTTTGTTGAATATATGTGAGGAGTAATAGTACGCTTTACAGACAACGTAATCAATGCATGAGCTTGCGCATATTTCACATCCCAATGAGCTTGCTCAATCGTAGGTGAAACAACTCTGGCAACATCAATTCTGCCACCAAAGCATGCAACATCCTTAACATCGCCTACATCCTTAGAACCAAGACGTACATCAATGCCTTGCACAATGTTCAAAATGCCCTTTGACACAAGGACATGTTGCATCATGTAAGCCCACATAGGGTAATTGTCCCCATCCAATCTATCCTCAGCAACAAACATCTTGAACACATTTGTGTTGTTGTGAACCATGGCGAATGCTACACCTGATGTGAAAATTTCCCAAAAAGAGGAGAAACAGAGTGGGAACAACACGTGGTATATAGCACAAACCATAGAAGATTGTAAGAGACTTGTTATGCAAAAAACGACACTGACAAAAAATTTGCACAATTAAAATGACAAAATTGCCTACACAATACTGCTTTATAGTAGAAACAGAGGCACAAATGAACCCGAATCAAAAATTTATTGGCCTGTTGATGCTTGCCAAAGCTCATAAAAATTAAAAAAAGTGAGTAGGCATGTGGTGGAGCTGTTGGCGATTAAGCCGGGGAGGACGCAACCTGCTCAGATACCAATTGTTAGAATTAGGGTTGCAAAAAAACACACATATCTTAGAGAAGATGAAGGAAGCTTAAGGCACACAACGAAGAGTGTGCAATGGAAAGATAAGATAGCCTGCGTATATACAATGCACGGGGGGAAAAACCTGCTAGTGAGGGAAAATTTTTCCTGGCGGTCCTAAGTGTGTTCACATACATCACTACCACATGTATATGGTAAAACTAACGCAGAGGTTTGTAATAGAAATGTCAAGATATTTATTTATTGCAATTAATAGGTGGCAAAAGCATAAGTGATCAATTAAAAATACAAAGAATAACATGTTTGTCGATATTGTTTTATTAAAGAGCTCTTTATGAGCCATGGTCACTTTACGTCTGGGCGGACAGTCTGTAATCATTTTGAGCATTTAAGAAATCTATAAATAAATGGGTGCAAGAGAAAAATGCTCACTCTTGTATGGGGAAGATTGCACCCAATGTTTGTGTTCTTCTTTTCTCTTCTCGCTCCTTCTCTCTCACCATGCATGTGTAGCACTTTACTCTAGAAGGCGCACTTGTACGTTCTCTTCTATTCTCTCTCTGCTCTCTATCTCTCTCATGTGAGTATTACTATGGATTCCGTGTATACACAATCTTTTAGGTTTGCAAATCTATTGATTTTATCTTCTATCGTGTTGCTATTTGTGTATTTTGAAAACCCTTTGCGCTCCTAATTGTTGCAATATGATTGGATATGCTTGAAAAATATGGCATGACATATTGCAAATCATTTTGGTGCAATGAGAAGGATTATGAGATATGTGTAGGCTATTATAAACTTTGGTATGTTCTATAAGAAGAATGCTTAAATTTGTCTTTATGGTTATTAAAATGCAAATTGGGCAGGTGACATTATGGATAGTCAGTTGGAGTAGTAAGAAAGAACCCATTGTACCTCCTGTTAGGAAATAGGGCGTAGCTTAGTAGATAATTGAGTAGATTACTTAATGGAGAGAGATAATTTTCACACACAAGAGATTATAGAGAAGAAAGAGAGAGAGAGAGAGAGAGAGAGAGAGAGAGAGAGAGAGAGTACACATGATATACGTGGTTCACCCAATGTGGGCTACGTCCACGGGAAAGCAGCCACTCAATGGCTTTAGTACTTCAAAACAAAAAGTAGGTTACAAAGGGATTATACCCTTTTGGAGCTCCAGCCTTGCTTTACTATCACCACCTCACACCCACCTTGTTGCTTCAACTTCACACTATGAAATGTGTGTAGAAATGGCCTCCTTTTATAGGCCAAAAGGGCTGCCCTCTCTCATGAGAGGTAGCCACGTGTAGACACCCTTGTGTAGATAAGTCCAAATCGGACCCTCCAATCCACCCATGTGTGGCCGCCCTTAAGAAGATAAGTTTTCCTTTGAAATCGGCCACCGGCCATTGACTACTGGCCACCGGCCGACCGGCCCAACGACCGGCCATTTTTTGACCACTTTTCGGCCACCGTCCGGCCATAATATTCCGGTAAAAATGAATATTCCGACGAAGCTTGCCGTGAAAATTTTGGTTTTTGACGAGTGATTTTGTTTTCTGGCGAGTGATTTTTCTTCACGCACAATGGCTTCTCCTCATAATGGGGGCCTTACAAATGTGCGTTTTTAATAAAAAATTACAATGGGTAAATCGGGCTCCATACTTAACAATCTCCCACTTGGAGACTGATCTCCAAACCAAACCTATGGCTGCTTTTCTTCCTGGCTTCTTATCCTTGAATGCCAATTGAAGATGAGCAAAAGCTCAACTTCTCCTTGTTGACCACCTTTGTAAACATGTCTGCAAGATTTTCACTTGTATGCACCTATCCTAGCTTTAGTTGTCCCTCGTCCAAAAGAGTACGTATGAAGTGATATCTCACCTCAATGTGCTTTGTCTTTGAATGAAAGGCCAAGTTCTTTGCAAGATGGATAGCGCTTTGGCTATCATTGTACAAGACACAATTGTCTTGTTTGAATCCAAGTTGTCCTAAGAATTTGTCAAGCCACAAAATTTCTTTGCTTGCCTCCGTCATTGCTACATACTTTGCTTCCGTGGTAGAAAGTGATACCACGTTCTGCAGCTTTGAAGCCCAACTTACTTATGTGCCTCCAATCGTGAATACATAGCTAGTAGTGCTCCTTCAAATATCTTTGTCACCTGCCATATCTGCATCAACATACACTTGAAGAAAAATATCAGTTCCTCCAAAATACAAAGCATTTGTTGTTGTCCCTTTCAGATACCTAAGTATCCACTTCACAGCTTGCCAGTGCTCTTTACCTGGGTTGTCCATGAACCTACTTACAACTCCCACTACATATGCAATGTCTGGCCTTGTCTAGACCATAACATACATAAGAGAACCTATTGCTGCAGCATATGGAACTTTAGACATATAGGCTATCTCTTCTTGTGTCTTTGGACACATATCCTTGGTTAGTTTAAAGTGACCAGCCAAAGGTGTAGAAACTGTTTTTGCATTTTACATTGCAAACCTTTCTAGTACCTTCTCGATGTAATCCTCTTGAGATAGCTTTATTGTCTTCTTCGTCATGTCCCTTGATATCTTCATACCAAGTATCCTTTTTGCAGCACCTAAGTCTTTCATTGAAAAAGATTTAGATAACTCCTCTTTTAGGTCTTTGATGTCATCAACATACAACATTAGGATGATGAACTTCCCATCTCCCAAATTCTTTGTGTAGACGTAGTGATCTGAGTTGCATCTTGTGAATCCAAGATCCAACATCCATCGATTGAACTTCAAGTACCACTATCTTGATGCTTGCTTTAAACCATACAACTTCTCTTCTTTAATTTGCAAACCATTTTCTCCTTACCTTTTACTTCATACCCCTTTGGTTGAAGCATGTAGATTTCCTCCTCTAAGTCACCGTGAGGGAATGCCATATTTACATCCATTTGCCTGAGATTTAAATCATGAGCAGCCACAAGGCTTAAGACAAGCCTAATTGAGTTCATTTTTACACAATAGGAGAAAATATTTCACTGAAGTCAATACCTTTCTTTTGAGAAAATCCTTTTACCACAAGCCTAGACTTGTACCTTTTCTTCCCACCTTCTTCTTCCTTCAGCTTATACACCAATTTGTTCTGCAGTGCCTGCTTACTTTTAGGCAACTCAACCAACTTCCATGTTTGGTTGCGATGTAATGAGTCCATCTCCACTTGCATGCTCTTCCTCCATTCTTCTTTGGATTCGTGATGCATAGCTTCTTCGTATGATTCCGGCTCTCCAGAATTTGAGATCAAGAGATGGTTGAAGGGTGGAACGAACCTTTCTGGAGGTCTACTTGCTCTTGTAGATCTTCGGGGAATAGGTTGAGGCTCCTCATTTGGTTGACGTTGTTGCACATTGTCATCGTTTGCATTCCTTGAGTTTTCACCGTCCTCAAGCTCCATGTACTCATCACCTGTTTCTTTTGTTTGTTTTCTTTCCAAATAATCTTTGTACATATTTTTTTTGTTGAAAATTACATCCCTACGTCTAAAGATTTTACCATCTTCAGGATTCCATAGGCAATACCCAAAGTCACCTTCTCCATAGCCAATGAAGAAACACTTTTTGGACTTTGCATCTAGCTTTGACCTTAGGATTCTATCTATGTGCATGAAAGCCTCACACCCAAACAATTTGAGAAATGCATAATTCACTGGTGTACCTGTCCATGCCTCTTTTGGAACTCCCCCATCTAGTGGCGTTGAGGGTGACCTGTTGATTAAGTACATAGACGTACTTACAGCTTTCGCCCAAACCTCAAGTGGTAGGCCTGCATGATGCATGCTTCGTGCTCGCTCCATGATTGATCTGTTCATTCTTTCAGAAATGAAATTTTATTGAGGTGTCCTTGGGGTTGTCCTTTGCCTTCGAATGCCATTTCTAGCACAAAAGCTTTCAAAAGCTTGGTTGCAAGATTTGCCTCCATTGTCGGATCTGAGGCATTTAACCTTGGTACCTGTTTCATTCTCCACAAAGGCTTTCCACCTTTGAAATATGGAAAACACATCAGACTTATTCTTCATGACATAAACCCATGTTTTTCTAGTCGCATCGTCTATGAATGTTACATACTACAATGAGCCACCAAGTGATGGTGTACTTGCAGGACCCCAAGCATCAGAATGAACCAACTCAAGTTTTTTATTTTTTCTTTCATTTCCTGATTTTTGAAATTTCACCCTCTTTTGTTTACCATAAACACAATCTTCACAGAACTCTAATTCTTTCAAACCTGGTAGAAGCTTCTTTGTTTGAAGGATTTGCATTCCTTTAGCACTCATATGCCCAAGACGATAGTGCCACACCGCACTGTCGACTTCTGTAGCTATTGCACAAGTTGAAGATTGCGTGCTGATAGTACACATGTAAAGTGTTCCGACCTTTTCTCCCTTGGAAACCACCAAAGATCCTTTTGAGATCTTCCACCGTTTGTTTCCAAATACAATGTTGTGTCCTTCATCGTCCAATTGTCCTGTAGAGATCATTTTTTTAAAAAAGAAGGAACATGCCTAACATCTTTAAGCTTCCATTCATTTCCATTAACAGTTTTGACACAAATTGAACCTTTGCCGACAATTTCACAAGCTTCATCATCTCCCAAGTATAGATACCCAAAATTCACTTTGGCGTAATCTTGGAAATGTTTCTTGTGTGGTGTCACATGGAATGAAGCCCCGGAATCTACTATCGCGGAATTAGACACATTGTCTAATGAGAGAATTAGAGCATCTTGTTCTACTTTACTTGCCACATTGGCCTTCGATGTTGGCTTGTTTTCTTGAAACTTTGACTCCTTCTTCTTGGACCAGCAATCCTTCTTGACGACGTGGCCCTTCTTGCCATAGTTCCAGCATTCAAGAACTAACTTTGTGCGTGACTTGTTCCACCTTGAGTGATCATGACCCTTTTGGTTTTTGAACCTCTCCTCAGGCCTTCCTCTTGTTTCACTGACAATGCAGCACTTGATGATTCTCCTGTGTTTCTCCTTTGCATTTCCTCGCTTAGGAGAACACCCACAACATCATCAAACTTAAGAGTATTTGTGCCAGAGATAGAGTTACTTACAGCCATCACAAGGCTGTCCCAACTATCTGGTAGAGACGATAGTATAAGAAGAGCTCGCACTTTGTCATCGAAATTCATTTTCACCAATCGAAGCTGAGTTGTGTTTGTGTTAAATTCATTTAGATGCTCTGCAACTGAACCATTTTCTACCATCTTTAGATTGAACAAGCGCTTCATAAGAAATACCTTATTGGATGATGACGATTTCTCGTAGAAGTCGTCAAGTGACTTCATCAAGTCCTCCGCGGTCTTCATCTCTAAAACATTGAAGGCCACCATTGACGCCAAGCTTAACCGGATTGTTCCCAATGTATTTCGATCAAGGACAATCCATTCTTCATCTGCCATCATTGCGGGCTTCTTTGCAAGACCGCCTAGTGGCCAATAGAGGTTCTTCTGGTAGAGATAGCCTTCAATCTACATCTTCTAACGTTGGTAGTTTTTGCCATTGAACTTCTCGATCTTCAGCTTCCCTTCCTCCGCCATTACTCCACTCAATTCAAGGAATCCTTACCTTGAGATAATTTAGCTACGAGCAAACCTTTCTCTGATACCAGTTGTTAGGAAATAGGGTGTAGCTTAGCAGATAATTGAGTAGATTACTTAATGGAGAGAGATAATTGTCACACACAAGATATTATAGAGAAGAGAGAGAGAGAGAGAGAGAGAGAGAGAGAGAGAGAGAGAGACTCCGATATACGTGGTTCACCCAATGTGGGCTACGTCCCCACGGGAAAGCAGCCATTCAATGGCTTTAGTACTTCAAAACAAGAAGTAGGTTACAACGGGATTATACCCTTTTGGAGCTCCCGCCTTGCTTCACTCTCACCACCTCACACCCACCTTGTTGCATCAACTTCACAACATGAAATGTATGTAGAAATGGCCTCCTTTTATAGGTCAAAAGGGCTACCCTCTCTCATGAGAGGCAGCCATGTGTAGACGCCCTTGTGTAGATAAGTCCAAATCGGACCCTCCAATCCGTCCATGTGTGACCGCCCTTGAGAAGACAAGTCCTCCTTTGAAGTCGGCCACCAGCCATTGAATTCAGTCACTGGCCACCGGCCATTGACTTCCAACCACCAGCCAACTGGCCAAACGACCGGCCGTTTTCCAACCACTTTCTGATTGCTGTCCGGCCATAATATTCAAGCGAAGCTGGCCATGAAAATTTTGGTTTCCGGCGAGTGATTTTGTTTTCAGGCGAGTGATTTTTCTTCACGCATGATGGCATCTCCTCATAATGGGGGCCTTACAATTGTGCATTTTTAATACAAAAGATTACAAGAGGTAAATCAGGCTCCATACTAAACACCTCCATCAAGCACATCAAAATATAGAGGTATTGCAATGATAGTGTGTGAGGAATTGTGGCTTAAAATGTTGCAATGATAGCATGTGAGGAATTGTGGTTAAAAATCCTCCTGGAAGATTTTTGCATTGAGATTCCAAATAGAGTGCACAACAAACGGGGGCACGGAGTCCTCACAAGATAGTACCTTTGATGGTGACCATGTGATGGGAGAGAGGGAAAGAAAGATTGAGAGAGATAGCATGGGAGTACATACATGCGCACCTCTTCGAGCGGAGTGCTATGTATGCACATGAGTAAAAGTGAGAGGGGAAAAGAAGAGAGATGCAAAGCATTGGGTATAATCTCCCTCAACACAAGAGTACGCATATCCCTCTTGCTTGGTTATGTTAATATAATGCACTCACAATTGTGAGTTTTGAAAAAAAAAAACATACTATGTTGCAACGACTTTGGATGCATTTGGTTAAGTGGAATCTACAAAGATGATGCCATGGCTTTGAGGAGGAAAAATGCAAAGGTGGCACGTGGAAGTGGGAGACCACAAGTGGAAATCCCTCCTTTGTTAGAAGAAAGAGTGGAACAACCTAATGTGCCTGAGTTAAGGAGATCTACTCGGGTTTCTTGTCCTCTTGAACGTTTTGTTCCATCTCTTGACTATGTGATGTTGACAGATTGTGGTGAACCTTCATGCTATGATGAAGCTATGTCTGCTGATAATAAGCTTAAGTGGAAATTTTCTATGAATTCCTTGAAGAGAATGACACTTGGGATTTGGTACCGTTGAAAGAGGACATGAACGTTCTTCCTTGCAAATGGGTCTACAAAATGAAGATTGCTTCCATTAATGATCAGCCAAAGTACAAAGCTAGACTGGTTGCCAAGGGTTTTAAGCAACAAAAAGGTGTTGATTTTGATGAAATATTTTCACCAATTATGAAGATGACTACTCTTCGCTTAGTGCTTGCATTGGTAGCCGTTGAGGATATGGAACTTGTTCAAATGGATGTCAAAACGACATTCTTACATGGGGATCTTCATGAAGACGTTTATATGCAACAACCACAAGGGTTTGTTATTGAAGGCGAGGAAAAAAAATGGTTTGCAAACTTAAAAAGGCTCTCTATGGGACAAAACAAGGATCCCATCCATGGTACAATCAGTTTGATGCTTCTATGCGGTCTCAAGGTTTTAGGAGGAGTGACAAAGATCATTGCCTCTACACTGAAAAGGCTATTGATGGTAGTCTTTTGATATTGCTCTTGTATGTAGACAACATGCTTATCACCGAGAAAAGTACCAATGAGGTAGATGCATTGAAATCACAGTTGTGTAAGAACTTTGATATGAAGGATTTAGGAGAAGCCAATCACTTTCTTGGTATGCGGATTGACAGAGATAGAAGCAAGAAATTCCTTTACTTATCTAAGACTTACATTTCCAAGGTACTTCCACATTTTAATATGGAGAGGGGGAAGGTATTCAATAGCCCATTACCTCCATATGTAGAACTTAGCCAAATTGATTGTCCTAAATCAAAGGAGAAAAAGGCTGAAATGGCCAAAGTTCCTTATGATCTGTTGTTGGTAGCTTGATGTATGCCATGATTGGTATACGCCCAGAAATTGCATTTGCAGTGGGAGTAGTTACCAGATACATGTCTAATCCTGGTAAAAAGCATTGGGAGGTAGTGAAAGGAGTGATTGTTAAGTATGGAGCATGATTACCCCTTGTAATTTTTTGTATTAAAAACGCACATCTGTAAGGCCCCCGTTATGAAGAGAAGCCATCGTGCATTAAGAAAAAAACACTCATCAAAAACCAAAATTTTCACGGCCAATCGTCAGAATATTCCTTTTTGCCAAAATATTATGGCCGGACGACACCCGAAAAGTGGTCAAAAAACGAACAATCGATTGGTCGGTGGCCGATGGGCAAAAGTCTTTGGCGGTGGCCGAATTCAATGGTTGGTGGCCGATTTCAAATTGAACTTGTCTTCTCAAGGGCGGCCATACATTGGCACATTGGAGAGTCCAACTTGGACTTGTCTACACAAGGGTGACTACACACGACCGCCTCTCATGAGAGAGCCTTTTGGCCTATAAAAGGAGGCCTTTTCTACACACAAAAACGGATTGTGAAGCATTGTGGTCCATTGTGAAGTTGATGTGAGTTGGTGAGAGTGAAGCAAGGCGGGAGCTCCAAAAGGGTATAATCCCTTTGTGATCTACTTCTTGTTTTGAAGTACTGAAGCCATTGAGTGTCTGCTTTTTGGTGGACATAGTCCACATTGGGTGAACCACGTATATTGTGTGTGCTCTCTCTCTCTATCTATCTACACTATAAGCTCTCATGTGTAAAAATTATCTCTCTCATTAAGTAAACTACTCAATTTTCTACTTAGCTACGTCTTATTTCTAAAAATTGGTATCAAAGGAAGGTTTGCTTCTCGCTAAAGTATCTCAAGGAAAGGATTACTTGAATTGAGTGAGAGTAATGGTGGAGGAAGGGAAGCTCAAGATCGAGAAGTTCAACGGCAAGAACTACCAACACTGGAAGATGTAGATTGAAGACTATCTCTACCAGAAGGACCTTTATTTGCCACTAGGTGGTCTTGCAAAGAAGTAAAGTGAGATAGTACAGAGTGGGAGTATTGTGCACACTGGGGTAATGCGAGCTAGGAGAATAGAGAGATATATCACATCTCTCTCTCTCTCTCTCTCTCCCCATTAATACATACGATCTTCCTCTCTCTCTTTCCCCTTGCGAGCACCCAAGGAATAGAGTGCACATAGGAAGGGTGGTCCCTTTGGCATGCAAGCATGCAACACAAGGATTGCCTGTGCA
This sequence comes from Adiantum capillus-veneris, assembly GCF_014529385.1. Lineage (NCBI taxonomy): Eukaryota > Viridiplantae > Streptophyta > Polypodiopsida > Polypodiales > Pteridaceae > Adiantum > Adiantum capillus-veneris. Next base: position 75,854,609 of record NC_140952.1, on the reverse strand, counting down.
TGACATTTTTCATGTGCTTTTTTTTTTCTTGCAAAACTCACAATAGTGAGTTTTGCAATAGTGAGTGAATAATATAAGCATAACCAAAAAATTACAAATTCAAATCATGCTCAAGCCGAGCCATGACGTCTCAAAACAATCTTCGGTACATTGGCTGATAGGGGAGCCACCCCGTGACACTTTGCAAATGGACCTCTATTTAAGCAAGAAACCAAAAATCTATCCAGTCATTGTGGCATCAATAGCCCTGTTCCACTCATCAGAGTTCATCCATTTCCCTATGACAACAATCACTTTCGTGCTTTCTTGTATAATCTCAATGAATCTAGTTGTTTCCAAGCTGTCCTCAAAAACTAAATAGGTCCTCATATTTTGCACATGCTTTAAGTAGAAAAATTTGACAATCTGCATGCCAATAAGCAACACATGGCTCTTAAAAACCATCCCACCCAAGAACAGGTCGTTCTTGAAGAATCCAATATTCCAATTCTTTTGCACCTATTTACAGAAGTTTCATTCCAATCCACTTATTTGCTACCATAAACATGGCACAATGGACCTTCGCATGAATACAAAGGTTAAGGATCGTGATTCCACCTTGCTCAATAGGTCTTGCAATGGAATCCCAACTTTCCCACTGCCAAGGCATCGAGTCTTTAGTATCATTTTTCCCTAAGAATCTTTTCACCGGTTTCAAGAACTGTTTCTAGTTGCATTTGGCCAGCTTAAGTAAAGGACCATTGAAGGCTAGTTAAGGGAGCATAAATGAATTCATCACCTTCACACAGCTTGGGAAATGAAGAAGCACATACTCCCATCTTTGCATCTTTCTCCTAACCTTATCCAAGACCCAATGAAACTTTTGCTTGTTGGTAACTTCTACCCCTAGCGGGGGGCCTAGGTGCTGGAACACCTCCACTTTTGACACCACCTCCCCAATCCACATTGTTAGATCAAAATAATAATTTTTTGAGAGCGAAATCCATCTAGAGTTTTGAGTACTACACTTTGACCCAAATGCAATAGCATACATTTGAGCATTTCCAGAGCCTTCCTGATCACTTGAGGGAACGCTTTAAGGAATAGAAGGGAATTATCTACAAAAACCTTGTGCAAAAAGTTGTGTTGGAAATAGGGTTACAAGGAAACACACAGCTTGGAGAAGATGAAGAAGCTCAAGGCACACAACATAGAGCGTATTGCTTAGTGCGCAAATGAAAGATAAATTATCCCTAGAATGATGTGCATATATACAATGCACGAGGGAAAAATCCTCCTAATGAGGGGAAAAAATGCCCTGACACTCCTAAGTGTCTTCAGACACATTACTACAACATGTATATGGTAACAAATCCCCCTTGGGAATGATGCAGTCAACTAGAGTACACACGGTGTACAGGGCAGTGCCATGTCTTGAGGACATGATCAATCCACAAAGAGGAGTAATCCCAAAGCTTTGCGGAAGGCATCAAACTTCCCACAAAGCAATTCTGAGAAGATTTGCAAGGTTATCCTGTGTCGGCACATAATCTAGGCTGATCACTCTTGCTGAGAGTCTCTCTCTAACATATTGATAATGCACCTCAATGTGCTTTCTGCAAGCATGAAAAACTTGGTTCTAGCATCTGCCAAGGTGCTCTATCAATGTAGATGGTGTTGGTAGTGTCATGTCCAACACTCAAATCAGCCATAAGACATTTGAGCCATACACATTCAACCATAGTTGTGAAGACTGCCTTGTACTCAACCTCACAAATGGAAGTGGCCACAGAAGGTTGCTTCTTGCTCAACCATGATATGCATAAACTGCCAAGCATGAAACAAAAGCCACTTGTGCATTGTAAAGCGGCACGAGATGGAAGATGAGGATTTGCATGCATTTTCAAGTTTTTCCAGACTTATTAGTAATGCCAAAATCAGCTATGACATTAGAGTGACTAAAGTTTATGCCAATTGTGGGTTTTGGGGCCAAGGAACGAAGTTCTATGCATGTAGACCAAGTTGCAATGATGTTCTCAAAATGCGGTTTTATAGGGCTAACTTATAGTGCTTGGCACGCTCTCCAACCTATCCTTATGGCTTGTCAATCGAAATCTGAATACAGGAGATAGATGCAATAGAAGTATTTTTGGGGGTTGATTTTGTTGTTCTTGGACCTGCCTCAAGATGTGTGCTGAGAAATTGGATCACACTTGATATGGGGCCAGATGTTAGTGCCTAGCACATGCTACACCATGTGTTAACAGGGCTCAAATCGGGCATTAAATGCTCAACTTATGTCCACTTCAGTTCTCTCCAAAGTTTTGGACAACTATGAGCATGGGAAATGAAGTGGATGCGATTGTAGATGTGCTCGACAGTGCTTTAGTCACGCTTGGTGGTTCTTTGATCGAGAATTTATGTTGGTTTTCGGGAGCTTTTAGAGAAACATGTTGTGGAAGACAATGCTTTGGTCGACATATAACCGTGCTGGCCGCCCATATAAGCAAGGGGGTATGGCCGCCCAATACAACAGGCAGCCTTCCTTCAAAGGCTATCCACTATGTTGAGATGTTCACTGCCCAATTGATCAAAAGAGAAGGAGGAGGGAGGGGGGGTGGGAATGAGTGTGAAAAGGGAAAATAAGAGCATGGTGGGCAGTAATAGAGGCGCCGAGGAAGGGAAAGGAGGGCTCGGCTCAATTGCTACAGGGCATGGGTAAAGGCAATGGTGAAGTGAAGAATGGTAAGCATGTAGGGGCACCCCATTTAGTAGGGGCCCACCACATCATCATGAGGGGCTTCCCACCCCTTGTCACGGCACCGTGGCAAGCAAAAAAGGGAAAGGGGGGTGGGGGGACAAGCTATTTATAAATAAAAAAAAGGAGTTGGGACAACGAGAGGGGAGAGGAGAAATACTTTTGCATGAATAAAAGGAAGGAAGTGAAAAGAAAAGAGGGAGGAGGAGAAGTTGCATCCGACATGAGGGAGGGGAACGAAGAGGGAGTCTTTTCATCTCAAGCTCTCGAGAATTCAAGGCCATGAAGAAGGCAAGCTCTTGAGAGCAGTAGGGCAAGAACATGGATGAGGAAGAAAGGAAGGGGAATGAGGAGATCGCAAAGGTTGTGCTCTCACTTGACTCTCTTCAAAGAGGAAAAAGCAAGATTTCTCTTGGGAGCTCTCATCATGAGAGGAGTTTTTTCATGAGTGCTCTTTCTCTCGAGCATTTATCAAATGTCTCTCTCAAGCTCTCTCACGACGGTGTTGAAGAACAAGGAGAAGAATGTCAAGAGAGGGAAATTTGGGCTTGTGGACTCTCTCTTTGTCTCTCGGTAATCAGGCACATGTAGAAATTCAAGAGGATAAATGGACAAGAGAAGGTCATGATGGAGGAAAAAAGGGGGGTTTTATGGTAATCTTGGGCGTTCAAGTACATGTTAACCATATATGGTGTTTTTTGTTGCCAGGCGATAACAGATTGCTTTTATCTAGGCAGGGGATTTCTAATTAGGGGTTTCAGTTTGAGGTGCATACCAACTTCGACGTTATCGGGGGATATGTGTTCCAAACGTGATCTAGGAAGGCGCCGAGCCTCTGGCTGCGAGAGGTATGAAAGAGAGAGAATGAGAACAACATACATTGAAAGCTTCAGTAATCACCATAATCATCAATTAATCAAGTCAAACTTTGAGTACATTGTGATCAATAGCCAAGACGGGATGTTAGCTGAACACTTCAGTTAACTGAAACTAGGAGTTTAGGCTCCCTTACTCGGGTCGTTAATGACACCAGGATTTACCAAGATGAGTATTCAAGTTTAAATTGATGACAATGATGCAAATATCCTCCGTGTTGGTCTTCCTTCTTTGATTGCCTTCAATTGTTGTCCACCTGCTTTACAAGCTTCACTCTCATCTTCCTGCTTTAATTGCCCTTAAGAGCTTAGCATCTTTCTCCCTGCGGCATTCTCTGATTGACTAATCATGTCCTTGGTGCTTTCTCTTTCCCCGCTTGAGAGAGAGAAAGAAAGTTTCCTTGCTTTATCTCCTCATTCCTTCTCTAGACCGAGAGATTCTTGCTTCTGCAACTCCCCTTTTTTCTCCTCCACGAGAGAGAGAGAGAGAGAGAGAGAGAGAGAGAGAGAGAGAGAGAGAGAGAGAGAGAGAGAGAGAGAGAGAGAGAGCTATTCAGCTCTTCCTTCTCCGCCTTCCTCGATGGCTTTCCTCCTCCTCCTCCTCAAATCCTCCTTGTAACACTCTTTTTTTTCTCACTCTATCTACCAAATCCTCCAAAAAATCCCCTTCTTTTTTCCCCTCCATGGCAGTCACGACGCTGTGATTGACGTGGCGGGGGAAAGTGTGCTTGATGATGTGGCAAGCAGTCTGGGGAGGAGCGGCCAAGGCGATGGGAATGGGGCCAAACATTAGCACCTCTGTAAGCTGTGCAAACTTCATTTCATGGCTATCTCTATCCGAGCCTCACCCAACCCATCGCGAGCAAATCTCTCCCCTTCTCTGGGCCTCATCTCGCTGCTCCCCATGCTCACGGCTTTATTCTTGTTATTTTTTTCTTTCCACATTAACTATCTTCTTTTTTAAGCGGGCAGCCACTCTATGTGTAATTTAGGTGGCCATGCCCTTGCTTTTTGGGGCCATTGCCCTCTATGGGCACCACAGTGGCATATATATCGACCAAGGCATGGCAAGGCAAGCCCTTCTCTGGTAGTTCTTAACTAGCAATATCATCGTGAATTTTGCTACCCGCATTAATTTCTTCGACAGTGCCATATGCCTTCAATATGCAAGAAGTGATTGCATTTGGAGAGTTTTCCTCTCTTTGTGTCTTCTCAACATAGCCAGCTTCCTGGCCCTACCTCTGTTGGGTATAACCTGCGATCATTGTATTCCAAGAGACAACATTCTAGACACGAAGTTCTTCATAACCTTATGTGCTTCCGTATGGGCACCACATTTAACATATTAACTTCCAAAGCATGTGTGCCCATTAGCCGTTTGGCATGCAACTTAACTCAAGCATTGCCAAGTGCGGTATATTTTGCCAAAATTCCCTGGTTGAAGCCCAAAATTCCCAGAATGCACACCGATCAAGCCGACTAGACTGGTACGGAACTGGCTCCTCGTGAAATTTACTCTCGCGACATCTTGGTAATCGTAATTCCGATCACTGATCTAAAAAGACTGATGCTCTCCACAAAGTGAGCAATTTAGCCGCATGCATTCACTTTATTTCTGTCCCCTCAACTGCAATTTCCCAATCCGGTACAAATCTGCATCAACTCAAACTTCAAATTAACATAACTTTCTCACCGTAGATCCAATCGACGAGCGGTAAAGACACGCATTTAGAGCACTTCAAGCAATGCAATTCAAGATCATAAACTTCCATCTATGCTCACTTCAAACATACTCTTTTTTAGCATCATCAAGGCATCTGTTGGCCCTTTAAACTGCATCTGGCATACATTAATCATTAAACTTAGCCCATTAACAAGCCGTGATCACTACTCAATAAATGTGTAGGCTTCAAAGAAGCTTAGCTTGCATTTCTTTGCTCTTTTTCCCATCATGGAAGCAAACCGGCACGACATCGTTGTATGGTTGAGTTGTAACAGAGTTGTCAAAAATAAAAAATTGAAAGGATCTGTTGGTTGCCAACATCAATATCATTTCGATATCTGCTTTCGATTTGCAATTAGCCATTATTTGTGTTCTAAGTCAGGATTTTCTTCTGCAATTTCTCTTTAAACCTCACCATAAACTCTTCTCAACCCTAAAAATACTTCTATCTGCACTCATATCACTTGGTTTTCCCCTCTGTTGGTTATTTGTCTACAACCAGAAGCCCGATCCTTTCTTGGTTGACCCTAAAAAACCACGCACTTTGACGTCTTTTTGGTTGCATGCACGAGATGAAAGACGAGGAACAGCATGTATTTTTGAGTTTTTCCAATCTTACAATTTATGCAAGAACTTGTTATGACAATAGGATACCTGGAATGTATGATAAATGTGGGTTCTTGGCCATTAAAATGAAATTTGATGCCTACATACCAAGATGCAGTGATGCTGTAAAAATACAATTTTATAGGTCAAAACTATAGTGCTTGGCATGATCTCCATGCTTGTCTTTAGGACTCGTCAATCAAAGTCTGGACGAGGAAGATATGGCCATTACAATAATTTTCGAGGGTCGATTTTGTTGATCTTGGATCCACCTCGCGATGTGTGTAGAGAAAGCTTTTTTTTTAAAAAGGGAAGAGAGGAAGCTTTTAATGGGTTTCCCACCCGTCATGACAATCACAAATGGGTATAAAATGAGAGTATATTCTTATAGCGCACTGTCATTCCGGTTTCTGAGTGAGTCGAATAGGACGACATTTCAGATGTTGAATCTGAAAAAGTGTGAGACTTATTCAGGGATAGTGTGCAAGAAATTGCCTTGATTCACGCTTTCTTCGGTGGATACTCTACTGGAGTTTTCTCCCAATATGCCTTGGTTTCCTAGTACACGACCATATCTAAGGTTCATAAATACTTGTGAAGCCCTTGATAGAGTACTTACCTTTGGACTGACTTGTTGTCAATTTCTTCCACGTGACTGGATTGCAACTTCCGTCAAGCTGCCGATTCCTTGTCTGCAACCTGATTCGTGTATAAATTTTGATCAAGTTAGCTATTCTTTCACAAAGATTGTATAGTTTTTGCTAGCTATTGGGATTGGTCTATGTATATCACTTCAATTTCAGCTATGGGAGTCAGCAGTTGAAAATTTTAGACTTGACTTTGGCAAAAATCATAAGATTAATTTGCAACATGTATCAATTTGGCGATTGAACCCAAAATTGCCCGATGGCTTTGTATTATGTTGGGTTAACATTGTACAAGTTCAAAAGTCAAATTGGTGCCTCTATGTAGCAATAGTAAATAATCGTGATTATTTACTTTTGTCAAATTTTTGTACTTTTTGGCTTGGTTTGCCAAGTATACAACCTGTTAAGGTCCTTGGACAAGTTTCAACAAGTTTGGACAAAATCTGTTCAAGTTTATCAACTGTTTCGTATCCGCAGACTCTAATTTCAAGAATCTGGCTTAAGTCTCACTTTTGTGATCCAAATTTCACCAAAATTGATTTGTGTGTGGTTGACCTTGTGGTATACTTAAATATACTTAAAAACACTTATCAAATAATAAGTGTTTTTACAATGAGAGCTCCAAAAAATGGTATCCGAGTTAGCTTGCTGCTAACAGATACACCCATCCATGCCTAGAGTAATCATCAATGAAAGTCACAAAGTATAGGTAAGAGACATTGTCGGCACAAGTGATCGTATTCCCATGAGGGATAGCCTCAAGAGAGGTAAACAAGTCACGATGTGATGTAATGTATTTTGTAGCACCAGTGTCAAAGTACCACACATGTGAATCTATAGCAATTGACATACATGCATCATTGACATAACGATCATAAGTGCATTTTGCACTGAATTTTCACTCTCCATCTACATAATCATCACAATCTCATTGCATAGAAGATTCTACAATAGTTGCACTTGCAGCGGAACCATCCTCTTTCTTCTTGGTTTCTTTTGCCTTTAATTTAGGACATTGCTTGATCAAGTGATCATTAGCTTTGCAATGATGGCAATACATCTTCTTCTTGCCCTTTTCAAAAGAATTCCGAGACGAGATGCTACCAGTAGAAGCATTAGGAATAGGTGATTTTCCACTCATTGAAGAACCATTGAGGCGGTCCAGGGAAAACAACAAGAGAAGTGGCCTCTAGACACCTCTCAAGGCTCCCGTGCTGCTCATAGGGTTTGAGGGCCTCACACAAGTACAATGCATAGACTGCAAACACAATAACACACCCAAATACAACATACAAAATCTGGAAAATATAGGGGCACCACCTAGTTTTTTGTATCACGAACTAGGATGTGAGCGAAGGTGTAGAGAGAGAGAGAGAGAGAGAGAGAGAGAGAGAGAGAGAGAGAGAGAGAGAGAGAGCATGTTTCTTAGCCAACGTCGTGAGATCCTTCAAGCATGCATACTCAATGCTTCAAGAAAATGGATGAGTGATATGGGAACCTCAACTAAAACAAAACCACAACACATAGGCTAAACAAAATTGACACCACAACGGTTAAAATTTCAGGTCCCATTCAACATAAAACACACACTCAAAATGTAGCCACCCCATGCATTGTCTTAAGGCCAAGGGAGATCTCTCCACCTTGCAACCCTCTTACAATGGCTTACTTGAGGCAAGGGCTACACACAAAAATCATCAATCAAACAATCAACAAAACAACAAGACACTCAAAACACTTACACTTATGTAGATTCCATGATTTTTAGCAAACACAAGATGAAGGAAAACCATCAAGAAGTGGAGCTCAAAACTACCTCTTCTTTGATGAGACCACCAAAATGAGCATACAGTTGTAGAAGCAACTTCCAATTTCTCTCCTCTCTTCTCTTTGGCATACTCTATGTAAAGCACTTTGTATTTGCGGATTTAGCAAGCATTGGCTAAGGTTAATGGATATTTTCACTCACAAAGCTATCATAGCATAATGCAAGGCTTCTTGCACAAAGCTTGTAGCCTCTCTCACACCTTATCTTGCACTCTTCTTCTCTAGACTTCTCACTTTTCTTATCATGTGTTTTTCATTACAAAGAGAGGCCCTCCTTTTATAGGTTTTTGGAGGGATTAGAATTCGCATAATCACTTTAAATTACACATAGCAAATCTTTGCTTATGAGTAATTTGATGTAGGTGAGGAGATAGGTAGTCGGGCTAGATTTGAGATTAGTAGGTTAGTAAGCTAGAACTCTAGTTAGTATTTTTACATAATAGAACATGGAAATGTACAATGGTAGGTTGTGTAAAAAGAGAAATTATTAGCAAGAAATTGGGTAGGATTTCAATCTTTCTTATCCATCGATGTCAAGAAAATGAAGAATGGACACCCTCATCTTTTACATTCGTTGCTTGGAATACAGCTGCATTGGTTGATCTTCCGCTAAATGTGGCTTTTTTTCTGCTTTGCCACAGGTGGGTTATAGGTGGAATAAATTCAAAGATTTTGGAGCATTGGAAATGTGTGCATGAAAATGAGAAAATGGTAAAAGATGACTAATGATAGAGAGTTGCAAAACATTGAAGGTATTTACAATGGTAACCATGATAAATTCTACTGATCTTCTCCATGCTAGATTTACCCCATGCTACTAATGGTGGTGTGTGTGTGTGTGTGTGTGTGTGTGTGTGTGTGTGTGTGTGTGAGTAAGAGAGAGAGAGAGAGAGAGAGAGAGAAAGAGTGTAAGAAAATAAAAGTGTTTAAAAAAAGACTGGGTTGTTTAGAAGTGTATAAATGCATTTTAGGCCCTAGAGAGGCCCAAATAAGCCTCCGAGGTCATGGTCATTGGTCCTTGGGTCTTTTTTTCATGCATAACAAGTGAGAGAGAGAGAGAGAGAGAGAGAGAGAGAGAGAGAGAGAGAGAGAGAGAGAGAGAGAGAGAGAGAGAAAATGGCTCAAAAGTGAAAAGAGAGAGTGAAATTCAAGCTAAGATTTTGTGGAAAAGTGTAGAAAGTGCACACATGTCACCAAGCTCTTGAAAGATCTTACATGTCCATTTTTTTATGTGTACCTTTGTCCACATGTCTTTGAAATGCATAAATCCTCCTTTGAAATCAAATGTGGAGCCAATCACCTCATGTCCTTTGCATTCAAGTCTCCTTACTTCCCTACAAATGTACATGTCATGTCCTTTGCATTCAAGTCTCCTTACTTCCCTAGAAATGTACATGTCCTCTTGAGAAAAGTCCTCCCAAAGCTATTTTCTCATGTGAGATTATTACCAACCTTATTTATTACTCTATGGATATATACAAGAAATAGCATAGAAAGTTATATAGGTAAGCTTAAAATAAAAAAGTTTAGGTGAAGATATTTTCATTCATTTATTTAAAAACCCTCAAATATATTATACATATGTAAACTAATATTTATTAATAACGCAAACCTAAAGTTAATATAAAACAAAAGGTGGTATTCCCATGAGAAAAAAAAATTGACAACAGATATTTATCCCACCATTCTACCTATGCATAGATAGCTTATTAGAATTATATACATATATACATATTCAATTTATTCTGGCTACGTTCTTTTCTCATGTTAGTTGGACTGAAAAAAGCTATCACCATGAGAAGTGACTACATTGTTGTTACCACCTTTTCTTGGAGCAGCAATAAAAGCATGTTTAAGTGCATGCTATTTACGGTTTTTCTTTCTTGAAAGTGACTCTTGAAATAGCAATGTGCATAATGCATCAATATTGACAACATTAGGATTTCCTTGGGTCAAGTCTCCAAGTACTAGCAGGAGTCTAGTATGAATCTGGAAATGCATCAAGAACAATGTACACAAGTGAACTATTAGAAATGACTTTGCCTGCAAAAATGAGTTTTTCATTAATATCCTTGATACTAGAAAGAAAAGTGTCCATGTCATCCTCCTCATGCATAATCTTTGACTCCAACTCTTTATGCAGCAATGCAATTTTAGCCTCATTGCAACTTACATAAAGACCATCCAGAATATCCCAAGCTTGTTTTGCATATTTAGTTGAACGAATGTGAGGAGCAACAGTGCGCTTCATCGATAACGCAGTCAATGCATAAGCTTACACATCTCTTGCATCCCAACAAGACTTCTCACCCATAGGCAAAACAGATCTAGCAGCAATAATCCTATCTCACCATAGCAACATCCTCAATAGAACCTGTATCCACGGAAGGCAGACGTACATTAAATCCATGCACAACGTTCCAAATTCCCTTTGACACAATAACATGTTGCATCATGTAAGCCCACATTGGGTAATTGTCCCCATCTAGTTTATCCCCAACAGTAAACATCTTGAACACATATGTGTTGTTGTCAGCCATGGCGAGTGCCTGCACCTCGTAATCTTTGTTGATTGTAGTATAAGTCATAAACAGTAGCATGGTGTAAAGGTCGACATTTTAGGGTGGAACGAATCGTGTGTGAAAACTGCCCAAAGAGAGGAGAAATGAAGTGGGACTAATACGTGCTATGTAGCACAACCCAAAGAAGACTGTAAGGGACCTATTATGTAGAAAATAGCAGTGACATAAATTTTGTACAAAAGGATGAAATTGCATGCGCAATATTGCTTGTAGTGGAAACGGAGGCCAAAATGACTCGAATCAAAATTTTGAGCAGACCAAGCTTTATGAGCTTGCCTGAAGTATTTATTGATGTGATGACACTCACCAAAGCTCACACAAATAAGAGAAAATGAGCAGTTGTGTACTGGTGATGCTGGTGACTATGCTCGAGAGGATGCAACGTGCTCTAATAGCGATTGTTGGAAATAGGGTTATAGGGAAACACACACAGCTTGGAGAAGATGAAGAAGCTCAAGGTACACAACAAAGAGTATACTGCTTAGTGCAAACATGAAAGATAAGCTAGCCCTAAAATGATGGACTTATAACAATGCACTTGGAAATAAACCTCTTAATGAGAGAAAAATGCCTCAGTGGTCCTAAGTGTGTTCACACACATCACTACCACATGTATATGGTAACAAGTTGGTCAGTATTAGGAAGAGATAACCCTTGAATCTCCCCTCTAGCAACACTATCTTTAAGCAATGTTACCAAAGGATGAGCTCCGATTGAAAATAGTAGCGGGGCATAAGGGCAACCTTGCTTGATTAATCTTTTTTACCTCAAATGCACCCATAACTCTTTGATTGAGCAGGATCTTAGAATAGCTATCAACACCAAGGGTGCTAACACATTCACAACCGAAAGCCCTTCATTACATCTTCAATGAATGACCAAGTGATCCTGTCATAAGCTTTGTCTATATCTAGTTGCAACAAAATACACTCTTGTTTAGTCCATGTGTTTCTTTTAAAGGCAAATCCGAACAATTAGTCTCTAAAGTTTTAATTTACCTAGGACAAAATCAATGGGTTTACTGAGGGAGTTTTGTGATGGCATAAATACTTATAAACAGCTGGTTGACCATGCTTGTGTGCTCATTACTAGAGGCAAAAGAACTAGGATGGTAGCAAGGACGTTTATGGGAGGGTAGAGCCACGAAAAACACCAACGACATGTTAATTTTCACCTAAGCGCAAGGAACAAATATAATTGGTAATAGGTGGACATGATGTTACAGTAGACAATTAGGATAGAAGGTGGTGCTACAAGTAGTTGCACCTAGGTAGGTACAATAGGCAACAAAGTGAGCCGCAAATAGCTATCATCCGACAACTAGTAGGAGCATCGCCCCACACCTACTTCAAGGCATAGCATACATAAGAGAACCTACCGCTGCAACATATGGAACTTTAGACATATAGGCTATCTCCTCTTATGTCTTTGGACACATATCCTTGGTTAGTTTAAAGTGACCAGCCAAAGGTGTAGAAACCGTTTTTGCATTTTTCATTGCAAACCTTTCTAGTGCCTTCTTAATGTAATCCTCTTGAGATAGCTTTATTGTCTTCTTCGTCCTGTCCCTTGATATCTTCATTCCAAGTATCCTCTTTACAATACCTAAATTTTTCATTGAAAAGGATTTAGATAACTCCTACTTTTTAGGTCTTTGATGTTGTGCATGTTAGCACTTGCAATCAACATGTCATCAACATACAACATTAGGATGACGAACTTCCCATCTTCCAAATTCTTTGTGTAGACATAATGATCTGAGTTGCATCTTGTAAATCCATGATCCAACATCCATCAATCAAACTTCAAGTATCATTGTCTTGATGCTTGCTTTAAACCATACAAGCTCTCCTTTAATCTGCAAACCATTTTCTCCTTACCTTTTACTTCATACCCCTTTGGTTGAAGCATGTAAATTTCCTCCTCTAAGTCACAGTGAGGGAATGCCGTATTTACATCCATTTGCTCAAGATTTACATCATGAGCAGCCACAAGGCTTAAGACAAGTCTAATTGAGTTCATTTTTACAACAGGAGAAAATATTTCATTGAAATCAGTACCTTTCTTTTGAGAAAACCCTTTTACCACAAACCTAAACTTGTACCTTTTCTTCCCATCTTCTTCTTCCGTTAGCTTGTACACCCATTTGTTTTGAAGTGTCCGCTTACCTTTCGGCAACTCAACCAACTCCCATGTTTGGTTGCGATGTAATGAATCCATCTCCACTTGCCTGCTCTTTATCCATTATTCTTTGGATTTGTGATGCATAGCTTCTTGTATGATTTTGGCTCTTCAGAATCTAGATCAAGAGATGGTTGAAGGAAGGAACAAACCTTTCTGGAGGCTTGTTCCCTTCTGTATGCGGGGAATAGGTTGACGCTCCTCATTTGGTTGATGTTGTTGCACGGTGTCACCGTTACACTCCTTGAGTCTTCATCGTCCTCAAGCTCCAAGTACTCATCACCTGTTTCTTTTGTTTGTTTTCTTTCCAAGTAGTCTTTGTATATATTTTGTTCGTTGAAAATTACATCCCTACTTCTAAATGTTTTACCATCTTCACGATTCCATAAGTGTGATATCCAAAGTCACCTTCTCCGTAGCCAAGGAAGAACTTTTTTTTGGACTTTGCATCTATCTTTGACCTTAGGCTTCTATCTATCTGCATGAAAGCCTCACACCCATGAGAAATGAATAGTTCACCGATTTACATGTCTACGCCTCTTCTGGAACTCCCCCATCCAATGTTGTTGAGGGTGACCGGTTGATTAAGTACACGTACGTACTTACTTCTTCCGCCCAAAGCTCAAGCGGTAGGCGTGCATGTAGCCACATCTTCGTGTTTGCTCCATGATTGTTATGTTCATCCTTTCAGAAATTCCAATTTGTTGAGATGTCCTTGGGATTGTCCTTTACCTCCGAATGCCATTGCTAGCACAAAAGCTTTCAAAAGCTTGGCTGCAATACTCGCCTCCATTGTGGGATCTGCGGAATTTAACTTTGATACCTGCTTCATTCTTCACAAAGGCTTTCCACCTTTGAAATATGAAAAACACATCGGATATGTTCTTCATCACATAAACCCATGTTTTCCTAGTTGCATCATCTATGAATGTTACATAGTACAATGAGCCACCAAGTGATGGTGTACTTGCAGGACCCCAAACATCAAAATGAATCAACTCAAGTTTTTTATTTGTTCTTTTATTTCGTGATTTTTGAAATTTTACCCTCTTTTGTTTACCATAAACACAATCTTCTCAGAACTCTAAGTCCACTTCTTTCAAACATGGTAGAAGCTTCTTTGTTTAAAGGATTTGCATTCCTTTGGCACTCATATGCCCAAGCCGATAGTGCCACACCGCACTGTTGACTTCTGTAGTTGTTGCACAAGCTGAAGATTGCAAGCTGACAGTACACAAGTAAAGTGTACTAACCTTTTCTCCTTTGGCAACCACCAAAGATCCCTTTGAGATCTTCCACCGTTTGTTTCCAAATCCAATGTTGTGACCTTCATCGTCCAATTGTCATGTAGAGATCAAACTCTTGCGAAGAGAAGGAACACGCCTAGCATCTTTAAGCTTCCATTCATTTCTGTTAGCAGTTTTGACACAAACTGTATCTTTGCCAACAATTTCACAAGCTTCATTATCTCCCAAGTATACATACCAAAAATTACCTTTGGTGTAATCTTGGAAATGTTGCTTGTGTGGTGTTGCATGGAATGAAGCCCTGGAATCTACTATTTCGGAATTTGCTCGAGACTGGCCGTGAAAATTTTGTTCCAGCCAGTATTTTTCTTCAGGCACGATGGCTTGTCCTCATAACGGGGCCCTTACAAATGTGTGTTTATAATACAAAAAATTACAAGGAGTAAATCACGCTCCATACTTAACAAAGGCTTGGGAACAAAAGGGAAAATGTCCATAAAAGAGCAAGGGTAATTGCTTACTAGTTATCTCAATCATAGGTACAAGTCAAGGAAGGATAAATGTATCCCAGGTAGCTTTGATCAAAGGTCCATGACAAAGGAGATGAGCGAGAGCAATTATAGGAGTCTAAAAACAAAAAGTGATTGTGCTAAGCTCAAGTCATTAGAATAACTCTCTAAACTCCAAGTACAAATTGTATAAATTTAGTATGTATAAATTTAGCAGGTTTTGGAAGCAATTTGACAGCACCTCCAAAGCATTATACTAAGGTTTTGCATAGGGGTGAAATTTTTAAATCCCAAAGGATGATTTTTATTTTTACCAAATTTTATCCTAATTTACCAGGTCCTAAATTAGCAAGTAGGTTGTAGCCTTG
The DNA here is from genome assembly GCF_014529385.1 of Adiantum capillus-veneris. Classification (NCBI taxonomy): domain Eukaryota; kingdom Viridiplantae; phylum Streptophyta; class Polypodiopsida; order Polypodiales; family Pteridaceae; genus Adiantum; species Adiantum capillus-veneris. Next base: position 75,839,307 of record NC_140952.1, on the reverse strand, counting down.
GGTCAGCTTCATAAGCCTCTAAGGTTTGTGCAAAGGTCTTGCACCAGAGCTAATTTATACAATAGTAAGTTTATGGTTTTGAATACATGAAGGGGAAAAGCTAAATAATAAGGTTAGATCAGCCTTTTCTCATTTAGTAATTTCTTTAGTCTTTGTTTACTAAACTTGGCTAGGCCACGTGTCCAAACTAGCACATACTAGCTTTGAGTGAACTTAACAAGTATGTATGGTGTCTACACTTACAAAGAAGGGTCCAAGAGAAGGAGGGGGGGGGGGGGGGGGGGGGGGGGGGGGGGGGGGGGTGTTCTTCATGCAAAACAAGCTAGGACAAGTGTAGGATAAGCATGAGTTGCATTATGGGGTGTTTCCACCTCATTGGTCAAGTGTTAAGCATTCTAATTGAAGACTAGTTGCACACATGCACATAATATATGGAGGGGCTCATAGGGATTTTTGCTATCTTTCTCCTCTCACACACTCTCTCAAGTTCCCAAGGTGGAAAATCAAGATATCTCTCCCTCCCTCCCTCCCTCTCTCTCTCTCTCTCTCTCTCTCTCTCTCCCCCGAGAACAATGGCAAGAGAAGGAGGCGTCTCTAACTTCTCTTCGGAGATTCCAAGAATAACAATGTTCTTGGAACGTCACTCATGTTCCTTCAACTCCTCCACAACTTTGTCTTAGGAGGACTTGGCCTGCACTAAGAATTTTATCTCAAGATCCTATATCGTACGCTCATGCGGTTTAAAACAACCCCATGGAAAATATTTTCCCCATCATACAATAGCGATTCCAGCATGACATTCTCAACTCTTTCACCTCACCTTGCAGTACATGGCTTCAATGAGGTAGCTCACACTTATACTATTCAGAGACCGATTCATGTAATTCCTAATCCTCCTATGCTCAGTGATCAATATGCAGTCATTTCAAATGTCTAGAAAAATATTGAAAACCCTAATAAAGACTCTGAAATTAACCAAGGTAACTCTAACATGCAAAACACTAGCTCCAATGTTGAGAGAGCCCAAACCTGCAACTTAAGAAGAGGTAAACAAAGAATGTTCTGCAAACAATTCTGAGGAAAGTCTTGAAGAGGTTGCAAATGACAACCCTTAGAGACAAAGTGATGGGAAAGGTGAAGTGATTCTTGGTATTGTTGAGCTTAATAGTTTTTTCAAGTATCTATAGGAGAGAGTAGTCATTGGCCTTTGTCATGGAATTAAGTCCAATTGAAGTGCTTAAGCATTGATTTCCCAAGAATGGGAGGCCAAGAATTTGTTCTCCACTCAAGTTAAATATCTTCCTAATAACTACTAACTATTTTTTTAACGATTTTGACAGCGCTCTGCAAGTAATTAGCACAGGGTGGTGGTTAATTAGGAACACTCCAATGTCTGTCTCTAAACGGCATAAAGGATTTGATCCTAAAGGCAAAAAATCCTCTAAGGTCCTTGTCTCGGTAGACTTCCCAGACGATCCAATTGAATTTTTCCCCTGGCTCAAACAAATTGGTGCTCAGTTGGGTAAAGTTTTAAGATATAAGCCTACTAATGGAACCAACCCCAAGTGGGATCCTCGACTACTTATTAAAGTTGACATTGATGCCCTTCTCAGAGAGAGCGTACAACTCAAAGATCAGATGGGCCATGTGCTTCAAACAAATTTTTCCCCTGGCTCAAACAAATTGGTGCTCAGTTGGGTAAAGTTTTAAGACATAAGCCTACTAATGGAACCAACCCCAAGTGGATCCTCAGCTACTTATTAAAGTTGACATTGATGCCCTTCTCAGAGAGAGCGTACAACTCAAAGATCATTAGGGCCATGTGCTTCATGTTCAAAAAGTAGTGTATAAGAATTTACCCAACGCTTGTTTTCACCGTCTCAAGCAAGGCCATCTAATTAGAGACTGTCCTCAATTAGTTGTAATGGAAATAGAAAATCACTTATTTCTTGTAAATTACAGGTGAAAAAAGCTCAGATCTATGTGAAAGAATATCACATTTATGGACATTTCATTATTTAAGTGCTCTTTATGGCTATGGTCATTTATATCCGGTCGACCAATATGTATTCATTTTGAGCATTCAAGAAATTTATGAATAAATACGTGCACAAGAAAAATGCTCACTCTTACATGGGGGGAAAGTCCACTAGTGTCTGTGTTAATTCTTTTTCCCTCTCCTCTTTTCCCTCGTTGTGCCGATGTAGCACTCCACTCTAGGAGGTGGACCTGCATGTCATTTCTCTTTTTCTCTCGCACTCTTACTCTCTTTGTTTGTGTATAGCTTGATTACGCGCTTGTGGGATTTTCCAAGTATGTGGATCTGTCGTTTTATAGCTTGCAGTATGTTATTTTTGTTATTATGTAGGGCTCTCTGTGCTTTTGTCTGTAGCAATGGTATCAGAACACGGGTGGCAAAAGCTAAGGGCTATACGAAAGGATATCACATTTATGGATTGCCGAGATTATTTAAGTGAAAAATCACGTATTTCTTGTAGATTAAATGTGACAAAAGCTAAGGACTATGCGCAAGGATATCACATTTTTAAACATTTCATTATTTAAGTGCTCTTTATGAGCTATAGCCATTTATGTCTGATCGGCCAATATGTATTCATTTTGAGCATTCAAGAAATCTATAAATAGATATATGCAAGAGAAAAATGCTCTCTTGCACGGGAGGAGATTGCACCCATTGTATGTGTTATTCTTCTTTCTCTCCTCTCCTCTCTTCTCTCTCGCCACGTGCCGGTAAGACACTCCGCTACAGGACGTGCACCTGCATGTTTGGTGCATCCAAAGTTGTTCAGAGCTCCAAAATGTACTATGCAATGCTATAGGTGTTTACATGTGCAGGGCAAAGAGCTAAAGAGGTATGAAGGTCCTGGCATGGCAGGTGATAGGTGGGATGTATGCTTGATGGGTTATTTAAGGCCAAAAGGAATCCAAGATGGTCCAATTGGGAAGGGCAGGTTTATATGTCCAAAGTACCATGATTTTTTCTTTGGAATATAGTGTTCAAAGTGATGTACGAGCCGGTCCAAACGGCTCCTCAAACGAAGCTATGGATTGCAGGTTATGGTGATTTGAAGGTCAAAGTGATTTGCAAATTCTAGACGAAAGGCAAGTGATGAGAGGTGGCCAAAGCCGATGTGAATGGATAGATGTGAAGTGCTCAAGTTGTGGAGCATGCATGACCATGGTCTGACAATGTTTAAATGCTTGATTTTATCAAAGGTATATAAAAAAACATGTCTCAAATTTTCAATGCATAGAAGAACATGACATAAATGAAATATTAATGTATTGCCAAAACTTAAAAGGAGTTTTACCTTGCATAGTAATTTTTTTTTTGGTATTTTAATGTGGGTGGGTAAATTTTTTTAACGTTATTCATTGGAAGGGAAAGTGTAAATTTTGCCCTTCCGCATAAGGCGCACGTGCCTATCATTAGACATTTCAGGTTACCCTTGAAATCCTAACACAAAATTATCGTCTCCGAGTTGGATATTTGATTAAACTTAGCAGTTGTGACACCTTCATCTCTCTTTCGAATCATGTAGTCTCTCTCTCTCTCTCTCTCTCTCTCTCTCTCTCTCTCTCTCGCCAAGCTGATGTGGCATTTTGAAATGTTGTTAATCTTAGCCTTACAAAATACAAGACAATAGGAATCTCTTGAAAAGAATAAAGTAGTTTTTAAACCGTAGAGTCATTAGAGTATACTACATTCTATGTAAGTACCCGTCATTTATGCAATCAAACGGAGGAGCACCTACTTGTGACCTATAGTCTTTCCTAGGTAGCCTAGGTTGGGTTTGTTTCTGTGCATTTCCTTCCAATGTCCTCTTCCACCATAAGCTTCCGCACCCAAATTGACAACACAAATTCGAATGACATGCGTAAAATTAGAAGGCTGCAATAGCCTTCCAAGGGGTTTTCCCCTTCTAAAGAAGAGCTAGAAAAACTCTACTCTCAAAAGAACTGTAAGAAATTTGAAAAAAATAGTCGTATGCCTTACCAATTTGTGTATAAGAAAACAAGATTTCCTTTATCGCCTTCAAAATAAAAGTAGTCACCCTTGAAATTTGAGGCATGGCTAGTGCATTGGTGAAGGGTTAACCCATCTGAATGGCAAGATTGATGGGTTCAAGGCCAAAAATGATAAAATCACATTGTATCATGAGAGGAGAAATCACAAACTTTCAAAAAAAACGGACATTTTGAATGGACACGATCACATTATGATATTAATGCGTAAACGAAGAGTGCATGCCAAGAGCAAAACTAGAGGCCTTAATGGGATCAATGGGTCGAGCTTCTAGACGTGCGCTCGTCACGAGAGTCGCTAATCACATCATGCATACTACCAGAATCAAAGAAGACCACAATGCGTTAACCATTCACATATCCATAACAATGCATGAGAGACACATCGCCGATTATCCTCAACAAATGATCCCTCCTAGAATTGATGTACCATTTAATGACAAGGTGTGCACCCTTAATACTCCCATTGTTGACGAAGATGTATCTCCATTTGGTGTCCTAATTCACTACACTTGAAAGAAATGAAGCATCCACAATTGATACCATCATAATGTAGTAAATTACATCATGATGGTTCCAATAGGTTGAAGTGTAAACAAGACACAGATTGCAAGAAAGCACCGCTAATAGGTTGAAGAAACACAATAAAAGATAAAAGGTTGAAGTGTACACAAGAAACACTTAACAAGAAAGCACCTATTAAATATGAAACTGTTCTTGAGGTGGAGCATCCAAACACAACAAGTATCATCCATCCCGATTGCCAACACACTCGGCCATGTTCAAGCACTTTCAAAAACAAAAATAAAACAATTCATGTTCGAGCATTAGACTTTTTCAATCATACCACAAGAAAATGATAGGCTTATTAACCAAGACGGCCAAATTTCGTACTTGTAATGATGCAGACGAAAATTACTAAAAGAAATTTGCAAATTTTCAAAAATGCTAAACTTTCCTAAACCCCATTTGGGGCACACAATCTTTTGTCTTCAAAGAAATGATCCACATAGGCTTTACCTTTATCTTTATCTTTGACGACTACAAATTATCACATAGGCCATACCCTACAATGGAATATAGGTTACAACCACACATCAACAATTGAGCTACTTGAGGGACTCTTGGACATTTGAGTCGCGCTTGTCTACCTGCGACAACTCGTGTCCTGGATCCCCAAATCCAAAAATAATGATCAGTGAATGGTTTTATTCATTATGAGGGCGTGTCACGCAATCATATACCCTGTGATTTCAGATAGAGTCATTGTGAATGACCACCTGCAAGCATAATAAAGAATCACTATCGAGGTTCAACATAGTTTTTTTTTTTTTTTTTTTAAAGCCTATTGAACGAGATATCGTGCTAAATCAGGTGCAATACAAAAACCTGTGATTTTAGATAGGATCATTGTACATGACCAACACAAGTTTCTATTCTAGAGTTTGCATAGAAACATCTTTTCAAAAAAGAACCCGAAAAAGCGCACACTTGAATCCACTTTGTAGTTATGTGGTCCCACCTACAACCTTCATAAGTAAACAAGAGGCCGAAAGTCTAGCAATGAGAACAGAACACAGGCCTCTTCCTACAAAATTGGAATCCAAAGTATGGTTTTGCATGCCAAGATGACAGCCCAATCTTCCACAAGCCCTATCATTATATGGCATGGAAAGCTAAGGTTTAACACTAATATCTGATTCCATTTTTTGATTCATTACTTGTATTGCTTGCATTTCGGAATATTCTAATCCATGCACACAACACAAATATATACGTCTCACATATGTAATGGGCCCCTTGTTATTGAAAAATGATTGAGAACTAGTTAGAAAAGGGTCCCTTGTTCATGAAGGAAAAGAAGATAAAATAATCTCATAAAACAAAACTAATAATAAACAAACTAAGTGCTTTTTTGGCCTGCTAAAACATGCCTTACAGCACCGTACATTCTTCATGTGTGTAATTTTGGATTCTAACAGGCACCTCTCATAATCAATGGGCCACAATGGGTTCTTTTCTTGTTTTAGAATGCCCATGTGATTCTTCACCTTGCTTACTTCATTTCGGCGAAAGAACTAGGGCTACTAAACATATAAAATATACATGCCAAAAACTTAATCTGATTAATATAGGAACTCCTGAATATAACGTGCTGATTTCAAGCATTAGCATCAAAATGCTGCTGGTTTACTAGCAGGTCAATTACCATGTCCCAAAGAACACGGTCATTTCCAGCTCCTCGTACAAAATTACAGCCTTTTCTTTTAAAAAAATTACATTACCCAGACCACTTTCTGGGTAGGTACTGTTTGTGAGACCTTGTGCGGTGGATCAATATAGACAATCAACTTCACCAAGGTAGGGCATGAAATCAAAGAGGAGGCAGCAACACGCCCGACACTAGGAAACATACTCACAGGCAAGAGACCGCAATTTTAGACTATTGTCCACTTTCATGAGGACCCTGAGAAGAATTTTGATTGGGCTGTTCAGTTCTGTTTTGATTCGACGCTCCAGCAAACATTTGAAGCATCGACTGCATCAAACCCGCAAACTGTGGGTCACCTTCAACCGTCACATTCATATTGCCATCCATCCTTATCTCTGGTTGCCCATCAATGTGTATCCCATGCATACCATCTTCTCCTGGACCTGCCTGATCCCCGGCAAATTGGGCTGCCAAATTTGCAACGGCAGGGAAAAGACCTGCCATTTCTTGTGGAAGTTGGACATTTAATGGGATTGTTGTGCTGTATCTAGCTTCTGGACCCTGCAAGGAACCTCTCTCTCTCTCTCTCTCTCTCTCTCTCTCTCTCTCTCTCTCTCTCTCTCTCTCTCTCGCTCGCCTTTCACACCTATCCGCTTAGTTTAGGATTCCGCAGTATTTATATCTTGTTATCCCTAGTTGGATTTATTTTGTTAATCTGACCTGGTATCAGATACACCGCATTGTACTTCCTGGTCTCTTTGGTCACTTTGGTCTTTTGAAGACGTTAATATAACATTTCATTTCTCTCTCTCTCTCTGTGTGTGTGTGTGTGTGTGCGCGTGCGCAGTGCACGAAGCGAACGCCTCTCTCTTCAGAGAAACACGCAAAGTGAAGGCCTCTCTCTGTAGACAACAAAGTGAAGGTCTCTCTCTACAACACGCAGGTCACAGCTAGCAGGCAGCACACAGGCAGTGTGGGGCGGGCTGCGTGAGGATGCAGAAGCACTAAGGGCACAGAGGCAAGGGAGGTTCTTGCAGGCCAACACAAGTCCTATAGGTTGCACATATCATTGATGATGAAGCAACCAGACAATACTTTCGATCCAGTGGCATTTCAAACACCGCCCAAAGCAAAGGTCACATTTAGAAGGAAAGGTCGGGACAACACATTGTCGCTTGGCTCTCTCAGAGCAGGAAAACTATCCAAGGTAAAGGATGCCCTAATATTTGAGAAGGTACATGTGATAATTAAGACGGAGAGTCTCAGAAAGAGATGTATGCAGTTGCGGAGAATTATAGAAATGCTATGTATGCACATATGAGGAAAGAAATGGAAAAAGAGACACTTGGTAAGCGTGATGAGATGTCCACGGCACTCAAAGGGGAGATGGAAGCCATTGTGAGGGCAGAGATGAAGGTAATGGAAGCTGTGATGCAAAAGAGGCTAGATGAGGCTTTTGCTTCTAGTGAGCCTGGAAATCAGATATGGAAAAAGGCTTAAGTGCAAAAGATACATTGCTTGAAGAACTTAAGGGAGAGCTGGCAGCTTGTAAGAGTAAAAATATTCAAGGTAAGGAGGGAGGAATTCAGCCCTTGTTGACTAAGAAACTCGAGAAGATCAGAGAACAGGTGAAAAATCTCCAGGAAGAGGAAGAGCAGAAGTCAAGACAACCACTTCATGGGTGGATGTCCTCACCAAAACGCAAAAGAAGGTTGCAGAAGTTGAAGAGTGGATTGAGGTTGCAAAGACGGGAAAAGCAAAGGTGGCTGAAGCTACACTGGCAGCCACCATCATCAATATGACCATTGAGGAAAAGAAGAAGTGGAAGACTAGAGCCCTTCATGTGTGTGTCATAGGACTTAAGGACACTAAAAATGTGGAAGAAGTAGTGAAAGAACTCCTAGCCTCCAGGTCATTACAATTATTATTTTTTAACAACACACTAGAGGGCCCATAGGGGGAGGTGCTTATCCCTTCCAAATATTAGCCATGAAACATGGTCGGGCAAGGCCCGCGTACCATCGGGCAAGAGCTTAAAGGCATAGGCATTTCTGAAGCCACACAGACAAGTGCATGGAGAGTGGGGAAGAAAGGAAACGGTGGGGAAGGAAGTTCCAAGGAAAGAGCACTCATTTTACATCTCCCTACTGTAGAAACTAGAAGAGAGTTCTTGAAGAAGTAGCCAACCCTTAAACAAACTGGGATATTTCTAGGTGATGACCTCACTTCAACGCAAATCGCACACATGCAAGAGCTGACGCCAGAGATCAAGGCTCTGAGGGAGAAGGGCAAAATTGCTTTCTATAGAGGGGGAAGAGTGGTGATCTTGGAAAGACGCATGCATGACAGTGCAAGACCTATGGGACCAGTCTCAAAATTGCAGTATGGAACTGTAATGGATCAATGAAGTTACATCTTGGTGCATTTGAGGATAGTTTCAGGGGAAGATACATTATTGCCTAGAGTGACAGGATACCATTGGGACCACTTGTAGACGAGGTGAGATGAGAGCATAGAGAAAGTGGGTCAGAGGTGTAGCAATTTATTCAAGGAAGAGTTGTACCCTCACCCTATCATTCGTATTGTTCGTAGAGATGAGCATGCTAGATATATGTGGGTCAGAGTGAGCAGAAACGGGGAGGCCACTTTATATTGCAATATGCTATTTCCCCCCAAGCACATCTCTCTATGCACCGTCCAAGGGGCAGTCACCATACGTGATTTTAGATGAGGACATGTGGCAGTTCTCTAGAGATGGGGATGTCATCCTCCTAGGGGACTTCAATGCCAAGACGGGCCACTCTCAAACAGCCTTCTATGATACCTCAAAGGAGATGTTAAGAGAGTTGGATGCCAGTGATATGGGATTGGCCACGTGCTCACAGGATGTGGTGCATAATGAATATGCGAGATATTTGACAGAAGTGGGGACTGCACATGGATTGGCCATCCTGAATGACCTACAGAGATTTCTAGAGTAAATGGGTTCACTTGTTTTCCTCACAGACATGGGGCTAGCACAGTGGACTATGTTATGGCTCGGCCAGTTTAATACCATCTAATCAGGATTTTACAATCGGCCCCAGGCCTGTTGGGGTAGCAGTAGATCACGCCCTCGTCACATTTAAAGTTTCATTCCAATTTAGTGCAACACCGCTGGCACAGGCATCTACGCATACTAGATACACTTTTACATCAGAGATCGACTCTATCTACATGGATAGTATTTACAAACGCATGGCCACAGAGGAGCCGAGACGCCCATTAGAGGAGCTTACTCATATATTGACAAGACTTTACATGATGCCGCAGTAGAGGCATACCCACGCACCCAACTCGGGCATAGACGACGTTCTGGGAGTATGCCCCAGAATAGTTGGTATGATGAGGAGTGTAGAGAGACAAGAGCCACACTTCAAAGAGAGGTGTTCCTGGGAGCTATACCCACCATAGATAGTCACAGATAGCCTTCCGCCAACCTAGTGATATGGAAGAAGAGGACTTATCTTGCTCGACTAGAGGAGGAATTGTACAAAGCTATTCATGAGCCAGAACTCAGGCGAGGCGTGGAGACTTTTTCATGAGCATCCCCCCTTACCGGCTCTCATATCAACCGAGATTTGGGGCGCATATGCAGCATCTCTTTACACAGCTTCAGGATAGCAGTCTCTACCCAACTCTCCGGAGCCATGCATACAAACCTGCACTCTCTTTACCGCCGAGATGGTAAGAAATCCATTGATAGGAGGAGAACAAGGAGAGCATATGATCATGATGAATTGATGGCAATCACTTTATACATGCTAGAGATATGCTCGCACAGCTTCTTGCAGTAATGTTCAACTGAGCCATGCGTGAGGGTTTTCCGGATACTTGGAGCATGTCCACTATTTGTGCCTCTCTTCAAGGCAAGAGACCCCATGATACCAGAGAATCACTGTACTATCATGATTGGGCGCGCATCCATTCATGAGCAGCGACTGAGAAGATGGACAGAGAAAGGAGACATTCAAGCATCAGGCAAGGCAGGTTTTAGGAGGGGCTTTTCTACACTTGATCATATATTGGCACTCAGAGCTGTTATTGAGGAAAGCAGATCACATGGTAGGAGGATTTACTGCAGCTTTGTGGATTTTCGCAAAGCATTTGATACAGTTCCCAAAGCTCGACTGATGCAGATACTACACGAGATGGGAGTACCCAAAGAGCTGATTTGGGGAATCATGGCTTTATACAGGACAGTCGTGGGGCAGGTTCGTACTCCCCAGGGGTTGTCTGAGCATATTCACTCCACTGTTGGAGTGAAACGCGGATGCCCACACTCCCGTACATTGTTTGGTTTGTATGTAGATGAGGTTTCAGATTACATTGAGAGGGAAGGCAATAGAGGAGCTCAGCTAGCAGAGACCTGGATCTCATTACTACTGTATCCAGATGATATTGTGTTAATCTCAGATTCGCCTGAGGGGATGCAGCAACACTTGGCTGCATTGTATTGCTAATCATAGCGGCTTGTCAGTGAACCTTGGTAAGACCAAAGTTATGATGTTTACCACAGCAGAGTGGGTCAGGCGATCTGCACCGACCTTCACATATGGTCAGCCAACGGTTGAATATACAAATGCATACACTTACCTAAGAGTGGTCTTCAACAATCCAAGGTTCTCCTTTTGGAGAGCAGCAGAGACTAGACTGACGAGAGCATATGCAGCTACGGGGAGCATGGAGAGGATGTGTTCGTAGATTCAGTTTCAGGAATCTCGAACAAAGCTCTCGCTTTTTGACACTTCAGTTACCTCAGCTATGCTTTATGGGGTGCAAATATGGGGACCATCATAGCGGAGCTTGCTGTCACAAAGCGATGACGTGGCATGACCTAAAGGACGGACTCCGGGTAGAGAGGAGTCAAATCCCTAGCGAAAGATGTAGCTTTATGGGGTGCAAATATGGGGACCATCATAGCGGAGCTTGCTGTCACAAAGCGATGACGTGGCATGACCTAAAGGACGGACTCCGGGTAGAGAGGAGTCAAATCCCTAGTGAAAGATGTAGAAGAAGTTTTACCAACTTTCAAGTCTTACCGAGTAGCCCAGTTTTCAAAGTTCAATTCCTACCAACTTATGGGGCTCTGTCCAAGGGGGCCTAAGGGACACAAAGGATTGAAAAAAACTTTCGTTGAAGGTTGATGATGTGCCTGTTGTACGAACGCCCGAAATTTACGCTGCTAGCGTGGCAGGCCGTACAGATTTCCACAAATCGCGCTGGCAGCTTCTAGCGTTAGCTTTTGGATCTAGATGCTTTTAGACTTGAAGCTTTTCATGTACTTTGCTTTTGGAAGGATCGAGGCCTATAAATTGATTGCCAGGGCCTCAGTCTTGGGCAAATTAGCTTGGAAGCGCTACTGATATAACAGGCTTGGACACTCCAAGCCAGAAATCAATAGCAACACACGAACAGAAACTTCAAAATCATTGAACTTTAATAGAGAGAGAGAGAGAGAGAGAGAGCCCGCCGGAGTTCCGTGCCCAAAGGTATTGGCCCCAAAGTCTTGCGCCCCTTTCAGCAGTCAGCGAGATTTGCAGAAGTCTACCACGTCAGCATCCTTTACGCTTTAGCCTCTGGTTTTATTTTTTTAAGTGTTGTGTCCCCTGGGCCCCATCGAAAGGTACCCCATAAGTTGGAACAAACTTATAACTTGCAGTTTGTCAGTTCCCCTTGTCTGGGTGGTCATGCCACGTCATCACTTTGTGACATATCCCCCTCTTGAAAGAATTGTAATCACCCTCAATTACGCCAGCAAAATCAAACATAAGTCATAAACCAGTTCAGTAGACACCGACTCTAAGTACAGACGCACTAGACGACACAAATCCAGCACTTGCACAAAGACAACAGTCACTGAACATCAAATCACATTCAAATTAAATCACATAAAATCCATCAAGATCTAGGACCATGATTTCTCAATAACGTGTTTAGCAATCGCATCTAGATCCACACAGGACCTCACTGATGTCTGATTAACAAATTCTTATTACGATCGTGCCCATAGAATCTCAAGACCGAAATGCTGCAGTCATTTTGTCTTTCAAACCTACACTCAAACACAGTTACATGAGAGAGCACACATAAATCAGATTCATTTTCGAGAATTCCCATGTCGAAAAACTTCTTTCACAAAGTCATATAGAAGAATATTGTCAGCCAATCGGTATTCCTGAGGAGCAGAGTGACTACCCTCTTGTGCACTCCCGTTTGCACCAGATATTCAACCTTGTTGATCTGTGGGATCTTTGGGAATAGTCAAAGCTAGACCGAAAATCTCAAGGTGAAGTCCCAATATCTGAGTATCTACTACGTCCTCCTCCTCCATCCACTTCTCATCCAATGCCGGATAGTTCTTGAATTTCACTTAGAACCGCCGTATCACTTAACCAAAATCATGTGCATTTACTCTAACATTTCTTGATGATGAACTCCAAAAAAGGATGCGGATCTACAACACAGCCAAACTGGAAGGAAGGCAGGGGAGACCCACTCACCGTGCACCTCAAAAGCCAAGGGAAGGTACCAAGATGTAAATCTCTCCGACCAAACCAACTTCCCTCAATCTTCTTTGAATTCACTCTCAAACAGACCTACAAACTGCCTGATATCCATAAAATAATTGGCCTCAACCATTGTCTGCTCCTGAATGATACCATAGACAACGTCCCTCCTCCAGAAGGAGTCCTCATGTAAAACCGGTACTCTAAATCAAATCATGGGGGCTTTCTCTAGGCCAAGGGAAATGTGACGTGTTCCTGATAACTGCAAGAAAAGTAGGTCGACACATAGTGGCCCACTCCTCAAAGAAACATCTGAAGATCTCCATGGACCAACCGTGAAGAACTAAGGTGGCAAGATCTCACAAAGCGGGACAATTGCTAGAGATGCAAAGCTTGCTGAATAGCCAAAATCCTTTGCAAACTGCGAAGAACCCCCCCCCCCCCCGAACAAAACCTATTGTGAGAGGCACTTGTGACTAGTCTATCCAAGGGAAACTCATGCTGCTCTAGAACTGCCATCGACTGTTGATCCTCCTCTATCCCTCTGTCAAACAGTATCAGTTCATAGTTACCCGGAACGCGGAACGGGAACTGGCCTCCCTGCGGAACGGGGGAACGGGTCCGGAACAGGAACGGCGCAGAACGGGAGGCTTAAAAAACACCCAAATAATTCTATTTTTAGCGTTATGTGTTAAATACAAGTAGTACTAGAGTCCTTTGACTCTAATACCCACAAAAAAACAAGATTTGAAGACCATTCAACCTTATTATGACTTGATTAGGATGTGTGGCGCCGCGGCCATGGATGATGGTACACACACAACATTGAACAAACACAATGCCCATACACAATAACACATGTAATTACAGATTAGAGCTCTCAAATAATTGCAAGAGTAGAAGTCAGAGATAACACTTTTCGCTTAAATTTGGCTAACAAGGCCCGCCAAGGCGCTACAAAAAAACCAACGGTGACATATACCATAATGAGACTACAAGGATGCCAACCCAATGACCACAATACCAAAAGACTAAAGGTGGCACATACCATAAAGATGCTACAAAGAGGGCAAGCAGCCATACAAAAAGGTAAGGATAATGGAAGTCCTAAAGTCGCCACTCTCAAGTCTCAAGACTCAAGAGCCACTGGCCTGAGAGGCCTCCCAATTCGTAATAGCCGGCTGTACATCATGGATATCCTCCCATTCCTCATCATCGAGCTCTAGGCCCGCCGGCTCGATCTCAGCCATGGATAAAGTACCTGGTGTCGGTGGCGCTGCATCTCTACCTGCCTGAGGAGCCTCTTGCTCCATCTCCCACTGTGTAAAAGGATCTGTCTGTTTGCATATACTCTTGCAAAGCATTTTCAAATTTGCTGACAAAGACAAGATCATTTGCCTTCTCCACTCCAACTCGATTCCTCTTCTTGGAAGCAATGTGGCTAAAGGTACTCCACAATTGCTCCAAGCATGAGGTACTAATTGACTGGCTGAGAATACGGATCGCCAATCTCTGAAGCTCAGGGTCATCATAGCCATAGTCCTCCCACCATAGCATTGAACCTATCTTTCTACGATCAATCTAAGCATCTGGACTGCCAAATGACCCCCGCATCTCTCTAAGTTGTCTCAACTGATCTCTAACGATGCGTCGCCCATCTCTATCTAGAACCATCTTGTTTAAGATCTCTATAAATTGGTTCATGACTTCTCTGTCTGTCTCTTGCCCTGCACCTTAGAACTCTGGATCCACAATGTACGCTGCCTCGTGTAAAGGAGAGGCATATGAATTCCACCTCGAGCTGCAAAGCGCATAGATCTCCTCATATCGCTCTGCTTTCGGCTCAAGTAGTGCAAGCTGCTCGATCATGCGGTCCATTGCCTCATAAACCTTGACAATCCAAGGGTCCATGCCATCCAAAACTCGAAGCAAATGAACCGACGGTTTTACCTATGCATCTAGACTCTTGAGCTCCTTCCAGAACTCAAGATCCTCTGCCTTATCCTTGCACAAAATATCTGCAATTGTCTTTGCATCGGGGGAGGTGGTGAACTCATCACTGATTGAAACAAATGCAAGGAGAAGGAGATAACGCAAGGAGTGAATCTCTCAGCTACACGGACCGCCTATAGACACGCATCGGAGGAACCACTCGACCATAGCCACCATCCAGCAGCTCCCCCATGCTGGGGCCAGCGTCCGAGGACATAGGTGTGCACCTGTAAGACAGAGCGTCCCATACCAACCGGCCTCACCTCCTCGAGGTGACCTCGCGCACTCCTAGCCTCGCGAGCTAACCAATGGCACTCTGCAAGTGGGGGTCGATAACTGCAAATGAGGCCTTGGCCTCCCTTTTATAATAATGGCCGGCCATACAGTCCGGGTTCACACTACGTCCACCCAGACACTGGACGCCCATCTGAACGGCGTCAAGGCTAGATCCCCTCTCCTACGAGCGGGACATAACATACTTTCCCCCTTAAGAACCATTAACGTCCTCATCAATGAAGTGGGGATATTGAGTTTTCAAAGCTCTAACTAGTTCCCAAGTAGCAAACCTTTTAGATTGACCCTTCCATTTAATTAAGTACTCGTCCTAAGCCTTTTGGCGCGTGTCACAAAGTGATGACGTGTCTGCCCGGGAGCCGAGCTGCTGAAAACCCTAATTCTGCAAACCCTAACCCTAAAATCTGCCAAAAAACCTAACCCTAAAAACTGTCATAAACCCTAATGCTAACCCTAACAGCAGGCTGAAAAACGGTGAAAAGCGCTGAACTGCTGACGTGGCCTGTTTCCGTGATTTGCGGCGCAAAAGCAGGGCTGCGGCAGTTTTGCTTTATTTTCCTCTTGTAATCTAAATAAGCGGTGAGGGTTCACACTCTGCAGAGCACCTGGACGCAGAGTCTGAGAGTGAAACCCTAACCGCTCTCTTGTACTTTGAACTGATTAATACATAAAGAAATACCGAAAGGGACGCCAGAGTTTGGGGCCAATATCTCTAGGCACGGAACTCCGCCGGGCCATGCAAATCTATTGTGAACTGTGAACTGTGAACTGTTTTGAAGTGGTTATTTGGTGCTGTCATGATTGATTCTTGACTTGGAGTGTCCAAGTCTGTTAGAGCACGAATGACGGGTACGATGATCTAAAACTGCCTCTAGTTCTCAAGGAATATACTCAGTTTGCATATCTTGCCATACATTTTCCTCGATAGGCACAACAACGTCAGCTTCGCTTAATTTTACTTTAAGGCAGCTGACATGAAACATTGGATGTACACTAACATCCGAAGGAAGAGCCAGTTTATAGGCAACTTGGCCAATCTTCTTTGTGAATCGGCTCCATGAAGCACTGTATTTTACGAAGATAGACCTGCGATCAGGCTATCATCAGATACAGATCAAACTGGAAGATATTGCTAAGATAGGTTTCCATACGCGCTATGGTCACTATGAGTTTTTGCTCTTGCCTTTTGGTTTGACCAATGCTCCATCTACGTTTCAGCAAATGATGAATGATCTACTAAGATCATTTCTAGGCAACTTCGTTGTTGTATTTCTTGATGACATCTCGATCTACAGCCGAAGTTTGTATGAGCACTTGGCGCATATACGCGTTATTCTCGAAGTACTGAGAACTGAGAAGCTTTATGCTAAGGCTTCCAAGTGTGAATTCTTCAAGAAAGAGCGTCTGTTATTGGATCACATCATTACTCGCAATAGAATTCGCGTTGGCCCCGAAAAGTTGGATAAAGTGCGAAATTGGCCCATTCTCAAGAATGTGCGCCAAGTAAAGTCTTTTTTAGGCTTTACAGGGTTTTTTCACAAATTTATCAAGGATTACTCTAAAGTTGCTGCTCCGCTTACGCAACTTTTAAAAAGAGGGACAAAAGGGCCGAAGACTTTGGGTCCTCACCGTAAAGGTAACCCACCTGTTGTTTGGAATGAGCGTCTCGACGAGAGCTTTCGGACACTAAAGCACTTGGTGACTACTGCACCAATATTGCACATTGTGGATCCTAGCAAACCGTTTGTGGTTGAAACGGAGCTAGTGATTATGCCATTGGTGCGGCATTTTACTAGGATGGACGTCTTGTTGCGTTTGAAAGTAAGAAACTTTTTGACGCTGAGATGCGTTATCCAACGTATGAGAAGGAGCTTTACAGCGTAGTTCACGCCTTGAGGAAATGGCGACACTACTTGTATGGCTCTACATTTGTTGCATGGACAGATCATCACTCCTTGCGCTATGTCTGTGATCAGGGTGATCTCAGAGGCCGGAAGGCTAGATAGGTTGAGCTTATGCAAGAGTTTGACTTTGAGATCCGTTATAGAGAAGGATCCAACAATCGAGTTGTCGACGCACTTAGCAGGATTTCTGAGGTTAATGCCTTGTCTATGGCTGAAATCTCGACGGATCTCTATCTCTCTCTCCGAGGCTATGTCATTCCGATAGCTATTTTGGCAAGATATGGAACGAGGTCGAAGCGGGGCATGACTCGCGTACAGGCTTGGGTGACAATATTTCATTAGAGGTGGACTATTGTTCAGAAATGGAAAAGTCTGCCTGCCAAAAATGGATGAGGTTCGACAAAGGATTTTGTGTGAATGCCACGATGTTCCTAGCACTGGGCACCCAGGCATGTAGAGAACTTTAGCTTTGGTCAAGCGATATTTCTATTGGCCAAGGATACGCTCTTACATAGAGAGCTATGTGATGAGATGCGCTCAGTATCAGGTCAATAAGACAGAGCGCCTTAAGAAAGCTGGCCTGCTATGTTCCATGGACTTCATCGTTGGTTTGCCAAATACTAGTTGGGGCAATGACGCCATATGGGTTGTGGTCGATAGACTTACAAAAATGGCGAAATTTATTCCAACGAAGTCGACAATAAAAAGCCATGAGTTGGCGGTTTTACTTGTTGATCAGCTTTATGAGCTGTACGGTCTGCTAGAGGATATCGTCAGAATTCGAGATACTAAATTCACTGGGCGATTTTGGCGAGATGTGTTTGCTCATCTTCAGATGAAGTTGAGTATGTCACCTTCTGACCATCCTGAGTCCGACAGACAAGCTGAGAGGATGAATCAGACGCTACAGAACATGTTGAGAGCCTCTGTCTCTCACATGCAGTCTGATTGGGAATGGTATCCTCCACAATTAAAATTTGCCTATAATAGTAGCAAGCATTCTGCTACTGGATTTAGCCCATTCATGCTGATGTATGGATTTGAGCCTAAATCCCCAATTATTGTTGGCTTAAAAAAAGTCAAGGAATGCTAAACTCGTGATTATTTGTATGACATGCAAGAAATGCTTGAATTGGCTAAGGATAGTATAAGAACGGCTCGAGATCGAGTCAGTACTTATATTAATCAAAAGAGATCTCCAAGGACTCTAGATGTGGGACAATGGGTCTAATTGAAGATACCCAAGGATTCCAAGACTATGCGAACGGGAAAGCATTATAAGCTTTCAACTAGATATTATGGTCCATTCTTGGTCACTCAGATCATCCATACGCGGGAGCGGATACTTGTTCTTGATAGTGAGCTTATTCAACCCCTTGTAATCCACGCAGAAGCGCATAGTGTTATCCTTCTTTCGAGAAAGTAACACTGGCGCTCCCCACGGGGATTTACTTGGCCGAACAGAACCCCTGTCGCGATAATCATTCGGTTGCCACTAAATCTCGTCCTCCTCTGTTTTACTAAACCGATAGGGTTTCTTTGAGAAGGGTTGACTACCAGCCACCAACTCAATGCCATGATCTACTCCTCTCAAAGGCGGCAAGCCAGGAGGTAGATCATCAGGAAAAACATCCTTGAAATCAGTCATGATTTCTCGGATAGGGTTGGATTCATCAGAAACCCCAAGCTCAACAGAAGAACATGAAACATTTTTTCAAAATTCAGTGACAGAAGTACCAAGCACTAATGAATCAAACCAAGCAGATGGTACACATTGATAAAAGTCAACATCAGAAGACTTTGTATCCTTATACATTTCCAAAGCAGTAACAATTGGTATTGCAAAACCATTCTTTACAAAGATCTGATTACAAAGTGAAACAGATACATAAGGCATGTCCTGCTTAAACAAGAGCGTGATGTATATAATCAATATACAATGAGTATTGTTTATCATAAAACCATGGAATTCCTAAAATAACATCTGCTCTATCCAGGCACATGATGTGGAAATCCAGGTTCTCTTTGTAATCAGCTGGCTCGAGCAACAAATTTGGAACCGTCTGATTCCATACATCCGTATCCTCGCCACAAGCCATCTTCACGTGATACTCATGGTCATGTCCCACGTCTGCAGGCTCAGTTTCTGCACCAATTTTGCATCCACAAAATTGTGTGAGCTTCCATTATCAAGGAGTACGGTCACGTCATGACCATTGATCTTCTCGAGAAAATAGAGAAGATCGTGCTTATCAAACACTTTGGTGCTAAAAGTACAATTTGTGCATGAATTGTGCGCTAAATGATGGATTTCAACTTGAATGACATCAGAGTTACCTGACATCTCGTGAATCTGAACCGAAGGATGACCTTGCGGTTTCTTTGTCTTTTTCTTAGGGCACTCCTTGATTTGATGACCTGTCTGCTGCCACATCCAAAGGAAGCCCCCTTCTTCACTGCATCAGCAATTGAAGCACTTTTTGGCTTTCTTCTTCTCCTGAGAAAGTCTCGACGGTGATTTGGACTTTTGCCGGAATCGGGGTCGCTTCGAGGTCACTTCCTCGAAGCACCCTCGCCGGATTGATGATCTGAAGTTCTTTTCTTCTCATAATCCGCTCCATTTATCAAATGGAATGTCCTTGCCTTTGCCACTGCATCCTCGATGTCAATCGAGGCTTTGTCCTTAATTAAGGCCCAACGGTAATCTTTATGTAATCCCAGCAGGTATATGTGCACAGCGTGCGTGGAATCCACCTTGCAAAAGGTGAGCGCTTCTTTGAAAGCCACTGTGTACTTATCAAAAGACAGAGCTTTCATCGAAAGACTTTGCAATTTGGCGTAAGCTTTCAAAGGATCCATTTTGGCGAAATCTTTTTTGAAAACTTCACACAAAAGTCAGCCCACGTCGTAGGCTTCTCAGTTATATCACGCCACCAGGTAAGCACCTTGCTGCGCAAATAAAGAGTAACTATCTGAATAGTTCCTCTTTATTTGCGCAAATAGTTCCTCTTTATTTGCTGCGCAAATAAAGAGGAACTATCTGAATCCTCCGTTCATCATGCTCCCCAAGGAGATCAAAATACGTGGTCCACTGGTGAAACCAATCATTTACGACCAGTTCCGTATATTCCTTCTCCTCCCTTGAGAAATTTGTAGTTTTGTACGAAATTGTGGAAGTTGGACTACCCTGTGAACGCCCGAAAGCAACGACCTACGTACGCAATTGCTGGAGATAGGTTTCACCTTGGAAATACGCGGAGTCGTCGGACTGAGCCGTATTTTCCAGAGCAATAAGCCGAGAATTAAACCCCTGCCCGGCCCCTACAAGAGAGGCCACGGGAAAGTTCGTCTGAACGTTCGCATTTTCCGGAGCACTAACACGTTGGTCGAAGCTATAGAAGTACTTGTAATCCACGTGTATAGAGCATGCATGAACGGAATTTGAACATTACCTAGTGCGTCGTCACGCTGCGCATCCAAGCTGGATGAATCCATGGCGAAGTCCGTGAAAACTGGAAGTTTCACGCGAAACTTGATCTTTTCTGCACTTTTGAGGCGCGAAAAGTTAAACTCCGAAGAGCGCTACGCGTCGGCGTATGACACAAAGTGATGACGTGATTTCTGCCAGAAACCCTAATTTCCGAAAATCGCGGAGGCTTAAAAAAAAAAAAGAAAATGATGAGCGACGCGAATTTTGCTTTTTTTTTATAAAAAAAAAAGAGAAAAGACTTTCTAAGAGAGAGAGAGAGCTGAAGCTTTTTATTTTAAAAGCTTTTGGGGCTCTGCTTTTGGGCATCCCTTGTAATCTTTAAATTAGTGGTGAGGGCCTCACTTCTCAGAGCATCTGGACGCACAGTCTGAGAGTGAAACCCTAACCGCTCTCTTGTACTTTGATGATTGATTAATACAAAAAGAAATACCGAAAGGGGCACCAGTCTTTGGGGCCAATATCTCTAGGCATAGAACTCCGCCGGGCCAGTGCAAATCTATTGTGATCTATGAATTGTTTTGAAGTGGTTATTTGGTGCTGTCGCGGTTGATTCTTGACTTGGAGTGTCCAAGTCTGTTACAATGGTATCAGAGCACGGCCGATTTCTCTTCTACCGGAGCGTCGCCAGTTGATCAGCGATGCAACAAAGATGATGCTCAATTTTGCCAAGGACTCGAAGATGGCAAAATATATGAACCAGACCTCTTTGGAAGAGGTACAGACAGAGTGGTAGAGAACCACAACACCACTCCCGAAACCCGCTCTCAAGAAACCTTCTGCCTCCAAGAAATATACGGAGAAGGAACTGGAGAAACTGGTTGATGCACTGATTGCTTAGCTTTTTGACGCGCAAAAGAAAGCCAAAAAGCACGGCAAAAAAGCAGAAGAAAAGCACTGACTTTCCAGGTTATTTGGGTCGTCAGTCGACATTCGACAAGGCAAAGAAACAGAAGAAGCGTGCTCACTTTGAAGGCTTACCCAGTTCTTCTTCTTCTTCTTCTTCTGATAGTTCTTCTAGCTCCTCGGATTCGAGCGAAGAAGACAGAAAAGGTAAAAAGCGAAGCAAGAAACAAAGCTTCGGAAAGGGCAAGAAACAGGCAAAGAAGGCTACATCTCGCCCAGAGACTGACAGTTCTACTGAGGACTCGTCTACAAACAGCTCAGATTTCGATGACGGAAGGTTTTATGCGAACAAGAAGAATTTTTACAAAGCCAACCAGTATGACTTTCTCGAAGATAAAAGCAAGAAAGTCCGAGAGTTTAAGGAAGGTGGCCACTCGATCAAGTTTGATACTTTTTCAGGATACTCAGATGCTTCGAAGGCTTTGTCGTTTATACAGCAGTTTGACATTGCTTTCGCGAGAGGACGCTATTCAGAGCACTCCAAGATTCAGAGAGCTACCTCTTACCTTAAGGGGAATGTTCATACTTGGTGGTCCACGCTTGTTTTAACAAGAGTGCACCAGTTAAATGGCTGAAATTTAAGAAGCTTTTTATTTCTTCTTGGTTGACGCAAGAATATGAACGAGATGTACGAGCTGCTTGGAACCATCTTTGGATGACCAAGAAAGATACAATCAATGCTTGTTGTGAAAGATTCTGGAGCTCTTTTCTACCCGCCTCTTCATTCAAGAAGATCTCGTTCAGAGAACAGATTGAGCGGTTTGCCTTGGGTCTACCTACAGAGATCCGAGATCACTGCTTGGAACAAAAGTCAGCTTCTATTCAGGAGTTGATGAGTCATGCGAAGCGGGGCTTTGCCATTCACTCTGGCAGTTTGACCTACCCCACAGATAAGGCCCGAGCCGAACAGACTTCTGGGAATGAAAGTAGAAAGAAAAAGAGCAACCCAGAGAAAAAGGGTGCACGACCAAGCTTACTCCTGTAGAGAGCTCGCTTCATGAGAGAGGGGAAGTGCTTTGGATGCGGGGAACATAGACATATCTCCGCGAAGTGCCCTAAAAAGGCACAGAAAGAACAGAATGATAAAGACGGCGACAGGCCTGAGAGTTCGAGAGCAGCTGAGGAACGTGGCAGAAAAGGCAGATAGAAAAGCAGAACTGGTACCACATGGCGTGGGACCTGCACCGAATCTAATGAATGAAAGTACAAACTTTGCCGCTTTTGGGGCAAAGTGAAGGATCAGGAAGCTCTTTTGAAGGAGCCAAGGCCAACTTCTTTTCACTTGGAATTGGCGGCTCGATTTGGAATTATGCCCAACAGACTGACGCCACAGGCGGGGGTAGTTCGACTGGCACCCGGACGGGATGTTGCCATTACACCGAGCATTGGCAAACTTTGTTTGCAATGACAGGGGTGTTCAGGGCACGCAAGTGACATTCTACTCAGGATCCCTTGGTACCACAAGAACTACGCCGTGGTTGACTACCGGGCCGAGAAAGCGTCTTTGATAAATGAAGGGCTTAGAGATTGTACTAGATGAACTTCAGTTTCTTGATCATTCTTTTGGGAGAGAACTGAACGCTGGAAAAAGGTTGAATATGTTTTGACCTCATCAAAAGAACGCCAAGATTTTTCTCCACACTCATGCCGATTGCTTTTCAGAGGGCCTGAAGATCAAACCATTGATCTGATACCTAAAGCACGCCACCAAATCGGCCACCTTATCGTGTGAGCCGAGTACAGAATGAAAAGATTATGAACCCAGTGAAAGACCTCTTGGAAAAGGGTCTTGTCCAGCATAGTACTTCACCGTATTGCTCTCCAGTGTTGTTGGTTTTGAAGAAAGACGGATCTTGGAGAATGTGCATCGATTATAGCACTCTCAACGAAATCACCATCAAAGAACAGATTTCCGATTCCTAGGATCGATGATAACCTCGACAGGTTACAGGGATCCTCGTGCTTTAGCAGGATTGACTTGAAGAGTGGATATCATCAGATCAGGATAGCGCCAGGAGATGTCTACAAGACAGATTTTTGGGCGACTTTTGGGTTATTTGAGTTTTTGGTGATGCCTTTTGGCTTAACCAATGCTCCTGCGACATTTAACCGGATGATGGACAGGATTTTTCGAGAGTACAAGCTATTTGTTGGCACTTTCTTTGACGACATCATTGTTTTCTCCAAGAATGAGGCACAACACAGAGATCATCTGCTTCAAGTCTTTCAGGCATTACGAGATCACACGTTAGTGATTAATGCAAAGAAAAGTGAATTTTTCCTACCAGAGATACACTTTTTGGGACACATTGTGTCAGCAACAGGAGTGCAAATGGACCCGGCTTACGAGAGCCGTTTGTTCTCTAGGCCGGAGATGACAGCACAGATCTATGAGAAAGAGCTTTTGGCGGTTATCCATGCTCTTACTCAGTGGCGGCATTACCTACTCGGAGCGGATTTTACTATCTTTACACACCATCAGAGTTTGCGCTACTTCTTGTCACAGAAGTAGCTTTTGGAAAAGCAGATGCGGTGGGCAAACATCTTGTCACAGTTCCACTTCCAGATTATCCATGTGCAGGGACAAAAGAATGTGGCGGCAGATGCTTTGTCTCGAAAACCGTTGGTTCTGGCTATTTCCGCGATACATCATAGGAGCTTCGAGGATATGGTCGATCAGTATGCCACAGATACAAATTTTGCAGATATTTTCACACGGATACGAGATGGAGAGACAGTAGCGGGATACTCCCTTCGGGAAGGCTACTTGATGAGAAAGACTATGTTGTGCGTTACACAGCCGTTGAGGGATAAGGTTATGACTGAATGCCACTGTCCACCTTTTACGGGTCACCACGGCATTGCTACCACCATGAAAGGGGTAGAGAGATACTTCTTTTGGCCGTGACTCAAAAAGGACATGGAAGAGTTGTGCACAGTATGCCAGAAGGTCAAGTTTGACAAGCATAAGACACAGGGATTGTTACACCCTTTTACCCATACCCACCACCCCTGGGAAAGTATTGAAATGGATTTCATTTTTGATCTCCCGATTACACAGAATGATCACGATGATTTTCCGATTACATGGCACGTCTGAAGCGATTGTCTCCGACAGAGACCCCAGATTTATGAGTTTGTTTTGGAAGGCAATTTGGGAGAATATTGGCACGCAGTTGCAGTTCTCGTCATCATTCCACTTGCAGACTGACGGGCAATTTGAGATTGCCAATTCAATGATTTTAGATTTATTGAAGTCTTGTATCTCGGATCAGAAGACTCAATGGGAAAAGAACTTACCTTTGGTGGAATTTGCCTACAATAACACGATACACTCTTCGACGGGGAAGACGCCATGTGAGATTGTTGAAACTGCTGCGAAGGTTCCATCCTTCCTGAGCACGAAAGATTAGATATTTGAAGCGGATGAATATTCGTGAGATTTTGGATACGGCTTTTGCCAAGGTTCGCGAGACTTTGCACGAGTCTCAAGAACGACAGAAAAGGCAGCGGATCGCCATCGTCGGGACTTGAAACTCAAGGAGGATGATTGGGTGCTCTGACTTTTGAGAAGGCACGCCTACAAAAGAAAAAGGGAAAGGAGAGGCTTTTTCCAAAGCTTAGTATGCAATACTACGGACCTTTCCAGATCACTGACAAGATAAATGATGTCTCCTTCGGATTGAAACTGCCAGATACTTGGAGGATTCATAATGCATTGCATGTGAGTCTCTTGAACCCTGTTAAGGGTGATGTGCCTGATGATGGGGAGCCTGATGAGCAACCCAAAGTGGAAGAAAACGAGGAGATCCTTGTTCCTGAACAGATTTTGGCACATAATGATACGAAGAAAGTAGCATAGTCTACTCCAAACAGAACCCAGAATTCAGCTTGGCCGGAGATCTGGTGCAGTGGGATGCACAAGAGGGGAGTCACTCCGCTCCCTTGTCAACAGATGCCTCGATTTTGATACTAAAGTCACTGATGTCTCTTTGAGCTTCAGGGATACTGAGAGCTCACAGTATTCTGCTGAATGACTTTATGAAATGGAATTCCTGATAATGATACTGATTTGTTCTTGACTTCTTGTGAGTGCAAGAACTGATAGACGAAATGACTGCAGCATTTTGGTCTGATTGATCTCGAATGGACATGGTTGCAATAGGGGTTAGTCAATCGGACATCGATGAGGTCCCAATTGGACCTAGATGTGATTGCTAGCTACATTGCCGATAAATCATGGTCTAAGATCCGAATGAATGTTGAATGTCATGTGATGTCCTATGATGTCTGGTGATGTCCTGTGATGTCGTGTGATGTGACTGTCAATTTCGTACATGTGCTAGATGTGTGTTCCTAGTACGTAGGTACTAACAATCAGTGTCTACTAAGACGGTTTATGGCTTTTGTCGGTTTTGCAGGCGTAATCGTGGTCGATTTCAATGCTTTCAAGAGGGGGGTATGTCACAAAGTGATAACGTGGCGGATAGCAAAAACCCTAATTTCTGCCAAAAACCCTAAAATTCTTGCAAACCCTAATTTCTGCCAAAAACCCTAATTTCCGGAAATCGCGGAGGCTAAAAAAAATAATAAAAATTTTAAAAATGATGAGCGACGCGAATTTTGCTTTTTTTTTTATAAAAAAAAGAGAAAAGACTCTCTAAGAGAGAGAGAGAGAGAACTGATGCTTTTTATTTTAAAAGCTTTTGGGGCTCTTCTTTTGGGCATCCCTTGTAATCTTTAAATTAGTGGTGAGGGCCTCACTTCTCAGAGCATCTGGACGCAGAGTCTGAGAGTGAAACCCTAACCGCTCTCTTGTACTTTGATGATTGATTAATACAAAAAGAAATACCGAAAGGGGCGACAATCTTTGGGGCCAATATCTCTAGGCACAGAACTCCGCCAGGCCAGTGCAAATCTATTGTGATCTGTGAATTGTTTTGAAGTGGTTATTTGGTGCAGTCGCGGTTGATTCTTGACTTGGAGTGTCCAAGTCTGTTACAGCGACGCATCCGAAGGCAAGCAGGTGATGGCAGGAGCGCGGGAGTGCGAGCGGGTGAGAGAGAGGAGCGGTGGGAGAGAAGAAGAGGGCTGAAAACTGAGTTCTTCTACAAAAACTCACTCTCTGTAAGAGTTTTTTTAATGAGTTGTAGGTTTCATACTTAACTTTAAAAAATTAACGTGTCCATGCCATTTAAAATGGGGCACTTAAATTAAAGCACTTCAAAAAAAACTCGAGTTAAAAAACCCCAACGCAATGCTGCCAACGAAGAAAGAATTCAAAGGCAGCATGCTGCCGCGTGGAAATATCGAAAGGGGTCACCTGGGTGTGTGGTTGCCTCTAGCCATCACGCGAAGGGGTCGCCAACTAGGAGCAAGCGCTAAAAAGAACTCCACGCTGCTACAGTCGAAAATTCTCTCTCTCTAGCGCTAAAGATTTCACCTCTCTCTAGCGTTGAGGAAAGCCACCATCGATGACAAGTAGAGACCACCATGATGACACGTAGAGAGCTTCTTCTTCTTCTTCTTCTTCTTCTCTCTCTCTCTCTCTCTCTCTCTCTCTCTCTCTCTCTCTCTCTCTCCTCCGCACAGAAGAGGGGAGAGTTACAGAGAAAGATTAATGAGCTACCGTGTGCTGAATTTAGTCTAAATTCAGCAATTTAATAAGAAATTTTCGTCAAAAATCAGCTAAACCAATAAGAAAACTCCAATTCTCAGCACTTCCACCTGCTAATATGCTGATTTTTACCAAAAATCAGCAGCCGAGGATTAATTTTCACCTGTAAACGTGCTCATGAGAAGAAAATATTCAACTAAACGGTTATTTCATCAAAACTTGCATGAAATAGTGATTATCCGACTCTAACCAGCCCGTGGGTGTGGACACGGTCCATTCCATAGCCAAGCCGGCTCTGATACCATGAAACAAACGAAGTGGATCTCCCGGCTACACGGACCGCCTATACACGAATCGAACGAATCACCCAACCATAGCCACAATCCGGCAACTCCCCCGTGTTGGGCCAGCGTCCGAGGACGTAGGCGTGCACTTGTAAGACTGAGCGTCCCATACCACCCGGCCTCACCTCCTCAAGGTGACTTCGCGCACTCCTACCCTTGGTCGATAACTGGAAATGAGGCCTTGGCCTCCCTTTTATGATAATGGCCGGCCATACTGATCGGGTTCACACTACATCCGCCCGGACACTGGACGCCCATCCCGACGACGTCTGGGCTAGATCTCCTCTCCTATGAGCGGGACATAACACTCATGAAGACCTATCGGACCCAATTTTGACATTCAAACAGCCTACGCACAAGAAGAAAGTTGAATGCGAAGCGGGTGTCTCAAATACTTTAGAAGCACTTTGCCGCCCGACCTCTTGAGGTAATCACTCCGAACCAAGTTGTGATTGTTGATAAAAGTTATAATCTTCACTGCATCAGCAATGACTGAAGCGATCCAGTCTAGCTTGCCAATGTCTTTTAGAAGGTTGTTCAAGCAGTGTGCCATGCAAAAGCACACTGTCACATGCGAATAGTGGCCCTCTACAATAGCTGTTACTGCCCTGTTTGATGCCTCCCCATCTGCGACAAAGGCCACCACGTGTTGCTTATCGGTCATTTCTATTGTCCACTCTGCAGAGAGGACATCAATAGACTTGCCACTCTCGATGGCATCATGAGAGTGCACAAAGTACATCTCTCCACTCAAGTATGCGACGAGGCTATGGATAGATCTCTTCCTTGTATCGCTCCGCCCATCGGCAATGAG
The DNA here is from genome assembly GCF_014529385.1 of Adiantum capillus-veneris. NCBI lineage: Eukaryota > Viridiplantae > Streptophyta > Polypodiopsida > Polypodiales > Pteridaceae > Adiantum > Adiantum capillus-veneris. The sequence continues at coordinate 75,811,142 of NC_140952.1, read as the reverse complement.
GGAATCCATGTTTTGCCCAAAGCCGTTGAATATTGAGTGTTGCTTGCTCCACAATTGCCTTCTCTCGATCGAGCAAAGTGGTTCGGAGAGCCTCTGAAGATGGCATACATAGCCGGTGCCACACTCTCGTATCCGTTGTACCATAACTTTCCAATACTCTGACCTATTTCGATCACACGTAGAAGAGGTTAGTATCAAAAAGGCGGAAACGACGATAACGGAAGAAATGAGAGAGAAGATTCATAAAACATACCTCGCCGCGACAAATGGGATATGTCAGGAGGACGTGGCAGTTGTTAACTATCTCACGAGAACGTGGCAACTACTAACCTTAGTTGTTGGTTTCTTTCCAATGATTTTTGTTTTATTTTTGAGACCCTCTTTTTGAAGTTGCAAATGGTCGAACATTGTATGGCCAATGTGAACAATAGTTTCACCAGCAGACAAGAAGTTGGTCGGCACTGGAATTTGTAAAGTAAGAGGATGTCTAGGCTCAGTTCAAGATCATGTAGGTCCTTCCGTCGCACTTAGCAAGTTGGTAGATACTAGGACATGAACTCAATAAAGGCAAAAAGTCAAGGTGGGACTACCAACAGAAAGTATCCGACAGTTGGGCCACATTGCACTTTTGGATGCGGTCCCAAATAGGATAGATGGTCAGATGACCAGTGGGAGCCCAACGGAAGCATCTCCTTAAAATTAGGGAACTGCTATTTTGGGCCGTGAAATGTGTTCGTGTCATTACCTTCGGTATGACCAGGGGAACACTTTAGAACTCTGCAGCGAAGTCAATTGGGCAACCAGTCAGGAGATTTTTAGGCGGCAACCCCGAAACGGACAAAAGCTTGTAAATGTGCCAAGTGGCACTTTCCTGTGTACTTGCTTCATGAAGAAAAAAAGGGTGCTGAATTTCTAGCTGAGAGAGGCCTCATTTTGCAATTGTCACAGGTTAAGAGCTATGGAGTGCTTTCTTTCCCTCTCATGTTAGTGTGGTGCTAGGAGTGATGCCCTGCACACGACACACTGCTCTCTCTCTCTCTCCCCTACCTGCAGTTATGTAATGCCCCACAAAAGGGCTCTTCATTTGACTGACGTACAGTTGTGTGGTTTCATGCTTTTGTGCTGAGGCAAGAGCCCCCTTGAGCACGAAGAGGGGTAGCTAACTACTACTCCAAAGCACGCACAAGTGAGGGTCATTACCTCACCGTACAGGTGCGTTTTCAGCGCTGTAAATTCACTGTTTTTCAGCCAGACGGAATCCAGAACCATTAGGAATCGTGCCCCACTTGCAAAGGACCTTAGGGGACTGTTTGGGACTGAAAACAGGGCAAAAACCAATAAAAACAGCGTGCTGAATTTACTGTTTTTGGGCAGAATCAGAGGGTTTATGCCAATGAAAGTGAGTTCCAGTAGGGGAATTGGTTTCGCGCAAGTTTTGGGGGGCTGTTATGCTACCGAAATTTGGCCAAAATAGGTGGTATCTAGCAGGATACAGGTAAAGGATTCCCAAAACTCTACTTTGTAATTTACCCTCTCAAAGTATAAAGAAATACCGAAAGGGGCGCCAATTTTGGGGCCTACAGGTTGTCGGCGTCTGCTCGGAGTATTCTAGCTTCCGATGTCACCAGCAGGTGTATTTTTCCTGTTCCCTTCCATAATTAAGTACTAGATATTTTTATTTATTTTTATTTTTACTTGTTTTCCGCGGAACCCTTGAAAAGGTGCAAGTGGACATGGCATGGCCAGTGTGAAACGGCTGCGGCCGAATAGGTTTCTCACATCGAGAGTCTGAGTCCGTCAGTCTGGGATTGGTCGGGCCAGTTAGCAATGATTTCTGATGAGTATGAAAGCCTATGTGTGCCAAATGAAGTCTGGGCCACTCGGAAAGTCACTTATAACTTTAGTCAGTGGGAACTAGAGAAATAACTCAAAAGGGGCAAACTGGACACATGGCGGCTCCAGGTGGATTTTCCACTTCCATCAGCAAGAGGGGGCGCCCAATTTGAGAGTGGAGGCTGATTTGACTCATAAGTGACCTACAGTGTATGTGTGAGTAGTGGGTGCAGGTCTACACCTTTAATGGAAAGCTTGCCTTCTCCTCTGTCTCATGTAGCACGATGATTTTCTCTCATGCATCTCTCTCTCCCCTTTGGCACATATGGTAATGCCCCACTAGTTGGGCTACTCAAATGAACATGTACAGTTCTGGGGGTTTATGCGTGTTTGCCAAGGCAAGAGCCTTCTGAACAGGAACCGGATTAACTAATTGCTAATCCCCCACAGGTACGCACAGTTCCATCGCGAAAGATTGCGAGTTTGGAGAGTTTTCTCGCGTGAAAACTAGTCCAATTTACAGGGGAATTGTCCCATTGTGTGCGGAAGCCCTTGGGACACGCGTAGGCGTGTTTGTTCCGCTAAAAACGATCCAAAACAGGGAATTACAGCCTGCTGTGTTTTTCTGCAGGTTTAGGGTTTCGCACCTAAACTGCAAGGGAACATCAGGGGAGCCTCGTGAGAGCCTTGGGATGCGTGTACAAGCTTTTGGGCACCCGCCAGTGAAAAACAGAGAATTAAAGCCCGCTGAATTTCTGTGAAAGCTCACCAGAAAGCTTCCGATAGCGAGGGAATCCGCCCTACACAGGTACTTTTGACCTACAAGGGATTTTGCGCCGTTATGCTGCCGAAATCAGGTCGAAAACCTGCGTTTTCAGCCCTCGCCAGGTTTGGACAGCTTTGTGAAAGCTTGTACTAAGTGGTCGGATCGTCTACCTTAAATTGAATAAAGAAATACCGAAAGGGGCACTAGTCTTTGGGGCCTACAGGGTTTTGGTCTCGTGTGTGGTGACATTCTAGTCGTTGGACGCAACTGTGTTCTCTTTCCTTCTCAGTGATCTGTGTAAAGTTAACACGTATTGAAATAATACCGCCCTCTACGTTGTACAGGCCGGTTCCATGGTTCCATCGACGGGATAGTCACTTTTTCTTCAAAAAGTGCAGCGTGGATTGTTGTGGGTGAAAGCAACACAGAGCTTGTCGTTATGGCAGAGAAGAGAGACCAAGTACCTGAAGAGGGATCTTCCTCACATGGCACAAAGAAAGTTCCTTCAACTCTTCAAGAAGAGGACAGGTTGTTTAGAGCTCAACTGCGTTGCGTCATGGACATGTTTCAGCAGTTGGCTAGCAACCCAAGGATGCAGGAGTTCTTACAGGCTCCGACGTAGGGCAGCCTCCTACACAGGGCATGACTGAGCCGTCGCAGGAAAAGGAGATTTCCAATGCGCAGAGGACTCATGATGCTCGAGGGAAAGCCCATGTGGTTGAGCAACTAGCGGTGTCCAATGATCCAAAGAAACTTGCTTTAGCTGGACAGGAACCATTTGTGAATGGTCAACGGAGTAATGAACAGGCTATGCGTCAGACCCTTCCATGACCTAATACTTGTCCTGGTTATTTTGGAGGTGGTTCAGTGTTTCAAGCTATGGCTGGACCTTCCACAGGTTATATGCCAGGGAATGTGTTCGGGACAATGCAAACAGGCATGGGTAACCCTATCTACGCGAAGATGGGTGTCCAACCAGGTTTTTAGGGTGCCTATGGCCAGTTTCGAGTGCCTGGAACACAATTTGGTATGGCTGGTTTTTCGCAGCCATACGTACAAAATGCAGATATGACAGGTAAAACAATTAATGCGAGTGCTGGAATGAACAATCATGGAGCACCACTGTTACAGGCACTTGTTTATGATAATGTGGCTCCTTTGAGTCAGCCTAAGGATTACAAGGAAGGTGGGCAGGGAGTGAAGTTTGAAACTTTCAGAGGAACTGAGGACCAATTGAAGGCTTTGACCTTCATACAACAATTCGAGGCAACTTATGATGAAGGAAACTTCACGAAATCTTCAAAGATACGCAAGGCTGCCACTTTCTTGAAAGGGAATGCGCTTCAATGGTGGACCGCATTGTTGAACCAGGGTCAAGCCCCAACAACGTGGGTCCAATTCAAACAGCTTTTTGCGCCTGCATGGCTGACAAACACTTTTGAAGTGGATGTGATGACAGAATGGCACGAGTTGAATGCTAAATAGTGTGCGAATCTAGAGGAGTACAATAAACAGTTTTGGACCGCACTGTTGCTAGTCACCTCTTACATGTTTGTGCCATTGTCATAACACATTGAGAAGTATTGTTGCGGATTGCCCAAGAAAATCAGGGACTACTGCACAAAGACTATTGTCATGAATATGTTTCAGTCGATTGAGAATGCAAGAGTGGCCAGCAATCTGTCGAAGGGAGATTTCGATGGATTTAATAGCTACAAGAAAGGATCCCAGGGCAAACAGTTTTCAGCCAAGGGCAATGTTGCAGCAAAGCCTTCTAAGCCTTCCACAAAGAAGCCCTCCAATGAAGAAGCTAAATCTCCTTCGGGACGAGGACAAGGACAGAAAAGGCATTTTTCTGGCAAAACTTTTGAAGAAAGAAAAGCTCTTAGGGAGGCCAAGAAATGCTACACTTGTGAACAGGAAGGACATTTTGCAAATGAATGCCCACAGAAGAAGTCACAGGATAAGGGTGACAAGTCAGACCATAAAGGGAAGAAGCCAAAGCCGAGTGCAGGACTTGTCCCAAATTTGGTTGGAGACCAGCCAAACATAGATGCCACGGAACTGCGCAGAGCTTGGGGCAAAGTTAGAGACCAGACAGTGATTGTTTTGTTTGATCCAGGAGCCCATGCAAATTTCATATCACCAGAATTGGCATCAAAGTTGGGCATTCGTGCAGAGGAGATGGATATAACAGGGGAAGCAGGTTTGGCATGCCCAGGTCATTCAGAGCCTGTTACTCCCATTTGGGGAAGCTTCGTCTGTACATTCACAGCTATGTGGATGCGGAAGAATTTGATATTATGCCACTTGAAGGCTGTGATGTGTTACTGGGTATCCCATGGTGTTACAGATTGCATGCTATGGTGGATACTTACAACAAAAAGATTACCCTTGTACATAGAGGAAAGACTCATGTCCTTGACGTAAAGCTTAAAGGCGAGTCTGTTCCACTTGTTTCTGCTTCTGCTATTTCATCTGTAATAAAGAATCATCATTCTGCGTACTTGATCTTTGCAAAAAAAGTACCTAAAGTTGTATCTAATTTGTCTACCTTAGATAAAGACAAGTCAACTTTTTTGAGTGGTTTCAGTGATTGTTTTTCGGACTCTTTGCTAGGGGAGTTACCTCCTGAGAGACCTGAGGATCATACTATAGATCTTGTGTCAGGTTCTAGTCCACCGAATAGACCACCATACAGGGTTAGTGCAGCCTAGCAGAAAGAGATTATGAGTCAGGTCAACGAGCTTTTAGAGAAGGGGCTGATTCAGCCCAGTTCATCCCCTTCTTGTTCGCTTGTACTCCTAGTGCAGAAGAAGGATGGTTCATGGCGCATGTGCATTGACTATCGCGCCTTGAATAAGAATACCATCAAGAACAGGTTCCCCATACCGAGGATAGATGACATTCTTGATCGGCTTGAGCGAGCGTCATTGTTTACAAGGATAGACCTAAAGAGTGGCTACCATCAGATACGCATTAGGCCAAAAGATGTCCATAAGACTGCGTTCATGACAACATTTTGTCTCTATGAGTTTCTTGTCATGCCATTTGGTCTCACAAATGCTCCTACCACGTTTAATAGAATGATGGACAGAATTTTTAGACCACATAGAAACTTCGTGGGTACCTTCTTTGATGACATGATTGTCTACTCAAAGTCTGAAGAGGAGCATAGGGATCACTTGACCGCAGTTTTCAATGAGTTACGTAAGAACAAGCTACTCATTAATGCGAAGAAGAGTGAATTCTTTTTGCAAGAGATTCACTTCCTTGGGCACATCCTTTCAAAGGAGGGGGTACGCATGGATCTCGCCAAAGTGGAAGCAATTAGGTCATGGCCAGAATTGAAGTCCGTACATGACATTCAAAGCTTCCTAGGCTTATGTTCCTACTACAGGAGGTTCATTCGAAATTTTGTTGAGATTGCTTCTCCACTCCATGCACTCCAAGGAAAAGGAGTTACTTTCAAGTGGACAGCCAAGGAAATTCTAGCCTTCAAACACTTAAAAGAGAAGCTGACTTCAAATCCAGTAATCATTTTGCTAGATCTTTTGGCCAGATCTTTCGAAACCTTTTGTGGTCCAGTGTGATGAGTGTGGCCATAGTCTTGGTGCAGTTCTAATGCAGAATGGCCAAGTAGTCGCATATGAGAGAAAAATTCTTTTGAAGACCGAAAGGAACTTGCAAGTCTATGAGAAAGAACTGCTGGCAGTAATTCATGCTCTCACTAGTTGGAAACACTATCTGCTAGGGGCTGATTTTGTTGTCCAAACGCCGAACGGATCATCAAATCTTGCGATATTTTCCACACAGACAAAGTTGTCTAAGAAGCACATGCGACGGGCAAACATCTTGTCAATGTTTCATTTTCAGATTGTGCATGTGCAAGGGAAAAAGAACGTGGTGATTGATGCGTTGTCATGAAAGCCCCAAATTTCAGCAGTGTCAATTCCGTACCATTGTGAACTAGACGAAATGAAGACACAATATGCTGAAGATTCAGATTTTGCAAGGATCCATGACCAGCTTGTTGATGGGCAACATAATGAGCACTATATGCTTACGAATGACTTTCTCATTATGCATGGAAAGTTATGCGTTACTAAACAGTTATGGCCAAAGATTTTAATGGAAAGTCATGCTCCACCTTATGTTGGGCATCGTGGAATTGATGCGACAGTGAAAGGGGTTGAGGCATTCTTCTACTGGCAGCTTTGCGTCAAGATGTTGACACATTTGTAAGATCATGCTTAGTTTGCCAAAAAGTCAAATTTGACAGGCAAAAGCAACCGGGATTGTTGCAACCATTGTCGATCCCTAATAGGCCATGGGAAAGCATAGCGATGGACTTTATCTTTGATCTTCCAAGGACAGGCGATGATGGGATTTGGACTATCATTTGTAGGTTCAGTAAGCAGGCCCATTTCATTCTTGTGAGGAAGAAGATAAAGCCAGAACACATGGTCAAGATATTCATGAGCAATATCTTTAAATATCAAGGATGCCTCAGTCAATTGTCAGTGACAGGGATCCACGTATAACGAGTCCTTTCTGGAAGGCATTGTTTGAGAATATAGGCACTACGCTAAAGTTCTCTTCTTCGTTTCATCCACAAACTGATGGACAGTCAGAAGAGGCAAATTCTACTGTCCTCGATCTGCTCAAATGTTATGTGTCAGAGCACAAGGCAACTTGGGAACACCATCTCCCATTGGTTGAATATGCTTACAACAACACTGTTCATACGTCAAAAGGTAAGGCACCATTTGAAATAGTGGAAGGAGGGAAGAAAGTCCCGCCCATTTTGCAGACTAAGGACAAGATATTTGAGGCAGACAAGTATGTACAAGATGTGGATGAAACATACAAGAAGATAAAGATTGCTCTTGAGAAGACTCAGGCTAAGCAAAAGAAAGCTGTTGATCGTCACCGTCGTGAACTTGTATTTTCACTTGGTGATTGGGTGCTTTTGCGCTTTGAAAAGGCCAGGTTAAGGAAAAGGAAAGGCAAGGAACGTTTGTTTCCTAAGCTGAGTATGCGATATTATGATCCTTTTCAAATTTCAGAAAAGATCAGCGATGTAGCTTACAGGTTGAAGCTACCAGAAGGCTGGAAAATACATAATGCTTTTTATGTCAGCCTTCTAAGACCTTTTATTGGTGATGTGCCAGAGAATATGCATGATGAGGAACAACCCGAAGTAGAAGAATTAGATGAGATCCTTGTTCCTCAACAGATATTGGCACATAAGGAAAGGAAGTTTAGAGGAAAGGTTGCAAGACGCTACTTGGTAAAGTTCAAGAACTATCCTTCTTTGGATGCCAAATGGATGGAAGAGTCTGAATTGGTTGATTGACCTCAACTATTGCAATGGTATCTTGAAGCCTTTCAGATGGAAACCGCAGTGACTTGATGTAGCCTTTTGGAACAAGGCAAGAGCATGGTTCATGATGCTCAAGAGAGTAGTTAAGCAATTGTACCTACTCTTTCCATATAGAATTTAGCTAGAGAAGTTTGTGCTCAAGAGTACACTACAAGACTTCTATGCTTGATATATGTGTCGTAGCCAGGTTGGCGGGATTGTTTAATCGTCCAACGCTACATTTCCGAAAGCATGTATATCTTGGATTCCCATCATAGAATTATGCATGTATTATTGGAATGCAAGCGAGGTCGCTTGCAGTATTTCAAGGGCGGGGTGTGTCACCAGGAGGTGTATTTTTCCAGTTGCCTTCCGTAAATAAGTACTATATATTTTTATTTATTTTTATTTTTACTTGTTTTCCGCGGAACCCTTGAAAAGGTGCAAGTGGACATTGCATGGCCAATGTGAAACGGCTGTGGCCAAATAGGTTTCTCACATCGGGAGTCTGGGTCGGTGTCACGAGGACGTGGCAGTTATTAACCATGTCACAGAGATGTGGCAACTGCTAACCTTGGTTGTTGGTTTCTTTCCAATGGGGTTTATTTTATTTGTTTAAGACCCTCTTTTTGAAGTAGCAAACGGTCGGACATTGTATGGCCAATGTGAACGGTAGATTCACCCGCAGATGGGAAGTGGTCAGCACTGGAATTCGTATGGTAAGAGGATGTCTAGGCTCAGAGCCAGATCATATAGGTCCCCCCGTCGCACTTAGCAAGTTGGTGGATACTAGGAAGTGAACTCAATTAAGGCGTAAAGTCAAGGTGGGACTACCAACAGAAAGTATCCGACAGTTGGGCCACATTGCACTTTTGGATGCGGTCCCAATGAGGATAGATGGTCAGAAGACCAGTGGCAGCCCAACAGAAGCATCTCCTAAAATTTAGGGAACTGCTATTTTGGGCCGTGAAATGTGTTCGCGTCATTACCTCCGGTATGACTAGGGGAACATTATATAACTCTGTCGCGAAGTCAACTGGGCAACCGGTCAAGATATTTTTAGGCGGCAAACCCGAAACGGGAAAATGCTTGAAAATGCGCCAAGTGTCACATTTTCGTGAACTTTCCTCTTGCAGAAAAATGGGCGCTGATTTTTAAGCTGGGAGAGGCCTCATTTGCAACCTGTCACAGGTTAAGAGCTATGGAGTGCTTTCTTTCCCTCTCATGTACAGTGTGGTGCTAGGAGTGATGCCCTGCACACTACACACTGCTCTCTCTCTCCCCTACGTGCAGTTATGTGATGCCCCACAAGAGGGCTACTCATTTGACTGATGTACAGTTGTGTGGGTTCATGCTTTTGTGCTGAGGCAAGAGCCTCCTTCAACAGGAACAGGGGTAGCTAACTGCTGCTCCAAGGCATGTTAGGGAATAAAGGCCTAAGTGCCTTGTACTTATTACCTTATAAGTTAAAAGACTTATAAGTGAGGGGGCCCAAGTGTGAATGGCCCCCTAGTCACTTACTCATATACTCAAAGGTCAAGCCCAAATGTTATTAGCGTGGCTTTTCCCAAAAATTCTACGAGCTCTCTCTCTCTCTCTCACGTTTTCTCTGCGTGAGCTTCTTCTGCGCCACTCTCCTCTTCTCCTTCACCCTCATTGCATAGAATAGCAAGTGGACTCTCTCTCCTGCTCCCCCACACGTGGTATCAGAGCTTTAGGGTTTCCAAGAGAGCCATTCTCGCAACACAGATCAGAATTCTGTTCTTGCTCGCTGCGGAAAGGATATTCAACCGTTTTCGATCAACTCTGTCGCGAAGGGATCCTCTCACCGTGTAGAATCGACCTCCGGTGACAATTTCCCCAAAATTAGGGTTTCAAAAACTGGTGAACAGCAGCCTATTTCTGCTGAAATTGACCAATTTCGGGGTCAATTTGATGCAATTTCATTAGGGCAAGTCTCACAGGTCAATCTTACAGGTGTTTCCACCAACGAGGTTCTGAAAATTCAGCAAAACAGGTGTTTACAGGTCTGATTTTTGCCCTAAAACAGGGAATTTCAGCAAGAAAATGATGTATACTCCTTGTGGAAACCTTTGGTAAGGGTTTGGCAGTGAATGTACGCCGTTTTGGGGTGATTTCGCGTGAAATTTGCTCGCTGTTTTTCTGTAACAGCAAGCTGTTTTTTGCCCGATTGCGCACATTTGGGCGTGTTTAGGTCGGCAAAACAGGGTTTCAGTGTTTGCAATCACTCAGAATGGCTTCTAGCAGTGAAAGTGGCAATTTGTTGCACATTCGCAAGCTTGAAGGTGCCCATAACTTTGCTATATGGAAGAAGCAATGTTATAATCTGATGTTGCAGAAGAAACAGGCGAAACCTATTAAGTTACAGGGTGTGAAACCGGTTGATATGGAGGTTGAAGAATGGGAAGAAGTGGACGAGTTGGCTCGCTCCACGATTATGCTTTCGGTGTCTGACAATTTACTCTTCAATGTAGAGAATGAACAGACAGCATGGGGCATGTGGAAGCGTTTAGACGAGTTGTATGCACAGCTGAGTGCTGCCAGTAAAGTGTATTGGCTTAAGAAGCTTATGGATCTCCGTATGAAGGAGGGCACGCACATGTCAGTGCACCTCAATGAATTCAATTCTATTTTCAGCCAACTGACAGAGCTGAAATTCACGATTGATGAGGAGTTCAAAGCTACTTTTCTGCTATGCACATTGCCCGAGAGTTGGGATGTATTCCGGACAGCTCTTAGTAACTCAAGTGCGTCACTTAAGTATGCAGATGTAGAGAGTTCTCTCTTGATGGAAGAGATGAACAGGAAGAACACCACAGGTGGGTCTTCTAATGCTTTGCACTTGAGAGGCAAGTCTCAACAGAGGGAGAAATCTGACAGTAAGGACAGGGCACGCAGCAAATCTCGTAGGAAAGATGTTGTGTGTCATCATTGTGGAAAGAAAGGGCATTATAAACGGGAATGCTATGAGTGGAAGAAAGAGAAGAACAAGGGTGCTGAAACTGATGCAAAGGACAAGGGAAATGCCAAGAAGAGCACTGTGTTGATTGAGGAAATCAATGTTGCTAGTAGTTGTGACAGTGACAGCAGCACTGATGTACTCAATGCCTCTTCTGTGGATGCACATACCCTTGCTATGGGTTCTGATGTGGACATGCATACTTGGATTCTCGATTCAGGCGCCTCCTTTCATGTAACACCTCATAGGGATTGGTTTACACAGTACTCAGGTGAGGTGCAGGGCATTGTTTATTTGGGAGACAACTATGCATGTGACATTGCAGGTATTGGCAGTGTCCAGTTTTCCTTTGATGATGGTATGACTTTTGTTTTGCACAAAGTGCGCCATGTGCCACAACTCAAGAAGAGTTTGATTAGTACAGGGCAGCTAGATGATGCAGGCTATCACACCACTTTTGGTGATAGCAAGTGGAAAATTTGTAAAGGGGCCCGGATTGTAGCCAAGGGTTGTAAATCGGACACTTTGTATCCTTTGCATGTATCTAGTGTGCGTGACCATGTTGTCGCCGTAACCGAGCAGCCAAGTGTTTCTTTGTGGCATGGCCGGTTGGGACACATGAGTAAAAGAGGAATGGAAACTCTGTCTCGTTGTGGTTATTTGCCGTGTTTGAGGTATGCTGATTTTTCTCATTGTGAGCATTGTATTTATGGTAAGCACAGTCAAACACCGCACAAAAGGTCTCTTTCTTTGAAGTCTGACAGGTTAGACTTAGTGCATTCCGATGTATGTGAAATGCCACAGTTGTCCTTAGGGGAAAAGAAATATTTTGTCTCGTTTATCGATGATGCTACACGTAAGGTGTGGGTGTATCCAATACGTGCTAAAAGCGATGTTTTGGATACTTTCAAGAAGTTTCTTGCGTTTGTTGAGAATCAAACTGACAAGAAGCTTAGGTCTTTGCGCTCAGACAATGGGGGGGAGTATGTATCAAAAGCATTTATTGACTTTTGTGCTACTAAAGGTATTAAAAGAGAGCTCACGGCTCCTTTTAATCCCTCTCAGAATGGAGTTGCAGAGAGGTTGAACCGGACTATCCAAGAGAAAGTTCGGAGTATGCTGTCACATGCTGCATTACCTCATGGTTGTTGGGCAGAAGCTGTGCAAACAGCTATTCACTTGATTAATCGCTCACCTAGCAAGGCTTTGGGTGGAAAGGTGCCTGAGGAGGTGTGGTCTGGCAAGCCACCCTCATATGCACATTTAAGAGTGTTTGGTTGTGAGGCCTATGTTCACATCCGGAGTGAACTCCGCACCAAACTAGAACCAAAGTCTCATAAATGCATTTTCCTAGGATATGGTGAGGATGGTGAAATGGGGTATAGATTATGGGATCCCGCATTACGAAAAATCATACGCAGCAATGATGTCATCTTCAATGAGAATTGCATGCACAAACAGCCCACAAAGGTCGAGGAAGTGCGCCGGGTTGTTTTTCGTGAAGATGTTACATATGGACAGCCAAGAAGGCCCAATGTTCAGCAGCCTTTACATGCTGAAAATGGTGCTGAAAATCAGCCATTAGCTGCTGAAAATCAGCCCCAACAAGTTGCCATTGATGCACCACATGTAGGGGAACAGGTTGATGCTCCTAGACCGCCCGTTGTTGCGATGCAACCGGCTGAACAGCCTGCTGTTTTTGATGATTTACAGGCTGAAAATCCACCTGTTATGGATCATTGGGTGCGTAGGTCTACTCGGGTGACAAGGCCCCCCGATAGATATGAACCGTCTTTGGACTATGTCATGCTTACTGATTGTGGTGAGCCATCTTGCTATAAAGAGGCTATGCAACGGGAAGACAGTAAGAAATGGTTCAAAGCAATGGTTTCGGAAATGCAATCTTTGGAGAAAAACCATACATGGGACTTGGTTGATTTGCCTAAAGGGCATAAGGCTCTGCCATGTAAATGGGTTTACAAGACCAAGGTCACATCTGATGCTTCTTCAAAGTACAAGGCACGTTTGGTTGCTAAAGGGTACAAGCAAAAGCATGGTGTTGACTTTGATGAGATTTTTTCTCCTGTTGTAAAGCTTGCCACATTACGTCTTGCTTTAGGCCTGGTTGCTTCTGAAGATATGGAGTTAAAGCAAATGGATGTCAAAACAGCGTTTTTGCATGGCGATTTGCTTGAGATTATCTATATGATGCAACCAGAAGGTTTTGTGTCAAAGGGGCAAGAGAAGAAAGTATGTAGACTCTTGAAGAGCTTGTATGGTTTGAAACAGTCTCCCCGTGCATGGTATCACAAGTTTGATACATTCATGAGGTCTCAAGGATACAAAAGAAGTAATTCTGATCACTGTTTGTATATCAAAACGGCAAGTGATGGATCTCTTCTATTGCTGATTTTGTATGTTGATGACATGCTTATTGCGGGTAACAATGTCACGGAGTTGGATGCATTACAGCAAAGCTTAAAGAATCGCTTTGACATGAAGGATCTTGGTGATGCTAATCATATTTTGGGCATGCGTATCTCTCGAGATAGACCCAACACGCGTCTGTATCTATCTCAACGAGATTATGTTAATAAGGTGCTACATCGTTTTCATATGGATGGGGGAAAGGCACTTGGTACTCCACTGCCTCCATATGTAAAACTGACTGCACATGACTGCCCAAACACAGATGATATGCGGGCTGAAATGGCCAAGATTCCTTATGCATCAGCCGTTGGCAGTTTGATGTATGCTATGGTTGCTACACGTCCGGACATTGCATTTGCGGTGGGAGTGGTAAGCAGGTACATGAGCAATCCTGGCAAAAAGCATTGGGAAGCAGTGAAGTGTATCTTGAGATACTTGAAAGGCACTAAAGACTTGTGCATTTGTTTTGGGAAGAGTGAGACATCTGTGCATGGCTTTACAGATGCAGATTTTGTTGGACATCCAGATTGCAGGAAGTCTACCTCTGGATGTGTTTACATTCACAGGAGGTGCAGTTTCTTGGATTTCTAGACTGCAAAAATGTGTTGCTTTGTCTACCACTGAGGCTGAGTATGTGGCTGCCACTGAGGCATGCAAAGAAGCTTTGTGGCTCATGCGTTTGGTAGAAGAGCTTGGCATTAAGTCACCGGTTCCTGTGCTACACTGTGATAGTCAGAGTGCTATTATGCTTGCAAGGAATCCTGTTTTTCATGCCAAGACAAAGCACATAGAGGTGAAGTATCATTTTATCAGGAGTGTGCTTGATGACAAGAGCATTACACTTGTCAAGGTGCACACAAATGACAATCCTGCAGATCTTTTGACCAAGAGTCTTCCAGCAGAGCGGTTTGCATATTGCCGACAGATGATGGGTGTTGGATGAGTAAGTGCATGATCAGCTGATGTATTATAGTTAGTTGATTCTTTGATCTCCCAAGGTACATTGCCTTTAGGTGGGAGGTTGTTAGGGAATAAAGGCCTAAGTGCCTTGTACTTATTACCTTATAAGTTAAAAGACTTATAAGTGAGGGGGCCCAAGTGTGAATGGCCCCCTAGTCACTTACTCATATACTCAAAGGTCAAGCCCAAATGTTATTAGCGTGGCTTTTCCCAAAAATTCTACGAGCTCTCTCTCTCTCTCTCACGTTTTCTCTGCGTGAGCTTCTTCTGCGCCACTCTCCTCTTCTCCTTCACCCTCATTGCATAGAATAGCAAGTGGGCTCTCTCTCCTGCTCCCCCACAAGGCACGCACTGGTGAGGGTCATAACCTCACCGTACAGGTGCAAAATCAGCGCTGTGTATGCGCTGTAATTTCACTGTTTTTCAGCCATACGGACGCCAGGATCATTGGGAATCGTGCCCCACTGGCAAAGGACAGTTAGGGGACTGTTTGGGGCTGAAAACAGGGCAAAACCCAGTAAATACAGCGTGCTGAATTTACTGTTTTTGGACAGGAATCAGAGGGTATACGACAGTGCAAGCGAGTTCCAGCAGGGGAATTGGTTTCGCGCAAGTTTTGGGGCTGTTATGCTGCCGAAATTTGGCCAAATCAAATGGTATCTAGGTGGATACACGTGAAGGATTCCCAGGACCTTACCTTGTAATTTACCCTCCTAAAGAATAAAGAAATACCGAAAGGGGCGCCAATTTTGGGGCCTACAGGTTGTCGGCGTCTACTTGGAGCATTCTAGCTTCCGAGCCGTGTGTGTATTTAAGTGTTAATTCCCGTCGCAGGTTTTCTTTGCAAAGTGCTGTGTGTGTGTGTATAAAGTAAAGAATTTCGGGTGAAATCCAACGCCTACCGCCCTACGGGCCGGTTTCATGGTTCCGTTGCCGGGACATCAATCACTTTTTCCTCAAAGAGTGAGCCTGGATTGTTCAGGGTAAAGACACACAGTGCAAGAACGCGGGGATTACACTATGGCCGACAAGGGGAAGGGAATTATGGAAGAGGGTTCCTCTCCAAAGGACAGGCAGGAGATTCCTATGGTTTTTGAGATTGGCGAGAGCTCACGGCCACGTCAGTCTGTACCTCCTGTCAACGTGAATGTCCCTCCAGTAGTAGAGGGCTTTATGACAGGGCAACTTGAGGATGATGCGTTTAAGACTCAGTTAGTTGCCGCGGTGAATGTCTTTTCGCAGTTGGTGCAGAATCCGAGGTTTATCGAATTCTTGCAAGCGCCACCACTGCAACAGCAAAATAGGCAACCTACGCCGCGTACGGAGCTTGTTGAAGCTCAAGCCCAGGTACTTCATGAGGCGCAGGAGGAAAGGGAGCACTCGCATGTTGCGGAGTCGGGGACTCCAAAGTAGGTTCCTCCCGTGCTTGAACAGGTGGCTAGAACGCCTATTCCACAGGTTATGCCAGTTCAGCCCGCCACCTTTCAGAGCCAGCATGCTGTCTTGAATGGACAGGGAGCTGGATACCAGGCTATGCACTCAGTTTTTCCACCACCCACGGTACATCCTGGGTATTTCGGGGGTGGATCAGTGCTCCAAAGTATGGCTGGTTATGCGTCTGGAAGTCAGCCGTACATGCCAGGAACAGTGTTCGGGGGTATGGAAGGCATCATGCCAAACCCCATGTATGGTACTATCGGCATGCAACAAGGTTTCCACGGCAACCAGGGTCAGTTTGGGGTGCCACAGGGTCAGTTTGGCATGGCTGGTTTTTCTGGACAGCAGCAAGATATCGCACCTCTGACGCAAAATGTGAATGGCCAACACGTGCCGATCATGCCTAGTACAGTGCCCATGTTGCAGACCATCCCGTATGACAACTTGGGGGCACTAGAGAAGCCGAAGGCTTACAAAGAAGGTGGTGCAGCGGTAAAGTTCAATACCTTCAGTGGTTTCGAGGATAAGACAAAGGCACTCACTTTCCTCCAGCAGTTTGATACAGCTTATGCGGGAGGGAATTTTACAGAGGCCTCGAAGGTCAGGAAAGCTGCCATTTTCTTAAAGGACAATGCGCTTACATGGTGGACGACATTGTTAATGCAAGGACAGGCACCCGCCACTTGGGTTTACTTCAAGCAAATGTTTGCATCTGCTTGGCTATCAAATGAATTTGAAGCCGATGTCCTGACAGATTGGCACCAGCTTACGGCAGCTTCGTGCAAGAGCTTGTTGGACTACAATAGGAGGTTTTGTAAAGCATTACTCTCAGTGACCTCCTACAGATTTGTGCCACTGACAGAGCAGATAGAGAAGTATTGTTGTGGGCTGCCTAAAGGGCTTCGTGATTACTGTACAAAGAACAGAGTGGCTACCCTTACTCAGCTTATGGAAGTTGCGAACACTGGTCTTGCCCTGTTGATAGGAGAGGACAGTGGATTTCCGAGCAGTGATAAAGGAGGGCAGCAAAAGAAAAATTCAGCGAAGTAGCCCTTTGTGAAAACGGCTCCTGATGCGTCACAGGGGTCAGAACAGGTCACCAAAGACAAGGATTCAGCTGGGACTTCTGGAGCGCCGGCAAAGAAACAGAAAAGGAAGCCTTTTGTGCGCAAGTCGCTCGAGGAAAAGAAGGTCCTAATGGCTGAGAACAAATGCTTTGTATGCGAGCAGCCTGGTCATATTTCTATAAATTGTCCACGAAGAAAAAGGCCAGCTAACTCAGAGGATAAAGAAGACCAGAAAGGCAAGAAGCCTAAACCCACGGCAGGTTTAGTGCCAGACATGGTGGGTGACAGGCCCAGCACAGATGCCAGTGAGTTATGCAGGGCATGGGGTAAAGTTAGAGATCAGACGGCACTCATCTTCTTTGATCCAGGTGCCAAAGCCAACTTTATCTCACCAGAGTTAGCTATGAAGCTGGGCATCAGAGCTGAACAGATGGGGTACACAGCAGAGGCAGGGTTGGCATGTCCTGGCCACTCAGAATGTGTTACTCCCATCATTGGAAAACTGCGTCTGCATATTCAGTCGTATGTGGACACTGAAGAGTTTTACATCATGCCGCTCGAAGGTTGTGACGCCTTGTTGGGGACCCCGTGGATGTTCCGAGTGCATGGAGTCTTGGATGCCTACAACAAAAAGATCATTGTACAGCATAGGGGCAAAACTCACATCTTGGATGTAAAGCTTAAAGGAGAGTCAGTCCCTATTGTATCTGCTTCTGCTATCACTTCTGTAATAAAGAATCATCTTTCTGTGTACCTGATTTTGCACGTGATGTCTCAGATAGGGATCAGTCAAATTTATCTGTGTTAGATAAAGAAAGGTCATCATTTTTGCAAAAGTTTAGTGATTGTTTTTCTAATTCATTGCCGTCGCAATTGCCGCCAGAGAGACCTGAGGACCATCGGATAGATTTGGTGCCATGGTGTAGCCCACCAAATACACCTCCCTACAGGGTTAGTGCGGCGCAGCAGAAAGAGATTATGGGCCAGGTTGAGGAGTTATTAGAGAAGGGGCTGATTCAGCCTAGTTCTTCACCCTTTTGCTCCCCAGTGCTCCTAGTGCAGAAGAAGGATGGCTCATGGCGCATGTGTATTGATTACCGTGCGTTGAATAAGAATACCACCAAGAATAGGTTTCCTATTCCTCGCATTGATGACATTCTCGATCGTTTAGAGGGTGCTGCAATTTCAGCAGGATAGACCTGAAGAGTGGGTACCATCAGATTCGTATAAGCCCAGAGGATGTGCACAAGACTGCATTTAGAACGACATTTGGTCTTTATGAGTTTCTAGTGATGCCGTTTGGGCTAACAAATGCTCCTGCCATGTTCAACAGAATGATGGACCGGATTTTCCGCTCGCATCAACAGTTTGTTGGAACATTCTTCGATGACATGATTGTGTATTTGAAGAATGAAGAGGAGCATAGGCGTCACTTGACCATTGTGTTCGAAGACCTGCGCAGTCACAGGTTACTTGTCAATCCTAAGAAAAGTGAATTCTTCCTCGAAGAGATCCACTTTCTGGGCCACATAGTCTCAAAGGATGGTGTTAGAATGGATCCCGCAAAGGTCGAAGCTATCAAGACATGGCCAGACTTGAAGACTGTGCACGATGTCAGAAGCTTCTTGGGATTGTGTTCCTACTATAGAAGGTTTATCAGAAATTTTGCAGAGATAGCATCGCTTCTTCACGCATTGCAAAAGAAAGAGGTCACTTTCAGATGGACCCAAAAAGAGATTTCAGCTTTTAGTCTCTTAGAGGAAAAGTTGACTTCAGATCCAATTATTGTTCTGCCAGATCTCAGGAAGTCATTTGTGGTCCAGTGTGACGCGTGTGGCAGTAGCATCGGAGCAGTGCTAATGCAAGATGGACGGGTAGTAGCCTATGAAAGCCGAATTTTGCAAGGGCCAGAGAGGACTATGCAAGTCTATGAGAAAGAGCTCTTGGCCGTGATTCATGCGCTTTCTAGCTGGAAGCACTACCTCTAAGGTGCTGATTTTGTTGTCCAAACAGATCATGAGACCTTGCGATACTTCTTGACACAGTCAAAGTTATCTGAAAAGCATATGCGATGGGCAAACATTCTTTCCATGTTCCACTTCCAGATTATGCATGTGGAAGGCAAGAAGAATGTTGTGGCTGATGCGTTATCAAGAAAGCCACAAATTTCAGCTGTGTCAATTCCTTATCATCATGAGTTAGATGACATGAAGGAACAGTATACTGTTGATGAAGATTTTGCAAGGATCTTTGAACAGTTACAAGAGGGGCAACATCACGAGCACTACCTCTTCAGAGATGGTTTTATGATGATGCATGGCAGACTTTGTGTCACTAGGCCACTGCGACATAAGGTCATGGAAGAGAGTCATGTCCCACCGTATGCAGGGCATCGTGGCATTGATGCAACAGTTAAAGCGGTAGAGACGTTCTTCTATTGGCCTACCTTGAGGAGAGATGTGGATGCCTTTGTGCGAGCATCCATAGTTTGCCAAAAGGTCAAGTTTGACAGGCAAAAGGCACCACAGTTGTTACAACCACTCCCGATTCCGGATAAGCCATGGGAAAGCATTGCTATGGACTTTATCTTTGATCTTCCAAGGACACCAACAGGGAATGATGGTATATGGACCATTATCTGCAGGTTCAGCAAGCAGGCCCATTTTATCCCCGTCAGGAAGAAGATAAAATCTGATCAGATGGCACGCTTGTTCATGTACAATGTGTTTAAGTACCATGGTATGCCACAATCGATTATCAGTGATCGTGATCCTCGCATGACCAGTTTGTTCTGGAGAGGATTGTTTGAGAACATGGGTACTACGCTCAAGTTCTCGTCTTCGTTTCATCCACAAACTGATGGACAGTCAGAAGAGGCCAATTCTACTGTCTTAGATCTGCTGAAATGCTATGTGTCAGATAATAAGGGCAAGTGGGAACAGTATTTGCCTATGCTTGAGTATGCGTATAATAATACGGTGCATTCGTCTACTGGCAAAGCACCTTTTGAAATTGTTGAAGGCGGCAAAAAGGTTCCTCCCATTTTGCACACAAAGGACAAGATCTTTGAGGCAAATCGATATGTTGAGAACATGGATGAGATGTATAAGAAGATTAAAGTTGCCTTGGAGAAGACTCAAGCAAAACAGAAAAAGGCTGCTGATCGTCACCGTCGTGAATTGCTACTATCACCTGGTGATTGGATTCTCTTACGGTTCGAAAAGGCAAGGTTAAAGAAGATGAAGGGCAAGGAACGGCTGTTTCCTAAGCTCAGCATGCGTTACTATGGGCCTTTTCAAGTGCTTGACAAGATCAGCGATGTGGCTTACAAGCTGAAATTGCCTGATGCGTGGAAGATTCATAATGCGTTTCACGTGAGTCTTCTAAGACCCTTCGTGGGTGATGTGCCAGAAGATATGCCAGTTGAGGATCAGCCAGAAGTTGAGGAACTTGATGAGATCCTGGTACCTGAGCAAGTTTTGGCACATAAGGACAGAAAAATTAAAGGACAAGTTGCAAGACGTTATTTGGTGAAGTTCAAGAACTATCCACCTATGGATGCAAAATGGATGGAAGAGCATGATCTGTCAGAGTCACCAAATGTATTGCAACTCTACCTTGAAGCCTTTGGGTTACAGCATACTTATGCCCCAACCCAACGTGTGCAAAGGAGGGGTAATGATAGAGCTAGTACATCAAATGTACATATGAATTCAGTGCCATAGATGGAAATGGCAAAAGTATGAAGGCCTCATTAAGTCATTTGTATCTATGTATGTTACGACCTTTCTTGCAGATACATGCGATGATAAAAGAGTGTTGATAGCACAAGATCATCAGTGGCGTGTATTTATGGAATGCAATCGAGGACGTTTGCGATTTCAAGAGGGGGGTATGTCACGAGGACGTGGCAGTTATTAACCATGTCACAGAGATGTGGCAACTGCTAACCTTGGTTGTTGGTTTCTTTCCAATGGGGTTTATTTTATTTGTTTAAGACCCTCTTTTTGAAGTAGCAAACGGTCGGACATTGTAAGGCCAATGTGAACGGTAGATTCACCCGCAGATGGTAAGTGGTCGGCACTGGAATTCGTATAGTAAGAGGATGTCTAGGCTCAGAGCCAGATCATATAGGTCCCCCCGTCGCACTTAGCAAGTTGGTGGATACTAGGAAGTGAACTCAATTAAGGCGTAAAGTCAAGGTGGGACTACCAACAAAAAGTATCCGACAGTTGGGCCACATTGCACTTTTGGATGCGGTCCCAATGAGGATAGATGGTCAGAAGACCAGTGGCAGCCCAACAGAAGCATCTCCTAAAATTTAGGGAACTGCTATTTTGGGCCGTGAAATGTGTTCGCATCATTACCTCCGGTATGACTAGGGGAACATTATATAACTCTTCCGCGAAGTCAACTGGGCAACCGGTCAAGATATTTTTAGGCGGCAAACCCGAAACGGGAAAATGCTTGAAAATGCGCCAGTGTCACATTTTCGTGAACTTTCCTCTTGCAGAAAAATGGGCGCTGATTTTTAAGCTGGGAGAGGCCTCATTTGCAACCTGTCACAGGTTAAGAGCTATGGAGTGCTTTCTTTCCCTCTCATGTACAGTGTGGTGCTAGGAGTGATGCCCTGCACACTACACACTGCTCTCTCTCTCCCCTACGTGCAGTTATGTGATGCCCCACAAGAGGGCTACTCATTTGACTGATGTACAGTTGTGTGGGTTCATGCTTTTGTGCTGAGGCAAGAGCCTCCTTGAGCAGGAACAGGGGTAGCTAACTGCTGCTCCAAGGCAGGCACTGGTGAGGGTCATAACCTCACCGTACAGGTGCAAAATCAGCATTGTGTATGCGCTGTAATTTCACTGTTTTTCAGCCATACGGATGCCAGGATCATTGGGAATCGTGCCCCACTGGCAGAGGACAGTTAGGGGACTGTTTGGGGCTGAAAACAGGGCAAAAACCAGTAAATACAGCGTGCTGAATTTACTGTTTTTGGACAGGAATCAGAGGGTATACGCCAGTGCAAGCGAGTTCCAGCAGGGGAATTGGTTTCGCGCAAGTTTTGGGGCTGTTATGCTGCCGAAATTTGGCCAAATCAAATGGTATCTAGGTGGATACACGTGAAGGATTCCCAGGACCTTACCTTGTAATTTACCCTCCTAAAGAATAAAGAAATACCGAAAGGGGCGCCAATTTTGGGGCCTACAGGTTGTCGGCGTCTGCTCGGAGCATTCTAGCTTCCGAGCCGTGTGTGTATTTAAGTGTTAATTCCCGTCGCAGGTTTTCTTTGCAAAGTGCTGTGTGTGTGTATAAAGTAAAGAATTTCGGGTGAAAGCCAACGCCTACCGCCCTACGGGCCGGTTTCAGTCGGTCAGGACTGGTCGGGCTAGTTAGCACTGAATTTTGATGAGTATGGAAGCCTATGTGCGCCAAATGAAGTCTGGGCCACTCGGAAACTCACTTATAACTTTATAAGTTAGTCAAAACTAGAGAATTAACTCAAAAGGGGCAAACTAGACACATGGCGGCTCCAGGTGGATTTTCCACTTCCATCAGCAAGAGGGGGCGCCCAATTTGAGAGTGGAGGCTGATTTGACTAATAAGTGACCTACAGTGTGTGTGTGTGTGAGTAGTGGGCACCCCAGGTCTACAACTTTAATGGAAAGCTTGCCTTCTCCTTTGTCTCATGTAGTGCGATGATTTGCTCTTGTGCATCTCTCTCTCCCCTTTGGCACATATGGTAATGCCCGACTAGTTGGGCTACTCAAATGAACATGTATAGTTCTTGGGGTTTATGCAAGTTTGCCAAGGCAAGAGACTTCGATTAGCTGATTGCTAATCGCCCACAAGTACGCACAGTTCCATCGTGAAAGATTGCGAGTTTGGAGAGTTTTCTCGCGTGAAAACTCGTCCAATTTACAGGGGAATTGTCCCATTGTGTGCGGGAGCCCTTGGAACACGCGTAGGCGTGTTCACTCCGCTAAAAACGATCCAAAACAGGGAATTACAGCCTGTTGTGCTTTTCTGCAGGTTTAGAGTTTCGCACCTAAACTAGAAGGGAACATCAGGGGAGCCTCGTGAGAGCCTTGGGATGCGTGTACACGCTTTTGGGCACCCGCCAGTAAAACAGAGAATTACAGCCCGCTGAATTTCTGTGACAGCTCACCAAAAAGCTTCCAGATAGCGAGGAAATCCGCCCTAGACAGGTACTTTTGACCTACAAGGGTTTTTGCGCCGTTATGCTGCCGAAATCAGGTCGAAAACCTGCGTTTTCAGACCTCGCCAAGTTTGGACAGCTTTGTGAAAGCCTGTACTAAGTGGTCGGATCGTCTACCTTAAATTGAATAAAGAAATACCGAAAGGGCGCTAGTCTTTGGGGCCTACAGGCTGTCGGTCTCGTGTACGCAGTGACATTCTAGTCGCTGGACGCAACTGTGTTCTCTTTCCTTCTCAATGCTCTGTGTAAAGTTAACAGGTAATTGAAATAGTACCGCCCTCTACGTTGTACAGGCCAGTTACATCCTAGCCTGTGTGTGCTTAAGTGTTGATTCCCGTCGTAGGTTTCCTTTGCACGTTCTCTCTATGTGTGTCTAAAGTAAAGAATTACGGGCGAAAGCCAAAGCCTACCGCCCCACGGGCCAGTTTCAGGATATGGTCGTGATAGAAGAATCGGGCCACGGCAGCATCGACCTCTTCCTTCTTCTTTGGGTCCCAAGAGGTGGCAAGGGTCCTTTGGCGACGAATCAGACCCGATGAAGATCCACAGGCACCAACACCGGGTAGAGGAGAAGAAGGGATGAGGGTCTTCGGGTTGATACCTTTGCGTGCGGGCTTGGATTTATGATTGAATTGCCAATCTTTTTCCTCAAGCTCCTTCCTCTTCTCGCCGCTTACGTTGGTGCAAAATTTCACCTCATGTCCCGGCACTCTAAGAAAGTGTGCCCTAACTTTGTCATGCCCCCCCTTCCGCGTGTAAGAGCATAACTTGCATGCCCATGCACGAGAACCTCCCGCCGCCAACAAGGTGCCTTTCCAAGGTCACTTCATCCCACCACGACCATTCCTTCGCCTTTTGAGTGTTGCCCGCATGAACGGAGGGGGTTGTACGAGAAGAAGAGGCCATGGATGATGGATTATCCAAGAAAGAGAGAGAGCTTGATCTTAAACCGGCTTGAGGGTTTGAACTTTGAGAGAGCTTGAAAGTGGAGAGAGAGGGCTTGAAAGTTGAGAGTTGAGAGAGAGGCTTGCCAATGCCGCTTGAGCCTTGACTCCTTCAAAGCTTGAGAATCGCGATAGAGAGCTCGAGAGAGAGGCTTCACTTCTTGAGAAGTTGAGACCAAGGGAGAGAGCTTGAAGCCTTGAGAGCAAGAGAGAGCTTGAGAGCCTTGAGGCTTTAGAGCTTGAGTAGACCGTAGCGGCGTAGAGGTTGAGAGCAAGGGAGAGAGCCTTGAGAAGTTGAGAGCAAGAGAGCTTGAGAGCTTTGTGAAGGAAAGGGGTGAGGGGGTGGGACAATTTATAAGGCCCTGCTAATTGAATTCTGCCCGTTTTTTCAACTTTTTGCCCGTTTCTGACCGTTGGCCGAATGTGACCGTTGGCTGCCGTTCTGACCGTTCCGATGTCGTTTCCTCGCACGTTCCGGTGATGACCTGCCTGCTGGAACAGCAGTCCATTCCGGGACGTTCCAAGCATCCCCAGCCGGCCGGAACGCCGTTCCAGGCCCCTTCCTAGCGTACCCCGGTAACTGGTAGAAAGCCCCTTTCTAGCCCCTTCCTAGACGTTCCTAGAGTAGTTGGACTCCAACTACTCTGGTACCTCCTCTCGATCCTAGTTTGGTAATCTCTCCTTTAGAGGTCTGTCTATGGGTTGTTCTGCCTCTGTCACCCTATCTCACTACCCTTCTGTAAACATGGATAGGTTGTGTCTATCCCTGTCTACCCACTTGTCTCTGTCTTTGTCTCTGTTTATGTTCTAAATTGTGTTGTTGCTCTAAATCGTGTTGTTGCTCACTACCCTTTTGTAAACATGGATAGGTTATGTTTGTCCCTATCTACCCGCTTGTCTTTGTCTCTGTCTCTGTCTCTCCTCTATATTGTATTGTTGCCCAGCACTCTGTTGCTGCTGCCTCTGCGTGGGGTCATGTTAATGTACAAAACTCTCTTATGGCTGCGAGGATTGTCTCCTCCTCCGACCTGTCTATCTCTGTTGTCACCCTCTAGGGCAATCCCTCACCAAGTGCCCCATCTCATGACATCTAAGGCATTGGTTCGGTCTGCCCGTAGCCACAATCCTCTGCAAGTACAACACCCCTTTCCACTCAAAAGTGATGGTATCTAGCAAGACTATGGAAGGGATAGTAGCCACCTTTATAGATCGCACAGATGTCTGGATCTGCACAGAGGGCATGATTGGAGAGAGAGCCGATGAAAAATTCTCGAGGCAGAATTCTTAATGTTTCCTCCCCTCAACCCCACAAGACTGAACTGGGAGGGCTGCAAATATGAGAGTGTGGGAGAGTGATAAAGCAGGTGGGGCGAGTATGAGGGCGGTTGGCCGGTTTCAAAGGGGTAGGCAAGGGGGGAGTGGCCTGGTTTGGGAGGTGGGCGGGAGCGGTCAAGTTGTGCTAGGGCTGGTGGGGTTGGGTAGGGTTAGGCAGGAGCATCAGGTTGGAACAGGTCATGCGCAGGCGAACTGGACAGAGACAGCTCTCTCTCTCTCTCTCTCTCTCTCTCTCTCTCTCTCTCTCTCTCTCTCTCTCTCTCTCTCTCTCTCTCTCTCTCTCTAACACACACACGCACACACACAAGTGCAAATGCACACAGAGACTGGTACCTCGTTGTTGGATTGCACATACGGCTGCTGCTCACTTGGCTCTGGATTTGATTGCCTGCTGCGTACATGCTCTTCCTCGAGCTTTTTTTGTGCCACCTGGGAGAAAAGCAAAACAAAAAACTGGTTCACAAGAGATATTCTGCCAGACAAGAACATTTGCCATAGGTGAATGAATGAAGAAGCACCAGTAAATTTTCCTGAATAGACTTGCTATTTGGGTCCAACTGATGAGCTGCAAACCAAGGAACCATGCTTAGCATCGCTCATATGAACGTTCCGAAAGAGCCAGAGAAAGTACTGACCTTTTTGAAACCCCTTCTCTATAGCTTCTTGATACTTTCCTTGGGTATAATAAGCAAGACCAAGGCGACTGTATGCTTTGCTATAGTTTGGATCCAACTGAATCGCTTTGTTGCTATCTGCAATGGCTGCTTCATATTTTCCGACCTGGGTGTGTGCAGCTGCCCTGGCAACAGTACAGTATGTGAGATACTACCGGCTTCAAAGTATCTATTCTCAACAACGTAATACATCTTGAAAGTGAATGTCATTGCCCAAAGTTTTGCCACCTGTTAGAATAATAAACGGCATTATCCCCACACAATGAGATCGCCATTGTGTATAAATCAATGGCCTCAACGAAATGTGAATTAGCCATAGAAGTATTTCCTGCACTAAACGTGGGTCATCTGTTACAAGATTGCAACTTGGGATATTAGAAGAACAGCAACATGATTCTATAGAACCTTGTGCTTTGAAGGCTTCTGCTAAAATAATTTGTTCTGAAATTCCTGGCTTCCATACTTTCTGAAATAACAGAAAAAATCTCTCTCTCTCTCTCTCTCTCTCTCTCTCTCTCTCTCTCTCTCTCTCTCTCTCTCTCTCTCTCTCTCGGAAAAAGTCAGGGCTGTATATTACTGAGTACAATATAATCCCCAGCGGATGCCAAAATAGCCTATCACGTGGGGTGTACAAGCTGAATGTAAGGAGGAGAGCCACTATAGTGACAACTCGACTAAAACAATCTCATGGTGGTCGGTGTGAGAAGTGCAGGAGAAACCACGAGGAGGGGCATAATGCCACGTAATCTGTCCACCTGTAAGTGTGAAAAAGAGTGGGGATCGTGCCCAACGCCGAAGGAAGGCAAAACGGCGAGCCTCGGCTGCTCGAGATGCACCTGAGGAAGAATCCCACTGCCAAATCAGGGTGTGAATGATATCCAGCCAAATGGTAGTGAGGGTATCCTGAAGGAGCTGTGGAGCCGCACTGAGAATGTGGAGAAAACGAGCTCTCCAAACATTCCAAAGTGTAATACTAGTGATGACTGAAAAAACCTCATCTCTCTCTCTCTCTCTCTCTCTCTCTCTCTCTCTCTCTCTCTTCTTCTTCTCACGAGCACACTGAGTATGGACGATACCTGATAGACATGGGGACTGTGCATGGATTGGCCATTTTGAATGGCCTACAGAGATTCCCGGCAACGGGAGGTTTTACTTACTTTCCACATCGACATGGTGCTAGTACAGTGGATTATGTCATGGCCCAGCCAAGTCTCATTCCATCTTCTCATAATTTCATGGTGGGGCCCAGACCAGTTCGAGTAGCTTATCTTGTCTTTCACTCTCATGTTTCAGTTCAGTACAACTCCATTAGGAGAGGTCTCCACACACTTGGTATACCTTCACAAGTGAGACAGACACTGTATACACAAATGAGATATACAAACACCTATGTACTCAGCAGCCAAGCAGCCAGGGCGGTCATTAGATGAGCTCACTCATATAATGACACAGACGCTTCTTGATGCAGCATCGGAGACATATCCCCACAGTCAGCCTACATGGAGACGATCTGGGAGAATACCCAGGATAGCTGGTATGATGAGGAGTGTAGAGAGACAAGGATCAGACTACAAAGAGAGGTGCTCATGGGGATCACCACACATAGACAGTCGAGGATCATCTTGCTTCACCTAGTGCGATGAAAGAAGAGGGCCTACCTATCTCAGTTAGAGCAGGATATGTACCAGCTATTCATGAGTCGGGATTCATGCGAAGTATGGAGGTTATTCTATGAGCACTCACCACCACTTGCCATCACCTCCATGGAGACATGGGGAATATGCCACATCTCTATACACAGCGTTATGGCAGCCACCCTTGCCTAATCCCCGAAAACATGTCACTGCCCAGTATACTATGAGATACGAGATACGAGGCCGCTTCCACTGTCTATTCAGAGAGGGTTTTGGACCGCTTTCTAGGGTCACGAGATATCAGGATCAGAGATGCCTTGGACTATACTTATTGGAACTAAGCAGACATAGAGAGGACCTCTTGAGGAGGGGCCCAGAGAGGGAGATACAGCTACAACGGCAAATTACAGATTTCTTTCAGACACGAACAGAGGAGCCCTTGCAAATAATGGTCCATGTACCATCATTCCCTGTCGGCGTTCTTGGAAGATCAAACATAAAATTCATAGCAATGCTTTCCCATGGCTTATCTGGAATAAGCAGTGGCTGTAACAACCCTAGTGCCTTTTGCTTGTCAAACTTGACCTTCTAGCAAATTACGCATGCTCGCACAAAGGCATCCACATCTCTCCTCAAAGTAGGCCAATAAAAGAATGTCTCGACCGCTTTCATTGTCGCATCTATACCTCGATACCCTGCATATGGTAGGACTTGACTTTCTACCATAACCTTATGTCACAATGGCCTCATCACACATAGTCTGCCATGCATCATCATAAAACCATCCTTGAGGAGGTAGTGATCATGGTGTTGCCCATCTTGCAACTCTTCAAAGATCCTTGCAAAATCTTCATCAATAGCATATTGTTCCTTCATATCACCAAGCTCATGATGATAACGAATTGACACAGCTGAAATTTGTGGCTTTCTTGATAATGCATCAGCCACAACATTCTTCTTGCCTTCCACATGCAGAATCTGAAAGTGGAACATAGAGAGAATGTTTGCCCATCGCATGTGCCTTTCGAAGAACTTTGACTGCGTCAGGAAGTATCGCAAGGTCTGATGAGCTGTCTCGACAACAAAATCAGCACCTAGTCGGTAGTGGGTCCAACTAGAAAGCGCATGAATCACGGGTTGCAGTCTTTTCTTGCCCTTGCAAGATTCTGCTCTCGTAAGCTACTGTCACAAACCGGTGATGTGGCATGCTGGACACACACACAACCCCTGGTTGGCACCACCCGGAAAACGTGGAACAACGCTGACGTGGCAGTCTGGAATTTACAGCATGAAAAGCGGCAATAGTGCTGACGTAGCATCCGTACGGAAAAAGAGGATTTTGGCCAATTGTTGATGTGGCAACACGTACGGAAACCCTGATTTCTGTGCTGGCTGAAAAATTGGCAGCTTTTGGGAAAAGTTGCTTTATTTAAGTTGATTTTTATGAAGCTTTTGATTTTGAAGCTTTTGGGGCTCTGCTTTTAGCATCCCTTGTAACCTTTATAAAGATCCCAAGGGGGGCTCCCTCTACAGAGCATCTGGACGCAGAGTCTGAGAGCGAGCACCCACCGGAGTTGTACTTTGCTCGAAGATTAATATAAAAAGAAACACCGAAAGGGGCGCCAGTCTTTGGGGCCAATACCTCTTGGCACAGAACTCTGTCGGGCCCTGTCGGATCAGTTGTGAACTGTTTTGAAGTGAATTTCTGTCGTGTCGCGGTAGAATCTTGACTTGGAGTGTCCAAGTTTGTTACAATGGTATCAAAGCACACAAAGATTCTTCTTCTACGGAGGATCCGATACTTTTTACAAGCGCACAAAGCTTTTGGGACTTATCAACCACTCCCACCCTTCATACATCGCGCATCGGGCGCGCTCCCGTCTTCATCGCTCTGTCTTACAGCGCATAAAGCCATCAAAAATCCCAAATTACACATGGGTTCTAGTGAAGAATCTGACAGACATGACACCTCTAAATGGGAAGGCAAAGAAAAGTTGAAGATCCGGCGCGGGAACTGAAGAAAAGAAAGATTTGGGCAAAAAAAAATTCCGACAAGTTTGCCAGAAAAGGAGTACAAACTACCAATTGGCATATGTGTAAACAGATTGATTAAGTACTCCAAGGACCCAAGATTGGTGATACTCCTGAAAAATTATCAGATTGATAAGATTTACTAGAGACGGTGTGTGGCCATTGCTTCTCCTCTCAGGTAGGGAGTAAAGCCGAAAAGGAAGACAAGTGCAGAAAAGCAGAACCTGTACTCGCAGAGAGACATGGACAAGCGAAGCAAAAAGTAAAGCTTCGGAAAGGGGAAGAAAAAGGCAAAGAAGCCTAGTTTTCGCCCAGTTTCTGACAGTTCTACAGAGGAGTCATCCTCAGACAATTCGGACTCCGACGATCACAGATTTTACGCAAAGAAGAAGCATTTCAAAAAGCCAACCAATATGACTTCCTCGAAGATAAAAGCAAGAAAGTAAAAGAATTTAAAAAAGGTGGACACTCGATTTTAATCCTTTCCCAGATGCTCAAACATGGTGGTTCACTCTTCTACTGAGAAAGGAAGCTCCGGTTAAATGGTTGAAAGGCTTTTTATTTCTTCTTGGCTGACTCGGGAGTACGAAAGAGATATATGAACTGCTTGGAATTATCAAGGGAGATTCATTGGATGCATATAGCAAGAGATTCTAGAGCTCTTTTATACCAGCTTCTTCATTTAAGAAGATCTCGTTCAAAGACAGATTGAGCGGTTTACCTTGGGACTTCCTACACAGATCCGAGATCACTGTTTAGAGCAAAAGTCAGATCCCATTCAGGAACCGATGAGTCATGCGAAACGGGGTTTTGCCATTCATTCAGGCAATTTGACTTACCCCACAAATGAGAACATGACACAGAGAACGGAACAGACTTCTAACAATGAAAGTAGAAAGAAGAAGAGTAACCCAGAAAAGAAAGAAATGGATGCACGACCCCAGCTCACTCTTCGAGAGAGGGTTAGCTATATCAAAGAGGGGAAGAGTTTTAGATGCGGAGAACATGGGCACATCTCCACAAAGTGCCTCACAAAGTCACAGCAAGAACAGATTCAAGACAGGCCAGAGAGTTCTAGAGCAACAGAGGAATGTGGCAAAACAGGCAGATAAAAACAGAACTGGTACCACATTGCGTGGGGCCCGAACCGAATCAAATAAATGGAAGTACAAAACTTTGCCACTTTTAGGGCAAAGTGAAAGATCAAGAAGCTGTAACAGACTTGGACACTCAAGTCAAGAATCGATCACCAAAGCACCAAATAACCACTTCCAAACAATCCACACATCACAATAGATTTGCACTGGCCCGGCGGAGTTCCGTGCCCAGAGATATTGGCCCCAAAGACTGGCGCCCCTTTCGGTATTTCTTTATGTATTAAATCGATGTCAAAGTACAAAGAGCGGTTAGGGTTTTACTCTCAGACTCTACGTCTAGATGCTCTGCAGAGTGAGCCCTAAACCACGTATTTAAAGATTACAAGGGATGCCCAAAAGCAGAGCCCCAAAAGCTTCAGTTCCCAAAAAGCAAAATTCTCTCCTCCTCTCACACAAGAGAGTTTCTCATAAAAATAAAGCAAGGGAAATTTCTCTCTCCCTCTCTCAAGTCAAATTGTGCCGCTCCAGCTGCTTTTTTTCAGCTCCGCAAATTTCGGAAATCCGTACGTTGGCCACGTGGCATTTTAAGCCGCCTGTGTTAGGGTTTCCAGCCACATCAGGGTTTCAGCCAGCAGTTAGGGTTAGGGTTTCCAAAAATTAGGGTTTTTGGCAGAAATTAGGGTTTCTGCTGTCAATAGCCACGTCATCACTTTGTGACATAACCCCCCTCTTGAAAGCATTGTAATCGACCGCGATTACGCCTGCAAAACCGACAAAATCCATAAACCGTCTTAGCAGACACTGACTAATAGTACCTACGTACTAGGAACACACATCTAGCACATGTACCAAATCGACAATCACATCACGGGACATCACTAGACATTCAACATTCATTTGGATCTTAGACCATGATTTATCGGCAATGTAGCAACCACATCTAGGTCCAATCGGGACCTCATCGATGTCCGATTGACTAACCCCTATTGCAACCATGTCTATTCGAGATCAATCAAACCAAAATGCTGCAATCATTTCGTCTATCAGTTCCTGCACTTAAAAGATGTTAGGTGCAGCGGAATGAATGTTTGCGCTTTGCTCAAGATGAGTGCTCCGAACTGTGCTCAAGGTTCCTTTTGTTCTTATGGAAGGGAGAGCCTTCCGTTCTTAATGAGAGAATGCTATGATCACAACAAAGTGAGTGGACATTGTGCGTGCAAGTGTATGAGGTTGAGAGATATAGAGAGAAGAGAGATACGACACTAGAGACGTTGTAAAACCCTCCTCCGAAGGCCCCACTCTCCTCGGCGAGAGTGGTCTACTTATGATTGCACAAACTGGTACAACTGTATGCATGTGACTGATGCAAGTCTAGGCTATGTCGGCGATGATGACGGGGATGACGACACCGACATAAGGGCTGAAATCTGCAATCTGGTATCTGCTGTCCAAAAACGCTATGGGCTGAAATCTGCACTAAGTCCAAAAACGCTGATTTTGGGGCTGTTTCTGTAGGTCTTTGTCGCTGAAAATCTGCAGGTCTTAGGCTGAAAACTGAGGCTTCTTAAGGCTGAAAACTGCTGGTCCTTCCGGGCTGAATCTGCTACTCTTTAGGGCTGAAACTTGCTATGACCAAAAACGCTAGACATGAGGGTTCTGTTGCCGATGACAAGGGCTGAAAACGCTGATGTTTGCAGTTTTGCCGGCGATGGAACTTTGCAAAACCGCTAAGCTTGGGCTTGCTTGCGGTGAAGATCTGCTGATGCAAAAACGCTAAGGCAAGTGACTTGCTGGCGATGATGTAAATGATGAAAACGCAAGGCTGATGCAGATGAAGAAAACGCTAGGTTGAGTCTTGCTTGGAGGGAAAAACCGCCAAGGTCTTGTTGGAGAAGTTGCCTGCTGAGCTTGGCTCCTGTTGCCTCTTCTGCCTTTTAGTGCTAGTCTAGGTTTGCTAATATACAAACTTACTCAATTTGCCCTACCTACTTTCCAACAAAAGTCACTTAAAAATAATAAGTGAAAAATGTTAAAAATAGGTAAAATAGGCTAAATGCAATGGAAAATCCCCTTGAAGGATTCTGATGGATTCTGATGGGAATACTTATGGTCAAGCTATGTGCAACCAGAGGATATGCATCTACACTAAGTGACTGGGCATGCACTGTCTACGAATAGACTCACAAAAGTGCCAGATCACTTCGAAATCTAGACTGACTGGACTGACTGAACCCTTGTCGTGCTGTAGCTTGTCCACACACATAGGGTTGGATGTGTCACGTGACAAAAGAAGTCAAGAACAAATCAGTATCATAATCAGGAATTCCATTTCATAAAGTCATCCAGCAGAATATTGTCAGCTCTTAGTATCCCTGAAGCTCAAAGAGACATCAGTGACTTTAGTATCAAAATCAAGGCATCTCTTGACAAAAGAGCGGAGTGACTCCCCTCTTGTGCATCCCACTGCACCAGATCTCCGGCCAAGCTAAGTTCTGGGTTCTGTTTGGAGTAGATTATGCTAAACAAAAAGCATCGAGGTAAAGTTTCACAATCCGAGGAGTAACTGCTAGGTCCTCCTCCATCCACTTCGCATCAAATGCAAGATAGTTCTTGAACTTAACCAAGAACCGCCTTCGGACTTTACCTTTCTTCGTATCCTTATGTGCCAAAATCTGTTCAGGAACAAGGATCTCCTCATTTTCTTCCATTTCGGGTTGCTCATCAGGCTCCCCATCATCAGGCACATCACTCTTGAAAGGTTTCAAGAGACTCGCATGGAATGCATTGTAAATACTCCAAGTATCTGGCAGTTTCAATCGGAAGGAGACATCATTTATCTTTTCAGTGACCTGGAAAGGTCCGTAGTATCGCATACTAAGCTTTGGAAAAAGCCTCTCCTTTCCCTTTTCCTTTCTTAGGCGTGCCTTCTCAAAACGTAAGAGCAGTCAATCATCCTCCTTCAATTTCAAGTCGCGACTATGGCGATCATCCTCCTTCAATTTCAAGTCGCGACTATGGCGATCCGCTGCCTTTTTCTGTCGTTCTTGAGACTTCTGCAAAGTCTCGCGAACCTTGGCAAAAGCCGTATCTAAGTCCCGCATATATTCATCCGCTTCAAAAATCTTATCTTTCGTGCTCAGAAAGGGTGGAACATTCGCAGCACCTTCAACAACCTCAAATGGCGCCTTCCCCGTCGAAGAGTGTATTGTGTTATTGTAGGCAAATTCCACCAAAGGTAAGTACTTTTCCCATTGAGTCTTCTAATCCGAGATACAAGACTTCAATAAATCTAAAACCACTGAATTGGCAATCTCAAATTACCCGTCAGTCTGCAAGTGGAACGATGACGAGAACTGCAAACGCAGGCCAATGTTCTCCCAGATTTCCTTCCAAAACAAACTCGTAAATCTAAGGTCTCTATCGGAGACAATCGTCTCAGGCATGCCATGTACTCAGAAAATCATCGTGATCATTCTGTGTTCTCGGGAGATCAAAAATGAAATCCATTGCAATACTTTCCCAGGGGTGGGTGGGTATGAGTAAAGGCTGTAACAATCCCTGTGCCTTATGCCTGTCAAACTTGACCTTCTGGCATACTAAGCAACTCCACACAAACTCTTCCACATCCTTTTTGAGTCTAGGCCAAAAGAAGTCTCTCTCTACCCCTTTCATGGTGGTAGCAATGCCGCGGTGACCCGTAAAAGGTGGACAGTGGCAGTCAGTCATAACCTTTTTCCCTCAACGGCTGTGTAACGCACAACATGGTTTTTCTCATCAAGTAGTCTTCCCGAATGAAGTATCCTGCTAATGTCTCCCCATCCCGTATCTGTGTGAAAATATCTGCAAAATCTATATCTGTGGCATAATGGTCGACCATATCCTCGAAGCTCCTATGATGTATCGCGGAAATAGCAAGAACCAACGGCTTTCAAGACAAAGCATCTGCCACCACATTCTTCTGTCCCTGCACATGGACAATCTGAAAGTGAAACTGTGTGACAAGATGTTCGCCCACCGCATCTGCTTTTCCGAAAGCTGCTTCTGCGACAAGAAGTAGAGAAAACTCTGATGGTCTGTAAAGACAGTAAAATCCGCTCCGAGTAGGTAATGCCACCACTGAGTAAGAGCATGGATAACCGCCAAAAGCTCTTTCTCATAAATATGTTATGTCGTCTCCGGCCTAGAGAACAATCGGCTCTCGTAAGCAATGACATGGCCTTCTTGCATTAAGACCGCACCCAGACTACGACCACAAGCATCACAATATACTTCAATGACTTCTGCAAATCCGGCAAAGTCAAAACTGGTCCCGTAGTCAATTTGTCTTTCAATGTCTAAAAGGCAGTCACCTCTGTGGATCCCCACGAGAAAGGGACTCCTTTCTGTGTCAAGATGTGCAAAGGGGAAGCAACCTCTGCAAACTTTCGAATGAACCGCCTGTAGTACGAACATAGTCCCAAGAAGCTTCCAACTTCATGGACATTCTTCAAATCGGGCCAATCACGGATAGTGTCTATCTTGGCTGGCCGGATCCATTTACACTCCTGCTGCTGAGACAATGTGTCCCAAAAAGTGTATCTCTGAAGCAGATGATCTCTATGTTCTGCCTCATTCTTGGAGAAAACAATGATATCATCAAAGAAAGTGCCAACAAATAGCCTGTACTCTCGAAAAATCATGTCCATCATCCGATTAAATGTCAAAGGAGCATTGGTTAAGCCAAAAGACATTACCAAAAACTCAAATAACCCAAAAGTAGTCCGGAAGGCTGTCTTGTAGACGTCTCCCGGTGCGATTCGGATCTGATGATATCCACTCTTCAGATCAATCCTGCTAAAGCACGAGGATCCCTGTAACCTGTCGAGTA
Organism: Adiantum capillus-veneris; assembly: GCF_014529385.1. Lineage (NCBI taxonomy): Eukaryota > Viridiplantae > Streptophyta > Polypodiopsida > Polypodiales > Pteridaceae > Adiantum > Adiantum capillus-veneris. The sequence continues at coordinate 75,775,502 of NC_140952.1, read as the reverse complement.
TATCATCGATCCTAGGAATTGGAAATCTGTTCTTGATGGTGATTTTGTTGAGAGCTATGCACATTCTCCAAGATCCCTCTTTCTTCAAATCCAACAACAGTGGAGAGCAATACGGTGAAGTACTAGGCTGGACAAGACCCTTTTCCAAGAGGTCCTTCACTTAGTTCATAATCTTTTCATTCTATACTCGTCTCACACGATAAGGTGGCCGGTTCGGTGGCGTGCTTCCAGGTATCAGATCAATGGTCTAATCTTCAGGCCCTCTAAAAAGCAATCGGCATGAGTGTGGAGAAAAATATTGACGTTCTTTTGTTCAGGTCAAAAGATATTCAACCTTTATCGATCGTTCAGTTCTCTCTCAAAAGAATGAGTAACTGAAGTTCATCAAGTACAATCTCTGAGCCCTTCATTTGTCAAAGTCGCTTTCTCAGCCTGGTAGTCAACCACGGCGTAGTTCTTGTCGTACCAAGCAATTCCGAGTAGAACGTCACTCGCGTGCCCTGAACACCCCTGTCATTGCAAACGAAGTTTGCCAATGCTCGGTATAATGGCAACATCCCGTCCGGGTGCCAGTCGAACTACCTCCGCCTGTGGCGTCAGTCTGTCGGGCGTAATTCCAAATCGAGCCGCCAATTCCAAGTGAAAAGACGTTGGCCTTGGCTCCTTCAAAAGAGCTTCCTGATCCTTCACTTTGCCCCAAAAGCGGCAAAGTGTGTACTTTCATTCATTTGATTCGGTTCAAGTCCCACGCCATGTGGTACCACTTTTGCTTTTCTATCTGCCTTTTCTGCCACGTTCCTCAGCTGCTCTCGAACTCTCAGGCTGTCGTCGTCCTTATCATTCTATTCTTTCGGTGCCTTTTTAGGGCACTTCGCGAAGATATGTCCATGTTCCCCGCATCCAAAGCACTTCCCCTCTCTGATGAAGCGAGCTCTCTCCTCAGGAGTAAGCTTGGGTCGTGCATCCTTTTTTCTCTGGGTTGCTCTTTTTCTTTCTACTTTCATTCCCAAGAAGTCTGTTCGGCTCGTTGTGTCATGGCCTCATTTGTGGGGTAGGTCAGACTGCCAGAGTGAATGGCAAAGCCCCGCTTCACATGACTCATCAACTCCTGAATAGAAGCTGACCTCTGCTCCAAGCAATGATCTCGGATCTCTGTAGGTAGACCAAAGGTGAACCGCTCAATCTGTTCTCTGAACGAGATCTTCTTGAATGAAGAGGCGGGTAGAAAAGAGCTCCAGAATCTCTCACAGTAAGCATTTATTGTATCTTTCTTGGTCATCCGGAGATGGTTCCAAGCAGCTCGTATATCTCGTTCATACTCTTGCGTCAACCAAGAAGAAATAAAAAGCTTCTTAAATTTCAGCCATTTAACTGGCGCAGTCTTGTTTAAAAGAAGCGTGGACCACAAAGTGCGAGCATTCCCCTTAAAGTAAGAGACAACTCTCCGAATCTTGGAGTGCTCTGAGTAGCGTCCTCCCGCGAAAGCGATGTCAAACTGCTGTATAAAAGACAAAGCCTTCGAAGCATCTGAGTATCCTAAAAAAGTGTCAAATTTGTTACCTTCCTTAAACTCTCGGACTTTCTTGCTTTTATCTTCCAGAAAGTCATACTGGTTGGCTTTATAAAAATTCTTCTTGTTCGCATAAAAGTTTCCGTCATCGGAATCTGAGCTGTCTGTAGACGAGTCCTCAGTAGAACTGTCAGTCTCTGAGCGAGATTTAGCCTTCTTTGCCTTTTTCTTGCCCTTTCCGAAGCGTTGGTTCTTGCTTCGCTTTTTGGGTTTTCTATCTTCTTCGCTCGAGTCTGAAGAGCTAGAAGAACTCTAAGAAGAAGAAGAAGAAGAAGAACTGGGTACTCCTTCAAAGTGAGCACGCTTCTTCTGTTTCTTTGCTTTGTCAAATGTCAACTGACGACCCAAATAACCCGAGAAGTCACTGCTTTTTTCTGCTTTTTGCCGTGCTTTTTGGCTTTCTTTTGCGCGTCAAAAAGCTGAGCAATTCGTGCATCAACCACCTCTTCTAATTCCTTCTCTGAATATTTCTTGTGAGCAGAAGGTTTCTTGAGAGCGGGTTTCGGGGGTGTAGTGGTTTTCTGCCACTGCTCATGCCCTTCCTGAAAAGAAGTCTCGCTCATATATTTTGTAAATTTTTGGGCCTTCGCAAAATTGAACATCATCTTTGTTGCATCGCCAATCAATTGACGACGCTCCATCTCTCGTCGCTCCGCCTGAGTCGGCCGAGGCGGGCCATACTCTCTGTCGGAATCTTCATTGTGATCCCTGCCTGCATCTTCAAATGCAGAGGGAGTCGATTGATCCTTGCGTGAAGCCATAGGTGCTGCGGAAAACAAATTGGGGATCGGATTTCCAGTAAAAGAGAAATCGGCCGTGCTCTGATACCATTGTAACAGGCTTTTTTTTCAAGAAAAAGATCGATCTATTAGTTACTGAAACTGCCCATAAGGCTACAACCACCTCTTCAAGAGCGGGCTACAACAACCATGATGGGAGACTCTCCCAATGAAAAAACCAGCATATGTACAATGGGGCTAAATCAAGAAATGGGAGGAGGGAAAAGCCACACAAGTGGTCGGTAATGCCATCGGAGTACTCCTTGGACCATGGTGTAAAAAGGCCAAGGACGCCAGAGTCGAAGGAAAGCCTCTCTGCTCTCCTGCATGCGATCGGAGCTGCCTTGTAGTCCCTCAAGCTCTCTTTGAGAGTATGGATCAACTCTAGCCAAAAATCGCGAACAGTCTCTACTGGTGGCACAGGGCGAGCCTCAAAGATGCGGAAGCAACGGGCCCGCCAAATGAACCAAAGTGTCAGGCCACTGATGAGCTCCCAACACTCCTCTCTCTCACTGCACCACTCCTGTGGAGTAAGCTCTGTAGTAGTAGGCTGGAGTGTAGGTCGCCCCTCCTGCATCACTATCATCCTGCTGGTGGAAGATAGCTCAAACTGAAGTGCCGGGCCCATGAGGGTGGATCAAGCCGCTGCTCCCCAAGTGTACTGTCGAGCCGTGGAGAGAGCAGGCATCAGCCGAAGAACTCGTAGCCACACCTGCTGGGCCGCGGGAGAGTCCCAAAGACAGTGACGTTGACTCTCCACAAGATGGTCACAAGCTGCACATGCGGCCGAGAGACCACTATGCACTAGCCAGCTCCCAACTGCTGTAGCTCTGTGTGCGACCAGCCACTGAAACAAGGTGACTCGCCTCGGCCAACGTGACACTCCAAGTCAAGAATCGATCACCACAGCACCAAATAACCACTTCAACACAATTCACAAATCACAATAGATTTGCACTGGCCCGGCGGAGTTCCGTGCCTAGAGATATTGGCCCCAAAGACTGGCGCCCCTTTCGGTATTTCTTTATGTATTAAATCAATGTCAAAGTACAAAGAGCGGTTAGGGTTTTACTCTCAGACTCCGCGTCTAGATGCTCTGCAGAGTGAACCCTAAACCACGTATTTAAAGATTACAAGGGATGCCCAAAAGCACAGCCCCAAAAGCTTCAATTCCCAAAAAGCAAAATTCTCTCCTCCTCTCACACAAGAGAGTTTCTTATAAAAATAAAGCAAGGGAAATTTCTCTCTCTCTCTCTCTCTCTCTCTCTCTCTCTCTCTCTCTCTCTCTCAAGTCAAATTGCGTCACTCCAACTGCTATTTTTTCAGCTCCGCAGATTCCGAAAATTCGTACGCTGGCCACGTGGCATTTTCAGCCGCCTATGTTAGGGTTTCCAGCCACATTAGGGTTTCAGCCAGCAGTTAGGGTTAGGGTTTCCAAAAATTAGGGTTTCTTGCAAAAATTGGGGCTTGCAAGAATTTTAGGGTTTCTGATGTCAGTAGCCATGTCATCACTTTGTGACAGAAGCCCTCTGTATTCTTTGATGAAGGAGCCAAGGCCAACTTCTTTTCACTTGAATTGGCGGCTCGATTTGGAATTACACCCGACAAGCTGAGGCCACAGGCGGAGGTAGTTCTAGAGGCACCCAAACGGGATGTTGTCATTACACCGATCACTAGCAAACTTCGTTTGCAATGTTAGGGGTGTTTAGGGCACGAGGATTTCTACGTAATTCCCTTGGGAGGTTGTGACGTCCTACTCGGAATCCCTTGGTATCACAAGAACAAGGCCGTGGTTGACTACCGGGTTGAGAAAGTGACTTTGACAAATGAAGGGCACAGAGATTGTACTTGATGAAATTCAGTTTCTTTACTCGATTTTTATTTTTTTTCCTGGAGAGAACCGAATGATGATTAAAGGTCGAATATGTTTTGACCTCGAAAAAGAACGACAAGATTTTCTCCACACTCATGCCGATTGCTTCTCTGAGGGCTTGCCAAGCGAGTTGCCATTAGGTCGTCCTGAGGATCATACCATTGATCTAATACCTGGAAGCACACAACCGAACCGGCCACCTTACCGTGTGAGCCGGGCCCAGAATGAAGAGATTATGAACCAAGTGAAAGACCTCTTGGAAAAGGGTCTTATCCAGCCGAGTACTTCACCTTACTGCTCTCCGATGTTGTTGGTTTTGAAGAAAGACGGATCTTGGAGAATGTGCATTGACTATAGAGCTCCCAAAAAAATCACCATAAAGAATAAATTTCCGATTCTTGGGATCGATGATATTCTAGACCGACTACAGGGATCCTCTTGTTTTAGCAGGATCAATTTAAAGAGCGGAAATCATCATCCGAATCGCGCCAGGAGATGTCTATAAGACAGCTTTTCGGACGACCTTCGGTTTATTTGAGTTTTTGGTGATGCCTTTGGGCTTACCAATGCTCCAGTGACCTTTAACCGAATGATGGACAGGATTTTCAGAGAGTACAGATGTTTTGTGGGCACTTTCTTTGATGACATTATTGTCTTCTCCAAGGATGAGGCGGAACATAGAAAACATCTGCTACAGGTCTTTCAGGCATTACGAGAACAAAAGTTGGTGATTAATGCAAAGAAAAGTGAATTTTTCCTACCCGAGATACACTTTTTGGGACACATCGTCTCAGCAGCAGGAGTACAGATGGACTCGGCCAAGATAGCGACTATCGATGACTGACCCGATTTGAAGAATGTTCATGAAGTTAGAAGCTTCTTGGGCTTACGTTTTTACTACCGGCGGTTCATTAGAAAGTTTGTAGAGGTTGCTTCCCCTTTCCATATCTTAACACAAAAAGGAGTCCTTTTTTCGTGGGGATCCACAGAGGTGACTGTCTTTGTCACGTGCACATCTAGCCCTATGTGTACGTGGACAAGCTACTTCATGACAAGGGTTCAATCCAGTTCAGTCAGTCTAGAATAGGAAGTGTTCTGGCACTTTGTGAGTCTGTTCGAAGACCGTGCATGACCAGGCACTTAGAATAGATGCATATCCTCTGGTCGCACACAGCATGACCATCAAATTTCCATCAGAACCCATTAGTAGCATTTTTACAGTGCATAGACCCATTTTTCCTATTTTTGACATTTTTCACTTATTATTTTTAAGTGACTTTTGTTGGAAACTAGGTAGGGCAATCTAACTAGCCAAGTACATAAGAAAACCCTAGCACTAGCAATTCTGGCTGAAGAGGCAGCAGGAGCACTTGCTCAATAGGCAACTTCTCAGCAAGACCCCCAAGATGCTCTAGCGTTTTTGCATCACAACAGAGAAGCTAGCGTTTTTGGATCAAGACCAGCCCTTGCGTTTTTGTACAGTAGATCAGCCCAGCTACAGCAAGACAACAGGAACCTTGGCGTTTCAGCCCTAGCGTTTTGGTTTGCAGATCAGCCATAGCGTTAGCAGATTCCCACCACAGCAGATAATTTTCAGCCCTAGCGTTTTTGCATTAGCATAACACTTCAGCGTTTTGTAGATTCACCGCGACGGAATCCCAAGAAGCATCAGCGTTTTCAGTTTTCAACAGTTAGACCCCGCAATAGAAGTCCCAAACTTGCAGATCTCACCTTCCTGCAACAGATCCTCGTCGCACGGTGAGATCCAACGTAGTTTGCAGATTCAGCCCGGAAAACGCAGATTTCAGCATCTGCGTTTTCAGGCATCGTCATCATTGCCGTCATCATCGACATAGAGTCAGAATTCAGCAGATAAAGATTTGCAAATTTCAGCCCTTAGCATTTTCAGATTTCAGCCCATCTCGTCGTCGTCGACATCGTCGGCAAGTCCAAGCATTGTAGAGATTTGTGCAGTCAATAGTAGACCGCTCTCGCCATAGAGAGTGGGGCCTTCGGAGGAGGATTTGACAACATTCTCGTGTCGTATTCTTCTCTCTCTATCTCTCAGTCTAGCACCTTCATTCACAGTGTTCATCACATTGTTTGTGTCCATTGCACTCTCTCACTAAAGGAACGGAAGGCTCTCCCTTCCATAAGTAAAAGGAATCCTTGAGCACAATTCATAGCACTCATCTTCAGCAAAGTTCAACATTCACTCCGCAACACCTCTTAGCCTTTAAGAAATTGAAACAGAATTTGACTACATGACCACTTTTGACTTTGCCAGATTTGCAGAAGTCGTTTGAAGTATATTGTAATACTTGTGGTCGTAGTTCGGATGCGATCTTAATGCATGAAGGCCATGTCATTGCCTACGAGAGCTGATTGTTTTCAAGGCCGAAATTGACAGTACAAATATGTGAGAGAGAGCTTTTGGCGGTTACCCATGCTCTTACTTAGTGGCGACATTACCTACTCGGAGCCGATTTTACGGTTTTCACAAATGGTTGGAGTTTACACTACTTGTCACAGAAGCGGCTATCGGAAAAGCAGATGCGGTGGGCAAACATCTGGTCACACTTTTACTTCCAGATTGTCCATGTGCAGGGACAAAAATTGGTGGCAAATACTTTGTCCCGGAAGCTGTTAGTTCTGGCTATTTCCGCGATACACCATAGAAGCTTAAAGGATATGGTCAGTCAGTACGCCACAGATACAGATTTTTGTAGATGTATTCAGTTGAATACATAATGGGGAGGCAGTAGCGGAATATTCCATTCGGGATGGCTACTTGATGAAGAAAACAATGTTGTGCGTTACACAGCCGTTGAAGCAAAAGGTTCTAACCGAATGCCATTGTCCACCTTTTACGGGTCACCGCGGCATTGTTACCACCTTGAAAGGTGTGGAGAGATACTTTTGTTTAGCCGAGACTCAAGAAGGATGTGGACGATTTTGTACGCAGTTGCTTGGTATGCCAGAAGGTCAAGTTTGGCATAAAGCACAGGGATTGTTACAGCCTTAACCCATACCCACCCGCCCCTGGGAAAGTATTGCATGGATTTCATTTTTGATCTCCTGAGAACACAGAGTGGGCACGATGGTATCTGGACTGTTATTAACAAATTTGGCAAATTGCCCAGATATTCAGATTACATGGCATGCCTGAGACAATAGTCTCTGACAAAGATCCCCGATTCACGAGTTTGTTTTGGAAGGTTTTTTGGGAGAACATTGGCACACGGTTGCAGTTCTCGTCATCTTTCCATCCGCAAACAGATGGGCAATCTGAGATTGCAAATTCAATCGCACTAGATTTGTTGAGGTCTTCTTCTTTGAATTTGAAGACTTCATGGGAAAAGGGTTTTTACCTTTGGTGGCATATTCCTACAGAAACACGATTAACTCTTTGATAAGGAAGGTGCCATTTGAGATTATTGAATTTGCTACGAAGGTTTCACCCTTCCTTAGCACAAAAGATAAGATTTTTCTTTGAAACCGACGAGTTTACGAGGGACTTGGATTTGGTCCGGAAGGCTTTGGAGAAATCTTAGAAAAAGGCAGCAGATCAACATCGGTCGCGATTTGAAGTTGAAGGAGAACGATGGGTGCTCTTACTTTTTGAGAAGGCACAACTGAGATAGAAAAAGCGAAAGGAGCGGCTTTCTCGAAAGTTTAGCATGAGATACTATGGACCTTTCCAGATTTCTGAAAAGATAAATGATGTCTCCTTTAGACTGAAGCTCCCCGACACTTGGAGGCTTCACAATGTTTTCATGTGAGTCTCTTGAAGCCTTTTAAAGGCGATGTGCCCGATGATGGGGAGCCAGATGAGCAACCCGAATTGGAGGAAAACGAGCACTCGTTCCAAAACAGGTATTGGAACAGAAAGATAGAAAGATTAAAGGTAAAGCGATAAGACGGTTCTTGGTTAAATTCAAGACCTACTCCGCATTGGATGCGAAGTGAATGGAGGAGGAGGACCTAGCAGATACTCCTTAGATTGTGAATCTTTACCTCAAAGCATTTCGTTTAGCATCGTCTATTCCAAATGGAACCTTGAACTCAGCTTGGGTGGAATTTGGTGCAACGGGAATTCACGAGGAGAGTTGCTCCACTCCTTTGTCAACAGATTGCCCTAATTTTGATACTAAAGTCACTAATGTGTCTTTTGAGTTTCAGGGATACTGTGAACTGACAGTATTCTGCTGTATAACTTTATAAACTGGAATTCCCAAAAATGATACTGATTGATTTGTACTTGACTTGTTTGAGTGCAGGAACTAATAGACGAAATGACTGCAACATTTCGGTCTGATAAATCTCTAGACGTGTAGATAGCGGAGGCAGTTTCACTAGGTGGGAACCAGCTCCTGGAAAGCCGAGCAGCGGACCATTCAGTAATTACTACCACAGTAACTCCAAGAGGCTATAAATAGGACCCATTACATTGTAATCGGGTTGGCAATTGTTGGCTGTACTTGTGGGTTGTTTTAACTTTTATCTTTTGACTTCCTACTCTTAGTGTGCAAGGTGGTACCAAACGTACTGTACGTGGCGTATATGTACGTACTGTACGTTGTTCCGTACAGGAAAATTTTTTACGTACGTAAAAATACGTACTCTTGTAAAAAAACCGCAAAGTACTAAATTTTCTAGGACATTTCCAATAAAAAACAAGAGAGAAGCCAACAACTTATAGAGACATTCAAAGACACGTTTTACAAGACAACCATATACTATGTAACTATTGCAAGAGATTTGGATTTTTATTTTAAATCAGCATTGTATGGGCTTCCCACACACCCCAAACCCCCAACAAAAAAAAAAAAAAAAAACCGGCATACGGATTGTTCCATACGGTACGGATCTGTACATAACGTCCGTACGGTACGGAACGGATCAGTACGTACGTTTTGATCCAACCTTGTTAGTGTGTGATTGTAGTCCTGAAGTTGTTCCTAAGCTACATTATCCCCACTTGTACTCTTACTCTATAATTCTTAATACAGTAGTCGAGTATACTTCAGCCAGAGATGCTTTGTATCCACTCCTTCTAAATCTGAATCTGAATCTAAATCTAAATCTGAATACTAATTCCAGTCATGCAACTTGTCTATTTCTCAGGAGATGTATTACAGTCCATGTAACTGTTCCAGCTCAGTTTCTATCTTTTCCTCCAATTCTATTGATTGAACTAATAATTCCCAGTAGCTGTAAACTCTTAACACTGGAATCAGCTATCTAAAGAGATCAGCTCCAATACCATTTTGGCGATCACGGTGGCTAGAGTTGTTGCTTATTGACCAGCAGACTTCTCTCCCAGTTTCAGTTTCAGTTGCAGTAATGACACCCAAACCCAGTCGTGGCCAAAAACCATCCTACCGTGTTGACCCTATTCCTGAGGAGTCAGAAAGAGACTCTGATCCCAAGGATAAACAAGTAACTGACACTGAGGCTCAGGAGGAGCACATTCATGCTGATGAGACACAGGACTCTCAGCATTCTAGTCAGTCCAGAAGACGCAGGGCTGAACGGGAGGAACGCAAGGCCAAGAGTTCTCGGACCACGCAGGGAGACAAAGGAGCCAAAGGAAGTAAAGGAAGTCGTCATACTTCCATTCATAGTTTTTTTCATACGCGTCCGATTGGGCAATTGGGCTTCCGGGTGCATCAGCGTATGATTGCCGCATAATTGCCGTTTCCGGACATGAGCAGGGCGATTTTGACAAGCTGGTGAAATTTCCCCAAATTGTCAAATGTGCCCCAAAACGTCTCTGCGCGAGTTTATTAAAAATTGCAGTGCTGCCGTTTCTGCACACAAAGACTCGATTGAGGCTTGAGAGTCGCGACCACGAGCCGGGCCCTACCCACACACTCTCCCGCGCGCGGCTAATTCTTCACTTACGCCCTCCGTTACCCGTGGGCCGTGGGCTACTCTTGAGTCTTGACTCGTGAGGCCTCCACTTTGTCAAGGTTTGCAATGTGCACCTTGCAAGTTTGCAGAATCCAGATGGGCCGAGTGAAGCGTCCTGAATGACAGTATGTAGAACAATTGAAGCCTCAAAAGAAAGGGCAATTTACATGTAAATGCAAGTATTGTAGGCATACTTGGGACGGCGGTCCCTCCCGTATTCGTGCACATTTATTGTCCCTCTTTGGCTATGGTGTAGGCCCATGTGACAGTGTGCCAGAGGATGTCAAAGAGGTGGTCACAAGATTGCATGTAGATGTACAGAATGATGGGAAAGACCCAAATGCATTTGTAGATGCCTTGGTGGATGATTTGGGAGGTAATGCCTCTCTATCTCAAGGAGGTGCCTCAGGCTCAATGAGTGCACATCGATAAGGGAGTGCTCATGTAAGTGCCACTGGGACTTCGGCTTCCAAATCAAATGTGGGGTCCTCGAGCAAGAAGAGGAAGGTTGCACAAGGGCCTTTGGCAAGTGCATTTAGCTTGCAAGCACGCAAGCAAGCAGATCAAGCCTTGCGCAGGTTTTTTTATGCAGAGGACATTCCTGAATGGAAAGTGCGGAGTCCTTTCTTTTTGGAAATGGTCAAGGCAATTGGACAAGTTGGTCCATCTTATGTGTCTCCCATATACAATGCTTTGCGCACCACAGAGTTAAATGATGAGGTCAAATGCATTGGTCATGAGATCATGGATGTGCGCGAGAAATGAAAAAAACATGGATGCACAATTGTATGTGATGGATGGTCTGACACTAGACGCAGGTCTATCATTAACTTTCTTGCATGCTCTATACATGGTTCTGTGTTTTTGAAATCTGTGGACACATCTGGGGAGACAAAGACATCAGAATTTATTTTCAAGCAGCTTAAGGATGTGATTATTGAGGTAGGACCCTCCAACGTTGTGCAGGTATGCATGGACAATGCAACTAATTGTGTTGGGGCCAGGCAAATGGTGCTAAGTTTCACATATGGTGGCAATGGAACACTCAATGCCTTTCCCTTCTCCGTATTGAAACGTTGCAAAACCTTGTCAATATACTCTGTTTGAGATAACCAAATCAACTTCTTTGATCTGTCTCTCTCAATGCGCATACCAAGTATATGACTTGCCTCACCCATGTCTTTCATGTCAAACGATTTTGCCATCTTTGACTTCAAAGCTGAAATTTCTTCCAAGTGCTTGCCAGCAATCAACATGTCATCCACATACAAAATAAGGATCAGCCAGCTGCCATCCTTAGCCTTCTTTGTATATAGACAGTGATCGAACTCACTACGTTTGTAGCCTTGAGAAAGCATAAACTTGTGGAACTTATGGTACCATGCCCTCCGTGATTGTTTTAAGCCATAAAGACTCTTTAACAACTGGCATACCAAATCTTCTTTGCCTTTCTCAACAAACCCTTCTGGCTGCTGCATGTAAATTTCCACATCTAAATCACCATGCAAGAACGCTGTCTTGACATCCATTTGGTGCAACACCAAATCTAATATGGCAACCAATGCAAGAAAGCATCTCAATGTAGTCATCTTGACCACCAGAGAGAAGACTTCACCAAAGTCAATGCCTTGTTCTTGCTTAAAGCCCTTGGCAACAAGCCTTGCTTTGTACTTTGGCTGACTATCATGAGCGGTGATCTTATACCTGTAAACCCATTTACAAGGTAGAGCCTTTTTGCCCTGTGGTAATTTAACTAGCTTCCATGTCTTGTTTTTATGCAGAGCTGTCATCTCTAACTGCATGGCCAATTGCCAATTCCCGGAGTCCTTCATTTGCACTGCTTCCTTGTAACATGAAGGCTCATTGCAATCAGTCAACATGACATAGTTCATAGATGGAACAAACCTATCAGGAGGGCGCGTGATACGTCCAGATCTACGCACAATAGGTGGCTCGGGCTCAGCACAACCTGTGGTTCCACTCTATCCTGTCCTTGCTCCTCTTGAGTCCTAATATTTTGTCTTGCACGTGCAGGTCCATCTTCTTGGAAGACAACTCTTCTAATCTCCTCAACCCTCTCTGGTTTAGAATGATATTTGGATTCATTAAAGTGAACATCATGGCTGCGGACAACCTTTCTGGATTCGGGATCCCAAAGTCTGTACCCCATCTCACCAGAATTACCATAGCCTAGAAAGATGCACTTTCTACTCTTTGGCTCAAGTTTGTTCCTAAATTCCTTTGGAACGTGAGTATATGCCTCACAGCCAAAGACTCTGAGATGCTTGTATGAGGGCATTTTGCCTGACCATACCATCTCTGGCACTGAATCCTTCTGCAAAACCTTGCTAGGAGATCTATTTACAAGATGAACAGCTGTTGATACAGCTTCAGCCCAAAACCCATTTGGCAGCTATGCATTAGACAACATACTTCTGACCTTCTCTTGTATGGTCCTATTCATCCTCTCAGCAACACCATTTTGAGGAGGATTGTAAGGAGCAGTAAGTTCACGTTTTATATCTTTTGACTCACAAAAGTCCTGAAAGGCCTTTGAAACATACTCTCCACCATTGTCAGTGCGTAAGCATTTAAGCTTCTTGCCACTCTGATTCTCCACAAGTGTCACAAACGTTTTGAAAACACTAAACGCTTCATCCTTGTGCTTGAGAAACTAAACCCATACTTTCCTCAAGTAATCATCTATAAATGTCATAAAGTAAGAAGCTCCCCCTAGAGATAGGTTAGGCATAGGTCCACACAAATCACTATGAACAAGTGCCAACTGTGTATCTCTTCTACTGCTTCTATGCTTATGTGGCTGCTGTGTTTGCTTACCATACAGACAATGTTCACAGAATTTAAAATCATTAAATGAAAAGCCAGGCAAATAACCAGAACGAGACAAGATTTCCATTCCCTTTTTGGACATACGTCCTAACCGGCTATGCCACAAAGAAACGTTCGGCTGCTCGGTTACATTGATTACATTTTTAGAGACATTTGATACATAAATCATGTAAAGTCCTCCAGACTTTACTCCATGTGCTACTATCATAGAACCCTTGGATATCTTCCACATGTTCTGTCCAAAAGTGGTGACGTAGCCAGCATCATCAAGTAAACCTGTGCTGATCAAGCTCTTTGTAATTGCGGGAACATGTCTCACATTCTTCAGCGTGAAAGAAGAGCCATTCTGAAACTTCAATTGAACATCTCCAACACCTAAGATCTCACATGTCTGCCCATTGCCTAGCCGAACATGATCTTTAGTGGTCACATAAGAGGTAAACCACTCCTTGTTTGGAGACACATGAAGTGATGCCCCTGAGTCTATAATCCAGTCACTCAGTGCATTTCCATCAAATGTTGTAAGAAGAGCTGAGTCCATTGTATTTTTCAAGAAGTAGATGTCTCCTCACACTAAACTGTCATCCTCTGCAACAGTGTTTGTCACATTTATTTCTTGAATCTTCACTGAGGACTTGTTCTTCTCACCATGGTCTTCAGCTTTCTCTTTGCCTTTTTCTGCTTTCCATTCTCTGAGTCTCTTTTCATGTGACCCTTCTTGCCACAATGGTAGCATTCTATGTCACTCTTGCCTTTAGCACTGTGGGACTTGCTACGAGACTGATTCCTCTTTCCACCTTTGTACTTTTCTTTGGTCCTTCCCCTGACAACCAAGGTTGTTCCTTTGCCTTTGTCCATTGTCTTTCTATTGGTTTCTTCAGTAAGCAGACTTCCTTCTACACCTGCTATGTTCAAACCATCTGGAGGTGCAGAATTACTCAAAGCTGTGCGAAAAGTGTCCCAACTTTCCGGCAATGTGATCAACAGGAACATAGCTCTAACAGGTTCATCAAACTTAACACCTTGAGCTGACAACTGACTATAGATTGTGTTGAATTCATTCAGATGATTGGACATAGGTGTCCCTTCTTTCATCTTCAAGTCAACAAGCTTTTTAAGCCAGTATACCTGTGAAGCTGCACTCTGCTTCTCATAAAGATCTCTCAGCTTTAACCATGCTTGAATATCGACATCTCGTCTGCTACATTGAAGTAAACGCTTTCTGCCAAAGTCAGCATAATGGTAAAAAGTGCCAATTCATCCATTTCGCTCCATTCATCTTCGTCCATATCTTCTGGTTTTATCCCCTTGAGCTTTATAGGTTTTATCTGCTTCTTTTGTACCAACACGTGCCAAATCTGCTGCTTCCACAATGGGAAATTGGTTCCATGCAGCTTCTTGATATTGTAAAGAGCAGTGTCCTGTGATCCAGCCATAGCTACGCTTCACAGTAGTTTACTTTCCTGGGAAAAATTCGGCAGAGTTTCCCCTGTAAACTGACCTCTGAACCAATATCAACCTTTCAAATGAAACAAGCAAGCTTCAGATTCTGCATAAATTTCGGCAGAGTCTCCTTTGTAAAATGGCTCTGGTGTACTCAAAACAGACCAAAAAACAACTCAAAAAAAAAAACACTGTCTCTCTGACAGTGTAAGCTGTGGGTAAACCTTTCCTGCACCTGTACTGTCTCTGACTGTCCTGTCACTGTCCTGTAAGCATAGACTGCGACAATGCCTCAACGGCAGTAAAGCAAAGATGCAATCCCAACTGTCTAACTCACAGTCAATACATCCTAGCTACCTATCTAAGGGTGCTCGAGGGATCGCTCCAAGACCTGTATCACCGAAAGGATCTCAACATTCGAGAATCCCCCATCTCAATAAAACCTCACTCGACCCTCAACAAAGGCTGCAGTAAATCTGACAGTACATAGACTTCCCACAAAGTCATACATCCACAAATTTCCCACTCTATGCTGTAACCGCTGCGGCGGTTGTTTGCTGCGTGACTCACAGCCAGCAAACCCTCAACAGACATACATCATCTTTGACAATACATCCCATGTGGAAGTACTCAAAAACACACCAAAAAACAGCTCAAAAAAAAAAACATTGTCTCTCTGACACTGTAAGCTGTGGGTAAACCTGTCCTGCACCTGTACTGTCTCTGACTGTACTGTCACTGTCCTGTAAGCATAGACTGCGACAATGCCTCAACGGCAGTAAAGCAAAGATGCAATCCCAACTGTCTAACTAACAGTCAATACATCCTAGCTGCCTATCTAAGGGTGCTCGAGGGATCGCTCTGATACCAGTTGAAGGAGTACGAGCGGAAGTGCGACGCGAGAGAGAGTGCGAGAAGAAGAGCACGACGATATGGTTAACTCTCGCTCTACTGTAATGTGTAGAGCATAGTGAGTTCTTATTAGGTTTTAACAAAAGAATATGTGTACATACCTGGCGGCCCACCCACTTACCTGGGCGACCACATTGGGCTTTATACCCCAACAGATGTAGGGGCCTATACGGAATCCCGGATTTCACGTTGACATGCTGACGTGGCAACTGTACGAACGCAATTCACGTTGAAATGCTGACATGATAGTTGTATGGATTTCCGCAAAACGCGCTGACAGCTTTTGGCACTAGTACTTTTTTCCAACTTAAGGTTTTGAGTTTGAAGCTTTTTATGTAACTGCTTTTTAGGCCAAGAGCCTTTAAATAAGTACCATGGGCTCTTTCTCTGGCATGCTTCTAAGGGAAGGTGCAGAGGATGGAGTACCGGCATTGTACTAAGTTCAAGCAATATAAAGAAATACCGAAAGAGGCGCCAACGTTTAGATCCAGTGCTCTCTTGGAGTGAAACTCCGCCACTCCTCGTCTCGTGTGCCGTGCACTCTCTATCTCTTTTAGTTTAGTTGTTATTTGAAGTGCTTAAGGTTGTTCAGTCTATTCTTTTCCATTGGCACGTGGTGCCCATCCTGTGACACTTGCTCTTGGCCGATGGTGTTTCCCTGGTTGGGATGGGCTCACTGTGGAATTTTTTCTCTCTTTTTGGGAGTCCTTAAGCGTGGTCTAAACAGAAGTTGTCGTTCTCTTGGAAAGAGGGTTTGCTGAAATTGTTGCCTGAACAGCTTTGTGAGCAGTTTCACATTGGCGGCCGATTACTCTTATACCGGTTATTTGTGAAATCTTGGCTAAAATGATTGTTGATCGTATCAACACACCTCTTATGGCGGGTATCCATTCAACGCCGTACAGCTTCATCCTTCGTCGCCAAATTTTGGATAATTTGGCTAATGTATTGATTGGAATGGAATGCGCCAAATATACCCAAATTTTAAATAATTTGGCTAATGTATCGATTGGAATGGAATACACCAAATATACCCAGCAGGATGTACTCGTACTGCAGGTAGACATTGATACGGTATAGTGGGATTTCGTTGCCGCTACAATGCGAGCCCTTGGATTTGGTCCAAAGTTAGCTAATGTTGTATATTTTCTGTATGTTCACAGTACGTTTTCAGGCCTTTTTAATGGTGAGTTGACTGAACCTTGGCCTCTTGGATGCTCTGTCAGGTAGGGTTGCCCACTCAATGCCTTGTTGTATGCCATTGCCACTCACCCTTTGTTGTTGCATTTGGATCACTTAACTTCGCTTGGTCGTCTTGATCTGTTAAAATTACCCTCTAGGAATGACTTAATTGTGCAAGCTTATGCCAATGACTTGCTGTTCATGCCCCGCACCAACCAGGAGGATGTGCGAGAGATCATGCAGGCAATGGATACATTCAGTCTCGCAACAGGCCTTAAGGTTAATTTCCAGAAATCTAAACTCATGCGCAGTGACCGGCTTCCTCTTTTGTGGCTTGGCAAAATTCTTGATTCGCATGTGGTTGTCAAACACTTGGGGTATCCTATTGGCTGGCAGGTATCCAACACTCGTCAGGTGGATTGGGTCATGCAACGCCTCAATATCGAATTGCATTATTGGAAATTATCTACCTGGCCGTTACATGCTGGACTCCGCATTGCCCAAAGCATCATGATGGCATATGTTCAATTTTACTTGCCGTTGTTGCATTGGCCTCCTCCTAGCCTCTCCTCGCTTATGTCTGATAATGTATCTCATTTGTGGCGCAGTAGTTCTCACAAGAAAGGCCTCCATTTGTTCTCAATGGAGAAACTTTGCACTCCGAAGCGTTTTGGGGGGCTGAATATTTTGGACCTTCGTCGCCATGCTTTAGCGAGGAAGGCCATGTTATTGCCTACTCTTGCACAGCAGTCTCAGCCATGAACAGTTATGATTGCTGCACTTTGTCAGCATGCTACCACTTCTGACTTTGGTCAATGGCAAACTTCCATCTGGGAGCTTGTGTTTTTCAAGATAGTCGGCCAGATTCCTGGTTGCTCGGTCACCTCTAGTTTGCTCCTCTGCTCGGAAAGCCGTTACGAATCATCTTTCTTAGCATGGCAGACAACGAACGAATGGGAATTCCCTGCAGAAAGCATTCATTGGAGTAGGGCATTCTCTCTTACTCTTGCTGACCGCTCGCCTCCCCAGGCATACTTCCTTTCTTGCCGAGGCATACCCACAATGTGTGTGTGTGTGTGTGTGTGGGGCCGGGGGGGGGGGGGGGGGGGGGGGGGGGGGGCTGGCTTCAATGCCTGCACACAGAGCCTTGAGTGTGAAATATTTGATTTTGAGGACCCTATCCACCTAATTACCTTAGACTTGGTAAAGATGGGATGAACGGGGCTCATACCTTTGTAATACATAAAAGGCAAAATTCCATTTACAAATAAATGGTTGAAGCAAAATATCAGATACAGCCAAAGGTGAAATTCCCTCTAGATAGACTTCATAAAACAAAATTGAGGGGAAAACCCTACAGATGCATACAAGGGTTGAGAAAAATGCATCCAGGGCTAAGAGAGGAAGCTGAGAGAGGAGGATTCGCAGCGGCACCACATAAATCTGCCCAAAACATAGTCAGCCCTCAAGCAATGCAATACCCACAGAAAAACATCAACTTCTAGAGCTTCCTAGACCAACTAGTGGCCAAACCATCACGATAGAGTGAAGGTTTAATCTACCATCCACATGGAGAAAAGCAATGCTGAAAGATTTCACATACTCCAAGGGAAAAAAATCCACATAATTTGTGCCTCTAGCATCTGTTGCATCCAACTCATAAGATCTCTATGTGGCACCCCAAATTTAGATGTAATGTAAAGCCTCTTAACAGATATTGCCACTCATTGTTAAGCCCCAGACACCCTTGCTCAGCTTTAGCCTTCCTTGCTTTATACTTCGTTTTTTTATTTTTCAGGTGTCATGGAACCTTTTTGCATTCAAAGAACTTTCCCTCCTTGTGGTGCTCTAGTTAATTTAGGGTGAATGGTCTTCTTGTTGGTGCTTAACTTCACATCTTTGGGGCTTATATCACCATCTTTGTTCGAAAGCTACATTCTTGCAATGATGCTCCCAGACCCTGTTTGGCTTTCTTCACATTCCTATAACATCTATTCGGATATACATGGGTTTTGTATTGCTTTTTTCTTTCGGAAAGCCCAAATTGATTATGTACATCAGAAACAGCTTCAACATTGGTAGCATGTGCCCATTTTTTGACTATTTAAGCCAGTTCTATAAGATTAAGTAAAACAGTTCCTGGCCAAATTAAGTAGAACTGTTCTTGGCCAGATTAAGTAGAACTGTTCTTGGCGAGATTAAGATTGCCCATCTGATATAGTGCATAGATGGGAAACAGCCTCCATCTGACAATGTGTAAGTTGCTATATAAGCCTGCATATATATTTTGCCAATGCATTTTTACAATTGCTACATAGGCTATGCATAAACGTGTTCCCAATGCAGATTTTAACTGCGACATGAACTATGAAAAACACATTTTCTGAGGTTTAACTGCAATAACAATTTATGAGCATCAGTGCATGCAGGCGAGGGTAAAGATCCTGCAGAAGTATGTGTGCATGCAGATAGGGTTAAGAGTCTGAAGTTTTGATTACTTGAAGAAAATAAAGCTGGCAGTGGAATGAGCACTAGAGTAGAGATCAGCAACATCTTCACACGTACCTGTAAAGTTTCCGAAAAGGCAGTCTTCGATCTCTTTAAAAATTCTTCAAACTCAGAAGTGTCACCTGAAAGCCCATCAAAATAGCCTGCACTTTCTAGTCCTTCCTTGAACTGCTCAAATAGCCTGTCTTCCATACCAGCTGTTTCAAGAGAGAGAAATCCAGTGAGTATTGAAGGAAAGTGAGGTACAGAAAACGTGAATTACTAAACCTGACAGTAGCATCCAAAGATGGAAAGAAAGAAAGAAAGATTTTATAACCATCAAAGGCCGAGCTCGGCTTATGAACACAAAAGACTTACATGTGTGGTGTTTCCTCTGTCACCCCATAAAAAAAGGAAAGGCTGAACTGAAAATGAAAGACTATAGGCTGACTTATAAAGCTGGTGCTAGCCTGCTAGGACTCAGTCAAGTGTATACAATGAGTGAGGAGGTGCTACTGCCGGTGATGACCATAATGGATGGAGGATGGAGATTTACTGCTAGGGGCTTGTAATGCAAGACTACATGCATAGGGTCACAGGGTACAAGCATCATATGCAATCTTGCTAGGTCCATCTAATATACTGGGGGTGGAGTATGGTGTACATCAGTGAGGGGGGTGTCAACGACCCCCTGAAGAGTATGCTTGAATTTGATATGAGCTAGGCAATCATTTTGCAGTCCCTCCATGGAACTGGTCTTTGACCTCCGTCATCTCTCGCTGATCGAGGCAGGACATCCAAAACCAGGTCCTCCCCGTCTCCTGCTGACCTCTCTGCCCTCTAGAGAGTAACCTCCTGCTGTGTGGGGACCTGAGGTGGAGTGGATCTCTAAAAGAATGTAGTGATTTGCATTTGACGCCCTCTGCCTAGTGCTTTTTGGGCCTCTAAAATTTCTGTGTCGCTGAATGTCCACTATAAACCTCCCCAACTGGGATAATTTGCTGACTCTAAAAGCTGGCGGAGGGACCTCAAACTCATTGCTGTCCACCTTCCCCGCTCCTCACCCTCCCCTCCTTTTCTCTCAGTCTACATATCCTCCTGCCTCTTGCTACAGACTGGAGTGGGACTTCAGTGCTTTAGACTCTCTTGGAGAGTTTACCTGCGAGATGTGGGGGATCAGGCATCCCGCGACTACATCCGAAGTCACCCGGAGCCTGGCTTGGATGGTAGTGCAGTTGCTCTTCTACACTACTGATCATTTGGATTGCTACCTTCAGAGTTGCTTACACTCACCCTCGGTAACCTTACAGCCGACTTATCCCCCGACCTGGGCAGTAGGCCACTCCCAACTCATTTACATTGAGAGCCACACCGAGATGCGGTTTAGTGGCGTTGTTGGCGTGGATTTTGTTTTGTTGACACCGGAGGATTGGAGGCAGGAGATACAGGCAAGACGGCGCAAACAGATTGGTCTGGCCTTTCCCCTTCTCAGAGATTCCTCACACCCCAGACTGCTCTATCTGGCTTCCCTACTTCTACAGGAAGATTACAGTGCAGACAGCTTGGTCTGACCACACCTGTTCTCAGAGGCCCTTCACAACGCAGATTGTTGAGTCTGGCTTCCCCCTCATCTTGGATTACCCTACCTACTGACAGGACACCATCAGGAGGTGGTCCGTGCCGTCTCTCAGTGAATGTTGCAGCTTACAGTAGCTTCGACAGTGCAGACTGTTTAGTCTGGCTTTCCTTGTTTCGCAGAATATTTACGATGCAGATTGCTAAATCTCGCCTTCCTGGAGTTTTTTCACAGCTTAGCCACCTGGCCACACTGGGTTACAGGTTCATGCATTGACAGGCTTCCGGTCATTCTCATGACGGTTCTTGGGCTTCCCCATTTTCTACGGACGGTTTGACTACAGACACCACAGATCCTATTGGGCACGACACTTGCAGGTCTATTGGCACTCCTTTCGCGACAAGGATTTGTTTTCACACTCTGTTCGGGACCTCTACGCAGTATTTTCACCCTCTATCGACGGAGTACAGACGTTTGCTACACTACTCGTGACGGCACTTTATCATGGAGATCTCTCGGAGGTTGGGACACCCCAAACTGCTGTTACACTAATCGAGTATCCTTTAGTGGACATTGCAACAGACATCTTCATTATTTGCCTCACATCTTCGGCTTCACGCAATTTGTTCTGCATCAGGTGTTGAGAGGGGGTGTTAGATTTACAGCACTCTCTTGCTTCACATAGGTTGTAAGGTGCAGCGGAAGTGAATGTTGAACTTTGCTCAAGATGAGTGCTCCGAACTCTGCTCAAGGGTTCCTTTTACTTACGGAAGGGAGAGCCTTCCGTTCCTTTAGTGAGAGAGTGCAAATGATCACAAACAGAGTGAATGACACTATGAATGAAGGTGCTGAGACTCAGAGATAGAGAGAAGAATACGACACCAAAATGTTGTCAAACCCTTCTCCAAGGGCCCCACTCTCTATGGCGAGAGAGGTCTACTATTGATTGCACAAATCTCTACAATGGTCTGAATGCAATGGACTTGCCGACGATGTAGACAACGATGAGGACGATGACGAGACGGGCTGAAATCTGAAAACGCTAAGGGCTGAAATCTGCAAATCTTGTATCTGTTGAATTCTCACTCTATGTCGGTGACGACGGCGATGATGACGACCCGACGACGATGCGCTGAAAAGGCAGAGGCTGAAATCTGCGAATGGCGGGCTGAATCTGCAAACGCTGGCTGATCTGATCCTACGGCAAGGATCTACTACGGGAAGGTGAGATTTGCGAGGTTTAGGAGCGGCAGTACGGATCCTGACTGCTGAAAATGCAAAACGCTGATGCAGAAAGTGGTTCTGTCGCCAAGGAATTGCAAAACGCTAGGCTGATTTGCTGTTCCAAAACTGCTAGGGTTGATGTTGATATCTGCTGCAAAACGCTAGAGAATCTGTTCTCGCCAGGCTGATCTGCAACTTGCGAAACGCTGGGGCTGATCTGTAGTTGATGAAAACGCTGGGCTGTTCTTGATGGCTGGAAACGCTAGGTTGTGTTGGGTTAAAGGCCCAAATGTCCCCCCTTTTGTGTATAGTTTAAAGGTTATTAACCTTTGGCCAAGTTCACATTGAACTTCGCCACTAACTTTAAAATCGGTCCTATACTTTTAATAAAGGGAAGGTGAGTCATTTTACTCACTTAATTCTTCCCCTTCCAAAATCGTGTAGCGCTCCTGCTCTCTCTCCCACTTTCGATCTATAGCGCCCTCTACACTGCAAGCACTCGCCCCTCTCCAAGGTACACACCCTGCACTTCCTCGCGTGCTCTATCACTTGCACACACCGCTTCGCGCTCATCAACTGGTATCAGAGCCCAATTAGGGTTTGCTCCCAAACCTGCAAACACTGATTTTCAGTCAAGGAGGTCAACTTTCACCCGAGATTTTGCAATTTCATCGCCAAAGGAATCGTCCCCTGACACTAGAGAGCTCCCGGCAAGTCAAATTGACCTAAAGAACAGGCTGAAATTAGGTCAAAATCAGCAAATTACAGGTTATGACAGCAAAATATAGGTTTTGCAAATGATATATTAAGGTGTGGGAACACCTTTACTAAGTCCCCGCTACCCGAAAACACTGAAATTGCTGAAAAACAGATCCGAAAACAGGTGTTTTCAGCAAATTTCAGATTTACGCAGGTTTTTGCAAGTGTTTTTATGATGCGACTACATTGGGGAAAGTGCAAATTGATGCAATCTACACACGTTTGACAAAGTTTGGCTTTGTATGACCATTTGTGGCTCAATTTCGTGCAATTTGATGCTACAAATTGGGCTTTTGCTCTTACATGCTTCTAAACGCTGTGCATTAGCTTTATGTATGTTCTGAGAGGCTAAAACAACTAAAATTGTTGTTTTTGAGCACAAATTCGCTCGCTGAAAATTCCTGCGCATAAATTTCAAAAATTGTTTTTTTGCCTAAATCAACCTATTTTGCCCCAAATTGCTCCTGTGACCATTTGGAGCTGTAGTGCACATCTCTGTGAGGCTGTACTCCGGTTTTTGTGCATTTTGCCCAAAAATTCAACGTATTAGCCCTCTTATTCGTGCAACTATGGCCTCATCTTCTTTGGATGTGAAGAATCTCTTCGAGATTAGGAGGTTCGATGGAACAGGTTTCGACCTTTGGAAAGACAAGATCCACGGAATCCTATTTCTTAAGGATTGTGAAGGGACACTTGAACAGGTAAAGCCACAGAATATGACGGATGAAGCATGGGTTAGCCTGAACAAGAAGGTTGTTACATACATTAAAATGGCCATGACCGATGAGACAATCATTGATGTGAAAGGTCTCACAAGTGCTTTTGATGTGTGGTAGAAGTTAAAGGGAATGTATGAGAATACAACGCCTGTCAACCAAGTGCATTTGATGCGAAAACTTGTTGGCATGCAGTTGAATGAGTCCAAGAGCGCTGCAGAGAACTTGTCGTTGTTAGCAAGTACTTTGTCGCAGTTTTACAGGATTCAGCCTTGCCTCCTTTTGATGATAAGCTGAAAGTTATCTTCTTGCTTATGACCTTACCTGAGTCATGGAAAACATTGGCGGTTTCATTGTCCAATAACCCCAATTTGACCTTTGATGGTGTTAGGGGTTCTATCTTGAATGAGGAAATCAGGAGGAAAGCAAGTGGAGAGGGAGGCAGCTCTGCCAACATAGTTAGAGGCAGGACAGAGAAGAAGAATGTCTATGCACAAAGGAGTAAGAGTAAGAGTAAGGAAAGAGGAAATGTCAGCAAAGGCAAGGGTGATGTGACTTGCTATCATTGTGGCAGGAAAGGTCACAAGAAACCCGATTGCAGGTACTATAAAGCAGAGTTAGAACGGAAAAAGAATGGCGGAGACAAAAAGAAAGAGAAGAAGGAAGTCAAGACAGATACACAGGACAGCTCAAAAGACAAAGAGAAGGCCAATGTGGCTTCTAGTGTTGTGATTGAGGAGCTGTCAGATGTAGAGGACATCTTGTGTGCCACTTTGTCAGATGATGATGCTTATGACTTTGATACCTCTCTTAATGTTCATTCACAGGACAGATCACCAAGAGTGATCTTATTGATGCTTTGTTGACTGTCAATGATGCATTATCCCAGACTTGGATTGTTGATTCTGGTGCTTCATTTGATGTGACTCCTATCAAGGAGTGTTTTTCTACTTTTGATGCAGACAAGCGTGGCCATGTATACCTTGGAAACAATCATGCATGTTCCATTGAGGGTTTTGGCACAGTGCATCTCTCCATAGATGGCACAAATGAGCTTGTCTTACATGATGTTAGATACGTGTCGGGAATCAAGAAGAGTTGGTCAGATGGATATGCACGGTTACAGCATCTTGTTTGACAGAGGATCATGGAAAATGACTAACGGCTCAAGGCTGATTGTAAAAGGCACAAAGAAAGGGACACTTTACTGCATGCATGGAAAGGCCTTGTTGGGCAAGTTTATTGCATTGGCTGAAATTAACTCTCACATGGAGTTGTGGCACAAGAGGCTTGGCCATATGAGCCAAAAGGGCCTCTCTAAACTTTGAACTTTGAACAAGCTTGATGCTAAGGGCACAAAGCTTGACTTTTGTAATGAATGTCAATATGGCAAGCAAGTAAAGCATTCTTATTACTCTAGTGTCTCTAGTAAATCTTGTGTGCTCGATCTTGTACATTGTGATGTATGTAGCATGCCTACTAAGTCTATGGGAGGTGCATGCTATTTTGTCTCCTTTGTTGATAATCATTCTAGGAAAATTTGGGTTTATTTGCTTTAATCTAAGGATGAAGCTTTTGCAGCGTTTCAGAAATTTCATGCATTTGTGACCACCCAAACAGGTAGAAAGCTAAAATGCTTGCGTACGGACAATGGGGAGGAGTTCACAAGTGCTGAATTTAACAAGTTTTGTGAAAATTTGGGCACTAAGAGGGAGCTTACTGTCCCATACAGCCCCTCTTCTAATGGTGTGGCTGAAAGATTCAATAGGACACTTTGTGAGAGGGTGAAATGCATACTGTCCACAGCTAATCTCTCTCATGGATTTTGGGGAGAAGCTTTGAAAACTACAGTCCATACATGCAATCGATCCCCTCACATGTCTTTGAAAGGTGACATTCCTGAAGAGGTTTGGTCTGACAAGCTTGCTTCATATAATCACTTACGCATTTTCGGTTGCCAGGCTTTTGTGCATGTTAGACCTGAGTTGAGGAGTAAACTAGATGCCAAGTCCATTAAAGCCCTTTTCATGGGCTACGGTGAAGAAGGCGAAATGGGTTACAGGATTTGGTTACCTCAGCTCAAAAGGGTTGTACGCAGCCGGGATGTTGTTTTTAAAGAGGCAAGGTTGCTTCAAAACAATTGTGCCTCAAAGCATGACCATAAAGGGGTCAACTTTCAGTATGACCAGCCACCTATTAGGCCTATTTTTGACCCTCAGGATGCACCACATATGGCTGAAAATGTAGATGATCCAGTGGTGTTTGAGCGAGATGATGTTGGGTAGCAAATCGAGGATCCTGAAGGGCATTTGCAGCCACGAAACAATGCTGAAAATGGTGCTGAAAATGATGTATAGCAGCCCATTGTTGATGATTTTATCATGCCACCTGATGTAAACCCATTGCCAGATAATGTGGATCATTGGGTGAGGCGGTCTACTCGTCAAAGAGTGCCTGTGAGCAGAGACATGTGAGCACAGCGACAAGTAGGAGCTTGCTATGCAAGAAGAGATTAAAGCTTTGCATGCTAATCATACTTGGGATTTGGTGGAATTGTCCAAAGGAAGGAAGGCTATTCCTAACAAATGGGTGTATAAAATCAAGACTGTTGTTGCAAAACCCAAGTATAAGGGAAGGCTAGTTGCAAGGGATATGTTCAAACCAAGGGCATAGACTTTCAGGAAGTGTTCTCTCCTATTGTGAAGATGAGCACTATGCATGTATTGTTTGCCATGGTGGCGGAAATGGACCAAATGGATGTACATACCGCTTTCTTGCATGGCGATGTGGAAGAAGAGCTTTACATGTAGTAACCCGAGGGTTTTGTCATTCTTGGCAAGGAACATTTGGTATGTATGCTCAATAGAAGCTTGTATGGGCTGAAACAATCATGTAGACAATGGTACAAGAAGTTTGATCGCTTCATGCTTAAACATGGTTACAAAAGAAGCCATGCAGACCATTGTTTGTATACCAAATGTGATGAGGATGGCAGCCCTATCATTCTTGTGCTCAATGTGGATGATATGTTGATAGCTGCAAAGAAAAGAAGCATTGTTGATGCTCTTAAAGTGCAGCTGAAATCTGCATTTTCAATGAAAGACCTTGGGGCAGCTGAACATATACTTGGAGTGTATGTTACAAGGCAAAGGGACCAGCGCATATTGTATTTGTCGCAAGAAAAGTACATTGAAAAGGTGCTGGACAGATTTAACATGGCTGAAGCAAAGCCTCTTGGTGCGCCATTACAGCCATATGTTAAAATCTCAAAGGATGATTGCCCCAAGTCAAAGGAAGAAGCCAATGACATGCAAAGTGTGCCTTACGCTTCAGCTCGTGGTTCACTTATGTATGCTATGGTTGCTACAAGACCTGACATAGCCCATGCAGTGGGAGTTGTGAGCAGGTTTATGGCTAATCCAGGTAGGTTGCATTGGGATGGAGTGAAGTCCATTATGAGGTACTTGAAAGAGACTAAAAACAAATGCCTCTGCTATGGTAAAGGACCATTGGAGTTGAAGGGATTTTGTGACTCTGACATGGCTAGTGATGTGGATACACGGAAATCCACAAGTGGCTATGTGTTTACTCTTGCGGGAGGTGTTGTTCATGGTGTTCTAGATTGCAAAAGATTGTTGCATTGTCTACGACAGAGACTGAATATATTTCAACCACTGAGGCTTCCAAAAAAGCCATTTGGTTAGCACGTCTATGCAGCGAGTTTGGTTTGCCTGACAAGGGCCAAGGCACCTATGCTTGGTTGTGATAGCCAGAGTGCCATATGCATGGCAAAGAATGCCATGTTTCATGCACGCACAAAGGATATTGATGTGCGGTATCACTTCATACGAGAAGTGCTTGAGAATGGCCTTATTACATTGGTTAAGGTCCATACATCATAAAATCCGGCAGATGCTCTCGCTAAGTGCTTATCCAAAGCACCAACATCATCTATGCATAGAGATGGTGGGAGTCACGTAGCTTAAAGGCGCCATTTATGCCTTTAAGTGGGAGGTTGTTGGGTTAAATGCCCAAATGGCCCCCTTTTGTGTATAGTTTAAAGGTTATTAACCTTTGGCCAAGTTCACATTGAACTTCGCCACTAACTTTAAAATTAGTCCTATACTTTTAATAAAGGGAAGGTGAGTCATTTTACTCACTTATGTAGCGCCCTCTACACTGCAAGCACTCGCCCCTCTCCAAGGTACACACCCTGCACTTCCTCGCGTGCTCTATCACTTGCACACACCTCTTCGTGCTCATCAGGTTGTCATGCCGGGGGTCTTGCTGAGAAGGTGCACTGTCAGACACTTGGTCCCTGCTACCTCTTTTGCCAGAAAGTGCTAGTGCTAGCTTTCTTATATATTTCCTTAGCGAAATTGCCCTACCCAGTTTCCCAACAAAGCCACTTAATAATAACAAGTGAAAAATGGATAAAATAGGGAAAATGGGTTCTATGCACTGTAAAATGCTATTGATGGGTACTGACTGTAATCTGATGATCAAGTTGTGTGCAACCACAAGATGCAACTACTCTAAGTGTCTGGACATGCACGGTCTACGAACAGACTCACAAAGGTGCCAAAACACTTCCTAAGCTAACTGAACCCTTGTCATGAAGTAGCTTGTCCACATGCACATAGGGTTAGATGTGCATGTGACATCCCCTCCTTTTTAAAGTGAGGTACTGGTACCAAACTGTATGGCATCGAGGGAGATCGCCAATAGCGTCTGGATGAATCCTGGGAAGGACTCTTCACCGACCCACTCTGATGTGTGGGTCGTGCGATACTTGAACTTCATAAAGGTCTGCAACGCTTGCTTCTTTGGGCCGCGTTGAAAGCGACACAAAGTCATATGTGATTGCGTCAAAGCTCCAACTTCGGCTATAGTCGTGGATCTACCTTCTTCAAGAATCTCCGAGGAGGAAAATTCTTGAAACCACTTCCAACACAAAAACATGAACATACCCATTCCATGTAAAGTGACTGAAAAAATTCTAGTCTTCTTTAAAGACTGTGCATGCAATGTAGATGAACAAAGAGACGAAGTGCCAAACCGTTCAGCAAACACACGCAAATATTGGAATCGAAACTTGTCTTTCTGATCTAAATCTATTAACTGTGGCAAATCACAATCGAAATGCCGATGCTTGATGCTCGATCCTTCTTGTGCTCTTTCTGAGACTGTGTCATGCCAAGGAAGAGACATGGAATGTGAATTCCTTGAATGCAAACATTTCATCTTTTCATGAGTAATCGGCATACATCCGTGCTCATTCATGAGTGAATCGTGTTCATCGTACAATACGTCATGCCTATGAAAAGGGATCACATAAAGACGGTGATTAAAATACAGGAAACCGTCACGAATGAACTGCTCGAACAATGGGTACTGACTAATCATGCGCATACACAATACTTCCTGTGGGGGTTCTTTGGACCTCAACTCGAGAGCCAAGATCGGTTCTTCGTGATTGATCGAATCTGCAATGAGGTTAGCTTCACTAGAAAAAGCATCAACTAAACCATCATCCTTGTGAACAATCACATCTTTATCCTGCAAATCATCATCATTGTGAATAATCACACCTTTATCATGCAAAACATATGTGTCGTGCTTTGGAGAAGACAAGACTGAAAGAGTCTCCTTCTCCTGATTCTTTTCAATCTTCACCTGCATAGTAGAAATGAGAGATGAAGAATGAACAACTTCCTCCCCACAAATGACAATGGGAGAGTCACTTTTGGCATTGAAAGTGAAAGTATTGGCTGCCCAATCAATGAGAGGGTTATGCTCACGAAACCATCGAATGCCTAAAAGCATATCACATCGTGAACGAGGAGATACTACAAATTTTCTGCGGAAGGACACTTGTTGAACCGTGAAGAACACATCAAGGCACTCTCGTGTAATGAGAGAGTCCATACCAAGAGCGAAGCCCGACACCTCGAAAGGAGATGTCTTGCTAACCTCCAAGCGGGCTCTTTCGACAAGAGAGTCACTTATCACATCATGCATATTGCCTGGATCAAACAATATGACAAAAAGTTGTTCACATGACCATAACACTTAATAGAAGACTCATCAATGGGAAAGTCATAGGAAACTTGGGTCACACTCACGTTCTCATTGATGGCATTAACAGAGGATGTGGGTGCTGTGGGTTCTTTAGAGTCGCTAGATTCAATCTTAGGACATGTTCTTTTTATGTGACCCTTCATGTGACAATGATAACAACGCAACCTGACTACTCCTTACACTCCTTCCCAAAACGGAGTTGTTGAGTGGAAGAATCGGACTATCATGGAGATAGCTCGTGCGATGCTTGCACATGCGTCTTTGCCCCAGGTTTCTACCTCCTCTCGTCCACCTCCTACACCTGATCCTACCCCTGTTCCTGTCCGTGAACCCTCTACACCGCAGCCAGTTACTTCACCTGATCATGCCATGTCAGATTCCGATTCTGATATGGATGATGTTTTTCCTTCGGTGGAGGCGGTTCCACCTGCTATGGCCCTTTTACGCTTGCAAGGGATTAATTCATAATGCTTGTCACACAGCCCCGAGAGGGTTGTCGACTCTGCCCTGGTTGGCTTTACTCTACAGTTTCTTCCTCTGGAGTCACGAAGTTACCAACACCGCCAGACCCTGGACAGCCTCGACGTTCTGCACACCTCAAGGAGAGGCAAGTTTATGACAGCGCAGAGTTCGTGAACTTTACACTCATGTCTTCAACACCCGACCTCGTCAGTGACATTGGCAAGTGCTCAGCGTACTTTGCGGTACATCAGCGGCACCTTGGAGTCTGGACCATGGTGTGTTCTATGGTCGCTCCAAGGGTTGCACCTTACTTGGTTGTGCGATTCAGATTGGGTAGGAAATCTAGATACTCGGTGCTCTACTACAAGAGTAGTTTTCACACTCGGCTCGAGACCCATTTCATGGAGCAGTAAGCAGCAACCCACCGTTGCACTATCTTCCACAGAGGCCATATGGCTACGGAGATTACTGGGAGAGTTGTGTTTTCCCCTGACTGCTACGACTCGTCTTTTGTGCGACAATCAAAGTTGCATTGCTATTGCCAAGAACCCTATCTTTCACACTCGGACAAAGCACATTGAGGTGCAGTACCACTATGTTCGGGAGTGGGTTTTGGCTGGACATCTTCATTTGGAGTATGTCCCTACAGCGGACAATACAAAAGACATCTTCACGGAGGCTATACCTCAGCGGACTTTGGCTTCTCACCTTCGACTCATCTATATTGTCTCAGCATCCGGTGCTGAGAGGGGGAGTTACACCACCATTGCTTTGCCATATTGTACGGCTAGTGATTGTCCCGGGTTGGCCAGCCATCGCACATCATGTAGATTGCATAGGCGGACACTTTAGCACGTATCCGGCTAGTCATTTTCTGAGCCTAGCTGGGTACACACATTTTCAGCCATTTTTGGGCTTTTATGTTTTTTGCACCAGTTACACAATTTGCCCTACCTCAACCTAAGATTCTATAAATAGAATGATTAGGGTCTTGTAGTCATTCAAATTGTGTATTGAGAGCATCATTTGCAAAGCACTTGTGTTCTCTCTCTCTCTCTCTCTCTCTCTCTCTCTCTCTCTCTCTCTCTCTCTCTCTCTCTCTCTCTCTCTCTCTCTCTCTCTCTCTCTCTCTCTCTCTCTCTCTCTCTCTCTCCAACATTTTCGGTGCGCGTGGCTCACATCCTTTCCGCTGCTCACTCTCCTGTAGTAGAGTGCCAAGTATCTGAATTTCCTGCACAATCTCCATTCAGGAACGCACTTTTAACATCAATCTGGAAGATAGGCCAACCAAAATTGTCACAACATGCTGATGTGTCAAGCCACTGAAGAACGGAGCCAACCTTCAGATCCCGGCCAACGGGTCAAAACCCTAAGAAGAAGAAAAAGTTTTACAAACTTACAAAGTCTTGACGAGTCGCGTATTTTTAAAGAAGAGTCCCACCAACTTACGAGATCCCGTCCGATGGAGCCCAAGTGACATAAAGGCATTAAAAATAAAGCAGAACACACTCAGAAGACTTTGCACAGCAAAATATGATGACGTGACAAAAGTTGGCTGCGAGAGCAAACACTCTGCGTATGGTAGTCATGCGGCGGTGGGAGCAAAGGTCTCGTCGAAGTCCACGCCAAGTCGCTGTGTGAAACCCCGAGCAACAAGTCTCGCCTTGTGTTTGTCAAGGGAACTATTTGCCTTGTACTTTGTCTTGAAAATTCATTTCGTAGAAACCACCTTCCGCTTGTTAGGCCTGGGAACCAAAGTCCAGGTTTTATTTCGCTCAATAGCGTCCATCTCTGTCTGCATGGCATGCTTCCACCAATCATGCTGGAGTGCTTCCTCCACCAACGAAGGCTCAACTGGTGAAGCCTGAATCTGAGACATGAGTGCAAAGTTCACGAACTCTGCGTCGTCATAAACTTACCTCTGCTTGAGGCGTTGTGAGCGGGATGGAAACACACACGCCTCTATAATCACCTGACACACACTCTTGGGATAATACACACACTAAGGGACACCACTCAGCTTACACAATCCACCTGGCCGAGATAGGGAACACACCGATGGAGTGAGAGAAGAGAGACTATCCATTTACCCACTCAACACACACACACACACACACAAACGCACGCACATACACAAATCAACTCAAAGGAGGAAGATTTCTGATGCTTAGATACAATTGAGCTTGTGCCGACACAAATGGGACAAATAGCTCACACCCTATGGATGAAATATGCCAGATACAATCACAAATTTGAGCAGAGGCTTCGCTCACAGGAGAAACTTACACAGCCAAAACAGCAGGAGATAGTGAGGAAGTTGGCAAAATGGACAGCGCCATTGCGTCCGGAACGGCCAAAAACCCAAGTCTACAATATCAAAGTGCTCTTGGATTTAGTTGTCCTCCACATTCATCATATCGAGCCAATACCATCTGCAGCTTCTCATGGTGTTCAACCCTACTGCTGTAGACACAAAAGTTGTCATAAAATCTTTAACACAACTACCAATGAATGGTGCCAATACCCAATTTGCTCTCTCTTGATAGAAGGATGGTCCATTTGACAACCCAAATGGCAATACCGTGTAGCAATAACAACCCTATGGCATAATGAAAGTTATCTTTATTCGGTCTTTAAGAGCAATCTTCAATTGATAATAGCTTGAAAAACCATCACACACATTGTACCTCTCATAACCTACCACTGAATCCAAGATCTGATCGATGAAGGGAAGAGGATATGAGTTCTTCTTAGTGGTTGCGTTTAAGGGTTTAAAATCTACACAAATCCTCCACTTTCCATCCTTCTTTGGACTGACCACTACTAGACTCACCCATTCTATGGTCTCCACTGGGATTATGAACCCTGTCTTCAATAACTTGTCCACCTCTTCCCGCAAGGCTTCCATCTGCTCTTGACCCATCCTTCTTAGCCTTTGCTGCACTAGCTTAGCACCTTCCTTCAGCTCTATATGCATCTCTTCTCCTTTGAACCCTCTAATCTCTTCATATGAAGTAATGAACAAATCAGGAAAACTAGCTAGCATGTGAAAATATATCTCCTTCTCCATAGCTGAGAGGTTTCCACTGATCATTTGTGTCATCAATTCCTGCTTCTTTGACAATTCAACCTTGGTTTGCATCAGCCCTTCAATCACTTCATAAGGCCCTTCACTTTCATCTTCAATCTCATTTGCAAATGCAACTAAACCACACTCATGGATTTCTTTGTCCATCAAAAGAAATACAACATCAACATCCTCATCACTGCTGGTAGTACTATCATTGTCCTCGTCAGACACTGTAGAATAGTCTTCATCACTAGACTCATCCTCATCTTCATAAAGTTCCTCCAATCGTTTCCTTGTGTCCATATTATATAGCTTCTTGACACTTGTCTTTCCATAGAGGCTAATCGTACCACGTCGCCAATCTTGAACAGCTCCCACTGCATGTAACCATGGTCTGCCCAGTATAATAGGATATGCTCCCAACCCCGCTGGCATCACATGAAAATCAACCACCGCCTTTGCATCATACGCCTCCACTTCTAAGCTCTTTACAACACCCAAACATTTTACTTTCTGATGGTTTGCCAATATGATCCGAAAGCCTAACACCCCAATCATTGTAAGACCAATCTTCTCAACGCATGAGTATGTTATGATACATATTTGGGCTCCACCATCAACATAACCTTGTCCCATATTTTTTCTTTTGTGCCACACATCTACTATGGGGCAAATGTCTCGTAGCTCATCCATCGCCAATACCTTCACTGAACCTCTGGTTCTTTCTCCATTGGGTTAACCATCCTCTTCCACTGTCGCTTTAGCTTAGGCACCATCTCTATAAGCTGCCCAAGAGTAACATCTGCTTTCCTGCTTGTCAGATCCTCCTTCAAGTCGATTGCCCATCCCCTAGTGGAAAATTTGAAACATGAAACTTGCAATGAGCCCTTCTTTTCCTCTTGGCCTTAACATCCTCGTCTTCATGGCTCTTTCCTTTCTTCTTACTGAGACCTGCACCACTTCTTCCTTCCTTATCCTGTGTGGTCCTCTTCCCAATAGGCATCACTAATGTATCCTCCAGCTTTGCTGCCTTTTCCAAGGTGACCACACTCATCACTTTTGTCTTTCCCTTTCCTCTTGGGTTAATCCACTGGTTCCTTCTTCTCCCTTAATCTCAATGCCATAATCATTTGACCTAGTTAGCACCTGTCTTGGCAATGGATACATGTCTCCTCCCATCCTTGGTGGCTTATCACATTGCGGGCTGATGTGACCCAACTCTTCGCAATTATAACACGTGGGCGTTTGCCTCCAGAACCTACCATTGCTTTGTCCAACACCATTCCTGGGTTTTTCTTCACCTCCTGGCTGATCTGCAAACCTCACACGACCTCGATTATTTCCCACATTACCTAGCATGTTTAGGCTAAGATTCTTCATTAAATCTACCACTTGCCTCATGTCTTGCCTTAGTCCATCATCTTGCACTGTTGTAGTGACCATTGCTTGCATAACCTGAGGAGTAACAGAAACCACTGGTTCATGATGAACCCCTGGCATGCGACCTTGCAAAGAATCCATAGGTTGAAACTCAGACCTCCTGGGCAAAGACTCTACTCCTAGCTAACTCATTCTTCTCAGCTTCCACTCTTTGTTCCTCGCTACCTGGAGTGCATCGTCATATGTCCTAGGCTTCTTTAGCTCCACTCTCCAACGTATATTCTCCCAAAGACCAGCCAAGAACCTGTCCTTCTTCATCATGTCAAGTGGAGGTACCTGTGGTGCTAAATCCTTGCACATCCGCTCCCATGCCGTTGAAAACTTACGTATGTACGCATTTACTGGCTCACCTTCCCTTTGCACCAAACCCTGTACTTCTTGCCACACTTTATCAAGATCTTCTGTCTTCACAAACTCCACTTCCAATCCATGCCGTAGATTGTCCCAACTTAATCTCACAGGTGGATCAGCCGCACTCAACTACTCTTTGGACCAAACTTGTGCATTACTCTTCGAACAAATCTAGAGAAGATGTAACATCTGCGACAGATCATAAATCTGATTGCCCAATGAAATTCTTCCACATCTAATCACTTCTTCCATGAAATTCCGATAAGAGAAAGCCATGGCTACCCAAGTTTCGATGCTTTGAGAACCTCTTCTAACACAGGTGCAAGAACCCAAAACTTTTTACTAACTCAATCCCCAGAAACTTCAATGAAGCTTTTAGAAAAGGATGAACACATGCACATCAAATGAGTTTTCATAGTTAATCATCGCAATAACAACATACAAAGGATATTACAGTATCTCTCTTAATCTTCTTGGCCCAAACATAAAGACTATGCGCTGTCGGTAAAAAATCTTCCTGTTCACATGAATATTTCTCTAGATTCTTTGTGCAAAATGAAAAGGAGTGAACTGAGGTCGATTGTGATTATCCATCAAAAGCCATCCATGCAGCTCCCAAGAAAGCACACTTGACTCATTACCCTCTGATTTTGCCAGAATTTCAACAACATAACAACATAAATGGCTCAAAAGACCAACAGATCAACCATCACAACTCGGAAAAATTTTGGCAAATTTTTTTCATAATTAGAGCTGTAAAAGCCCAAAATATAGACTGTATATGTATGCATAACCTGCCAACAACGGCATCCAAGCATCAAGTAGGAATCACTAGTACATAGCTTATGACGAAGTCACGAAAAGGGTGCTCCAGCCACCTGTATCAGCGAAAGTATCTCACACTTAAGAATCCCCTAGCTCAATAAAACCTCACCAAGACCCTCTCACGAAGGTTTATGCAAATGTCGTATAGTCAAGTCTCAGAAATGACTATCTTCCAAACCAAGTCTCAAAAATGGCTAGGATTGCCAAATAAAACCAAGTATGGCTCCATAAAGGCGTACAATGGTAGTATCCACAAGTAACGTACAATACCAGACAATACGCTCAAACAGACGCCAAATGATGCATATCCACTGTAACTGTAGAAGACTCCCACTTGCCAGTATATCACTCTACTCCAGCTACATGTACCTGTGTGAATCACCTGTACCTGTACATGTACCTGTACCTATAAGCTGTAACCTGTAACCTGCAATCTATAATCTCGAAGCTGAAGGTACTCGAAGAAGATTCTCAGTGGAGGAACAAAAAGAATATGAGCGGGATGGAAACACACACAACGCCTCTATAATCACCCGACACACTCTTGAGATAATACACACACACACACACACTATATGGGACACCACTCGGCTTACACAATCCACGTTGCCGAGACAGGGAATACACCGATGGAGTGAGAGGAGAGAGACTATCCATTTATCAACTCAACACACACAAGCGCGCACGCACACATACACAAATCAGCTCAAAGGAGGAAGATTTCTGATGCTTAGTTACAATTGAGCTTGGGCCGACACAAATGGGCAGATAGCTCACACAATATGGATGAAATATGCCAGATACAATCACAAATTTGAGCAGAGGCTTCGCTCATAGGAGAAACTTACATGGCCAAAACAACAGGAAATAGTGAGGAATTTGGCAAAATGGACAGCACCATTGCGTCTGGAACGACCAAAAACCCCAGTCTACAATATTAAAGTGCTCAAATCCGAGCTCGGATGAGCAGTTTATGGCCAAAACAGGCTCCAAAAACAACAAAAACTGAGTTGCGGTTGTTCCTCCTCTTCTCTCCACGTTTTTTCAGGTCTTTTCTCAGGTTTTTTGGTGCCCACACTTCACTTTATTGGGTACCTTTGGCCTTTCGATTAACAGGGGAAAAAAATGGCCACGCAGTGCGTTTTTGTTACCCTTCTACATCCATCCACACACCTGGCACTCAACTTTTTCCAATAATGCACCTCGCAATCATGTGAAGTGGTCCCTAGATACAGTTCTCATGATGACCTTTCTGCATAATCATCACAAGAAAACATTCCCGTTGTGTCCTCACTTATCCACGTACAAGTCTTGACCCCATCGACCTCCTGACGCCACTGGATGCCATCTGACGCACTTGCTTACCTCATGGCGTCGGCCCGCTAATAGCTTCCTCGAGAAGTTTTACGCTCTACCAACTCCTCATTATTATAGAAAAACACACTAATACTGGTGACGATGAAAATCGATGTACTATGTACACGTTGTCCTACCCGTACACATGTGGACCCCACGTAACCATCTGGCTCTAGACAATGAGAAATTATTTATTCGATGCACCATGCATGTGTATGTACATATGCGCAATCACTTCTTCCAAAAAACTCCTAACAACGTCTAGAACATCGAGGCTGGTCAGGTCTGGCGGTGCTAGTAACTTCGTGACTCCAGAGGAAGAAACCGTAGAGTAGAGCCAACCAAGTACTGACTTCTCCTTGCGAGGTAGAACCGCCTCCACCGGAGGAGAACCATCATCCACATCAGAATTGGAATCTATCATGGCATGATCGGGTGAAGTAATTGGCTGCGGTGTAGAGGGTAAAGAAACAGAGATAGGGGTAGGATCAGGTGTAGGAGGTGGACGAGGAGGATGTAGAGAAGGTATAGGCTTGGATGCTGCCCCCTCTACAGGTGTGCTGAAAAGCTCCATGAAAGTCACATCACGGCTAACTGCGGTGGTCTTGGCGTCAAGATCATAAAGCCAGTATCCATCAGACTCTTGTGAATAGCCCAGGAAGATGAGCTTCTTCTGTAAGGTGTAGCGGAATGAGTTGAACTTTGCTCAAGATGAGTGCTCCGATCTGTGCTCAAGGTTCCTTGTTTTTAGGGAAGGGAGAGCCTTTCGTGCTTTAATGAGAGAGTGCAAGTGATCACAAACAAAGTGAATAGACAATGTGCGTGAAGGTGCATGAGACTGAGAGATAGAGAGAGAAGAGAATACGACACCAGGGAAGTTGTAAAACCCTCCTCCAAGGGCCCCACTTGATGGCGAGAGGAGTCTACTATTGATTGCACAATCTGGTACAATGGCTGATGCAATGAGTCTAAATGCTTACTATGTCGAGGCCGACAGTGGTGACGACGAGGACGAGTCTACTGCTGAAAACTGAGTACTGTACAGAAGACGGAACGACGACTGTGATGGATGAACTGACTTTCCTTCTGCTACTTCTTATGGGCTGAAATCGATGCTGTCATGCTGCTGAAAATGCTGGCTCACTACTCCAAAAAAAACGTTGAATGTTGCTGTCTACAAAACGCTGAAATTCTGTTGTGGAATCGCTGATCTTGCTGGTGCAGAAACGTTGAGTAGGCTGGCTGAAAACGTCAGGCTGCTGGGACTGAAAACGCTGGTTCTTCCTTTGCTGAAAACGCCAGGCTGAAAAACGCTAGGCTGAGGGGGGGTTTGTCTTGCTGAGAGGAAGAGAGGGTAGCCTGTTGCAAGTAGATTGCCTGTTGCACCTTCTCCACTTCTGCCAAATTAGCTTAGCCCTAGGTTTGCTTATATATTACTTTTAAAAATTGCCCTACCCAGTTCCCAACAAAGTCACTTCATAAATAAGTGAAAAATGTCAAAAATAGAGAAAATAGGTTTAATACACTGGAAAATTCCCCTGATGATGCTGATGGATTTTGATGGGAATGCTGATGATCATGCTCTGTGCAACCGGAGGATATGCATCTACTCTAAGTGCCTGGGCA
This sequence comes from Adiantum capillus-veneris, assembly GCF_014529385.1. Classification (NCBI taxonomy): domain Eukaryota; kingdom Viridiplantae; phylum Streptophyta; class Polypodiopsida; order Polypodiales; family Pteridaceae; genus Adiantum; species Adiantum capillus-veneris. Next base: position 75,737,004 of record NC_140952.1, on the reverse strand, counting down.
TGCACGGTCTGCGAATAGACTCACAAAAGTGCCAGAACACTTCCTATTTTAGACTGACTTGACTGAACTGAACCCTGGTCATGCCGTAGCTTGTCCACGGACACATAGGGTTAGATGTGTCACGTGACACCCCCTCCTTTTCAAAGTGAGGTACTAGTACCGAACTATATGGCGTCGAGAGAGATTGCCAATAGCATCCAGAATTCTGGAAAGGACTCTTCGCCGGCCCACTCTGATGCGTGGGTCATGCGATACTTGAACTTCATAAAGGTCCGCAACACTTGCTTCTTTGGGCCGCGCCGAAAGCGACACAAAACCATCTATAGCTCCTTCAATGCTTCAACTTTGTCTATGGACGTAGGTCCACCTTCTTCAAGAATCTCCAAGGCTGAAAATTCTTGAAACCACTTCCAACACAAAAACATGAACATACCTATTCCATGTAAAGTGACTGGAAAAGATCTTGTCTTCCTAAATGACTGTGCATGCAATGTAGATGAACAAATAGACGAAGTGCCAAACCGTTCACCACACACACGCAAACAATGAGATCGAATCTTGTCTTGCTGATCTATCAATCAACTGTGGCAATTCACAACGGAAATGCCCATGCTTAGTGCTCATACTTTCTTGTGCTCTTTCTACGACTGTTCGTGTCAAGGAAGAGACATGGAATGTGACTTCCTTGAATGCATACTTTTCAGCTTTTCATGAATAATCCGCATACATCCGTGCTCATTCATGAGTGAAACGTACTCAACGTACAATATGTCATGTCTAGGAAAAGGGATCACATAAAGACGCTGACTAAAATACAGGAAACGATCACGAATGAAACATTCGAACAATGCGTGTTGACTAATCATGCGAACACATAATACTTCCTGTGAGGGTTGTTTGGACCTAGGCTCGAGAGCTAAGATCGGTTTGTCATGTTTGATCGAATTTGCCTGGGGGGTGCTGTGGACCTCGACTCGAAAGCCAAGATCGATTCTTCGTGATTGATCGAATCTGCAACAAGGTTAGCTTCGCTAGAAAAAGAATCAACTAACACATCATCCTTGTGAACAATCACATCATCTTCATGCAAATCATCATGCTTGTGAGAAAGCACATCTTGATCATCATGCAAATCATCATGCTTATCATCATGCAAATCATGTGTGTCACGAGGACGTGGCAGTTATTAACCATGTCACAGAGATGTGGCAACTGCTAACCTTGGTTGTTGGTTTCTTTCCAATGGGGTTTATTTTATTTGTTTAAGACCCTCTTTTTGAAGTAGCAAACGGTCGGACATTGTATGGCCAATGTGAATGGTAGATTCACCCGCAGACGGGAAGGGGTCGGCACTGGAATTCGTATGGTAAGAGGATGTCTAGGCTCAGAGCAAGATCATATAGGTCCCCCCGTCGCACTTAGCAAGTTGGTGGATACTAGGAAGTGAACTCAATTAAGGCGTAAAGTCAAGGTGGGACTACCAACCAAAAGTATCCGACAGTTGGGCCACATTGCATTTTTTGGATACGGTCCCAATGAGGATAGATGGTCAGAAGACCAGTGGGAGCCCAACGGAAGCATCTCCTAAAATTTAGGGAACTGCTATTTTGGGCCACGAAATGTGTTCGCGTCATTACCTTCGGTATGACTAGGGGAACACTTTACAACTCTGCCGCAAAGTCAACTGACGCACCAGTTGAGATATTTTTAGCAGGGAAAGCCCAAACTCGGAAACTGGGCGACGTGTCAGCTTGTGAGCGATTCTGCCACTCTGGGAGGCAAAAACGAGCTGCATATCAACAAAGGGGGCGCCATTTTCAGCCACAGGCGGATTGTCACAGGTTAAGAGCTATGGAGTGCTTTCTTTCCCTCTATGCACAGTATGGTGACGGGAGTGATGCCCCGCACGCTACATACTGCTCTCTTTCTCCCCTACGTGCAGTTATGTGATGCCCCACAAGAGGGCTACTCATTTGACTGATGTACAGTTGTGTGGGTTCATGCTTTTGTCCTGAGGCAAGAGCCTCCTTGAGCAGGAACAGGGGTAGCTAACTGCTGCTCCAAAGCAGGCACTGGTGAGGGTCATAACCTCACAGAACAGGTGCAAAATCAGCGCTGTGTATGCGCTGTAAATTCACTGTTTTTCAGCCGTACGGACGCCAGGATCACTGGGAATCGTGCCCCACTGGCAAAGGACAGTTAGGGGACTGTTTGGGGCTGAAAACAGGGCAAAACCCAGTAAATACAGCGTGCTGAATTTACTGTTTTTGGACAGGAATCAGAGGGTATACGCCAGTGCAAGCGAGTTCCAGCAGGGGAATTGGTTTCGCGCAAGTTTTGGGGCTGTTATGCTGCCGAAATTTGGCCAAATCAAATGGTATCTAGGTGGATACACGTGAAGGATTCCCAGGACCTTACCTTGTAATTTACCCTCCTAAAGAATAAAGAAATACCGAAAGGGGCGCCAATTTTGGGGCCTACAGGTTGTCGGCGTCTGCTCCGAGCATTCTAGCTTCCGAGCCGTGTGTGAGTTGAAGTGTTAATTCCCATTACAGGTTCTCTTTGCAAAGTGCTCTGTGCGGGTGAAAGCCAACGCCTACCGCCCTACGGGCCGGTTACATGGTTCCGTTGCCGGGACATCAATCACTTTTTCCTCAAAGAGTGAGCCTGGATTGTTCAGGGTAAAGACACACAGTCCAAGAACGCGGGGATTACACTATGGCCGACAAGGGGAAGGGAATTATGGAAGAGGGTTCCTCTCCAAAGGACAGGCAGGAGATTCCTATGGTTTTTGAGATTGGCGAGAGCTCACGGCCACGTCAGTCTGTACCTCCTGTCAACGTGAATGTCCCTCCAGTAGTACAAGGCTTTATGACAGGGCAACTCGAGGATGATGCGTTTAAGACTCAGTTAGTTGCCGCGGTGAATGTCTTTTCGCAGCTGGTGCAGAATCCGAGGTTTATGGAATTCTTGCAAGCGCCACCAGTGCAACATCAAAATAGGCAACCTACGGCGCGTACGGAGCTTGTTGAAGCTCAAGCTTAGGTACTTCATGAGGCGCAGGAGGAAAGGGAACACTCGCATGTTGCGGAGTCGGGGGCTCCAAAGCAAGTTCCTCCCGTGCTTGAACAGGTGGCTAGAACGCCTATTCCACAGGTTATGCCAGTTCAGCCCGCCACCTTTCAGAGCCAGCATGCTGTCTTGAATGGACAGGGAGCTGGATACCAGGCTATGCACTCAGTTTTTCCACCACCCACGGTACATCCTGGGTATTTCGGGGGTGGATCAGTGTTCCAAAGTATGGCTGGTTATGCGTCTGGAAGTCAGCCGTACATGCCAGGAACAGTGTTCGGGGGTATGCAAGGCATCATGCCAAACCCCATGTATGGTACTATCGGCATGCAGCAAGGTTTCCACGGCAACCAGGGCCAGTTTGGGGTGCCACAGGGTCATTTTGGCATGGCTGGTTTTTCTGGACAGCAGCCAGATATCGCACCTCTGACGCAAAATGTGAATGGCCAACACGTGCCGATCATGCCTAGTACAGTGCCCATGTTGCAGACCATTCCGTATGACAATTTGGGGGCACTAGAGAAGCCGAAGGCTTACAAAGAGGGTGGTGCAGCAGTAAAGTTCAGTACCTTCAGTGGTTTCGAGGACAAGACAAAGGCACTCACTTTCCTCCAGCAGTTTGATACAGCTTATGCGGGATGGAATTTTACAGAGGCCTCGAAGGTTAGGAAAGCTGCCACTTTCTTAAAGGACAATGCGCTGACATGGTGGACGACATTGTTAATGCAAGGACAGGCACCCGCCACTTGGGTTTACTTCAAGCAAATGTTTGCATCTGCTTGGCTATCAAATGAATTTGAAGCCGATGTCTTGACAGATTGGCACCAGCTTACGGCAGCTTCGTGCAAGAGCTTGCTGGAGTACAATAGGAGGTTTTGTAAAGCATTACACTCAGTGACCTCCTACAGATTTGTGCCACTGACAGAGCAGATAGAGAAGTATTGTTGTGGGTTGCCTAAAGGGCTTCGCGATTACTGTACAAAGAATAGAGTGGCTACCCTTACTCAGCTTATGGAAGTTGCGAACACTGGTCTTGCCCTGTTGAAAGGAGAGGACAGTGGATTTCCGAGCAGTGATAAAGGAGGGCAGCAAAAGAAAAATTCAGCGAAGAAGCCCTTTGTGAAGACGGCTCCTGATGCGTCACAGGGGTCAGAACAGGCCACCAAAGATAAGGATTCAGCTGGGACTTCTGGAGCGCAGGCAAAGAAACAGAAAAGGAAGCCTTTTGTGCGCAAGTCGCTCGAGGAAAAGAAGGTCCTAATGGCTGAAAACAAATGCTTTATATGCGAGCAGCCTGGTCATATTTCTATCCATTGTCCACAAAGGAAAAGGCCAGCTGACTCAGAGGATAAAGAAGACCAGAAAGGCAAGAAGCCAAAACCCACGGCAGGTTTAGTGGCAGACATGGTGGGTGACAGGCCCAGCACAGATGCCAGTGAGTTATGCAGGGCATGGGGTAAAGTTAGAGATCAGACGGCACTCATCTTCTTTGATCCAGGTGCCAAAGCCAACTTTATCTCACCAGAGTTAGCTATGAAGCTCGGCATCAAAGCTGAAGAGATGGGGTACACAGCAGAGGCAGGGTTGGCATGTCCTAGCCACTCAGAGTGTGTTACTCCCATCATTGGAAAACTGCGTCTGCATATTCAGTCGTATGTGGACACTGAAGAGTTTTACATCATGCCGCTGGAAGGTTGTGACGCCTTGTTGGGGATCCCGTGGATGTTCCGAGTGCATGGAGTCTTGGATGCCTACAACAAAAAGATCACTGTACAGCATAGGGGCAAAACTCACATCTTGGATGTAAAGCTTAAAGGAGAGTCAGTCCCTATTGTATCTGCTTCTGCTATCACTTCTGTAATAAAGAATCATCTTTCTGTGTACTTGATTTTTGCACGTGATGTCTCAGATAGTGATCAGTCAAATTTATCTGTGTTAGATAAAGAAAGGTCATCATTTTTGCAAAAGTTTAGTGACTGTTTTTCTGATTCATTACCGTCGCAATTGCCGCCAGAGAGACCTGAGGACCATCGGATAGATTTGGTGCCAGGGTGTAGCCCACCAAATAGACCTCCCTACAGGGTTAGTGCGGCGCAGCAGAAAGAGATTATGGGCCAGGTTGAGGAGTTATTAGAGAAGGGGCTGATTCAGCCTAGTTCTTCACCCTTTTGCTCCCGAGTGCTCCTAGTGCAGAAGAAGGATGGCTCATGGCGCATGTGTATTGATTACCGTGCGTTGAATAAGAATACCATCAAGAATAGGTTTCCTATTCCTCGCATTGATGATATTCTCGATCGTTTAGAGGGTGCTGCAATTTTCAACAGGATAGACCCATTTTAGCAAGCAGGCCCATTTTATCCCCGTCAGGAAGAAGATAAAATCTGATCAGATGGCACGCTTGTTCATGTACAATGTGTTTAAGTACCATGGTATGCCACAATCGATTATCAGTGATCGTGATCCTCGCATGACCAGTTTGTTCTGGAGAGGATTGTTTGAGAACATGGGTACTACGCTCAAGTTCTCGTCTTCGTTTCATCCACAAACTGATGGACAGTCAGAAGAGGCCAATTCTACTGTCTTAGATCTGCTGAAATGCTATGTGTCAGATAATAAGGGCAAGTGGGAACAGTATTTGCCTATGCTTGAGTATGCGTACAATAATACGGTGCATTCGTCTACTGGCAAAGCACCTTTTGAAATTGTTGAAGGCGGCAAAAAGGTTCCTCCCATTTTGCACACAAAGGACAAGATCTTTGAGGCAGATCGATACGTTGAGAACATGGATGAGATGTATAAGAAGATTAAAGTTGCCTTGGAGAAGACTCAGGCAAAACAGAAAAAGGCTGCTGATCGTCACCGTCGTGAATTGCTACTATCACCTGGTGATTGGGTTCTCTTAAGGTTCGAAAAGGCAAGGTTAAAGAAGATGAAGGGCAAGGAACGGCTGTTTCCTAAGCTCAGCATGCGTTACTATGGGCCTTTTCAAGTGCTTGACAAGATCAGCGATGTGGCTTACACGCTGAAATTGCCTGATGCATGGAAGATTCATAATGCGTTTCACGTGAGTCTTCTAAGACCCTTCGTGGGTGATGTGCAAGAAGATATGCCAGTTGAGGATCAGCCAGAAGTTGAGGAACTTGATGAGATCCTGGTACCTGAGCAAGTTTTGGCACATAAGGACAGAAAAGTTAAAGGACAAGTTGCAAGACACTATTTGGTGAAGTTCAAGAACTATCCGCCTATGGATGCAAAGTGGATGGAAGAGCATGAACTGTCAGAGTCACCAAATGTATTGCAGCTTTACCTTGAAGCCTTTGGGTTACAGCCTACTTATGCCCCAACCCAACGTGTGCAAAGGAGGGGTAATGATAGAGCTAGTACATCAAATGTACATATGAATTCAGTGCCATAGATGGAAATGTTAAAAAATGAAGGCCTCATTAAGTCATTTGTATCTATGTATGTTACGACCTTTCTTGCGGATACATGCGATGATAAAAGAGTGTTAATAGCACAAGATCATCAGTGGCGTGTATTTATGGTATGCAATCGAGGACGTTTGCGATTTCAAGATGGGGGTATGTCACGAGGACGTGGCAGTTATTAACCATGTCACAGAGATGTGGCAACTGCTAACCTTGGTTGTTGGTTTCTTTCCAATGGGGTTTATTTTATTTGTTTAAGACCCTCTTTTTGAAGTAGCAAACGGTCGGACATTGTATGGCCAATGTGAACGGTAGATTCACCCGCAGACGGGAAGGGGTCGGCACTGGAATTCGTATGGTAAGAGGATGTCTAGGCTCAGAGCAAGATCATATAGGTCCCCCCGTCGCACTTAGCAAGTTGGTGGATACTAGGAAGTGAACTCAATTAAGGCGTAAAGTCAAGGTGGGACTACCAACCAAAAGTATCCGACAGTTGGGCCACATTGCATTTTTTGGATGCGGTCCCAATGAGGATAGATGGTCAGAAGACCAGTGGGAGCCCAACGGAAGCATCTCCTAAAATTTAGGGAACTGCTATTTTGGGCCACGAAATGTGTTCGCGTCATTACCTTCGGTATGACTAGGGGAACACTTTACAACTCTGCCGCGAAGTCAACTGACGCACCAGTTGAGATATTTTTAGCAGGGAAAGCCCAAACTCGGAAACTGGGCGACGTGTCAGCTTGTGAGCGATTCTGCCACTCTGGGAGGCAAAAACGAGCTGCATATCAACAAAGGGGGCGCCATTTTCAGCCACAGGCGGATTGTCACAGGTTAAGAGCTATGGAGTGCTTTCTTTCCCTCTATGCACAGTATGGTGACGGGAGTGATGCCCCGCACGCTACATACTGCTCTCTTTCTCCCCTACGTGCAGTTATGTGATGCCCCACAAGAGGGCTACTCATTTGACTGATGTACAGTTGTGTGGGTTCATGCTTTTGTGCTGAGGCAAGAGCCTCCTTGAGCAGGAACAGGGGTAGCTAACTGCTGCTCCAAAGCAGGCACTGGTGAGGGTCATAACCTCACCGAACAGGTGCAAAATCAACGCTGTGTATGCGATGTAAATTCACTGTTTTTCAGCCGTACGGACGCCAGGATCACTGGGAATCGTGCCCCACTGGCAAAGGACAGTTAGGGGACTGTTTGGGGCTGAAAACAGGGCAAAACCCAGTAAATACAGCGTGCTGAATTTACTGTTTTTGGACAGGAATCAGAGGGTATACGCCAGTGCAAGCGAGTTCCAGCAGGGGAATTGGTTTCGCGCAAGTTTTGGGGCTGTTATGCTGCCGAAATTTGGCCAAATCAAATGGTATCTAGGTGGATACACGTGAAGGATTCCCAGGACCTTACCTTGTAATTTACCCTCCTAAAGAATAAAGAAATACCGAAAGGGGCGCCAATTTTGGGGCCTACAGGTTGTCGGCGTCTGCTCGGAGCATTCTAGCTTCCGAGCCGTGTGTGAGTTGAAGTGTTAATTCCCATTACAGGTTCTCTTTGCAAAGTGCTCTGTGTGTGTGTATAAAGTAAAGAATTTCGGGTGAAAGCCAACGCCTACCGCCCTACGGGCCGGTTACAATGTGTGTCATGCTTTGGAGAAGAAGAGACTGAGAGAGTCTCCTCCTGAATCCTTCAATCTTCGCCTGCACATTAGAAATGAGAGATGGAGAATGAACAACTTGCTCTCCACGAATGATAATGGAAAAGTCACTTTTGGCATTGGAAGTGAACGTATTTTTCGCCCAATCAATCAGAGGGTTATGCTCATGAAACCATCGAATGCCCAAAATCATATCACATCCTGAGAGAGGAGCGACGAAAAATTTTCTATGTTAAGCAGCTTGTTGAACAGTAAACAATACATCAAGGCACTCCTTCCTGATGAGAGAATCCATACCAGGAGCGAAGCCAGAGACCTCAAGAGGAGATTTTCGACTAATCTCTAGGCGGGCTCTCTCAACAAGAGAGGGACTAATCACATCATGCATACTGCCTGAGTCAAACAATATGACAAAACGCTGCCCCGTCATATGACCATAACATTTAATGAGAGACTCATCAATGGGAGGATCATGAGAAACTTGGGGCACACTCGTGTTCTCATTTATTGCAGCTCGAGGGGGAGTGTTGAGATGTCGAGCTCTACACCTTGAGCTGGCATCCACTACGGGTCTTGGCCGCTTACGGCATTTACTCACTGGCGCGTTAGGTGACCGACACAGAGGATCTCTGCCAGTGATTCTACAGATGGACTACACTTATAGTGCCAGCCTAGTACGCTTCTAGCGAGTTCACACTTAGTGACCGCATGTACATATGTGCTACTTTTCAACTTTAGCACTTAGTCATTTTGTACTCTCTTTTCTGTGAAGAAGAAGAAGAAGCTTTCCATCTCTGTGTGCTTTGTGCTTGTCTTGTGTAGCTCTCTTGCATCCTCATTCTTTACATGGTATCAGAGCCTGGTGCAGGCAAGAGAGGCTAAGAGAGCAAGAGCATCACAATCGCTTCGTTCGCAATCCCTTCGCACAAGTTTCTGAACAGGTCTCCAAAGTGCAGTATACAGAGATTTACTGTACAAGTACAATGGTTGTATGTACGCTTGATTGTGGACACTCGTTGAGTGTAGAAAGCGTTACAGGTACCACGATAGCAGGTTCAGCAGATTTGCAGGTTTTTACAGATTGTAGCTATTTTGTCTTAGTGCTTCAAGATGTCTGACGGTTTCAGTCAGATTGTTACTGAGAAGCTTGAGAAAAATAACTACCCTGCATGGAAGGTCAGAATAACAAATTTCCTAAAAGGAAAAGGTTATTGGGACTATGTAGAAGGAGACAATGAAAAGGAACCAGAGATTCCCGAGGCAAATGCTACAGCAGAACAAAGGAAAGCTTTGAGGGACTGGCAACAAGGCCAGAGCAAAGTGATGTATTGGCTTTCTATGAGCATCACAGATGGCATGATGGGCTATCTACAGGATGCTGAAACCCCCGCCATTGCATGGAGAAACTTAGGCAGAGTGTTCGAGGTGAACACCAAGGCCAGGAAGCTTCAACTAAAGTCGGAGCTAAATCAGGTTAAGAGGAACAACCTCTCAATCAATGATTATGCTTTGAAGATCCAGAGTATCATTGAGGCTCTTGGATCTATTAAAGTCTCAGTGGAAGACGATGACATTATCCGTGCATGCTTGGATGGTCTAGGAGATGAGTATGTACATTTTAGGTCTTCCATGAATACAAGAGACGACATCCCCGTGTTCCAAGATTTGATTTCTATGCTTATTCTTGAGGAGAAGAACCTTGACACATCTTCTTCTCATGGCAGAAATAATTCTGAACAGGCCTTCTATTCTAACTCCAACAGAGGTAGAGGTAGAGGTCGTGGTCGAGGCCCAAGGGGTTGCAGGGGCCAATTTCTGGAAGGTCAATCAAATCAAAACAATACAGGTGGCAGGGGAAACCAGTCTCAAGGCAGGGGGAGTCAAAGAGGTCGTGGTGCAAGATCAAGCAGGCAGCAACATACTCCAGATAGCAGAGAATGTTGGACTTGTGGTGAAAGAGGTCACATGTCACGTGACTATCCAAAGGGAAAAGCAAGTGGAAAGAGAGAACAGGGCAACTATGCATCTACTAGCAGAGATGCAGATGACAACAAAAACGAGCGCATGTTTGTTATGCAGCATGTAATGAATACAATGACTACAGAGAATTCCACCCAAGATGATGTTTGGTATCTGGATTCAGGTGCCTCTAATCACATGACGTCTCGTGGAGAGTGGTTTAGAGATATGCGCAAACCATATGTGTCAGGCTATGTGCAAACAGGAGATGACACAGCTCACCCCATTGCTCATGTAGGGGACATACCTCTAAATACGAAGAGTGGAAAATCAAAGTACTTAGCAGATGTACTTCATGTCCCAAACATTACAAAAAATCTTGTTTCTGTTGGACAAATGATTGAGCAGGGTTTGCAGGTTCGCTTCAATCCAAATGGCTGTTATGTAGAAGATTTCCAGAATGGCTGTAAGCTGATCACAGAGGGCAAATGTGTGGGCAGAATGTTTACGCTGAATGTAGACATGCCTGAGGTAAAAGCTGCATTATTTGCACAGGGCACAGGTGTTGTGGCTGATGTTGACATTTGGCACAAACGCATTGGCCATGTCAATGAGCAAAGATTGCGCAGCATGCAATCAAAACAGATTGTAAAAGGTTTGCCCAAATTCAAGGTGGATGGTATGCATAAAGTGTGTGCAGCATGCCAGTTTGGAAAACAGTCAAAGGGCTCATTTCCACATGAGCGCAATGTATGTAAAAAGCCACTTGAGGTGGTGCACACAGATATTTGGGGTCCAACCGATACTGCAAGTATACATGGTTGCAGGTATTATGCCTCTTTCATTGATGACCATACAAGGAAAGTATGGGTCTACTTCATGCGTAACAAAAGTGAAGTGTTTGGTCACTTTCAAGACTTCAAAGTCATGATTGAGAAGGAGACAGATATGCAAATCAAGACATTGAGGTCAGATGGAGGGGGAGAGTACTTCTCCAATGATTTTTCAAATTTTCTGCGAATGCATGGTATACGCAGGCAGTTTACATGCAGATATACTCCACAACAGAATGGGATCGCAGAAAGGAAAAACAAGCACATTGCAGAGGTTGCACGTGCATTGATGAATGAGAAGAACATGCCTCATCATTTCTGGGCTGAAGCCGTAAATACAGCTGTGTACATTATGAACAGGACACCTACAGCTGCGGTGCATGATGTAACACCTGAGGAAAAGTTTACAGGTACAAAGCCTGATTTGGCACACTTGAAAGTGTTTGGCTACATAGCTTACGTGCATGTACCAGATGAGTTGCGTAGGAAATTGGATCCTAAAGCAGAGAAATGTATTCTTGTGGGATATTCCCTTGAACAAAAAGGGTACAGGTGCTACAATCCTACTACACGAGAATTACGAGTGAGCAGAGATGTAGTCTTTGATGAGATGAGCAACTGGTACAATAATGCACATGGCACTATTGGGGCTGATGTAAAAGATGATGTGGTTGTACAAAATGTGAGGCCACAGTCACAGGTTTTGAGTGGACCACAAGAGTCCTCTTCTCGTGGCTCTGTTGAGAAACCATGGAATGGTAGACTACGTACGCAGGTTACTCCACCAACAGGTACAGGGAATGTATCACGAAAAGGAAAGGAAAAGGTTGATGAACCTCCCTTTATGGCTGATGCATCATCAGGTTTTTCACATGTAGACATGGATTCAGATGGTTCTGAACAAAGTCTTGATGAGGAATTTGGAATTCCGGCTATCAGGACACCTGGTGTAAGGAAAGTACAAGAAGATGCTAGAGAGCAAAGGAGTGACCCAGGACCGCGCAGATCTAATAGAGTCAGAAATCCAATTCAGAAATTGACTTATGATGGGTATCTAGCGCATCACCAAGCCTACATGGCTAAGGTGATACAGGATGTGGAGCCCACATGTTTTGAGGATGCAGTTGGAAATGTGCATTGGGATGATGCAATGAATGAAGAGATGGCTGCATTGGAAGCAAACGACACATGGGAGTTGGTGCCATTGCCAAGTGGCAAGAAAGCTATTGGCTGTAAATGGGTGTATAAAACCAAGCATAAGGCTGATGGTAACATTGAGCGTCACAAGGCAAGGCTGGTCGCAAAGGGTTATGCACAGACGTATGGCATAGACTATGAGGAGACCTTTGCTCCAGTGGCAAAGATGACGACTGTGAGAGCTGTCATAGCAGTGGCTGCATCTAGAGGATGGATTATGCATCAAATGGATGTAAAGAATGCCTTCTTGAATGGTGAGTTGCAAGAGGAAGTGTATATGGATCAGCCACCTGGTTATGTCGATCCAGGTTACCCAGATTATGTATGCAGACTTCTCAAAGCTTTGTATGGTTTGAAGCAGGGCTCTAGAGCATGGTATGACAGGATTGCCAAGTATCTTGTCAGTATTGGTTTTAGGAGAGCTCATGCTGATCATTCACTCTATGTACGTGAGAGTGATGTGGGGATTGTGGTCATTACCATATATGTAGATGACCTTATTATTGTTGGTGACAATGCTATGGAGATTGACCATGTGAAGGGTCTTCTCAAACAGGAGTTTGAAATGAAAGATTTAGGCGAGTTGCGCTACTTTCTTGGCATTGAGGTGATCAGGACTCCAAAGGGTGTATGGCTATCACAGAGACAATATGCTTTGGACATGTTGTCAAAGTATGGTATGGCTGATTGTAAGCCAATTTCTATTCCCTTGGATGTGAATGCAAAGCTGAGTGCAGAGAAGGGTGATGTTGTTGAGGATGTCAACATGTACAGGAAGATTGTGGGTAGTCTAATCTACTTGACTATCACGAGGCCAGACTTGAGCTACACAGTAGGCCTGGAGAGTCAGTTCATGCAGCTTCCGAGGAAGCCACATTTGGATGGAGTACGACGCACACTTAGGTATGTGCAAGGTACTCTTGACTACGCATTGTTCTATGCAGCAGATGCACCATTAGCATTGTATGGGTATACAGATGCAGATTGGGCAGGTAGCATTGTTGATAGGAGATCTACGAGTGGCTTCATGTTCTCTTTTGGGAGTGTTGTTGTTACTTGGAGCAGCAAAAAGCATCCTATGGTTGCTTTATCGAGCACAGAGGCCGAGTACAGAGGTGCAGCAGTTGCGGCGTGCGAGGTAGCTTGGCTACGCACATTACTTGAGGACTTGGGAGTGCAGGTGGACCAGCAGATTTTCATCCATTGTGACAACCTCAGCAGCATGCAGTTGGCTAGGAACCCAGTGTTCCATGCCAGGACCAAACACATAGAGGTCCATTACCACTACGTTCGAGAGCGAGTGTTGGCGGGTGGCATCGACTTGGTCTACGTCAGCACAGAGGAGCAGATAGCGGATATCTTTACCAAGGCCCTCGGAGCTGAGAAGCTTCGACGTTTCCGGACCATGCTTGGACTCTGCGACATGCAGAGCTCGAGGGGGAGTGTTGAGATGTCGAGCTCTACACCTTGAGCTATCATCCACTACGGGTCTTGGCCGCTTACGGCATTTACTACACTTATAGTGCCAGCCTAGTACGCTTCTAGCGAGTTCACACTTAGTGACCGCATGTACATATGTGCTACTTTTCAGCTTTAGCACTTAGTCATTTTGTACTCTCTTTTCTGTGAAGAAGAAGAAGAAGCTTTCCATCTCTGTGTGCTTTGTGCTTGTCTTGAGTAGCTCTCTTGCATCCTCATTCTTTACAGGAAGTGGGTTCTGTGGACTCTTTAGATTCATTCGATTCAAGCTTAGGACATGTTCTTTGTATGTGACCCTTAATGTGACAATGAAAACAACGACCTTCTTTAGAATAAGTGCTTTGCTCTTCCGACGTGATGTATCCTCCTAAAATTCCTCGTGCTACCTTTTCAACTAGAGTGAGCTTAGGTTTAGCATTGTGTTAGCTTTACCCTTATGTCACGTGACACATCCAACCCTATGTGTCTGTGGACAAGCTACAACATGACGAGGGTTCAGTTCAGTCAAGTGAGTCTAGAATAGGAAGTGATATGGCACTTTTGTGAGTCTGTTCGTAGACCGTGCATGTCCAGACACTTAGATTAGATACATATCCTCTGGTTGCACACAGCATAATCATCAGATTTCCATCAGAACCCATTAGGAGCATTTTTACAGTGCATAGACCTATTTTCCCTATTTTGGACATTCTTCACTTATTATTTTTAAGTGACTTTTGTTGGAAAGTAGGTAGGGCAAATTTACTAAGTTTGTATAAGTAGAACCCTAGCGCTAGCACTTTTTGGGAGAAGAGGCGACAGGAGCACTCGCTCAACGGGTAACTTCTCCGCAGAACCCCCAAGAGGCCTAGCGTTTTTGCATCACAGCAGAAGGCTGGTGTTTTTGGACCAGATCAGCCAGCGTTTTTGCCCTTGCAGATTTCTGGCGATAGCAGACCAAGCAGACTCTCCAACGTTAGCAGATTCTCCGCAGTCATACCATTTTCAGCCCTAGCGTTTTTGCATCTACAAGGCACTTCAGCGTTTTTGCAGATCTTCGCGACAGAATCCCCACAAGCATCAGCGTTTTCAATTTCAGCATTCAGTACCCCCAATAGAACCCCCGAACCTCGCAGATCTCACCCTCCCGTAGCAGATCTTTGCTGCACGGTCAGATCCCGCGCAGTTCACAGTTTCAGCCCGGAAAACGCAGATTTCAGCATCTGCGTTTTCAGCGCGTCGTCATCGACATCGTCTTCGACATAGAGTCAAAATTCAGCAGATAAAGATTTGCAGATTTCAGCCCTTAGCATTTTCAGATTTCAACCCGACTCACCGTCGTCGACATCGTCGGCAAGTCCAAAGCATTGTAGAGATTTGTGCAATCATAGGTAGACCGCTCTCGCCATAGAGAGTGGGGCCTTCGGAGGAGGGTTTGACAACATTCTGGTGACGTATTCTTCTCTCTCTATCTCTCAGTCTCATGCACCTTCATTCACAGTGTCTACACACTTTATTTGTGTCCATTGCACTCTCTCACTAAAGGAACGGAAGGCTCTCCCTTCCGTAAGTAAAAGGAACCTTGAGCACAGTTCACAGCACTCATCTTGAGCAAAGTTCAACATTCACTTCCGCTGCACCTTACATTGGTACCAGAGCTTTGGCAGTGTTGTGTACCACTCAAGGAAAGAACCACAAGAACCACATAATTTTTTTTGCTTGTTACGGTCGCACGTAACCCAAGACCACTTGGGGGTGTCGATTCCTAATCGTGTTTTTGAAGAGTGACAGGAAACCCAAGAAAGAAGGTCTTGTCCAGCCTCCCCTTGTTCTCTTTTCACTCATTGAGAGCGGATGGTGCACTTAGCTGTTGCTGTTGGCCAATCGACATGAGGTGGGAAAAAGCAACCTTGGTGTGAGCGCAAGGCCACCAAGCGGTGCGCCCGCGGAAAAGAGCAGAACTCGGGTGAAGAGAAGATCCTTCTCTAACACAGATTGCAAGCGAAAGAAGAACCTCAAGAACTCAAGAACCGCAAGGACCTCAAAAACACCAAGAACCCAAGTTCCTTGTGAACTTAAGAACCCAAGACCACAACGACCCACAAGAACCCACGACTTCAGTGGATGGTCATCACTCGAAGCGGAATGGACACTTCGCTTAAAGGTGATGAGCATGAGAGTGGCGAAGAAGAATTTTCCCCACCAGAAGGTTTTTCCAACCCTCCCCCTTCCCCATCTACGCCAAGGATTGCACTAACTCCTATGGAGGAGTTGGAGCAGATGTTTATGGACAGCAAGTTTGAACGCAAAGCAAGGAAGTTAGAACGCGAAGCAAGAAAAGCAGACATAGAGTGTAAGTACCAAGAAAGAATGGCAGCCATAGCACGTGCGAGCGAGCAAGCACGCTTGGAAGCCAAAGCAAGAGAAGCAAGATTTGATCGCGAGAACAAAGCAAGAAAAAAAATGAACGACCGACACATGAAAGAGATGTTGCGACTCTTTTCTCAAGTGCAGGCACAGATGCAACAGAATCAAGAAAAGGAGACACTCTCAGTCTCTTCTTCTCCAAAGCAGGACACACAGGATTTGCATGATGATAAACATGATGATTTGAATGATAATGATAAGCATGAAGAATTGCATGGCAATGACAAGCATGATGATTTGGATGACAATGACAAGCATAATGATTTGCATGATGATCAAGATGTGATTTCTCACATGCATGATGATTTGCATGAAGATGATGTGATTGTTCACAAAGATGGTGTTAGTTGCAAGGTTGCATCCGTACGTACGTACGTACTGATCCGTACAGTACGGTACAGCCGTATGTACGTACGGATAGCTAGTGTATGTTTTTTTTTTTCCCCACAATTTTTTTTTTGTTTTTTTGTTTTTTTAGGGACATCTTGTTTAGATTTTAGACGTATTCAATCGAATACAGAATGGGAAGGTAGTAGCGGGATATTCCATTCGGGATGGCTACTTGATGAAGAAAACGTTGTTGTGCGTTACACAGCCGCTGAGATTGTTTTTAGGAACTAGATTGAAGCAATATCTAATGGATGTTTGAAGTAGTATCTATGTCTAGACTCTATGTAGTTCCTAGTATGTATAGGCTGAAAAAGGCTGAAGTCACTATTCTTTATGTTGTTACAAATGTTACGTATTGGTCACGTACCTTAAAGGCCGATCCGTACAGAAGTACATACCTTACGTACTGATTACGTACCGTACACTCCGTACCTTTCCACCTTGGTTAGTTGATACTTTTTCTAGTGAAGCTAACGTCATTGCAGATTCGATCAATCACGAAGAACCGATCTTGGCTCTCGAGTCGAGGTCCAAAGCACCACAGGCAGATTCGATCAAACATGACGAACCAATCTTGGCTCTCGAGCCTAGGTCCAAAGAACCCTCACAGGAAGTACTATGTGTTCGAATGATTCGTCAGCACGAATTGTTCGAGTGTTTCAGTCGTGATCGTTTTCTGTATTTTAGTCAGCGTCTTTATGTGATCCCTTTTCCTAGGCATAACATATTGTACGTTGAGCACGTTTCACTCATGAATGAGCACGGATGTATGCGGATTATTCATGAAAAGCTGAAAAGTATGCATTCAAGGAAGTCACATTCCCTGTCTCTTCCTTGGCACGACACGGTCGTAGAAAGAGCACAAGAAAGTATGAGCATCAAGCATAGGCATTTCCATTGTGTTTTTCCACAGTTGATTGATTTAGATCGGAAAGTCAAGATTAGACCCCATTGTTTGCATGTGTTTGATGGACGGTTTGGCACTTCGTCTATGTGTTCATCTACATTGCATGCACAGTCTTTAGCGAAGACGAGCTTTTCCAGTCACTTTACATGGAATGGGTATGTTCATGTTTTTGTGTTGGAAGTGGTTTCAGGAATTTTCATCCTCGGAGATTCTTGAAGAAGGTAGATGCATGACTCTTGACGAAGTAGAAGCATGGAAGAAGCCACAGAAGATTGTCGCTTTCTGCGCGGCTCAAAGAAAAAGACTTTGCAGACCTTTATGAAGTTCAAGTATCGCACAACCCACACATCAGGGTGGGCCGGCGAAGAGTCCTTTCCACGATTCCAGACACTGTTGGCGATCTCCCTCGATGCCATACAATTCGGTACCAGTACCTCACTTTGAAAAGAAGGGGATGTCACATGACACATCCAACCCTATGTGTCCGTGGACAAGCTACAGCATGACCAGAGTTCGGTTCAGTCAAGTCAGTCTAATATAGGAAGTGACATGGCACTTTTGTGAGTCTGTACGCAGACCGTGCATGTCCAGACACTTAGATTAGATGCATATCCTCTGGTTGCACACAGCATGATTATCAGATTTCCATCAGAACCCATCAAGAGCATTTTTACAGTGCATAGACCTATTTTCCCTATTTTGGATATTTTTCTCTTATTATTTTTATGTGACTTTTATTGGAAAGTAGGTAGGGCAAATTTACTAAGTTTGTATAAGTAGAAACCTAGCGCTAGCACTTTCTAGGAGAAGAGGCGACAGGAGCACTGGCTCAACAGGCAACTTCTCAGCAGAACCCCCAAGAGGCCTAGCGTTTTTGCATCGCAGCAGAAGGCTGGCGTTTTCGACCAGATCAGCCAGCGTTTTGCCCTTGCAGATTCCTGGCGATAGCAGACCAAGCAGACTCTCCAACGTTAGCAGATTCTCTGGAATCAGACCATTTTCAGCCCTAGCGTTTTTGCATCTACAAGGCACTTCAGCGTTTTTGCAGATCTTCGTGACAGAATCCCCACAAGCATCAGCGTTTTCAGTTTCAGCACTCAGTACCCGCAGGACAACCCCCGAACCTCGCAGATCTCACCCTCCCGCAGCAGATTCTTGCCGCACGGTCAGATCCCGCGCACTTCACAGTTTCAGCCCGGAAAACGCAGATTTCAGCATCTGCGTTTTCAGCGCGTCGTCATCGACATCGTCGTCATCAACATCGTCTTCGACATAGAGTCTGAATTCAGAAGATAAAGATTTGCAGATTTCAGCCCTTAGCATTTTCAGATTTCAGCCCGTCTCGTCGTCGTCAACATCGTCGACAAGTCCAAAGCATTGTAGAGATTAGTGCAATCATAAGTAGACCGCTCTCGCCATAGAGAGTGGGGCCTTCGGAGGAGGGTTTGACAACAATCTTGTGTCGTATTCTTCTCTCTCTATCTCTCAGTCTCATGCACCTTCATTCACAATGTTATTCACTTTGTTTGTGTCCATTGCACTCTCTCACTAAAGGAACGGAAGGCTCTCCTTTTCTGTCTTTCTCGAGATTTCTGCAAAGCCTCGCGGACCTTGGCAAAAGCCATGTCCAAGTCACGCATGTACTCGTCAGCTTCAAAAATTTTATCTTTCGTGCTTAGGAAGGGTGGAACTTTCGTAGCACCTTCAATAATCTCAAATGGCGCCTTCCCCGTCGAAGAGTGTATCGTGTTATTGTAGGCAAATTCTACCAAAGGTAAATACTTTTCCCATGGACTCTTCTGATCCGAGATGTAAGACTTCAATAAATCTAGTACCACTGAATTAGCAATCTCAGATTGCCTGTCAGTTTGCGGGTGGAAAGATCACGAGAACTGCAACCGCGTGCCAATGTTCTCCCAAATAGCCTTCCAAAACAAACTCGTGAATTTGGGGTCCCTGTCGAAGACAATCGTCTCGAGCATGCCATGTAATCTGAAGATCTAGGCCACAAACAGTCTCGCTAAGTGATCCGGCTTGACTGTTTTCTACACTGGAATAAAATGAGCTTGCTTCCTACATCTGTCAATAACAGTCCAGGTACCATCGTGACCACTCTGTGTTCTCGGGAGATCAAAAATGAAATCCATTGCAATACTTTCCCAGGGGCCGGTGGGTATGGGTAAAGGCTGTAACAATCCCTGTGCTTTATGCCTGTCAAACTTGACCTTCTGGCATACCAAGCAACTGCGTACAAAATCGTCTACGTCCTTCTTGAGTCTCGACCAAAAGAAGTATCTCTCCACACCTTTCAAGGTGGTAGCAATGCCGCGGTGACCCGTAAAAGGTGGACAATGGCATTCGGTCATAACCTTTTTCCTCAACGGCTGTGTAACGCACAACATGGTTTTCCTCATCAAGTAGCCATCCCGAATGGAATATCGCGCTACTATCTCCTCATTCCATATCCAAGTAAAAAGATCTGCAAAATCTGTGTCTGTGGCATACTGATCGACCATATCCTCGAAGCTCCTATGATGTATCGCGAAAATAGCCAGAACCAACGGCTTCCGGGTTCAAAGCATCTGCCACCAAATTTTTGTCCCTGCACATGGACAATCTGGAAGTGAAACTGTGACAAGATGTTTGCCCACCGCATCTGCTTTTTCGATAGCTGCTTCTGTGACAAGTAGTAGCGTAAACTCTGATGGTCTTTGAAAACAGTAAAATCCGCTCCGAGTAGGTAATGTCGCCACTGAGTAAGAGCTTGGTAACCGCCAAAAGCTCTCTCATAAATCTGTGTTGTCAATTCCAGCCTTGAGAACAATCGGCTCTCGTAGGCAATGACATGGCCTTCTTGCATTAAGATAGTACCCAAACTACGACCACAAGCATCACAATATACTTCAAATGACTTCTTCAATGTCTGAAAGGCAATCACCTCAGTGGGTCCCCACGAGAAAGGGACTCCTTTCTATGTCAAGATATGCAAAGGAGAAGCAACCTCTGCAAACTTTAATGAACTGCCTGTAGTACGAACACAAGCCCAAGAAGCTTCTAACTTCATGGACATTCTTCAGATCGTGCCAATCACGAGTAGTCTCTATCTTGGCCGGTTCCATCTGCACTCTTGCTGCTGACACAATGTGTCCCAAAAAGTGTATCTCCGGTAGGAAAATTTCACTTTTCTTTGCATTAATCACGGACTTGTGATCTCGTAATGCCTAAAAGACCTGTAGCAGATGTTCTCTATGTTTTGCCTCATCCTTAGAGAAAACAATGATGTCGTCAAAGAAAGTGCCAATAATAGTCTGCACTCTCAAAAAATCTTGTCCATCATCTGGTTAAATGTCACTTCAGAGAATTGGTTAGGCCAAAAGGCATCACCAAAAACTCAAATAACCCAAGAGTCATCCGAAACGCTGTCTTGTAGACATAATCTGATGCTATCTACTCTTCAAGTCGATCCTGCTAAAACACGAGGATCCCTGTAATTGGTCAAGAATATCATCGATTCTAGGAATCGGAAATCTGTTCTTAATGGTGATTTTGTTGAGGAGTTCTATAATCAATGCACATTCTCCAAAATCCGTCTTCTTCAAAACCAACAACACTGGAGAGCAGTACGGTGAAGTACTAGGTTGGACAAGACCTTTTTCCAAGAGGTCTTTCACTTGGTTCATAATTTCTTTGTTTTGGGCTCGGCTCACACGGTAAGGTGGCCGGTTCGGTGGTGTGCTTCCAGGTATCAGATCAATGGTATGATCCTCAGGACGAGCTGGTGGTAACTCGCCTGACAGGCCCTCTGAAAAGCAATCGGCATGAGTGTAGAGAAAATCTTGGCTTTATCAAGTTCATACATATTTGTTTTATTCTCATCATTCAACTCGCTCAAAAAGATCGAGTAAACAAACAGACTGGATTTCATTAAATTTAAAATGACCGAACCCGATACAATAGGGACAGACTCGCCCTTAAGTTTTACATCAAGTACAATGGTTCGGTCCTTCTCTGTAGTCAAGGTCGCTTTTCTCGCCCAATAGTCGACCATGACGTTGTTCTTATTATACGAGGGAATTCCCAAGAGGACATCACAACCTTCCAAGGGCATTATGTAGAAGTCCTCGTGCCCCAAATACCCCTGACAATGCAACCGAAGTTTGTCAATGACAGGTGTAATGGCTACGTGCCGGGTGCCGCTAGAACTGCCTCTGCTAGTGATCCCATCCAATCGGGAGTGATCTCGAGCGGCTCCGTCAATTCAAGTGAAATGAAGTTGGCCTTGGCTCCTCCATCAAAGAAAATCAGGGCTCCTTGGTCTTTCACTTTGCCCCAAGCTCGGCAAAGTTCTGTATTCTCGTCAATCGTGCTTGGGTCAGCACCCATGCAATCTGGAACCAATCCTGCTTTCATCTTGCCTTTTCGTCCACGTTCCTCAGTTGCTTTCGAACCCTCAGGCATTTCTTCATCTTTGTCGTTCAATGCCTTTTTAGGGCACTTCGCGGAGATATGCCCTGTTTTCCCAAAAATGGCTAAAAATGTGTGCACCCAGCCAGGCTTAGAAAATGACCGGCCGGACACGTGCTAAAGTGTTCGCCCATGCAATCTACATGATGTGCGATGGGTGGCCAACCCGGGACAATCACTAGCCATACAAAATGGCCAAGCAACGGTGGTGTAACTCTAACAATCATGCCACATCATCAATTGGTTGCGCACAAGTTTGTGTGTGTGTGTGTGTATCTGGGTCCGTCTTTATTTCTAGTGACTTGGGCCCCATCGGACAAGGTCCCATAAGTTGGTAAAACTGTAATAATGATTTGCCCCACTTGGCAAGGATCTATAAGTTGGTAGTAACTTCCTCTTTTATACTGTCTCGAAGGTTTAAGCCCCTCGCCCTTGTATGCATGTGACAAGACAATGAATAGCGTCATTGAGCACTCCTCCGAGATAGACGGTCTGCGGCATGCAGCTATTCAACGATTACCTCGTCACTCCCCCTACAAATAACCTAAAAAGATCTAGGCCATGAGCTCAGAGGACTGATACAACCAAACGCTAGACCGCAGCTTGTGTCGCTTGGAGGTTTCAAGCATACAACTAAATGCTCCCCAAAAACCCCGTCTGCATCGTTCAATGGTTTCCAGTGTACAACAAAACGCTCCCCAGGCACCCGATCCGTCGTTTCGAGATTTTCAATTATTGACTGAACACTTGATAAAACCCGAGCTTGTACGAGGGAGATGTCATTCTTATAGCAAAAGCTGCTGCAAAATATTATAGAGAATTTCAGTGCATCAATGCTTCCAGAGTGTGCAAAAACCTTGGACTCTTTGATCATGTAAAATCCAAGTCCAAATGTGGAAGTTCAAAGAAAAACGTCATCTTTCAAGCAAAAAGCAGAGCTGCAAAAAAGCCAAGCAAAAGCTGTACATCAACTCTAATACCACTTGTGTGAGCTAGAAGTGTGTAGAGAGAGAGTGAGAGAAGAGCCACACGAGCAATGGTAGCCTACTGTCAGAGCAGCACAAAGAGTAGCTCCTTATTCATTGTTTAAGAATTAGTAACGTTAGTTAAGGTTGGTGGGTTGAGCAACCAGCCAGACACAAGCGGCCTAGGCACATTGCGTTTATGGCTCATGTTGATCTTGACATCTCGACACTTCAAGTGCCCTACAATGTGACATGTGAAATCTCCACCTTCTTGCTAATACTGATGGATTTATTTTGGGGATCTTGCCCCCAATAATGCCTTGGGTTGCCTTCTAGCAAGAGTAGTCCAAAGCTTCTTTGAACTAGATCATACTGCAAAGACTCAAAGAACTACTATGTCCAATATCATTACTTACCATGTCCCATTCTGAAAACTCTTTCAAAATAATATATAGTGAATAACGGTAGTCTTGAGTAGGTTGAGAATAAGACTAGAATGTCAACATGCACAATATTGACAAATAAATACGTCACTGTCTTAGTCATATATGCTTGTGTAAATCATTTATCACAGTTTTCACAGATCCCGACAAACTATACGTTAAATTTGTGCCATCGTTTCTTGAACCAATCCTCCTTTGTTGTATAGATTGATGCAATACTATTGTCTCTTTAATGCCTTTGACAATGTGATGAAAGCAACTTGTCATAAAGATGCCCTCCAGCTCCAATGTGCGCTGAATTTGGCTTCGATTGGTGATGTTTCAAGTATGTGACATTGCATGTTTTGACAGTATGCTTTGCAACATTTGCTCTCCTATTTTGATAGTGTCTCACTCTGTACATCACTCTAAGATGCCAATTTCATCACTAAACATGCAAACTTTCTTGCCTCCAAGTTTCACAATCAATTAAAGACAAAACAATTGCGCTATTCTTATCCATCATCAATTAAAGATAGAACAATGCGCTATTCTTATCCATCGTGTGATGATGACCATCAATATGAACGCATCCTCAACTAAATTCCTGAGAAAGGTGGTAACATTCATAAAACAAGTAAAGTAGCAAGTAAGAATAACAGATTCAATGGCTTACCAGCTGCAGCATCACATGTTGAGGAAGCATTTTTCTGTGAAAACCAATGGCTGGTTAACAGTAGCCTGTTCTAAGCCCTGGAGCATCAAAATCAGGACACAAGTAAAATCATGCTTACAGGAAGTTGTGAGGGACCGGCAATGCCCTCAGTTGGATTGGGTGGCTTGTGATTAACGGGTTCTGAATGAGGAATGCTGGGAAGTTCTCTTGCCGCACCATCTTCGCCAGATTGCTTGAAAAGCTGAACCAAGTCTGGCTCAATTGTATTTCCAGACGTCTGAATATCTACTCCAAATGCATCTCCAAGACACTGGCTAGCAACAATAACAGCCTCTACATCAACCTCCGGAGTAAGTTCAACTGCGAGAGAAACCAACCACCATTAAGTGTTTGATATCGTTCTCTCTCTCTCTCTCTCTCTCTCTCTCTCTCTCTCTCTCTCGTGTGTTCATTTACCCGAGCTAAGAAAATGGAGGAAAGAACGCACAATCTGCTTCACTAGAGGTGAGTCGCTCCGCAACGTCGACATCGAAGGAGGGGGAGAGAATTGTGGAGTGACGAATTGGTACACAGGAAAAAGGGTGTTTCTCACCGGGACAATTGCAAAATTTTGAGGTAACAAGATGAAGATTGAAGAAGGCATGCCGGTGTGGATGAGTGGGCGCAATCCCATAAAATTAGTTTTAAGTGAAGCTGTCGAAGCATCAGATGGCGAAAAAAGAAACTAGTCTAGCTTGGTGGGCCTTGCTATACAACATCAATAGAATGTAATAGGACATCTAGAAATTGACATTTAGCATCTAGCACTCAAGGAAACAAGAGCATGAATAATTTGACAAGGACGGCACTCCATGAAAGGGATATACATTTTAAAAATGTTATAATGTTTATAGGAGGAGACAAAGTTAAGTGTATCAATTATTAAAGATTACAGGGATGGTTATAGTTGAGATTATATCCAAGCGAGGTTGTACTACTATGTTTATTGATGAATGTTTTTTCTAGTATACTTGCTACATGTAAATTCTTGCAAACAAAAAGTATTTCAAATTTTTCATTGAATGGTTGGTAGCACAGAACGTTGGCTCACATTTTTGAAGGTGAATGTCAAGTGTGTTTTGCCTTTCTTCTTTTGTAGTTGTTTGTGTTTTGCCTTTCTATTTTTGTAGTTATTCCCGGTACAATGAATGAGGACAGTGATACATGTAACTTCACCTTCTTTGTTTTGTGTTATGGCATCGACAATGCATGTTGCACCGTTTGCCACATCGATTGTCAAGTCGATGTTTTCAATGATCGTGCAATGCACGCCAATTGTGATCGAATCCAACTCGTTGAACTTAGGGTCTAGGAGCCACTACTCAAGGACATTATGTTACCCGCGTTTGCCTTCATTTCAACTTTGTAATGTCAGTTTGATTGTACAACTTATTCAAGGTAAGGTTGTTATAGTGTTGGACGTCTGATCTGTGAGTATAGATTATCGTAGTAAAGTTGTTGATGTAGTCATGCATGCACATGCGCTTCATCTATAATACATGCACCCAAGGTACAAATTGATCTCATCTACGGCTGGTTTTATTTCTCGAATAATGGTAAAAAATTGAAGCAGTTCAAGGTTCGTTGCATGTCTTACAGAGCATGACATCTTGTAGAAAGTTGCATGTAGCTAGTGGACCGTGCTTGTGATATGGCATGTGTTACAAAGCTCCCGTGAGTGACTACAAACAACGGGTAAGATCATCGAGCAAGAGAATACACTTGTTGTTGAAGGGATCTGCTAATGTACTACTTGTTACATTACATTTTGTCTTACGATAAGGTCAAAAGTCGTTTGGGTTAACATGGATAGCTCGTCTATGATTATAATATCTGACTCTTTTATCCAAATATCGCTCCTTGGTCTCATGAATAGAGAGGAGATACTATTGATTTGTGCTTGGTATCTTGAACTGGTAATGGAATGTAGATGCAATGTTGCTAAGCCTTGTTGTCGTCGCTTCAATGGCAAAGCATCCAACAATAATATAGAAGCAAGGGCAGCAGGAGTGTCTATTTCATTTGTCTGTTGATTTCGTTTATCGAAAAACCCACAACATGATTAAGGAGACTCTCTCAACGATGAGAACATAGCCCATGAGTAATTTAAAGAGAGGTGCACGGAAAATAGAATTCATATAATGATGAAGAGTGATTGCAATACTTGTAGGACAAAAATGAAAACTTACACTACATTTAAATCAACATAGATCTAGCATCCCTACACCTAGTGACATGTAAGGGATCCAAAACTACTTCATTTTCAACTACTAGTCCTAAGAATACATTTTTGATAAGTGGATATGTATGTGCACTCGTGTGCACATGCAACTAGTATAAATTTTATGAGTAGACTCTCCTATAGTCAATCAATTGTGATCTTAATGTTCACATAGACAGCTTTATATAGAAACCACGATCTTAATATTCACCTGAACCACTAGATCATCGGAAGCTTCAAACAAGGGAAGGAGACAAAGGAAACGATATTCACAACTTCAAGGTACTTAGCCGAAGATTGCAAAATGTCTCTCCATAGATTGCTCTTCCTCTTCTACGTTACTCTCCTTGCATATACATAGACAACACAAAACAAAATCTTAGTGATTGATTTAAAGTTACTATTTGATTACATGCATTGAGTACTAGTCACATTTGTGTAGGTTCCATACTACAAGTGAGTAGACATACTTCACACATGATTGTTGGACAAATGTGCTATTTTCCATATTTAAATATTCGTGAAAAGACACGCCCTCCTTTTCCTTAGTGCAAGGAGCTAAGTTCTTCCAGTGTTGGAAGCAAGAACTTTATAAAGGCCCAAAACATATTAGACTCACATTTCCAATTATCAAGTTCATCGTTTGTTGAATTTGTTCGTGTTGCACAATCCAGGTATATTAATGTTGCAAAGACAATTGTTGCAATGTCAAAATCTTCTATTGCTTCGTTTCAAAGAAGTCCACATCTTCCCAAGGCATATCCTCTTATAAGGGCATTCCTACAAAGGAGGATATAAGTTCATTCCATGGGACTATGTTTAAAGAGAAACCCTTGCTTTGTATCCTTGCTAAGAACAACTTTTGACTACAATGCTTCACCTCACCAAATCCTCAAGATGTAGAGTGTATCGTCGGGCACTTGGAGACTATATTTGTGGAGTGCAGAAGCTATGGAGAAGGCAGAGGAGGAATCCACACACACACACACACACTTAGACATCAACACATACTCACCAATTTCCTTGTAGTAGGCTCTTTTTTACTTGCTTCTTCTTCTTCACATTCATTATCTCATAATGTTGTGTTTTACATAGTACACATACACATCTAACCATTGTGTTTGTCCATAAACCAAATAACATAAACTCTAACACTGCCCCTCAAGCTCAATGTGTTTTGGATCCAAAGGCCCAAAGATAACTAAGAAAACTTGATATGGATAATGTCAAAAGGATAATGGATCTCTTACTAAGTGGAACCTTGGGGGCAATGATAAAGTGCTAAATACAGCAAACATGAAAAAACTAGGTTTAGCATTATGACCTCTAGAAACCCATAAAAACTACTCAATATCTAGCCAAGTTTGTAGTTTATGATTAGATATGGTTACTACCTACAAAATACACACAATTGTCCTAAGAAACTAACAATATTGAGAAAGTTATACTTGCTACTCTAAAATGTTTGGTATTCTTCAACAATCAAAAAACTCAACCATCATCATATACTATGCTATATAGCATATTAGGTCCCCCAAAAACTCAAGGAAGATTAGCTTTATGTTATACATTACACTTACACAGTCAAAATTGAATTTGGATATCAAGAAAGCCACCAAAAAAATCATAAAAGTGCTAATTTTGCCCAAAAAACAGGATTATGCAATTCTTGTAAGTTGGTCATAACTTTCAATTTTAACACTTAGCTCTCCCTACAAGCATCAAGACATGTTGAGAACTATGAAGGCTTATCCTCTAGCAATCTAAACCTCACAAACATGAAGTTTAGAGTTGTATAGTTGCAAAAAATTGAAACAAAGCCAAAAAAATAGGACTCGTTTTTTCACACAATTTAGATTCAAAAATATTGTACAAGAGTAACCTTAATGGTGAAATTGATACTCCAAAAAAAATGTCAAGTTTTTTTCAGCTCATAAGGCAACTTTGTGGATATATAGCACCTAGAAATTCATTTTCATACTCTTCAAATAATTCAAGAAAAATGGTCACTTAACAGGACACAAAAGTGTCCAAGGACATAAAAAGTGTCCTGTTACCATTCTAGTGTTAACAGATATTGGTTGTATGGTTGAAAGGTGGCAAAAACAGCTAATTGATGGTCTATGCAACCAATAGTTAGCTTATGGACATTTTATTAGTTGAAAGCTCTTTACAAGCAATGGTTATTTTTATGTTCAAGGGGAGGTTGTCCTCATTATTGAGCATTGACTGATATCTATAAATAGATACGTGCAAGAGGGAAAAGCTCACTCTTGACTGGGGAGAGATTGTATCCCGTCTTCTGAATGCACATCACGTAAGTATGAAATGTGAACCAGAATTGTGACCTAACTTGAATACCAATGCATTGATTGAATCACCACTCTGTGTCTCTCTTCTTCTCCCCTCTCACATTTGCTCACATGCATGCATAGCACTTTGGTCAAAAGATGCACATGTGCATGCTCTTGTGTTCTCTCTCTCTCTCTCTCTCTCTCTCTCTCTCTCTCTCTCTCTCTCTCTCTCTCTCTCTCTCTCTCTCTCTCTCTCTCTCTCTCTCTAGTTAGCATATCATGAGGTCCTTATCGAAGGTATGCATGTCTTGTTTTCTTGCTTATGGTAGATTATTTTGCACGTTTAGCGATCAATTTGCTTGAAAGAGTGCATGTGCACGGATGCGTGTGTGCGCGGTGTCAAGAAGTGCGTAGTGTGGCTAGGAAAGCGCCGGGCCTCTAACTATGAGAGTTCGCAAGCAAATTCAAGCGAGTCGTAGAATATTTGAAGAAAAAGACACCCATAACACAAGAAAAACTCCATCCATCAAAGATTCACTTTGAAAAGGAACAAAGATCAACTCAAAACTCTTGTGTGTGTGAAAATTAGGTGTAGCCTCGCTGCTCCCAATTGCACAGATGCAATGCTCTTTTCCCCTAATAAAAACCCTAAATTAACGCTTTAATTCTTCATCGTGACCAATTCATGGAAGCTTCAGAACTTCAATAGAGAAGCCTAAGTTTATTTGAGGATAGGAAACCCTAACTGGTAGCCTCACAGCCTGGAACATGCAGTGGAAGCAACATGGGACTGCTCTAGGACTGTGGCTTGGGACAGTTGTATCTCCCTTGTTACATCTCCAACAGAGCTCATTCTTGGCTTTAAAAACACAGCTTGGGAAAGGATGGAACCATCATTATTATGGCATTTTGAGCCCTTTTTTGCTAATTTTCGGGCATTTTTGAACATTTTTAGCTCTTTATAGCCAAAATTGCCCCCTTTTTGTTCATAAAATGCCCAAATGAGTTGGGAAAAATTCCTAAATTTGTGGGAAAATCCCTTTGAGCTAAAATTACACAATGAATAGTGTTTATGTATGATTATGTGGGTCATTCCAAAGAGTAGTTTTAGCATGGTTTTGTGTATTTTATGCTATGTATGCATATGTTGGTACATTGTGAGCTAGGTAGATCTTGCAGGTGGCAGACAAGGACACATGTTCATAGAGCCATTCGTTTAGAAGTGAGCTAGATTGTTCATAGAGCCACTCGTTTAGGTGGAAGATAGGTACGCATGTTCAAGAAGCCACTCGTCTAGGAGTGAGGTAGATTGCCAAGATTTTGGCAATTTTATGTATGCCACACGTGGATTTTTGCTAGTGAGACTATGAGTGTCTGTTCATGCTTTATGCAAGTTTGGTGAGATTTTTGAGTTTTAACTCAATTTTCAGGGGAAACTCTGCTGAATTTTCCCCAAATTCTTGCCATGCTTTGGGCATATCTATAGCTTACTCTTTGATGGTTTAGTGGTCAAGTGTCTGACTCTCACTTTGACACATTTTGTCAGTTGCATATGGTTTATGTGGCTACAGATTACAGGCAGTCATAGGTTTTATAGATTTTTGCAAGCGATTTTCTTGCGGAATATATTTTGAGCATGTTTTCTCACTACTTGTTATATGGTTATGTTCTTTATGCTTGGTTGAGCTATTTGTCCCAAATTTGGCTCATTTGGATTAGTAATGTTGTTTATGCCTGCAAATTGTAGATTGTAGAGCTATCTTATGCATATGCGAGTATCTATTTTGATACAATTGATCATGGTTTTCATGATTGTGTAGTGGTCGAGTGATCTCCCACTTTGTTTCCATTTGTGGCACTGTTTATGGTTGAGATTTTGCTTGAGTTTTTGCTCAGTCTAGAGGGGAGACTCTGCCATATTTCTCCTAGGATTTATCGTCATAGTTTCTTGTCATTCATATAGCAGACATGTTCAGACTCAACAATGATGACTCGTGAGAGACAAAGGTCTTGTAGTTGTCGATATATGCCATGTTGGCATTGTGGTCACAAAGGCACCGCTATTTCAAAGATATGAGGCAGCAGCCGAGATGTGTGTGTGAGGTTGATGAGGTTTTGACACATGCTAGAGCAGTGGCTTCATATGCCAGTGATGGTGATGTCACATCTACCTTTAGCATTCCCCTTGCTTACATGTCTTCGAGAGATGACATTGCCGCATAGTCTGCAGCGGAAAGAATGCGCAACTTGTGAGCAAAACACCTAAAATCCGATGCACACTACCTTGTCGATCAAAAAGCACGTCGCTTGCAAACAAGACACATAGCACAACCACCTATGGTTGTAAGCAACGTCCAAGAGCCTATGCCGCTCATGGGAAAACTACTCTAAAATGGTTTGTCGGAGCCATATGTGTCGGTGTGTCATCGAAGGGGGAAGATGGAGAAATGTTGAAGCCAAATTATTGTCAAGAGGGGGGTCACCAAGGAGACACTGCAGAGCAGAGCCGCTCTGAATGTGGTCTAGAGGAGAGCTGATGCCACTCTCTCTCTTTTGTCTCCTGCTAAATCGAAACTGGGATACTGGGGGAAACCATCGGAGAAAATCCACTCTAGATGAGGGTGTGGGAGGAAAGTCGATGGCGAAGCTATGCTAGAGGAGATCCAAACCGCTCTTGCTTGCTCTTGCTAAGTCGAAGCCGAGAAAAATCTCAATGCCACCTTCCAGCATCGGAGGGAAGCATGCTAGCCAAATCGCCAAGAAGCAAAAAAACTGGCACTATGCCAAAGAAGAGCCATGCCTCTCTCTCTCTCTCTCTCTCTCTCTCTCTCTCTCTCTCTCTCTCTCTCTCTCTCTCTCTCTCTCTCTCTCTCTCTCTCTCTCTCTCTCTCTCTCTCTCGGCTTGGAATGATCAGACACTGCCGATCGCCAGACCGATGCCAAGGGATGCACATGCTTACTCGCCCACAAAGCCTGTGTGTGTGCATGCACACTCTTTGCTTCTCACTCTCTCCAACTCTCGGTACCACTGCCACTCAACCAGTTGTTTGAGTCTCTTTCAATGCTTGATGTCTCAATTTAGTGGCAACGTGTGTGTGTGTGTGTGTGTACACATTCTTAAGAGGAGAAAAAATGCTTAATTTCTTCTTCTTTGCAGACCGATGCCAAGGGATGCACATGCTTACTCGCCCACAAAGCCTGTGTGTGTGCATGCACACTCTTTGCTTCTCACTCTCTCCAACTCTCGGTACCACTGCCACTCAACCAGTTGTTTGAGTCTCTTTCAATGCTTGATGCCTCAATTTAGTGGCAACGTGTGTGTGTGTGTGTGTACACATTCTTAAGAGGAGAAAAAATGCTTAATTTCTTCTTCTTTGCAGAGAACATTGTGTGTGTGTGTGTGTGTGTGTGTTACATGCACACACACTCTCTCAAGCTCCCAACCCATAGTGCTATTGTTGCTTAATTTCTAGCACTACCGACGAGTAGCATCAAATTTCTAGCGTTTCTTGTCAACAAATCGTTCTTGCTCTTGACTCCTACTACAGTTGCATGGTGCTTGCCCGCCGACTGCTGTTGCCTGATTTTATGTGTGGGAATTTGCCCCAATTTTCTTGCTCAACCTGCTCCTAGCGTCCAATGCTCTTGTGTCATGTATAGGGTAAGACCAGGCAAGCCAAGGGCTACGATAGACATGCAGTTAGGGGGTGCTATATTTTAGTGGGCTATGAGCGTATATAGAGAGGCTGGGTGGAGAGTCGCGTGGTCCAGTCCCCTCTGGTCTTAGATTGGTATCAAAGCTCAGGGGAGAGGGGGTCTATGGAGGAGGGGGAAAGTAGACACAAAGATGGTGGCCTTGCATGGCTATGCATGTCTCTCTCTCTCTCTCTCTCTCTCTCTCTCTCTCTCTCTCTCTCTCTCTCTCTCTCTCTCTCTCTCTCTCTCTCTCTCTCTCTCTCTCTCTCTCTCTCTCTCTCTCTCTCTCTCTCTCTCTCTCTCTCTCTCTCTCGTCAGGCCACAGCGTGGGCAAAACCCCTTGGATTGAGGACAAAGACAAGCTTGGAACGTAGCGCAGGCAACAACCCTACCATGAAGGGGGGGGGGGGGGGGGGGGGGGGGGGTAGTCAACTTGCACCAATTTTAGAAATCTCAAGCTCGTTTGCTTGACGCTAGGGAGGGCTCCACTTTTCATTTTTGCACGGCATGCCGACAATGACCAGGTGATGCTGCCTCGCTCCGTTCTTGCCTGCGTAGGAGGGCTCCAACATCACTACAAGATTTTGGGTTCTTTATCTTGCATGTGATTTCAAATGAGGCGCCCAAGGGTGCCCTATGGCATAAAGGAAACCCCGATGTGAGGGCATCACAGCATAAGGGGCCGCCCCCATGCACCATGTGAGGGCCTTTCCACGACCTGTAACGTACCCCACATCCATATTCGGTATGATTAATGACAGTCATATGACCGCATCTCTTCTTTTCTATGTAAGTTTGTGAAGGAGGAAGATCAAGAAGCAATGCAGAGGCACGGTTGTAAAGCCAGGAAAGCCATGTCATGCCAATGATTAACTAGTTCGGCAAGCCGATGGTCGGAAAAAAAACCATGTGCAGACATGCAAAAAGCATGCAATGGCCAAAAGTGACATCGGCATTGAGAAAACTTACCCATGGCTCAAGCACACCATCATAGTGATCCAGGCAATCAAACAACACTACCAAGCGTTGCTCTCAAGGAGGGTAGAGCTTGCAACAAATAATGGATTTTAATAGTTAATTTGACTAAGAGCTTTTCCCAATAACATGGGACTATATACATCAAAGCAGCTATGATGGAGTTAACTAGAGCAATGAACTATAGTTATTTTGACTAAGAGCTTTTCCCAATAACATGGGACTATATACATCAAAGCAGTTATGATGGAGTTAACTATAGCAATGAACTTTGGTATTGCCAGCAATTACAAAATGCCTGCAGAATCCATGCAAGGCATGGTGGTGGTTATGTACATGCAAAGGGCTGTTGATCTATTGGATTCAACCCAACAATGGATTCAAGGTAAATCCCATCAGGTACACTTCATTCAGATTTTTGTTTTTCGATTGCTATCATCAAATTTGCATAAAGTGGCAATGCTTATGTGCCTACCCAAGCCAAATTTGTTCCATGGGTTTTGAAGCCCTTACAATTTCACAAGATTAGAAGTATAAGGAGAATAAAGGGTTTGTTGTTGACACTGAGTTTATGTCTGCATAGCTTTCACGGAGAGCATAGTTCGTACATTTTAAGAAGGGCCAATAAGTACATTGAAATTAGAGATTTCAATTTTGCATTTTAATAACTTAAGCATAACTATCCAAAGTTGAAGCATGACAAGGCTATAATGATGCAAAGGCAAGGCCTGCTACTAGCCTTGATGAGTGGTACCAGATGTTGGGCATTGCAGCTCTTTATTGTTCAAGCAGCAGACAAAGATATTTCTCTACGTATCTCGAAGTTTGGAGTTTCACACTTCGCTAGCGCAAGGCTCCTAGGCAAGTTATGTAACCTCGATGAAGTCAAAAATAGTCACGATCAACCCATTATTGTAAGCAAGATCGGATGGGTTTTCAAGAGTAACTAGCAACAAGTGCATGCTAGCAGTGTTGAGCAACTCAGATACATTTTTTCTATACAATTTTTGTAGTTATTTTTTAGCTTCCAGTACGATATCCTCCACAACAAGGTCAAAAATTGATAGTACATCACAATATATGTTTGACTTATGGAGCATGGCTCCATAAATATGGTTGGCCATAGATTTTGTTGGCCTTTATTTCTTTGATATGTCCTCCTTGTGCTATCAAGACAAGGGAAAAAGCAAGGCTTCTAGGAGCATGGCTCCATATCTATGTATATGCATTGGGTACATCATTACTCCAAAGCAATTACGGCTTGATAGAGTGCATGTAAAATAAGTACATGGATTACATTGAAAGCACAAACATGCCACATGATGCTACAACTTCCGATGCCAAGGGCGATGATGAAAAAAATTCAATAAGTACCTTAAATTTAAGTTTCATTTTTGAACTTATTCCTTTTTGCGGGACTTTCTGACATGCCTGAGAAACATGACCTTGCTCTCCACACTTGAAACACTTGTTATCTTTACAATAAAGTTCAACCTCTTCAAGTTTATTTTACCCTTGTGGCCTTTTTCTTTTTCCTTTCCTTTGTTGTTGTTAGCCTTGAGAGAATTCTCGGTCGCATTGTTCTTCCCCTTTGTCTCAATTAATTCCTTGGCTTCTGTTGGCTTGGAGCCCTTCTTAGTCCCTTTTTGGAAATGAATCCTTGAAGCAACCATAGTATGATGTATGACCTCTGAAATAGATTTAGGTCTTTGTGAATTGAGATACTCACTCATCTCTTGGAATAGGCCATGAACAAAATTGTTGCTTTTGCTCCGCAAAGTCTATCTTTTTTAGACAATGGCTTTGAGATGTAACTCCCAAAACTTATCCACATACTTTTGGACAGACTTGCATGGGGCTATCTTCAAGCTTTGCCATTCCGTAAGGACTTTGTCTTTGGTATCACTTATAACAAATTGCTTTGCAATAGAAATCCTCAAATATTTCTAGGTCTTTAGAACTTCACCTTGACTACGTAGGCTTGCCCACCATTGACAAGATGACTTTTGGAAATGCATAGAAACATTTTAGACTTTTGAAGATTCTGATAAATCTTCATCTCCAAAAGGCGCGTCAAATTGTTGGATAAAGGCTAATACTTTATCAATTGCTCCGAAGGTTCCATCAATGTAAGGAAATTGATGTTCTTTCTTCCCTCTTTGAATTTCTTAGACTTATGTGACCTCTTCCATACTACATATCTTCTCTGTTTAGCCCTTCTCTTCTCTCACTTAGGTGGAAAGTTGTTTTTCTCTGTGTCAAAAGATGGTGATGATCATGAAGAGAAAGAGGAGGAAAAAGGTGAGGATCGTGACCCCTTTCTTCGCTTCCTTTTGGTTGGATTTCTTTCTCCCTTCTTTGGAGTGTCATGGGAGGGAATATTTAATGACTTCCTTTTCTTTTTGGGAGGACTAGGTGTCTGCTGTCATCTTAGGACAACATCACTTTTAGAGGTTGAAGGGGTGTCTCTTTCATACCTCTCACTTGGAGGTTCAGGGCGCACTTCTTCTTCTTGAACAATTTGCATGAGAGGCCCTTTTGATATCTCCTCTTCATTACCCAAAGAGATTCCTCTTTTGGAGGTCTCACTAGGAGGCCTCATAGGAATTCTCTTTTCTTGGGCACTTGGGGGAACTTGAGCTTGAAGGGCTTGAATTTGGCTTTGAACCTCCTCTTGCAAGATAGGGTTCCCATTGCTTCTTGTAACTTGTCAACAAGATAGTTGAAACTTTGCAACCATCATCAAATGCTATACCATGAGCCAAATCTAAGTTATCAATATTAATTATATTCTCTTGATTATATTGTGCCATGATTAAATCTCCTTGTATGTGTATGATAGCTCTTTCCTTGGCACTTCCAAAACTTGGCTACCACTCCTCTTATTCTTAAAAAATTAGCACTTGAGTAATTACACCCATGGTTTAGAATATCGTTAATTGCAAAGAGTAGTGGAGTGGGTTTAAGAGTGCGAGGCTAACGCCGGTTCCTATTGGGCGACTAATAGCTCAATAGTGGTTAAGCCAAAGGTAAGTCTCAAAAGACTCCATTATTAAGACCATAGATTCTGACGGTGTCCCCCATACCCTTTAAACATGCATACCAACCAAGATAATAAATCCTACTCCCACTTACCCTATGGAAATAAACAACTCCAACCTTTCAAAGATCACTCAAGGACCTCTCTTCTTAGGCGAGAAAAGAGAAACATCAACTTTGATACCAATGTTAGAGAATCTAATACTTACTTTTAGATTCATTGGAATTTAACTTTGAAAGGACAGAGTTTTCCTTAAGAGAAATATAGCAAGGAGATTATAGGTTATGCCAGGCTGATTTCTTTACACAATAATTACACATAAAAATGCTATAGTCATGCACATAGTTCAAAGAGAATACCCAATTAAGATTGACAACTCAAGGAGGACCAAATTTTCTTGGAGTTGTTTCCCTCTCCAAAAGGACTTGTATTATAATCCTCTCAAAAGAGAGCTTTGTTACAATACATGTTTGTGCTCTTGTGTAGCCTTTCTTGAATCAAGAAGATGGTGTTCTTCAAGATTCCTTGGTATAACCCTCCTTCCCAAACCCTAAACACCCTAGCGAAGAGAAAGGAATTGCAGGAAAAGAGGAAGATGAGGGTGAAAAGAAGTATTTTTCAAGCATGAGAATTGATCCTTCATATACGCTTTCTCATGGGAAAACTCTTAGCATAGCTTAGTATAATAGAATAGTGGAGATGGAGAAGAAGAAACTTTCATTGGCTTGGATCTGCATCCATAGCCAAGAGCTTGAGCATAGAGTGTATCTCTAGGGCTCCCATGAGAGAGAGGCATGTCCGGAGTTATGGTATATGGAGCACATTGAGTGGGTAATCAAGGAGCTCCTTGCTCGGGAGAACGACCAATTGTATGCACCATGCCGGA
This sequence comes from Adiantum capillus-veneris, assembly GCF_014529385.1. Classification (NCBI taxonomy): domain Eukaryota; kingdom Viridiplantae; phylum Streptophyta; class Polypodiopsida; order Polypodiales; family Pteridaceae; genus Adiantum; species Adiantum capillus-veneris. The sequence goes on along the minus strand of NC_140952.1, from coordinate 75,699,998 downwards.
TGAGACCAAACGAAAGACTATCCTTGATAACAGTTGGATCTATTTGAGGAATACAAAATGTTTTGTATGTGAAGATTGCACTATTAAGCAACAACATATGCGTCGCAAGGCATATGAGGAGAGGAATAAGAAAAACAAAAAGATATCTCATGAAGAAAATGTGCCCAAGGAGGAGGCAAGGAAACATACACTAGCGATATGTTGGTTGAGAGGGGAGCCACCCCAAGACATTCAAAAGGACACAAAAGCAAAGACTGGCTGAACACGACGCCACCGTCGACATGAGGAAGAACACCCTACATGGATGCCGTTGGAAACCTACCCATTGCCACCATGCAAGACCCCACCCATACAAGACCACCAACATCATATTGCAAGTTGCACAAAGGGGGAGCACAAAGCTCCATCAATGGGCGCACAAGAGCCATCCACCAGATAGGACTGACTGCACGAGGAGCCACCAAATTGGAAAACATTTGCCACATATCACTAGCCTATCGCTACTTCCTCAAGCATCCGAAAGGTTAATTGGCAGCATAGCTGAACGAAATACAGAAGCATCCACCATAGATCCAACCAAATTAAATTCCCAAAAATGTTGAAGTAGCACACATCAACAGATTTGACCATTGCAAACCCCAAACATACCATGGCGAGCGATTTCCCATCAAGAAGAGGGTGGGTAGCCGCCAAGCCATAGAGCCAAAAAAATGTTTGGTGTTGAACCACTGCATGCCACCAAGGAAGGTAGGGGCAATCGGAGGCCCAATCCTAGGAGCACCCATGTCCTTAGGCCAAGCCAATCCCTCCATGGCAGCCATTGGACCTACAGCCCACATCCCGAGCCCTTCTTGAGCAAGGTGATGAGTCTCTGGACAACCCACCAAAGGGGACCCCAACCCATTGTGTAGTCATTGCAACTACCCACCGTGCAACCCTAGTAGAGAGAGATGGCACCTTCATACAAACGCTTATCGAAGCAAAACTCATAACATTTTTTTCCCCAAAATTCACAATAGTGAGTGTTATTAAATTAATGAAAACCAAAAAATTACAAGAAATACCATGCTTACAAGCACCCAAGCTATGGCATCACCAAAAGCAACTAGTATGGAAAATAGGGGAGCTACGCCATCGTGTACAACAACCATAATCATGTACATCATAAACCTGGGTAAAACCACACCATAACCATATACATTAACAAATAGGTTGAAACCACCAAAGCTGCCACAAGATAACAAGCACCTACCACATGCCAAGGAAGAGCACCCCATCCGAAGCATAAGTTTTTCAACCTTTCAATTCTTTCTTTTAAACATTCTTTCACTACTTGCTTTTAAACATTTTTTTGACTTAAAATCAAATAGGGGTCTTAAAGAAGATGGACCATACAAGCACACCATGCTCAGAGCGAGCCATGGGGGTGCCAAAATAGAGTTACATAGAATACGTAGATCATCAGACTAAGCAAGAACCAAATAGTACCGGGTTTTACAAGGATCCCAAAACTTATACAAACAAACTACCTAGCTAAAAAGGGAGCCACCCTACATAATCAACTAGAACAAGACAATATACTCTACCTCAAATGCCACAAAAGAGATCTCATCTGCCACATAAGACCTCTTCCTCCAAAGGAGAGCCCATACGTGAGCCAAGGAGCGAAATCATTAGGCCACAGAGACCCAAAAAAAGAGTCGTCATGTAGCACACCCAAAATCAAGAATATCCCACCACTAGTAGAGCAGCACATCGAGCCACAGACCTCAAACAAACTCCCTCGTGTTAGAACTAGCAGACCATGGGAAACCAGAAACAAACTCCCTCACATTCGAACAAGCAGAACGTAGGAAACCATTGCCAATGTTGGATGCAGGCTCCAGAAGCCTTTCTACAACATATCACGGCCCGTGCATTCCATGGCCAACCTTCGGAATGGCTCGAGGGCCTGCAACATTGTGGTAGCCCCTGAACTTTGATGTTTTTTCCCGCTCCTCGGAGCCACACAGAAACCCTTGATCTAGGATCCATATGAAGCTAGCATAGTACACCCCCATGCAAGATGCACAGAAGTTACTCGTTGAAGCGCGAAAGGCCCCCATGGAGCCCGTAGTCCAAAAATGAAGGGTCTGCAGCTTCATAGAAGAGGCTAAGGTGCTTCTCAACTAGGACCTCCCCTCTTAGAGGCATCCCCATAGATAAAGCCTCTCCCTGCTACAGCTCTATGTGAACCCTAGATTGTTGATGCTTCTTTCCGAGAGAGTTTTGAACACCACGATGGTGTCTTTAATTTTTGACAAGCCACCTCTCCTCAATAATCTATGACCAAGACTCGATACATGTTGGTGGAAACTCCAATATAACAGGAATAAAAAATGCATACTGGGAGGTTGACAAACTCCACCCATACTGGGCAGAGATTCTTATATGCCTCGCCGCTTCGCTTGGAGATCCATTGTTTGTCCCATCTGCTAGAGCCTTAGGTGTAGCAGCAAACAAGGTCTGTATCTGGTGGGATCTGAGGAAGCCACAAAGCCACAACCAAAGAAATTGGTGGTGAATGCTGGGGTAGGGCTAAAGATCATTCCTCTTAACTTTAACACCTTCTTCGGGGCCTATTTCAAATGCAACAAATTCGGGCATTATGCGAGGGCGTGTCCCGCTGTGGTGCTAAAGCCTACAGATGAGAGAAGCAAATTACATGCTACCCCACAGGGTGGCACGAATACAATAGATCCAACAAAGAAGCCTACTAAAGATCTTGGCAAGGCAGAGGGGGGGAAAAATAAATTCAACTCGGATAAAGATGTGGAGAAACAAGATCATGGCAACTGGGGTAAGGGCAAGACCACCCAAAGCTACCGCTTTTCATCCACCGCTCAGCAAAGAACGGCCACCCCAGTAATGCAGAAGATCGTGATGTCTCCAACTATTAGGTCAAAAGATGAGGGCTGCAAACAAGTATCTCATATTTCATGTATCCAACTATTAGGTCAAAAGATGAGGGCTGGCAACAAGTATCTCATATTTCATGTAAACAGTTCAAAGCAAAGGCTAGGGTCTTGGGACAAATCATAGGTCTCCCGTCGGATTTCCCAAAGCCTCCTATACTATATGACAATTTATTCAAAGTTTTGGGGAAGACGAATCAAGAGGACCTCTTCACTTCCAAGCTGGATACCATGCAGGTTTCAGCTGAGAAGGAGCCAATGGAAGAGGACAACCTAAAGGGGAACTCTAGTGAAGAGTTCCTGGAGGCAGAAGAATTTGTCCCCCTTTCCCAATGATGGATACTCTCTCTATACAATCTTGGAACGTGAAGGGACTAAAAACTCGGAAGAAGGGCACTCTCTTCTGGGAGGAAAGAAAGAGAAAGCAGTCAATTGCTGGGCCATCCAAGAACACCATTTGGATGCTCGTTGCAAGAGAAAACAGGCTGTAGGAAAAACACTTATCTTTTATGGGGAAGGAAGCGATGGTTTCAGTGGTGTCTTGTTCATTGCTGACAGAGATTTGGAGCCAAAGGTGGTTCTTAACCACCCCTCCGGAAGAGTCCTTGGGTTTAGAATCAGATGGGACAATCAACCTATCACCATAGTAAAAGTTTACGGCCCCTGCAACGCAAAGGATAGAGCTAAACTGTGGATGCAGCTCAGGGATACTCCAATCAAAGGGGAGTGGCTGATGGTTGGAGATTTCAATATGGTCGAGAAAACAAGGACAGAACAGGCTCCACTAGTCTACTGACTGGCTCAAAAAAGTCTAAATGGATGAGCTTATGTGAGAAGTGGGTTATGATTGACTTGTGGGAAGTGGGCCCATGGAACAACATGCCTAGATTCACCTACACAAGCCTTTAGTATGCCCGCACTACCTCCCGGATGGACAGATGCTACTGCTCTCATCAAGCTGATTGGATCTCATCGACATTAGAGATGAAGGTAATCTCAACAAAAAGCCTCTCCGATCACATGCCATTACACTTACAACTCAAGAAAGAAGAAGGGGGGGGGGGGGGGGGGGCAATCCCCGAGAGGGGAGAAAAAGCTTCTTGTTACAGGGACACACCTGTTTAAAGACCCTCTCTTCAGAAGCATGAATAAGAAAGCGTTGGGAAAGCTCAAGAAAGATGTGGGAAAGAATAAACCTAATGCTTGGAATTTATTTGTTCGGAGTGTACAAAAGCTATCAAAGCCAATGAGGCACTTATCAAACATCTCAAAGAGGAGGTAGTGCAATTAGCCTCTAGGAAGGCTGTCGGACTAGCTACCGAAGATGAGCACAAGCATGGCTTGAAGCTAAATCTCACCTGGCCAACAAACAGCTGGAGGAAATCAAGAAGGCAAGATTGCTCTCTAGAGAAACTTTCCTTCAACCAGAGCCTTCTAACCAAGCACATTTTTTAAGGGCTCTGAAAGTGAGGAAAAGTCGAGGCCGCGTGCAAGTGCTCGATGATGAGAAAGGGAATACAATTCGAAACCAAGATGAGATGGCTGCACTTATGCTCAGCATCTCAGCCAGATTATCAGTCAGCCAGAGACCCAATCTCAGGAAGTGGAAGAAGCCCGGGCATCTTTACTTGGAAGTGTTGAAAAGAAGGTTCCCCAGGAGGAATCCAACCGCATGGAAAAGGCCTTCTCTGAGGAGGAATGCTCAGTGGCACTAAAAGCTCTTGGCAATGAAAAGTCCCCTGGCTGGGATGTACTGATGGCTGAATTTTTCAGGGAATTTTGGGATGATCTCAAGGGTGGAGTTACATGGATGGCCAATCTAGCTGTTTCCGAAGAGTCGTTGGATGCAAGTGTTAAGAGAGGGCTTATCAAGCCCATCACCAAACAGATCTATTGCTCTCAACTTAAACATTGGCATCCCATTACGATGATGTCAGTAGCATACAAAATTATTGCCAAGGCGATAGCTCTCAGACTTGCCCCCCTCCTGAGTCTGATCATCTCTCCCCATCAATCTGGGTTCATCAAAGGGAGATCTATATATATGACAATATCTTGGAAGCAATGGTAGGAATAGAGTATGCATCTTTCTCCAAGTAAGAGTGCATCTTGCTGCACAGCTGGACCTCGACAAAGCTTATGATAGGATAGAATGGTCCTATATAGAAGAAGTCATGGGAGCTTTGGGCTTTAAGCCTCACCTTTGTCGCCTCATACGCACACTTGGCATTGGCAGCCAATCAGAGCTCCTGTTTAATGAAAAAATTGTGGGCTCTTTTGAGGTTAAAAGGTCTATTAAGCAAGGATATCCCCTGGCCCCCTTGCTTTTAGCCATTGGGTCGCATCCTCTCATTATGATGCTCGAAGCCAGTGCTACGCAGGGAGAAATTCAAGGTTTGGCACTGCCAGGCAACGACCAGCTATTGGCCAAAATGTTCGCAGATGATTTACTCCTACTCTTGAAGGTGTGCCCTCAAGTTGTCAAGAGAGCTCTGGAGATTGTGCAAACATTTGCCGTGGCCTCGGATCCAAGTGCAATATAGAGAAGTCAAGACTAATCTCCCTATCGGAGAACGACTCTTTTGACCCTGCAACCTGGACAGGAGAGATTATCTCGAAAGGGAGTGTATTCAGACACCTGGGAGCCTCCGTAGGGGTGGACGTAACCCACGATCAAAGATTTCAATGGGTCCTCAAAAAAATAAGAGAAGGTGGGAGTTCGTTCTCCAACCCTTCCAAAGCCGGGTTAGAGTGATCAATGCTTTTATGATCCCGTATATTGCTTTCCTCAGCCCCGTGCTCAAGATGGCTAAGTGTAACTGGAAAGAATTCTTAAAACCAGTGAAAAGGTTTCTTTGGAAGAACAACACGAAAACCTCCCGGCCATGGCAGTGGGCTAGATGGGAGGTAGTTGCTCGCCCGGTAGACCAAGGAGGGCTTGGCATTCTTAACCCTGTATCCCATGCTGAGGCCTTTTGTGCCAAATTTATGGTCTCATTGGCTAAACAGGACCAAGCTTGGGCTATCATGACCAAGGAAATGCTTGATGCAGCAAAACTGGGATCGAAAGGGGGAAAGTGGAAGGGGGTTGTGATGCACGACAAACTTCTCGTCCCGAAGTGGTCTTATCTTAGATCTGGTGGACTCTTAGGGGAGCCGATGAGGAAGTGCAAAAGTGAAACTGAGGTTTTGGAATGGGGGGAAGTAACCAGATACTTTAAGAACTCCATTTTGCACTGGTCCCCTTGGCTCTCTAAAATATTGGGGCTGCCGCAAAGCCCCTATTGGATAGAAATGGCCAAGAATGTGAATAATAAGGGGCTCATTCGACTAGAGCAATTCTGGGATGGCAACAGGAAGTGCTGTAAAACTGCTGACTCTTTAGCCATCCAATATCAACTGAATGGCTTTGAGACCTTACTAGTCTACAGGGTGATGAAAGAGCTTGATAAGGTGGTGATGCCAATCTGTGAATCCAACTTGGAATGGGACGCTTGGAGATGACCCGAGAGTAGCCTCTTTTGGAAACCACACTCTAAAGGCATTTACCATACATTAATGCACGAGGCTAATTGGTGTAGACCCCTCAACAAATTATGGAAGAGGCACTGGATGGAAAAACGGTGGGAGGGAGTCATGGAGAACATCTGGAAGCCAAGGGGGCCTCAGTATATGAATATATTTTTGTGGAAAGTGAATTGGGGTGCTCTGCCGCGACGGGCGTGAAGATATAAGAAAGAGGCATCGGGTTTGATCGTTGCTCAGGGTGCATAATAGCTAGTGAAGACCTAGCCCACCTTTTCATGGGATGCCAGGCAATCAGGGGCATGGCTGGGAAAATATGCAAGTGGATTCAAAGGACATGAAAATTAAGTTCTTCAATAATGATCTGCTCTTTGTTGGGGTTAAGGCCTATGTGCCTTGACCGGTCGCCTAGGTCATGGGCGCCCGCCCACTATTACCCTATACTTATAGTGAGTATATTGTATAGGGGGAGCTGCCACTTCACAGTCTCCCCACCCACATTGTGTGTGTCTCTCCTTCTCTCTCTCTCACTCTCCATCTGTGGTGCTCCCCGATCCCCTTCAATTGGTATCAAAGCTCTTGCATTGGAGCGTACATTGAGAGGACATTGAGAGGACTCCAAAGAGTGAGCAGCCCCCTATACACTTATGCTATGTATAAGGTATACAAGTCAGTGGGCGCCCAGACTCTGGGGGCCGGGCAAGGCACAGACGCCTATACCCCAACAACCTCCCACTTAAAGGCGACTGTGCCTTTAAGCAAGAGAACCTAGTCTAAAGACTACAAAAGGCGAGAGAAAACCGCTCTCAACCGATGCCCACTGGCTGGCTGTGATCGTGTGCATCCGGCTGTCCTGCTCCCATGTAAGTCCATACACCACTAGACGTACCGCACACGTACTGCAAGTATGTACGCAATACCTGCATATCTCCCTCGTGCACTTACGGGTCCCAAAAACACTGTTTTTGGTATATCTCACACACACGGAGTATTTTCTGCAGCAACCAGCAAATTCATAGGTGTACACAGGTTTTTGGATATGCATTTGTCCAGAGAGCCACTCATGCGAGAGTGAGCTATGTTGCCATGGTCTTGGCGGTTTATGTATGCCATATGTGGATTTATGTATTTGTTTGTGGCTGAGATTATTTGAGATTTGGCTCAATTTATAGAAGAAACTATGTTGGATTTTATCCAGGTTCTCGCCATAGCTTCTACGTATCCGTAGGTTGCTCTTTGACAGTTTAGTGGTTGAGCTTACTCCCACTTTGACAAGTGATTTTCAGTCATCATTTGGTTGGAGTTTGGAGTCACTTGTGTATGCCCTTGTGTGCCGTATTTCGTATTGCGCATAGCGACAGATCTTGCAAGGTTTTGCGAAATGTTGCTATAGTTATATGGCAGACATTTGCTCATCGATTGAAAGGTATTTTGGCAGCAATCATCACTCACATGTATGTCATTTGAGGTGCCATTGAGTGGTACTCCGGCAAGAGCGGGTATGCTCATATGTATGACTTTGTGAGGTGATTCCGGTCGAGTTTATTCCCGGATTGGCCATTGTGGCATATATTATTGTCTCTTTGAGGTTTACTGTTGAGATTTTGCTCCAATTACAAAGGAGACTCTGCCAAAATTTTGTCAGATATTTATGCGCGATTGAGTCATATTGACTTGTGATTTTGTGCAAGGTTTTGCACGGTTATTGGTGCAACTTTGCATCAGGTTTTGAGCCATATTTGCAGACTTTTGTTGATGCGATTCGAGCCAGTTTAGGGTTGATTTGGTTGACATTGCGGGAGCTCTATTTTGGAGTGTGTCTCACAGGTTTTACATTGTGTTTCTGGCCATATTTGTAGACAGTTTCCAGGTGTTGTTGGTGAGGTGGTTTTGCTTTCTAGTTTGCTACATTGTGCTCATGGCAGAGACAGGTGATCGATCAGATTGTGACCTCTCACAGATGCGCATGTTTTATGGGTCACACTTTGCGGCATGGAGAGAGTGTATGCTTGATGCATTGACACAGCGAGGGTTGCATCGACAATTGAGTGGTGATGTAGGTAGACCTTCAAACATGTTTTACGATCAGTGGCAGGAGCTAGAGGAGATGGCACTATCTACACTCTCTTTGCACCTTGTGGAATCTATATATGCTCTTGTTATGTATGAGGCTACTTCGAGAGCACTTTGGCGCAGATTACATGATATGTATGATAGATCCGAGTCATCACGGACTCGTGTGAGACATGTACATTCACGAGCACGTCGACAGGTGACATGTTGGTATTGTGGTCATTCTGGACACGTTAGACGGCGCTGTTTTCGTCGTATGCGACATCGTAGGAGACATGGCAGTCTCAGAGATGTATGTAGTGATGCCATGGACTCAGTTGCTTTGACAGTTGAGGCACATGTAGTGTCGGAGTATACTAGTGATGGGGATGTCACTTTTACCTCGAGCTATGCACGAGATGCTATACATGTGGATAGTGCACTCCCTTCGCAGTGGTTGCTAGACGCAGATGCTATGTTTCATGTCACGCCGCATCGTGCATGGTTTTGTAGCTATTCTAGCGGGATGCTTGTCTATCAGTAGAGCCGGATGCACTAGTTCATCGAGAGTCAGTGGGCATAGGTTGAGAGAATCTCTCACCTTCTATTAGTTGTACACTAGTAGATCTTGCTTAAAGGCACATTGGCCTTTAAGTGGGAGGTTGTTGGGGTTAAGGCCTATGTGCCTTGACCGGTCGCCCAGGTCATGGGCGCCCGCCCACTGTTACCCTATACTTATAGTGAGTATATTGTATTGGGGGAGCTACCACTTCACAGTCTCCCCACCCACATTGTGTGTGTCTCTCCTTCTCTCTCTCTCACTCTCCGTCTGTGGTGCTCCCCGATCCCCTTCACTCTTTGGTAGTAATAGGCTGGGAAGTCCTGCTCTTCTCGTCTGCAATCAAGTAATCAGGTACTACTTCTTGCACCATATTTGGCAAGCAAGGAACCGTCGTGTGTTTGAGGGGGATCTGGTTGTGGCAAGCTTTTGGGAAATCATACAAGAGAGCAGAGTGATGATCCACATGATCGGAGGCAAACAAGCCTCAGAGGACTGGTCTAGAACAATGTATAACATCTTGTAATAAGTAAAGCCGAGGAGTAGTAGTGGTTTCTCTGCCAAGCAAATAACTTGTAATCCTTTGACCCTCAAGGCTTGGTCTGAACTTGAGGATTGGTGTATATTTCTGTTGTTCTTAATACTATCCACTCACAATTGTGACTTTTGCAAAAAAAAAAGGAATAAAAAATGCAAGCCGCGTCAATAAGGCTAGTCGGGGGAGTTCACCCTTGGATGTATTCTATTTTGGGATAACCTTGTGCAAAGGATATGCCACGGCTCTGTTTATCATTCTGGGATTAATGCAAGGTCAACTAAGCATTTTTTTAATTAAAAAAAGATATGATAAGAGGAGGCCCCCAATTAAAAAAAGAAGAGGGCACCCTCTTTCCATGTTCCTTTCTAATCCCCACTTTTGACACTTGCCCATCCATAATAACATTTGAATCAAGAGGATCTTCCTTCTTCTAAAAAAGGAACGCATTCCTGGACTCCCACATAGTTCTTAATATAGTTGCTCTTACTACGTATATGTCAGTTAGAAGGTCAAGTTGTCAATGTGTCTAGAGCCCATAGCAAGGTTGCATCTAAAGAATGGGTTTCCCAAATGAGCGAAGACCCTTCTGCACGTTGAGCCCGTGAAAACTTTGCTTATTGGACATCCTTGGTGCAGGTGTGCGAGGGACTCAATCGGGAGTTTGCATTTGACACAAGTACCTTCCACAAAACCTTTAGCTTTGGCTTTATCTCTGGTTGGGATGAGACCAAAAAGTACTCTCCAAAGGAATATTTTATCTCTTTCTTCACATTTGGCCTTCCAGATGTTACCAACAATTTTCTATCGGCTGCCAAGCCTCACCATATCGATGCTAGCAAAGCGAGAACCATAGACATAAAATGTCAATCCGTGGGATGTAGCTGACTCGAGTAGTGCATGGAGGCTACAAGAGATGGACAATCTCTCGAAAAACCCAAGTTTAGTGTGCTCTCACCTAGATCAGTCCCAGGTGTGTGTCAAACACCAAAAGCCACTTTGCTTATAGCAAGCTTGATCCGATGAATTTGTATAGCTACGGTGCTCCAAATGCACTGAAACTTAATTCCTAGCATGTGCAGAGTGTCCTCAACATCTCTTTGTGCTCAAAATTCAATTTTGACACTCTATTAAAATTGCACCTAAGATAAGCAGCATGTTTACCAAAGCCTAATATGTTGATTTCATGTAGTTACAGTGCTCCAAGTGCGACAAAAATTACTACCTAGAATGTGTAGAGTATCCTCAACACTTTCATGTGCTCAAATGTCATTTCTGACACTCTGACAAAATCACGCATAAGATAAACAACGTATTTTAGGTCAGTCGGTTTCAAACTCTAAAGCACTTTGTACGTTCCTTAGGACGTGCTCTATCTATTCCTATGGTCAAAAACCATTTAAGATGTGTGTATTGTGCATAGAGAATGAAAATAGCTCGTAGACGGGCATGACTAAAATCACAACTTCATTGCAAGAAACTTACGTAGAAAAAGAGAGCTTTCACCTCCGAGCGTGTTGGTATGCTTGGATTTGCAATGCAACACCACACGAGGGAGACACAAAAGATTGAAACAACAGAGATCTTAGAGGATTATATTGCAGCGTACTCTCACTTTCATTATCCAAAACTTAGGTTCAAAGTTACAAAAAGTGGCTTTTATACCTTAGACAAGGTTTAAAATGTGTAATGTACGGGCACCCAAGACCTTTGAGGCTCCACAACTTACTGTATGTGCAACCTAGGCACACTAACTGACCTATTCTTTACATCTTGGAACTCTCATTGAGCCCGTAATACGTTACAATTATCACAATTGCTAAATAAATTGGAAAATTACAATACATGGCCATTTTGGGAAAATGTGAAAAGTGTGTAACTCCAGTCTTCACTGCTTCTTCAAGTGCATCTTCAGTGTGCATTCATAACGCTTTGATCTTTAGAAGCTCCTGTTAATTGACGTCGGCTCAGTTAACATTCCCCCCTTCCAATTTTAGTGCCCGTCCTCGAGCACTGTTGAGAAGTGTACGTGGAGGCTGTTGAAGGTTTTTGGTTGGTTGTTGATGGGCTGACTGTCTTCATTTGTCATTGAATTTGTTGATGAGGTTCATTCCACCGTAGCATCTTCATTGGTTTGAATTTGTCTCTAATGTAAGAGATGATGTCACATTTTTCCGTTGTAACAACATAATGGCGACGCTGTTGTTTACTTATTAAGAGTATGTACAAGAGAAGTAGAATGATGAGGATCTAAATTAGGGTCCAATACCTGGATGAACAAAGGGAAAAAACCTAGTGGAAAAAAAATACCTTTGGGATACGCGCATTATTAGAGTACTTATTAGCATGGAAAATATTAAGAAAGTACTGAAGGGATTATTTGCTGATGGATGTGGAAATAAAGGGGTAGCAAATATGTGGGTGGCATGATGAAACATTTGTTTGTTTGTTGTAGTCCACTCAAGGTGCATAGGTGGAAGAAAAAAAGAGTGTCTAATGCATATGTCCAATGATGGGACATCCTATATGCATACACAAAAATGCACGGAAAACAATATGTTGTGAAAGAAAGAATTTTGAGGTTTTCTTTAGCTAGAGAGTGCAGGTATAAAAGCATATGATGTGGCTTTACAAGCTGGCACCTCTTTAGGAAGAGTTTTCGTTGTCGAGTATATGTGCTCTCATCTTACTGTGCACTGTGCGTGAGTGTTGGACTCTATGTCACTCCACCATGACAGACTTTGACTCTTATGCTCATCTCATCCGGCATGAGCGACACGACTTTACTCTTCTAGTTTGAGCGTAAGCCTAATAACTATGACTCGTAGCACAAAGTTTATTAAAACTTGAAGCTTTGGGACTAACACTTTGCTCATTTTTTGGCTCAACAGCCCGACTCTGCCTATGCCAACAAAAGTGTTTTTTGCACCTTGGCGACTTGACTTTTCACATTCTTGAGCTTACTACAAACATTTCTTCTGATAAAAGTAAGCTTGAATCCTCATAAAGAGGATTATTGAAGGACCAAGTTGGCCTTGAAGGTTTCTTTTGCCATACGTGTTTTATCTTAGAATCTGTAGCTTTGTTGGTTGGTTATCCATTGTCTATTTGGTTCTCCGATTAGGCCTAATGTAAGGAGCCTTTCAGGTTGTTGTAGGCCTCGGTTGAATGTATTCATCTGATTTTTGAATTGGAGCAGTGGAAGACTTAGGAATCCAAATCGCTTGATGACCTTTGTAACTCCTTTGTTGACTTTGCTTAGCTCTAGGTCTTCTTGAGCTCTTGAGATCTTCATGTAGGTCTAGTGTAGTTGCAGGTATCTTGTGGTTGACTGGTAGCCAAATATTTGTATAACTTGTGTAGAACCCTTGTCCAAGAGGAAGATTCTTTGAGTTCCATCTCTTTTCTATATCCCCTTGAGAGTTGTGGTTGATACCTAGTGGGCTTTCTTTCTTTGGAGGGTCTTGATGCTACTTCATATGTCCTTCCTTACCAAAAGTTTTGGTACCCATATCTGTCTGTTATCTCTATAGTACTCATGTTCTTTTAAGCTCCCATTGTGATGCTATTCATCCCATGTGTTTGTCTTTCTGTGTTGATCTTCCGTCTTCAATCCACACAAGATCATTGAATTTTACTAAATTGCTCAGAACAAACACTTGCTTGACTTTCTTTTGCTTTCTTGAGTACTTGGGCTGAAATATTTTTTCTTTTTCGGGTGATTTCCTAGAGGTTGTGTTTGGGTCAACAACGGGCTTGAAGTTTTGAAAGCTTGACTTGCTTAAAGAAGTTGATCCATGAGGGGTCTTTGATGTAGAGGAATATGATCACACCTTTTGTGCTAGTTGATGTAAGGTCCACTTTAGCTTTACCTTTGTCTATAAGATTTATCATTGATTCTTGTGACTTTTGCAACTCTGAATCCAACAATAGCGGTACTTGTGTTAACAGCGGCTAACACAGGCTATACCGAATATGCATAAAGCGGGAGATATGCTATGGATGTGACTCAGTTTGTATAAGGTCTTGGGCTCATTGGGAGGTCCAAAGTTGTATATCCTAGCTAGAGGGCTCAAACTTAACCCCATAGTAGAAGGGATTGTGGTGAAAGCCTGCATAAGGAAGCCTTTATGCAAGGAGGCTTCATTCTTGAGTATCCACTCTTGAGGATCCACTTTTGAGAGCTCTCTCTCTTTTGAGTGTTCACTCTATGGATGGCCTAGCTTTGAGCTTAATGTCCATGCTTAAGAGGCTAGTGCTAATCCATTGTAATTAGAGAACCATTCTTAATCTAATATCTACTTTCTTATTAGTTTACTTCTTCTCTACTCCATTATGTCATGAAGTAGTTTCACATTTCTCATTATTTTAAATTTGAGTATGTGTGATGACTTCTTGCTATTAGCCACTCTTATCCTTCTATGAGCATTCGATTTGCGATATTTAATATCACTAATTAGGTTGATTAAGTTGGTTCTTAATCTTGTAATTAGTGTGTGTGCCCTATTGTTTGCTTGTGTGCGGATAGATTTTATGAAACTTAGCACCATTCACCTTGTGTGTGTAGCTTTTGATGAAGTGCCTTGATTGGCATGTGGTCATTGGAGAGGCCAACACCAATGCAATTAGTGTATGCTTATCATTAGTGTGCTTTGGGAAGTCTATGGTAAGTCGGATTTCGATGGGATTATTGTGTGTACGAGATGCTTAGTGGATGATGTGATTAGAGTTAATGATTAATGACTAATCTCTATTGCATTGGATGAGCATACTCATGAATCCTCTCATTCTATTCATCCGATGCTCGTGCTTCCATGCCCTAGCCAGGTTGCCGATCCTAGGATTGATAATTTTGTTGGTCTTGGGCCGATTAGTCTATGCTAGGATTACCCTCAATATTTGGCGCCGTTGTCGGGGATCGATAACCTAAGCTAGTGAGTATAGGATGTTTAGAATAGAGTAATTTCACTACTGATTTCTCGATTTTTGAGTCTATATAACTCAATTTTGGTTTGATTTGATGATGTTGTGCAAGAAATTGAATCTAATTGTTGAGTTATGAATACCCCAAACCCCCAATTCCACCCCCAATTTCACTAACTTCTCATAACCATTGCTAATTTTGCTTCATTTCTATGCTAATTTTACTAATTTTTGACTAACTTTGCTAACCTAACCACTAACATTTAAAGTGTAATGTATGTTCAATCCCCTTGCAAGAGGTGGAATCAACACTTTTATCAAGTTAATTGTGCTAATCCATGCTTAATTTGATGATTTGAGTGTTTGATTTTTGGCCTATAATTTTGGGCTAATTTGGAAGAGCCACACAAGTGTGTGCATGATGGGATCATCGCATGGAGTAAGGATTAGCTTGGATGCAATCGATTATAAGTGCATTGACCTACTCCATTCATATTTTGAGTGGTTAATTTGATTCCAATGTGTTGCTAATTTATTGCTAAAATTAGGTGTGTATATCAATTGACCTACATTTTGCACCTAATTTGAATGAAATTGATGGTCAATTTTGACTAGTGAATGATGTGTGTGTCAAGATAATTCTTAATTCTCATCAAGAATTCATGTGTGTGCATAAAAATCATTGTGTGTGTAATGCACCAAAGAGGAGAAAAAACGGTCAAAAAATTCAAGTGTGTCTGCACCTAATTAAAATGCATTAATGTGTATGTCTACTCAATGGCATTTGATATCCAAATTGGGGATGAATAATTGTTTTTGGTTGCCAATTATGATGATTAAAGAACCTAAAAAGTTGGTGCGCATAAGATTGAGTGACTTGGGATAATTCAATTGGTATTCAATTGAAAACAATTTTTATGCATATTATCATTGTGATGTACAACAAATTGATAATCATGGTAATTTTGCATTAAACAATGTGCCTATTTGTGGCCCCAAATCGAACTACTGGTATAGCTAAGACAAACCTAATTAGGGTTGAATGAGCAATTGATTTTGCGATGATTGTTAATTAGGTTCAAAATGGCCAATGAAAATCCAAGAAGTTTGTTTATGTGCAGTTGCGAGATGTGTGTGCATTTTTCAACATTGATTGAATTGTCATAATAATGAGAAGCCTCAAGAGTGGAGCAGTCAATTTAAATTTTAAAAAGTGAAAATTCGGAGATTTTCTGAGGGTTATGAAAGGATTATTTTCATTTTTTGTCATGCTAACCCACTATCACCGCTACACACACGCACCGCCACTTGAATATTTGCTTGCTTTTTCTTAGTCTCACTCACACACCTTCGATGCCTGTGGGAGACTCCTCTTATGAGGAGAGGGTTCAGAAAAGGAAAGTGGGCAATAAAAGGCAAGGGGCCGCAACATAGAGTCATGTGCTTGCCTGGCCAATGACAATGGCCATTTTTGGCGCATTCTTATACTGGCATTATCATCCCTAGGTTGGCATCTCTCCTATATTCTACCTTTGCGTGTTGCTATTCAAATTTTGGAATCAACACACACGCACACGCACACGCACACGCACACGCACACGCACACGCACACGCACACGCACACGCACGCACGCACGCACACACACACACACACGTGCACATGCACACGCACACATGATTCAACCTCAGCGAGTCAGCCGGCCACTTGCCCGATTTGCTCGTCATCTTGGCCTACCTGCACCTGACGTGGTCGCCTTTAGCTGCCGACTGCACACACACATGGGGAATCCCAAACCATCTGCCCTGCCTTTGCCGCCTAGTCTCGTGGTCCACTAGCTGCTCATGCCGCGGCCCGGCTTGGTCGCTAGAATCTCCTTGCACCCCACCCACACACACACTCGCACTCGGCTAGGTTGTGATTGGCTCCCTGACATCCCGCCTTGGCTGCTCAAGATGGCATACTCAAACACACACACAATTCCCGCCCTGGTCTTTGGACCCACACACACATATAGGAACGTGGGCTCCCGACTAACGAGCATTCTTTTTCCTCGCCCATGAGCTACCACCATCTGACCTTCCTACGCAGGCTTTTGTAACCTCACCCCATTCCACATATGTCCGCGTCCGTGGCCCCTACGCATGACCGTTCAAAAACCTCCCTCCCGTGCACTATACATTGTGTGACTCACGATGCCAGCTCAGAGAAAAAAAGAAATATAAATAATAATAATAATATATATTTTCTTCTTTTGGGAATAAAGATAAGATGGCATTCCCACCCCTTTTATGCAATTCATCTTGACAAGTTTTGCATGGAATTGCATTGAAAGTGTTGATTTTCTCGGGCTAAGCATGAAATTTGGTGCCTAGTGATAATGCATCAATCCCTCTTTAACACTAAATTCGAGCATTATTTTGAAGAGGAATTGGCATTTGAAACTAAATCAAAATTTCATTGACCACTACGATAGAGAGAGCTAATCATTCTCTTCATCGTCTTCTTTTCTCTCTTTGTTGTGTATACCACACTCACTATATGAAGAAGAAGGCAAAGCATCGATTGTATATGATCATTTTTCAACACATCTATGCATAAATGTACCTCATTATATCTATTTTTTGGATTATGCATTGAGCTAGGGCCACCTTGATTGAAAAATTGGGAGATTCTTCTCAATGAAATGCACTATCAGATCTATTTGGGAGTTACATTGGATGAAGAATTGTGCTTGATTGGGACTTTCTATTTGGATTTGATTAGCTTGTTGCATGATAGTGTCCAATTTGAATTCAAAAATCACTACATAACACTAACCATTGAGCTTGCTCAAAGGACCATTGAATTATGATTGAGCATGATGTGGTGTTTGGTTTGATTAAGAGCTTTTTACACTAAAGGACAAGTTCATTTTTACATGCATGTAAGCTTCACTTTTGCCAACAACCAAATGATGCATTGATGCTTAGTGGTGGAGAGTGTGCGTAAAAAATTGGACTTGGCATTGATTGTACATTTTTAGTGCTTGCTTTAAATGCAAAATCCCTACATAGCACTAAAATTTGAGCTTCTTGAATGATCATGAGAGAGCGCAAAATTTTTGGCTTATGATTGATTGAGAATTCCTTTAGTGCTGGTGTTGAGTTTCCAAATGCTTAAGAGTACTAAAGATTTGAGTTGTTTTGAAGGGATGTGGAAAAGCTGTGATTTCATTGATCCAAGAAGGGGTCATCATTGCAAAATATTGCAAAACTTGGCTATCGAAGTCATTTCTAGCTCATAGCTTGCTCTAAAAATTGTAAAACTTCATTTGAGCTAGTGTCTAGCCAACTTTTTGGAAAGCTTTAAAATGTGAAATTTGGCTTTCAAGAGCCACTTCATTTCATCAAAGTTGCATTATTTTCAGCTCTTGGCTTGTTTTAAATTCCAAATTTCAAGTGAGCTAACACTTAATCAACTTTTGAATCATGCATGAGAGGTTGTAAAAAATTCAAAATTTGCTTATGTAGAAGCTCATTCTCTCTCCTTTTTGTTGTGTATGCATAAATTTGCTATCAAAGAGCATCATATCCATAACCAAAGGCACTTCTTTCCCTTAGGTTTTATCCCTTTGGCAAATTCGGGTATGCAAGCCCCTAGCTTTAGGTTTCATTAATGTTTTTTTTGTGTGTTTTGGGCTTTCAATAAAAGGCCTTTGGAGCTTGTGTTTACACGTAGCTTCAATCAGCTTGGATTGTAATAAAAAGATCAAGAGACTTCTCTACAAAGGGGATGCTTGCTCAAGGATGCTCAAAAGAGCATGAATAGGTGTACCCTTCCATGATTTTGCTCTTTTATTCATCTCTCCATTCTCTATGCTTGGCTTAAGTAAATTTTGCTTCTAAGCTATGGTTCTTTCATGTTCAAAAGCTAGGCATACTAAAGTTTCAACACTTTGCTTTGTGAATATTAACTCATCAAACAATTAGGTTTTATGTGTGTTAATCATAAGTAATTGGCCTTGACCTTAGGTTAATGTAGGTTCATTGCTCATTAGTCCTAGACTCTTAGTGATAGCTTAATACTCAATTCACTTTTTAACATAACCTAGCGCTATGATTAAGCTTTAGTCCTTTAGTCCAATTTCCATTAGCATCTCATAATGGAAGCAATAAAAAAGTGCTAAAAAATGAAACAATGAAGCAAAAGAGTGTCAAGAAAAAGTAGCAAAAAATGCTACTAGACACATGAAAAGAAAGTTTCTATGTTATGTTGTGTCTATGTGAGGCCTAGCGTCTTATTGGCACTTGGCAGGGGAGGGGAATCACCTTGGCTTGCTTGGTCAAGGCCCTAAATCGATGACCTGGGTTGATAGGGGTTAGCCATTTCCTTGGTGGGCTAGTAGGCTTTTGGAACACCTTCTTGAGGGTTCAAAGAGCCGAGAGTCGTACCTAGACTTGCCTTGGGGTGGTAGCCTTGTGATGTATTTTAGTTTTTTCTATGAATGACAAAAACAAACTTCCATGAGCTTCAAGAAGCTATGACAATGTACTAATAGATTAGGAGCTTTTTTATAGCCTGTAGACATGATAGACTTGAATGATTTATTAAAATTGGTAACATAGTTTTTAGGCTAATAGGTTTATGAACTTGCATTAGCCTAGGGTTATAACTGATTGCTTGTGTTTCATGCATAAAATTGAATTTTCAAGTGGTTTAATCTTCATGATAGTTGAGTGTTTTTTTTGCTTTATGTTGTCTAGTTTTTGACTATGATTCACCCATCTTTTAGAAGCAAAAAATTCACTTTGCATGATTGTTCATTGTACTTCATGTTTTTATCCTTGTTGGCCTTTGATGCTCATTACTTGTTCTTATGTTTTGCAGCTCAACATTTCTTCCATGGACTTGCTTTCTACCATGTCATCGTGTTTTATTTCACCGGCACACGAGGACATGTGCCACATTAGGAAGGGGGGAATGTTAGCAGCGGCTAACACAGGCTATACCGAATATGCATCAAGCGGGAGATATGCTATGGATGTGACTCACTTTGTATAAGGTCTTGGGCTCATTGGGAGTTCCAAAGTTGTATATGCTAGCTAGAGGGCTCAAACTTAAACCCATAGTAGAAGGGATTGTGGTGAAATCCTTTATGCAAGGAGGCTTCATTCTTGAGTATTCACTCTTGAGGATTGACTTTTGAGAGCTCTCTCTCTCTCTCTCTCTCTCTTAAGTGTTCACTCTATGGATGGCCTAGCTTTGAGCTTAATGCCCATGCTTAAGAGGCTAGTGCTAATCCATTGTAGTTAAAGAACCATTCTTAATATAATCTCTACTTTCTCATTAGTCTACTTCTTCTCTACTCCATTATGTCGTGAAGTAGTTTTACATTTCTCATCATTCTAGATTTGAGTATGTGTGATGACTTCTTGCTATTAACCACTCTTATCCTTCTATGAGCATTTGATATGTGATATTTAACATCACTAATTAAGTTGATTAAGTTGGTTCTTAATCTTGTAATTAGTATGTGTGCCTTATTGTTTGCTTGTGTGTGGATAAGTTTTATGAAACTCTAGCACCATTCACCTTGTGTGTGTAGCTTTTGATGAAGTGCCTTGATTGGAATGTGGTGATTGGAGAGGCCAACACCAATGCAATTAGTGTGTGCTTATCATTAGTGTGCTTTGGGTTTCTAGTCTATGGTAAGTCGGCTATGGTAAGTCGAACTTCGGTAGGCTTAATTTGTGTAGGAGATGCTTGGTGGATGATGTGATTAGAGTTAGTGATTAATGACTAATCTCTATTGCATTGGATGAGCATACTCATGAATCCTCTCATTCTATTCACCCAATGCTCATGCTTTCATGCCCTAGCTGGGTTGTCAATCCTAGGATTGATAATTTTCTTGGTCTTGGGTCAATTAGGCTATGATACGATTACCCCGAATAACCTATAACTGTTGCTTGCTACCACTTGGGAAAGGGAGTATCAACATTGTATCTTCTCTGTAGGCCTTGTGCTGGTCTAACCACTAATGTCCAAGGATGAAATTTGCAAGCATATATTTTAAAGACTTCACTTGAAATTTTACCTGCTCTTCATTCTTTCGGATGCTAAGGATAACAACCATTTCTTTCCGACTCGCAACCATACCCAACATTGCTTTAATGTCTTTTTACATAAAGTAATCTCTAGAATGATTTGGATGTTCTTTGAAACTATATAGACCTCTGTTGAGCCAGCAGAGGATCACACCCACACTTTTGCTCACACTCATCATTTTTGTAACCATTGATTGTAATAAATGTCTTTCCGACATTGATTTTGAATTGAGCCATTCATTAAGTAACGAGACTCCATTGAGTTTCCAGCTTGTAATCCCGAAGTAATTTCACTTGCTGATGTAATTAGTTAGAGATGTTCTCACCTCCAAGGCTGAGGTATATAAGCCAAAGTTTTGTAACCTAAAGGAGATTCAGTTTATTAATCAAAGTGAGTTTTGAGCGCCGTGACTGTGTCTGAGAGAGAGTGAGAGAGAGAGAGTCTTATCCACTTGCTACGTGAGCTACGGAGCCGCCATTGGAGAAGCGACACCGCCATTGTATTAGCAACGGCGAGAGCTATGCACAGATACCAAGAGTGCGCGCTATCGGCTTCTATGTGTGGTAAGTTCCTACGAGCTTCGGTGTGAGTTTTCTTCCAACTCGTGTGTCGGAATGGAGCGTGCAGCATATCTATAGAACCACAACGAGTAGAGCTACACATTAGTACCATCGGAGTCAAGTTTCGGTCACCTGTATTTTTCGGCCTGTCTTCATACGCGTTTACCGCACGGAGTGATTATAGGTTGATTTTGCAGTTCAAGTCTTTAAGGTGTTGTTCTTACCTAGTGTATAGACTTCCCCTTGAGTTTGAGATCGATTCAATGATTCTAGATCCTGTTTCGTATAGCATTCGTTTGTAGTAAGGATTTCAGTCACTTGCGTATTTTAGAACTTAGATTTGATTTCCTTAGTAGTGATTGTCATTAGAAGGTCGAGTAGGTGATTTGACACCCACATAGTTGTTTCCATGCGCCTGCGGGTCAAGTTCCGTCCTCGTCTAACAAATTCTGTTGTTGGTTGAGTTCTCGCTATTTAGCTTCCGCTAGCGGTGTAACCGCCTTAACATTTGGCGCCGCTGCTGGGGACGAGAGCCCTAAGTAGGTGACCTTAGACTAATCCTACGAGGTGAGTCGTATAAACTACTTTGTATACTTTAGTTAGAAAAGATCTAGGAGTGGTGGACTCCGAAGATCTCGAGAGATACTAGGAAGTGGGGTATTCTTGGGTCTTCCGTGTTGACAGTATTTTTAGTTTAGCTTAGATTTGTTTGTTGTTTTGTTGGTGTTGAGTAGTTGTTGATAGAAGAAGAATTTGCTAGTCCGTGAGTGACAGTGGATATCTTTAAAGTCACAATTACCAAACCCATTTTATGATTAGGAATAGCTTAGGTAGGACTTCATTTGATCCTGATCTAGAGCTAGTAATCATTGGAGTATTTGCTTGATATGGTTGATTGCATGTTAGATCACTAAACCGTCGAGTTAGTAGTGAAACTTGAAATAAACAAAAGTCAGAGAAATTTTCTGTCTATCTGGGAATTGCTCAGCACTTGAGAAAGCTTTAGGAAGGATTCTGTGCCAAAAAACTGGAAATCTGCAACTTTAGACATCATACGCGTATGATGTCTAAATGACCAAACAGAGACCAAAACAGAAATTTTGACTTTACCAGAGTGTTCAAAAGGGGAGTTATACCATTATTTCAACTTAAAACAAGAGCATTAACACTCAAAGAAACCCAAAAAGACAAGTCGGAGTCCAAGAAACGCAAAGAATAGGAAATTTTGGATTCAGATCTTGTTTTTACATTCAAACCTGACAAAAATACTTGAAACTCAATTATAAACATTGGAGAAGGCTTAAAACCAAGAATAGTCAAAATCTGGGACAAAAGACATTATACGCGTATAATGTCTTTTGGCACATCCACTGCTTATTTTTAATATCTGACCTGACAAGATTGTTACAAGCACTGTAGGAAGCATAAATATCAAGTTTTGACCCAAATTGATGAAAAAGACATCATACACGTATGATGTCTTTGACCTAATTTTGGACATATTTTGATACTTTGCCAACACAGATCCATTGTAATAGTTGTCTAGAGGTTATATTTCAAGTTTCATCCCATTTGGATCACAATTGACCCAAAACAAGTCAAAAGCGGAAAATTGCCAAGAAAAACCTAAATTAGCCATAACTTGCTCAAACAGAGTTCAAACTGAATTTTGTGAGTGGAAAGAGCATAAGGGGGCTACTGAGAGTGAGCATAACCAAAATAGTCTAAATCTGTGAAAAAAGACATCATACGCGTATAATGTCTTTTTCAGCATAACTGCAACAAAATTCTCACTTGATGAAACAGAAGTTGTCCAACTGACAAGATTAAACAATTGACCAAGTATCAATCAGTTTGGATCAATTCTGACCACAAAAACTTGGGAAAACAAATTGCTGAGACGGAGAAGTTAAAGTCCTTTAGGGGAATTGATGAATTTGAGATCGGGCAGGAATCTCCAGAATAACCAACCAAAACAAGGGGAACAAGCAAGTGTCATATCAACCGAGGGAAGTGTAAACCAAAGTTGGGTGCAACCATTAGAGCCGATCTTTGAAGGAAGTGTTTCTGATACTTCTTCGGAGAGATCTTACGAGATTTTCACCGAACACTTGGAACACTTGAACCTGAACAACAGAGAAAATATGGCAGCAGGATCATCAAACCCTTCCGCCACAATGAAGCTATTGTTCATAAAATACCAATACGACAATGAGCAAGGTGCCAGGATCTACAAAGATGGAATGGACCGCTATTGTGTAAAAATAGAGGAGAGACCTAGTGAGTTCAAGGACTTAGTGCATGTGAGCTATAGCGGAGATAGATATCTAGATGACGAGGGTACCATGTACTTGGTAGTCCTAAACCCTAACATTGTGGACAAGTGGAGATTGATGGGCACCAAAGCCAAAGTAGATGAAGAACTCGAGGAGAAAGCACCAATAATGAACTTCCCTGATGCGAGGTTAAGAAGAGAGAATGAAACTACAAGGATCAACACTGATAACATCTATGTGGGGCTATACAAATATAATAATGGGGAGCAAGATCTCTATTATAGCTGTGAAGAACCCTACACCGGAGAGTTGACAGACCAAAAAAGACTTTATGTCTTTACCTACACAGAGGGATCGGAAGTGAAAATTGCTACTTACGACAAGTATGGGAGGCAATACTCAACAATGGGCAAGAAAGAATTAGAAGGATATACATACTTTGGGGGACCACTACATCAGTATTATGTTACTTCTAGCTCACAAAGACCAGCACCAACAAATGGAGGGCAAAACCCAATGACGATAGGAGGACAAAGAACTCAGGCTGCTGACTCTTTCAGTCAACCTCAGTACTCGAAGCCCAGACCAATGGGATCATTACATTCCAGAGAGTCAATGGATACGAATCGAGGTAGTGCAGTTCCAATCCCCACATATACCACTCCAGGTCCAAGGTTCGAAGCGGAACCATCACATTTACCTCCTAGTAGTAGATTCAGGCAGGGGAACCGACAAGGGTAACCCATGAAGTCCATGATGCTAGAGAAAGCTTTAGCCGGGACACAGGAGCAATGAGATTGGTAGCAACCATAGACGTATGAGACCATCTCAAGTAGCGAAGTGTATGCCAAAGAAGTATGGTGGTTCAGGAGATCCGTATGCACATGTGTCACTCTTTAAGCAAGTCTTAAGAGCTGAGCAGATAACCGATTTCCATACACAATACGAGGGATTTGGTCTTACTCTAGAAGGTACGACATTGACATGGTTTCAACCACTGAACATAGGGGGATTCCATGACATTGACCATTTGCTAAGAGAGTTTGCTGAGGAATTCTCAAAACGAGGGATTAAGCACAATACGGTCTCACAAATATATGCTTTTAAACAGAGAGAACACGAAAAAGTGAAGGAAGCTTCACTTCGCTTCAAACAATACATTGAGAGATGTCCAGTACGTGAACGACCACAAGATGACAGACTATCTGTTCTCTTTATTGAGGGACTGAGAAACGACACTCTCAAGAAGGACTTGCACTTGAAAGCTTGTACAAGTTTCGAGCAAGTAACGAGAGAAGCATTGTACTTAGTGGATAACTGTACGGTTTATGGAGAGGTGTCAGCGGATACAGATTTTGCATCCAGTAGCTCCTCCTCCGTAGCGAGCGAGACTACCACTAAAAAGAATGTTCAAACAACAACCATGCCAAATGTAGAGCAAATGATAGAAGATGCTCTAAAAAGGATGGCACCATACCAAAAACCATTGCCAAAAACACTGAAATGGTGTGCTATTGAACAAAAATGGACAAACCATCCAACAGAGGAGTGCTATTACAACAAAGGGTATGTAAGGGAGCGTCAGTATGCACCTCCTGCTCAATTAGCACCACCTCAAGTACATCCAGTACCTCGATACCCAACGGGAAATGTACCAGGACCTATGGGGATAGAAAGACCGCAACCGGTATTGGGACAACAACCACCTTTACCAGGAGCAAGACCAGTGGGCATTAGATATGCACCAACCTTAGAGAATCAGGAGAACAAGCCTAGTGCCTGTTCAAGCCTATTATGAAGAATCTGGTGCACACATGTCTCCAACTGTGTATTACCCACCAGAAGAACCCAAACAACCAGAACCATGGGGCATGATTGGGAATGTTGGAACACCAACAGTTACAAGTGCTTCTGATGAAGAGAGATACAATTTGGACGCAAGAACATTGATGTTCATAGCTCATGGAGGGTTAACAGGACAAAGACCATCCTATCCACAAAGGACGAATCAAATGGGACCAAGACCAGCACTAGGACCCTGTTACAAGTGTGGAGGTGACCATCTGATGAATGTTTGTCCACATACGGAAATCATTAGAATTAACGCTTATTGCACTGAGTGTGGGGTTACTCACTTCATTGAGGATTGTTCAAAAAATCCAAACAAAGTGCAAAAGACGACATTGAATATGCTAGAAACTATTCCTACCAGCAGTGGGTCTGAAAATGAAACTCTGATACCAACGCAAGTTGTTACTAGAGCTCAAGCTAAGAAAACCACTAGAGAACCTGAGAATGGAAAGTTAGCGACTGAAATGGTTAGTCAAGGACCGCGGAGTCAGAGAAACACATGGAAAGCTAGAAAAGCACGCATGAAGTTGAGAAAAGAACGTGAAGACGCTATTCTAGCTGAGGAACTAAAGCGAACTAAAGATAGATTAGAAAAACTTGAGAGTCAAAACGGGAAACGAGAGATGAGCCCGGAAAGAACGAAACAAAAGAGTATCAAAGAAACAACGAGCTTAAGCTCAGGGGGATCAGTGCTAGTCGACAAAGTACACGAACCATTGGACGCACTGATGAGAGCTTACGAAGCTAGGTTAAAGAACAACCAAACACAAGAACAGAGGTGGATGACATACCCAAACGCGGAATTGGAAAAGCAGAGACTTGAAATGTGCCAGAGAATGATCGAGACTGCACAAGCCTTATTAGAACCACCAAAAGAAACAATGAATTGTGGAACGGAAAACCCAATTCAGCAAGAGACTATCGTTTCACGGGTAGCTGAAAAGACTCCCAGTGCACAAAAGCCTGAAAATACACACAAGGATGACCGCATAGTGTTGAACACAACCGATCAGGAGATAGAGAGTTTTCATCCAGTCATACAGAGGTCTTACGGAAGAGATGAGGATTACAATGAATTTTGGAAACAAGTGAGAGAGGCAAACTTTGCAAACGAGCTAAGTTGCCAAGCTAATCAGACAAATTGGGAAAAGGACATCAGGAATCCTCCCATAGTGGAATTTGAGGCAGGATCTCAAGTGGACTTGGATCTGCAATCTTACTGGGGAGATGGGGGCTCTGTTAGAACAATGGAGAGCAAACCTCACTCACTGAATACCTTACCTTCATACTTAGGAGAGTATGAAGCAAAATCCGAGACTAGAGCACTTCCCTCACGAAGAATCTCATCAGAAAAAGTCATGGACTCGCAAGGATTGATAGAGATCTTGTCAACACCAGTGACATGCACTATCACTCTAGCTGAGCTTTTGAGGCTAAGACCACATATGTGGACCACTGTAGGAAAATGCTTGGAGAAATTCGGGATAAAAGACCCAACATCGAGACTGAAAGAGGGTATACAAGAGCTGAGTAAACCACAAAAGAACGCTAAGCCTGTACCCTTAAACAAGGTCGGAGAGTATTGCGAAGGTGAAGAGGGGAATACAACCTTACCAGTTGAATTCCAAGGAGTGAACACGATGGCAATACTAGACAGCGGAGCTGGGGTAGCCATTGCTACAAAAGAAATCTGGAAAAAATGGGGGAAACCAGCAATAAGGAAGACTAGGTTGAAACTCCAATTAGCAGATGGACACATGGAGAAACCTATGGGGTTATTAGAGAAAGTTGTAGTGACTTCTTGCGGCATTGAATACGAACATACTTTTGCTATTGTCGATTTTGGCAAGGAGAATAACTATGATATCATACTGGGACGACCATTCATGAGACAGTTGAAAATGGTCCAGGATTGGGGCTACGATCACATATACCTGAGAAATATGGAAACCACTACACGTGTGAACCTGAAAGACCATAGCTACAAAGATGTGAACCGAACACCGGTGGAGGAGTTTGATTCAGCTACTGGCGGGATCCGAATTTCCAGCTTGGTTAGGTAAACCCAAGGAGTTATGGATGTGTGGAGCTTCGAAATGTGGAAGTCTGAAACGAGAAGAATGTGTTTTAGAAAGGGCTATCGAAGACGAAACTTATATAGGAGAACCCTTTCCAGAGGACACGCTTGAACCATTAGAATGGACACACATTCTAGCAACCCTAGATGTTTGTGCAATTCCGGATGGTCCCACAACAAAATTTTGCGACAAGGACGGGTACGACGTGGTTTCGTACTTCATGTTGAGAACTGTACTCGAAAAAGAAACTGAAAAGAACGATACACTGGAAAAGGAAGATGAAGAGGAGGTGTTTCACGACACTCCCAATCATCCTGAGTGGGGAAATGAAGCAGACAACGAGTCAACGGACAATTCAAGCGAAAAAGAAGAAACTATAACGGATGTCCGATTTTATGATTTTCCGAACCAAACTAAACAACGCCAGAAACGCTATAGAGCAAAGAGAAAAACAAAGGGGGTTAGAACCAATCCGATGCCTAGAATAAGGGGAAAAAATCAATTCCTAATGCTAGTAAAGGCAGAAGATTGTGTTAAGGACAAGATTTCTGGAAGAATGAGAGGCAATGATCAAAAGAGTTTACGAAAAGACAAAAGAGGCTCAAGAAATCAAGTTCAAAGGAATGGAACGAAAACTGAAACAGAAAAATCAGAAAAGAACAAGCGCAACAG
This sequence comes from Adiantum capillus-veneris, assembly GCF_014529385.1. NCBI lineage: Eukaryota > Viridiplantae > Streptophyta > Polypodiopsida > Polypodiales > Pteridaceae > Adiantum > Adiantum capillus-veneris. The sequence continues at coordinate 75,671,925 of NC_140952.1, read as the reverse complement.
AGAACACACGGAGTCCAAGCTAGAACGTAGAAACAAGTACAGAGAGCTCAAGAAAACTCTGAAAGAAGTTTGGACGACAGAAATTGAGAGTGGAGAGGACGAAAACGCCAAAATCAAGGAAAACATGGATGTTCCCTCTCACTATAGGAAATTCACAATAGAGGATAGGAAAGTGGTATTAACCCCACCTATTCGAGAGAGAAAGGAGAACGAATCTTATGACGGACCGAAGGATGCAAAAAAAGTTGATTTAGCAGCTCCAGGTGAGACACCTAGACCAGTGTACATAGCCACAGATTTGTCTCCAGGCGAGGAAGAGAGACTTTTGAGTCTTCTCAGAGAGTATAGGGATGTGTTTGCATGGTCTTATAAGGACTTAAAGGGAGTTGACCCATCGATATGCCAACACACAATCCCACTGAAACAAGACGCAAAGCCTAGCAGACAGAGACCATACACATATAATGATACATTTGCTAAGCGAATCAAAGAAGAGATAGATAAGCTAATGGAAGCTGAATTCATATACGAGATTGAACACACCGATTGGGTATCTCCGATTGTGGTAGTACCCAAGAAGAACGGAAAACTCCGAGTGTGTGTCAACTTAAAGAAAGTGAATGCTGCAACAATCAGGGACAATTATCCCCTGCCGATAACTGATCATGTTCTAGAGCGTGTATCAGGGAAAACAACATACTCTTTTCTTGATGGTTTTTCAGGATATAACCAGCTAGCCATAGCACTGGAAGATCAACATAAAACAGCTTTTGCAACGGAGTGGGGAATTTATGCTTATCGGGTTATGCCTTTTGGTCTAACCAATGCTCCCGCAACCTTCCAGAGGCTGATGACGCATGCTTTCAAAGAATACTTAAGGTTGTTTCTAGAAATATACATGGATGACTTATGTGTACATTCTCTTCTGAGAGATGAGCATCTAGAACACCTAAGAAAAGTATTTGAGAAATGTAGGACATATCGCATTTGTCTCAATCCTGAGAAATGTGTGTTTATGGTCCGACAGGGCAGAATTCTGGGACATATTGTCTCACAAAACGGAATATCCACGGATTTAGAGAAGATAAAAGTTATAGTGGATATGCCTAGACCAACCAATGCGAAACAAGTACAGAGCTTTATGGGACATTGCGGATATTATAGACGATTCATTTACATGTACGCTATAATAGGCCAACCACTTTACAGGCTAATAGTGAACTTTGAATGGACAGAGGAGTGTGAGGAATCGTTCAAGAAATTGAAAGAGGCACTCATTACTGCTCCAGTCTTGAAATCACCAGATTGGGAGAAGATATTCCATGTGCATATAGATGCTTCGGCATATGCAATAGGATGCATTCTGGCTCAGCCAGAAGAAGGAAACATGGATTTTCCTATCTGTTACGCCAGTCGACAGCTCAACAATGCAGAGAAGAATTACACCACAACAGAGTGAGAGGGATTAGGAATGATATATGCTGTGAAGAAATTTCGGCATTATCTTCTAGCCAACAAGTTTGTGTTTTTTACGGATCACCAAGCCTTGCTCTACCTAGTGAATAAACCATGCAATACCGGGAGAATAGTGAGATGGTTCATTATCTTACTGGAATTCGACTTCACGGTAGTAGTAAAGAAAGGAAAAACACATCTTAGAGCTGATCATCTTTCGCGATTGACGAATGGAGAAGACCATATAGGAGTAGATGACGACATGCCAGACGCGTACTTGTTCAACATAGAAATGATACCGAAGTGGTCTCAAAATGTCGTTAACCTATTAACCTATGGAGGAGAGTTCGATAGAAGAGAATACAACCAGAAACATATTGCTATTCAGCAATCCAAGAATCTTCAATTGGTTGCAGGAAGGTTGTATCAATTGGGAAATGATCATGTTTTACGACTATGCATCAATCCTGAGGAATATAATATATATCTGCGCGAAGCACATGTTCAGGAATGTGCATTTCATTGTTCAAGAAGGAACACATATAGGAATTTGTTACAATTGGGAGTCTATTGGCCAGGAATGAAAGAAAGCGTACATGAATATGTCACTGTATGTATTGTATGTTCATCAAAACCGCCAGCAGAGTATTCGACATTATATCAGATAATGATCGCTCCAGAATGGAGTCAGTATATTGTTGAATATCTCACAAATAGAACTTTCCCAGAAGGAACGTCAAAAGCTCGTCAGAAATCTGTAGAGACAGAAGCTAGAGATTACGCTTTAATAGGAGATCAACTCTATAAGAGAGGTAAAGACAACCAGCTTAGGATTTGCGCATCAGAGACTGAGTATGTGATAATACTAAAGCAAGCTCATGGAGGAGTAGGTGGAGGCCATTTCTCAGGTGATAAGACAACAAAACTTGTCTTAGCCGCAGGAATATGGTGGCCAACATTACATATGGACGCTGAGGAATACGTTAAACGGTGATGACTGTCAGCGGACCAAAGTACCACTTAAAAGAGATGATATGCCGCTTAGACCAATGATGGGGGCAAGAGCTTTTGCAAAATGGGGGATTGATTATGTCGGACCCATTTCACCTCCTGCATATAAGACTCATGCACAATACATCGTTGTGGCTACAGACTATCTAACAAAGTGGGTCGAAGCAAAGGCAACTCAAAAAGCAGATGCCAGGACCACGGCACAATTTCTATATGAATACGTCTTTGTACGATATGGATTGCCAATAGAAATTGTGAGTGATCGAGGCACACATTTTATAAATGAAGTGATAGAGATCCTTCTAGATGAATTCATGGTAATCCATAGGAAATCAGCCCCGTATCATCCACAAGCAAACGGACAAGCTGAAGCAACAAACAAAACCATATGCACGGTCCTTACGAAGATTGTATCTGAGTCGAGAACTGACTGGGACCAGAAGTTGCATTCAACATTATGGGCATATAGGGTAGCATATAAAACATCAATAGGAACGACCCCATATAACATGGTTTTTGGGCTAAATGCTATCTTACCAATAGAATTCTTGATTTCAACCTTAAGGGTGGCTAAGGATCTAGAGTGGACAGGACACGAGCTTTCTGATAGAATAGATGACCTGGAAAAGCTAGATGAGCTTCGCCTAAAAGCAGTAGCTTCTATCTACGCTCAAAAAAGGCGACAAAAAGAATTTTTTGATAAGCATGTGCGGACTAAAGAGTTTAAGGTTGGGGACTATGTCCTAGTTTACACTATGAAACAGCATGCTAAGAAGCTTAAAAAGTGAGGGATGGGACCTCTGGTGATTAAAGATCTATCACCAAGTGGAGCCGTCAAGCTTGCTACATTAGACGGAGAAGAAATGCCCAATTGGATTAGTGGATGCAGAGTGAAAAAGTATCTTTTGCCGCTAACCCAAGACATGCTTCTCAAAATACATCAAGAAGAGCTGCGTGTCCAGAAAAAGAAAATGATTTTGGAGGAAGCGCAAGCCGAGGCGAAAGAAAGAATGGAGAAAAGAAGACTACTACGTCAGAAACACCGCAATGAAGGAGCAATACGAATAAACGTAGTCAGTATAACAGAAATGGATAATGACAAAGAAGAACCCATCATTGAATGCAAAGTAGGAACCAACCAAATCAAAGCCAGAGCACTATTGGATTCAGGAGCTCAAGCTAACCTACTTTCACTCAGTTTGTATAGACAATTGACAAATGACAAATGACAAATGACACTAAACTACAAACTGCCAAGCAAGAGTTAAAGAGTTACTCTGAGAATTCAATCAAAACTGTTGGATGCACAGTTTTACATATACAGATTAACCAGTATGTGTATCCGCATATGTTTTACGTGGTTGAAGACCAAGCTACACAACAACCATTATTGCTAGGACAACCATGGCAGAAGCAATACAATGCAATGATTGACTGGAGTTCTAAATCAGTGCTTCTCAAATACGAAGGTGAAAGTCAATCAGTTAAGTTCACCAAAGGAACAGAGCCAACTCCAAAGGACAAATCCAAAGACAAAGGTAAACAACAACCAGAGAAAAAGAAGAAGCAATGGCAACCAAAAGTTTCTTTACAACCGGATTACTCTTCGACGAGGAATTCTCAACAGTGGATAAGGAAGACAAGCAATAATATAACAGCTCAACCTTGGGAAAAAACGGAGTCAAAGTTGGTATGGAGACCAAAAAAGGTTGTGCCAGAGAACACAAAGGTGGAAAACAGAGTCTTCAATACCAGACAACAAAGTGATTCCAGACAATCAAGGACAGTGAAACAGATCTGGATTCCAAAGAAGTTCATGACGGCACAAAACTATAGCAAGCAAATTTGGATCCCAAAGATTTGTAAACAGGAACTCCCTTCAGTACAATCAACGGACACTCCTAGGTATTTCAAGTCGAGGAAATCAACACAAAGAACAAAGCAGGTTTGGGTCGCAAAGAGTTTGTGGCAAGCACAAGTGAAGCGGAAGCAGATTTGGATTGTGAAAAAGAACAACAACGTAAAGAAGAATCCATCTACTGATTCTACTACCGAAGTGCCAAAAACAACCCAAAACCCGACCACCAATCCTTCAATCAAACAAAGAGCAGCTTTATTGGAAAGACTGTTGTATCATCGCTCTACAATTGCACTGGGAACTTATGACCAAAACAACTACATTGCTTCGCCCACAGACAGCCCACAGACACTTCATAGTCGTCCGGGAGGACTCAGACTAGGAGGGGGGGAGGTATACAGGTATACAGGAGTTACAAAGCAGCTACAAGCGCCAAAAACAAAAATTATATTACAAGGGTATGTCTTACATGATTTTGCAATTTTTATGTTTGATTGCGGATATTGATAATATTTATGCCCTTATATACCTTGTTTTGCAACAAGAAGAGATCAAATGATGAATTTGGGTCTCTAGACGTGTAAATATCACTAAATAAGAGTGTTTTTGGAGCAAAAAAGTAAAAAAAAGTGGTAATCCAAGTCCAAAAATCACAAATAAGTGTATATTCATATACACAGGGTTACCAGCTATTTATCGTGTATGTTTGGAATTTTTTGGCTTCAATTTGCTATTTTCCTTTATTTTTTATGATTTTCTTAATAAAAGTAAAAGAAAAATAAAAAAGTAGGTGAAATGAGATCGGAAAAAAGAAAAGAATAGACGGTGATGGTCCTAATGACAAGGGCAACCGATGGTAAAAATTGGGTACAATTCTGAAAAAGTTGCGGAAAGCCCGAAATGACAGAATTTTGGCAAAGTGGACAGATTTCTCAGAAATAGGTCAAACGGAATCCAAATTGAGAAATTTCAAATCCTAAAGTGCATTTCACGACGAGATAGGAGCACATGTCAAATTTGGTAAAAAGTGATACGGGAAGCCCGAAGTTAAGTATTTTTCACATCACTTTCAAGCTCATTTCCACTATTACCTTCTTGGAGAGAGCAAAGAGCACACAGGAGCATCCGACCTTCTACCGCCTTCTACGACTGCTACGAGAGCTCAGAGGACACCAGACATGAGAGGTAGACTCGTTGCCATAAGCTTTTGATGCTTATCGTTAACTGTTGTCGCGAAAACTGACCAAAACCAAGAAACAAGAGCAGACGGGGAATGGGGAAGAACGCTAGGTAGGGGCACAACCGCCTAACGAAACCTTGCAAGAACTTAGAGGTGGGTTACCCTAACATAGAAGATGGGTTTCTAACACTCAAAGCTCGAGAAAGAACGACTTGAAAAACCCTAGGTCAACAGAGCCTGCAAGAGGCAAACAGGAAAAAGTTGTCGAAACGACACAAAACTTCTCAGGAAGCTTAACAACATCAAGGGCAATGCAACCATGGAGTATCTCCGGGTTTGGATCTCCAAAAGTAGGTCGGAACAACCGATTCGGCTGCGGACACACAAAGCGTCATTTTGGCATAACGGCTAAAATTGACGACCAAATGACATGAAACTTCACAAGCAGCTTCAAATATACATGGATGACTTATGTTTGCAAGCAAAACCCAAAAGAAAGCTGATTCACTTACCGATGGTGAAAAAAACGCTTTCGGAAAACCAAATGGAGAAAGATGGAGAACGGGGAGCCAAAGTCAAGTTCAACCAAATAGGTGGCTTCACAACATATCCAATGAGCCGGAAATGCAACTCTCGAGAAGAAAAGTTGAAGAAATTCAACTCCAAGGCAAAAAGACGACTTCGGAGACTGAAATGCCTATAAGGGGGCTTTTTAGCTAAACTGATGACTTTTTAAGTTGAAAACTAGGTATCAGGGCTTAGGGCACTAGCACAAAGCATTCTTTGCACAAAAAGACCAACATTTCAAGAAAAGACATCATACGCGTATGATGTCTCACAGCATGATTTTCACATCCATTTCAACATTTGAGTGCATAGCCTCATTCCACATGTTAATCACATCCTATGAACCAAGTATCATGAGATTTGGAGTTAGAAAACCCAAGGAAACCAAAAAGACGCAAAGTAGGCCATAAAATTGATTTTTGGTCCTAATTTTGTCAAAATAACTCCAAACTCATTGAAACTTTGTAGGATTGTTGATTAACACATCTATAAGGTATCTGGAACCAAAAAGCACCATTTTGACACAAAAGATATCATACGCGTATGATGTCTATTTGCACTTACAGAGCCAAAACTACTCATTTGTCATCATACATCCATTATATATATCTAATACATGCTACATATGAAGTTTGGAACCATTTGGTCAAGTGGATCACCCCATTAGCCCAATTGAGGGAAAATCCTTCATCCAAAGCCTATTTTAGCCCAAATTCAACATACTCAAGTCCAAACCAAGATTTGAGTAGGGACAGTCCTTCACTAGTACATGGGGAGTCCACAGAACCAATCCCATGAAAAATTGATGAAAAAGACATCATACGCGTATGATGTCTCTAGAGCCATTTTTAGCCCAAAATCTATCCAAAATTCATAAATCCACTGAATAAGCCTATCTAAAGCCATATCCAAGCTTATAGAGAAATTTGGTCCAAAAATACACTAAAAGACATCATACGCGTATGATGTCTCACTATGTGATTTTGGCACTTCAGGGTTTCAACCACCAAACAGAAGTGATCTACATGCCATTTGAAAGTGAACCACCAAGTTTTATCCAATTTGGATCATAAAATCCAATTCCCTTTCAAAATTTTGCCAAGAGCCGGAACTAGACTAAATTGGCCAAAACTTGACCAAATGGTATCCAAACTCAAATCCAAGCATATGATAATCATGTATACACTATCAGCTACAAGCACAACCAATCTGAAGTCATTTTGACACAAAAAACATCATACGCGTATGATGTCTCCAATATGATTTTGAGCCCAGTTTGCATATTTTTTTCACCTACCCTGCATCCTTAGGCCCTGAATAGCTCATGTTTCAATTTTCAAGTCATTTGAATAGTTAAAAGCTTCATTTCGGCTTTCAGTACTAAAAAGACGCTAACTTTTGAACTTGGAGTTACAGGATCCATGGATTCCGCCAAGTCATCAGTAACAAAGAGAAAAAGACCGACAATCAAAGATGCTCTTGCAGAAGCAGAACCCTTTGACATTCCAGCAGAAACCCTCAAGCCAACCAAAACTTGGGTGGAGGAAGCAGTACTGGAGAAAGAGGGAATAAAGATCTACCAGGGGACTTTCAGAGATCCTCAAGGGCAAGCGGTGGATATACCGATGATCCCACAAGAATTGGTGGATTATAGCAGGTCAGAGAACATCAGCAGGTACCTGGAAAGGGCAGACTTGCACAGATTCTTCACCTCGAGACCATCAGGTGTAGATACAAGAAGAGTGTATGAGTTGGCAACCTCCATTCAGAAGGATGGGAAAGCCACATTGACAGCAATAGATGGAGAGAAAGTAGAGGTACATATCACTCCACAGCTCATTGCAGATGCATTGAAGCTGCACAACAAAGGGAGCTCTGTCAGGGAAAGAAGGGAGGCTATAGAGGTTTATGGGTCCAAGAAACAGAATGCAACTTATGGAGATATGGCAGACCAAAGAGCGGCAACCCTTTGCCGACTGTACAACCAATTTCTCCATATTTGCAGTAAAAGACCGCAAAAGTATACGACACCGCCCCATGCCATTGCAACTACCATCACATGGGCATTGAAGAGCAATATGCCAAAAGAGGTGAAATACGCTCAACACATCCACGAGCAAGTAATTGCCATGCACAACGAGAAGCCAAAGTATATAGGAGGAGCTGAAGTTCTGACAAGAATAGCTTATGAAGCTATTGGAGCCAGAGATCAATGGCCAAAGGTTCCCTCCCAGAATGAGTGGCTTAGAGAAGCCGATGAGGAGGAAGAACAACTTGAAGTATCCAAGAGGGCGTCCACAAGAGCACGCAGGAAACTAGAAATAGTTTCACAACCTGAAGAGAATGTGGATGAGCCTCTTATGAAGGAAGCAAAGAAGAAGGTTGCTCCCAAGCAAACCAAAAGTCAGAAAGCGGCAAGAATGGAAAGACTGGTGGAGCAGTTTAGAGCGGAAAGAGCTCTAAAGGGGGACTTTGAAGAAAAGTGGGTGCCAAACCCCACTAAAGTCGGAACTAGCTCAGCCAGGCCACATGTTGATCAATATGATCAATATATTAGAGCTTATGAGGAGTCAAAGGCTATATTGGAGCAGCAACCTGTCGAGCCATACACTGAAGAGGAAGTACAACTTTTAAAAGCTGAGCTGAAAAAGGACGACAAGGGGAAGAAGAAAGTAGATGAGTCTACTGAACCTCAAGAGAAAGACGCGCAAGCAAACAAAGGGAAAGCCAAGATGACTGAGGACAATCAGCTCTCCTTTACTGATGTACCAAGCCCGAAGAAGACGGAAATCATTGTGGAAGAGACCACAGTAGAGATGGACACGGCTGGTATGGAAAAGCCGGAGGCCGGGACCAAGGAAAAGGAGATAGATCCAATTCAGCAAAAGAAAAACGATTATGAGGATCTGGTAGCGATAGGGTACACTGAAGAAGAGGCCCTTGAGGCAGTCTATGGGATCCACCTACAAAAACAAGATGATCGGAGAGGGACAGAGGAAAAAATAAAGAGTACAAAAGAGAGTGAAGAGAAACTGGACGAGCAGAACGTACTAGAAGAGCCGAAGCCAGTGGAGGTGGTGGCAGAAAAAGCTTTAGAGTTGATAGATGAAGATGAAAAAGACATGCACATGGTGCATGAACTGCTCAACAAGATCAAAGAAAGATCCAAGGCAAAGGAAGTGGAGATTGAGACAGCCAAACAAAGGGAAGCCGAGTTGTAGAGGAAATTAGAGGATGCTATGACTGAATCTGAAAGTCATAAAGCATCACTCTACGACGCGGAAAACGAGAGAGACGGCTTGATACTCCAGCTAGTCGAGGCTTCAAGAGAAGTAACAAGTGCACAGGAAGCAAGGGAGCGGATGGAAGACGACTTGGAGGCGGCTAAAGATGAGCTCATTGAGCTAAGGGAAAGAGTCGAGCTCCAAGAAAGAACAATCACTAGACTCAGGACTACCCCTAGAGCTAGCAGAGCAGGAACCGAACAAGAGGGAGCTCTTGTACCAGCTCTGGAAGACCAGGTCCGAAGCTTACAAAGAGAGCTAAGATTAGAGAAAGTGCAAAGGTTGCACATTGCGGAGGGATCATTGGCAGCAGAGGAGAGGCTCACTTTAGAAAATCAAACACTAAGAACAGAGAATGAGACCCTCCGCAAACGGCTCCAAGATCTACAAGAGCAACAAAGAAGAGAGACAAAGACACCACATGAAGAATCAGGTGGAGCAACCATAGAGCTACCAGAAACTGGAGAGGCAACCACAATTGAAGATCCAGCCCCAGTTCACGAGGTGGCCTCGACTTCAGGAATCTCTGAAGAAGAAGAACAAAGGCTCCATGACCAAATAGCAAAGTCAACAGAGGAGAGTGCCAAGGCGGAAATGGAATGGGAGAGGAGACTCCTAATCTCCATTAGACTTCAGGGATTAGACACAAAAGTGCTCCATTAAGAGTGGATGCAACCCAGCCTGCCTTTCCCTTTGATGAAGTTTGAAGTGATAAAAACGAAAAAGAGAATAGAGGAGGAGCAGTATGTCGCTCTTTACGAAGGCGACATCACAAAAGAGGAACAATCAAAGAAGATTGTAGATTCGCAGCCTAGATGGAGGAAAGGTTGGCTGAACAAATACCCAGCCTACCTCATCTACTTGGTAGAGGCACCAAAGGAGATTCGGGAGGATGCAACCTTCTGCCCGGTGCCAAGAGTCAGAAGCTGGAAAGAGCATGGCAGGATTGCAGAAAAGAAGCCAAATTGGCTTAATTACCCCAGGATGCCAGGACCAAAGGCAGGAGAGAGAATAGGTAAAGCCTACATGGTGAAAACCCTAACGGGCACCATCAAGCTCTTTACTGGCTCTCCTGACCTTTCGTGTCAGATGCTCAAGAAAATTTGCAGGACTCTCTTAGCTTGCATTGAAGTGTTCGCGCCAGATAAAGCCACGACCTTGAGTCTACTATTGACGGCCGACACAGTGACTGATATGATGTATGATCTTTCATTGCAGCCTTCTCCAAAAGTGTTGCACCTCCTATACCAGAGGATTATGTTTTTGCCTAGCTTCCACATGCAAACATTTGAAGAAGCTTTCTACACCGGCTTTTTCACCCACAAAAGCAAAATATTCGGCCCAACCTTGACCATCGGCAACCTACGATACGAATCACATTTGCAGATGCTCAAGACGACAGGACTTTATTGACCAAGCATAAAAGTCATGTCAGGGTCGACATGAACGCGGAGGGGGGGAGTGTTGAGCCAGCAGAGGATCACACCCACACTTTTGCTCACACTCATCATTTTTGTAACCATTGATTGTAATAAATGTCTTTCCGACATTGATTTTGAATTGAGCCATTCATTAAGTAACGGGACTCCATTGAGTTTCCAGCTTGTAATCTCGAAGTAATTTCACTTGCTGATGTAATTAGTTAGAGATGTTCTCACCTCCAAGGCTGAGGTATATAAGCCAAAGTTTTGTAACCTAAAGGAGATTCAGTTTATTAATCGAAGTGAGTTTTTGAGCGCCGTGACTGTGTCTGAGAGAGAGTGAGAGAGAGAGTCTTATCCACTTGCTACGTGAGCTACGGAGCCGCCATTGGAGAAGCGACACCGCCATTGTATTAGCAACGGCGAGAGCTATGCACAGATACCAAGAGTGCGCGCTATCGGCTTCTATGTGTGGTAAGTTCCTACGAGCTTCGGTGTGAGTTGAGTTTTCTTCCAACTCGTGTGTTGGAATGGAGCGTGCAGCATATCTATAGAACCACAACGAGTAGAGCTACGCATTAGTACCATCGGAGTCAAGTTTCGGTCACCTGTATTTTTCGACCTGTGTTCATACGCGTTTACCGCACGGAGTGATTATAGGTTGATTTTGCAGTTCAAGTCTTTAAGGTGTTGTTCTTACCTAGTGTATAGACTTCCCCTTGAGTTTGAGATCGATTCAATGATTCTAGATCCTGTTTCGTATAGCATTCGTTCGTAGTAAGGATTTCAGTCACTTGCGTATTTTAGAACTTAGATTTGATTTCCTTAGTAGTGATTGTCATTAGAAGGTCGAGTAGGTGATTTGACACCCACCTAGTTGTTTCCATGCGCCTGCGGGTCAAGCTCCGTCCTCGTCTGACAAATTCTGTTGTTGGTTGAGTTCTCGCTATTTAGCTTCCGCTAGCGGCGTAACCGCCTTAACACCCTCTTCTTCTTTATCCAATAGAGCATTGCATCTGGCAGTTGCTCCATTTGCACTACTGAGGACTATAGCTATTCTCTTTGGCAATTCTATTGAAGACATCTGTTTTGCTTTTGCGATGGTCTCATCTTGATCTAAATGTGCCTCTATGGAAGGTGACTAGAGACTTTGTATTCCAATCTGTCTTATATCAATTGATTAATTGACAATGAGTGCTTGGCCTTTGGACTTCCTATTGCTTCTTGGTTGTTGGCAACCTCGTTCTTCTTTACTTCTGCCTTGGTGGTTCTTTCTGATTGCTAGCTTTTGTGGTTTCTCTTTGCTATGTTTGAACTGCTCTTGTTATTGCTTGATATGCTTCAAGCTCTTTGGAGGTTCTATTGGTCGGAGATGATTTATCTTCAAGAAACTCTGCTTTGGCATCCGTCTCCATTTGAGTTTTACTCGAGACTTCGTGCTGTTGTCCACGGGTGACCAGTCTTGGTCTCCATTCTTTGTTGTCTTTGAAGTCTGCATCTTGTTTGAACTCCGTATCTCTAAAATCTTCTAGGTCATTGGCATTCCCACTATGATGTTATATGGTACATCTTTTGCTGTTACCACATGAAATTGAGCTATGATGATTTGTCAACCTACTTGAATGGTGGTGGAGATGATTTCCTGCATTTTGCTCGTTTGTTTACAAATATGCTAATAAATTCAGGAGCATCTTCTATTTCTCGTTGGCCACATTTCTTTCAAGTGCAAAAAGACATGAGGTTCTTGTTTAGCTCAAAATCTAGCTTTACTTCACTTGAGAGCTTTGCTTCATGTTCACTAGTGATGTTGCACTTGAAATTCTTTCAAAATTGACTGGTCTAGCTCTGGTGGTATCCTGGGGTTGAGCTTTTTCTGCAACTTCTTCGCTTTTGTTACCTATTTCAGCTGATATTGACTCGTTTGATTATGATACTACACCTTTTGCTTGCAAATTTTGAGCATTGTCTACCTGCATTTGAGTAACTTTTGATCTTAGAAGATCCACTATACTTTCTGGTAGAGTGTGTCTCTTTGAAGGAGATTTTGGTTGGTGACCTTTGTGTAGCCTTCTAAGCTTTAGCTTCCTTTGATTTTTACCTATCTATCACCTATTCTGGCATCTTGAGGCTTTGCATCATCTTGAAATAATCTTTGACTTCAGTTTGGCCATCTGTAGGGAAATGTACAAGATCGTGAACCTGCTGTTATTCATTGCCATCTATATCCATGTATGCATATGTGAGCTTGGTCCCATGCAATTGCTTGAACACTATTGGATTTGTTGACTCCTGACTTTGTCTTTAGGAAATCAACTAAAACTTTTATCCTTGATGATCTTGATATTGGCACTTATCATCATATTCTGAGGGAGTTTGGGTCAAATGGGAACTTCCAACTATCATATGGTCTTTTAATGGATTCTGATTTGAAGAGGGCCGGTTAGAAGCTCTAGGGCTTCTAAACTGACGTTGTGTTTCCTAGTATAAGAGCTGAGTTTGATGAATTTATAGCTCCCCCCTTCCTAGGGTGATCACTAAAACTTTCTCCATGATGAGAGTTCAAAACTATTTGGCTTTGGTCTAATCTCACCTTTTGGGATTGTGAAGGCATATTGTGTGTAGCACTGTTGATGTTTCGCATTTGGAAACCTTCTGCATAGTTTCTTATGTACCTTCGTGAAACATGACAAATAATCCCCCAAGTCAAGCTGTAGGTAGCATTATATTCACCATGATATTGTCTATCCCATGGGTCGCCTTTGATATGAGCTTTTGTGGTTTTAGGACCCAAGGCATCATAGATATTAGACTTTTGTCTATATCTACGACTATTTTGGTCAAAGTATATGGTCGCCTGGTTATTGAAGCTTAATTTTTGATGGGGGAGAGTTTGGCTTTGAACAGATTTCTAGGTTCATTGGGGTAATATCATTTCAGCTTTTGAGAGGATGGGCCATAATAGATTCTATCCTCTAAAATGAACCATCCTTCCCGATTTATCACTAGATGCACTTCTATGAGCTGGTATGTGGGCCTTTCAAACAATGGTCGATCCTTTTTGAACAATTACCCTTTTTGGTGTCCATAGTGTGCGTATGATTTATGTATACCATACAATGCTAACGCTTTGATGTGTCCCTTACACTCATGAATGATTTCACACTAGTGGAAGTGGATGCAGAATCATTTATGGAAGTGGGTGCAGAATCACTTGCAAACCTTATACTATTTTCAACCTTTGGTGATATCTGGATGCTTTGACTGAATTCACATAGGAATTTGTTGTTTTTGCTGATCATAAGATACCTATGGCCTTCTAAATCTGCATACAAAACCTTATCTCCATGGTAGCCATAGACTTGCAAAACTTGCTCTATTGCATTTATGTATTTGTTATCTCCACTTAAACTCTCGTCCCGACTTGAGTCCATGTTGTGTCGATCTATAAAGGTGTCTCCTCACAAATTCTTTTGTTGTATGGTAAAATTCCTCCTTCTCAGGCTGAAAGAATTGATTGTGTCCAAGCAATGTTGGTAGTTGAACTTTCTAGACACACAAGAGTTGGGCAACTCTAGATCGAATGCATTAGAATTTGAAACGATGAAAAACTATGGCTCTAAATAGCTTGATCTGCAATCACATGTACCCTTGGTGATAACAAGCTGTCTTTGGAGCGCCAAAGATAAAATCTCACTATTTCAAGAGATTTTTTCCCAATGTGATTTTCTTGGATTTTTGCATGTAGTTTCAAGTCTCTCCATTTAGTTTCACAAAGTTTGAACTATATGTGAGTGGTTTACCATCCCTTTTTGTCTCGTCTTGAAGGTTTCCATCTATTTTGGTGTTTCAAGTCTTTACACGGCTTCAAAGTTGTTCAAACTTGCTCAAGAGCTCTATAATGTTCAATGGAAGCTATGTCAATGAAATTTTTGCCAAAATCACCTTTCTGTAGAAAATTTATCTTATGTGTACCAAAGATAAATTATTCAAATTTTGAACTTTGACAACTTGAATGGAGTCCTATGATAAGAAAAAGCCAACCCTAGTTTCAAAATAAAAAAATCACCTTTCTGGTAGAGAATTTATCTTATGTGCGATTAAGATAAATTCTTCAAATTTTGAACTTTGACAACTTGAATAGGGTTATTAGGATAAGACAAAGCTCACCCTAGTGTCAGAATCAAGAAATCACGAGTGTGTTTTATTTGCGAGCTTTTGCAATCAAAACCAGTTTTGCGAGCTTTTTGATTTTAGATTCAGGGCCTTTTCTAACGACGCAAAAAATCAATCCAAAACAAAGACATTAGTATATGATACACACCAAAAAATATATATTACCTTGCAACAACTTGGCTTAAGGTTTAGAGTCTCTTTTAATGATACACACCAAAAACATGTACAAATTTCCAAAAGCCCTAGTTGTGAGCTTGTACAAATGTCTAGATAGATATCACAAAGCACGCTTCTATAACTAAAAGGGATTCAAAAAAAGTTTCATGTGTCTAGAAAAGCTACTCCACAGCTCATACATAAGAGAAATCTCCTTCAATGCATACCTCTAAACGACATTCTCTAAGGTTTAGGTTCACTACACCATAGGATTTATCTTGCAGGTTTGCCCTAATACAAATGCAAGGTTTGTGGGAGTTAGTGCAGGCTGATGAATGACCATGTGCTCTTTTGGTTAAAGCCCAGGAATATGCACATACACATAGTACATGTGCTTACATGCCAAAAAATCTTTATGTGTAGATTCTCCTTCTGAAAATCGGGACAGGTACAACTAGGTTCTACCTTAATGTGTACATCATAACAACTCTCTGTCAAACCCAAAAAACTATTTGTTGTTCACTTTCTTGTTTCTCGTCCAAGAACGTTGCAACCATACTTGCAGCTAACTTCAATCTCTTTTGCGCTTCTTTGGAAATACCATGTCTCCACTTACGCTTCCTGCTATGGAGCCTCCTTGTGTAAGAGTAGCATTTGTATTGTTCATGCGTCGTAGTGGTGTTGCAAAATCTGCAAATTGAAATCCACTTTGCACCAAACTATCACTCTCTTCCTTTGGTAAGTTGGTTCCAATATCCTCTTGCCAAAAATTAGGAATGATAGGTGAGAATTTTACTTGCCTCTGTACTTTTTGTATGTGGCTTACTTCATAATTGCAGAACCATATCCACTCTGCAATAAGGCTTGTCTTTAAAAGTTCTTTCAGACCAAAAACATGGAGCAACCATTCCCACTTGACAGCTCTGTAATTTGTTGCCACAAATTTTCTTCCCTTCAATTCCAAAACATTTCATCATGCAATTGGCTGGCATCCTTCGTAAAGCCCACTCGCGGGCAACTTTGACCTCTTGAATACACCTTGCTGAATACTCCCCTGGCTGCACTGGAATGCTCTCTCCTGCTTCACTATCAGTGACAACATATACCTCTTCATTATCCTCTCTATCAAAATGAATACTCTGTGGTCTCCCTCTGGTTTTGCGTTGCCTTGCTTCCATTACATATCCAAGTTTATGTGAGCTTGTACCGACTGCACTTGTTTTCTTTTTTCGTTGTACAGTCTCTTTGTCACCTTCCATCACAGGCTCTTCATACAAAGGACTACCAGCAACCAGGCCTTTCAATGTACTCGCAAAATGAGTTGGATTTGGAGATTCTCTGCGTTTGGCACTCGCCATCATTGCTTCTATGGAAGGGCCCGTTCCCATGTATCTACCTGTGTTGTATCCCAACCTTTTTGCACATTGAATATATGCCTTCAAAACATCACTGACACATGCATCATAAAGGGATATTTTGCATTTACCACCTTCACCTGCCATCCAACTTGCATGGATGCTCTCTCATACGTTTATTCTTGGAATGTGAGCCTTCTTCCATGACTCTTGCTGACCTATAAATACAAAACGATAAAAACCATACACAAGGTAATCTTTGTTTTCATGTATTTTATATGAATCAAAGAAAATAATGATATACCATTGTCTTAGAGCTACCCCAATGGGAAATTCGTTTCTCCCACCAATTAAACCATCTCTCTAAAGACTTTTTATTATCCCCTGTCACATTTTTCACCCACCATTCTCGTATTATGGAAGCTAGCAGGGAGTCGTTTGTAGTCTCTGCTAAGCACCATGCTTCACACATTTCAATGTGATGCAATTGTCTATGTGTAGTGATATGTTTTTTAGTATGTTTGTGTAGACTCCGCTCCCAATGGCAAAAACACAATGGCTCCCTCCCATCCATTACATTATGCCATCATCCATTGTATACAACTCGTATTGCCAACCAATTAGCCTCGGCTTCATCAGACATAAATCCAGCAAAGTTTGTTGGTTCATGTCCCCACCTCTCCATAACTGTGTTTAAATTTCTCCAAAACAATATTTGTGTTTCTTCGTCTTCTTCTTTACATTCACATATTGCAATCACCTGTAATGCTTGCATGTTGTACACATAGAACAAATAAGAAATAAAAGGTGTCTTATAACAAAAATATGTGATCTAATATTTTTTATAAATTCACTTACCCAAGATCATAAACCGAGCAAGACATAGTTGCCCATCCTTCAATCCAATGAGTATGATCAAAGTGCACCCAAGCACTATTCAAATCTCCTGTCCCTCCTCGCCTCATTCAATTGACTAGTTCAACTCCAGAAGCAGGTCCTTTTGTTGACATTTTGAATATGTAACATTTATCATTAGGTCCACCCTTGCCTGGAAAACGACTTCCATGAAAGAATGGAAAAACGCACCATTTTTGTAGTAGTAGTATACGAGCAACTAACATCTGTACTTTTTTAGGACCCCCCTTCTCAATCTTTAAAACTGTCTTAACAAGATTGCGCACCTTTTCAAGAGCTACCCTTCTAGGACCTGACTGGACATTGTGGTCATGCACTCCCAAATGGATCACCAAATGTGTTACTGTTGTTTCCTTTGGCATGACATGATAGATCATACACTTGCAAATATTTGAACAAGTGATCGTTTTGTCACAGTAGTGGGCAGGTTATTTTAGATTTACCTTCGCTAGCAGGATAGCCCATGCTGATTTGTCTATCCAGATGTCCATGAAAGAAGGCATCATTGTATCTCCTTTCACCAATGTAAAAAGTGATGGGGTTGCAGCTATGGGGGATGCTGCCGGTGGGGAATAAGAGCCATGGCGAGGAGCTCGGCTAGCAGAGAAACGAGAGAGAGAGAGAGAGAGAGAGAGAGAGAGAGAGAGAGAGAGAGAGAGAGAGAGAGAGAGAGAGAGAGAGAGAGAGAGAGAGAGAGAATCGACACTCAGTAGTAAATAACATGCTATATCACTTTGTTGATTACAATCTATTACATATATGTAACCACAAACTTGCCATGCACACTGAACTTCGACTACATGATATAGAGGTTGTTTCCCAATAAACTGAACCTGATTTGCATGTTGTAGCAGAACCGTTTCCCACAGGTTATGACCACAAGGGCTTGAAAACCCAACAACCCCCCCCCCCCCCCCCCCCCCCCCCCCCTCCCCTCAAGCCCAAACTATTGACTATGGACTTGATACAAACCATGGAAGAGTCCATTCACCTAAAACAATGAGTAGAAGTCCCCCCCTTGACAATAACATAGGTGTGTGTGTGCACTTCCCTCAAACAACCATCAGTGTGAGACATAACAGAACTTGACCAAACAACAAAAGGGTGGTCTTACCACTTTATTTTCATGGTAGTGTCTATAACCCAATTATTGACTTATGGCAGTAACTGACAACAAATAATGTAAAAGGAGGCTTTGACTGGAAAGTATATGATAAAACTAGACTATAACACTGAGCTCGTAAATTAAGTTGTGAAAACTTGTACTGCAATCTTGAAGGGGATCTTGATGCGAGATTTGTAGCATTTTTTGATGTATTTGAGCATGTTGTAGACCTTGCTTGAAGCAAAACCATTGAATAATCACCATTGTCTTTCTTTCTAGAAGAGCTTTGATTTTAGAATTGCTCTTTTGTTGTCCGCTGGCATCATTGTCCAAGTTATCATCAATAGTCTGGTTCTTGTCAATTGTTTCAACAACCTTCCAAAGATCCTCTTTATCACCACTTAGAGACAACGTTTTGAAAAGCAAAAGCTTGCAAGCAAAAAAACTAATTCCTTCTACTGCCATCGACACCGATGTTGTGAGTATTTCGATATGATTGTGAATTGGTTTTGTAATCTTGATCAATTGGGTTTGATTGGGTGAGAAGACCCTCTAGGAAAGGATTAAATACAGTGGCTACCACTATTTAAACAATAGTGTAAAATATGCAGACCACGCAGGCAAACAACGTTTTCATGAGCCCCTGCTTCGAGCATGCACGTGTAGACAATGCTTTGAAAATCGACTTACCAAGGCACAAGTTCCTTCACCAACACTGTGTGCCACTGCCTTGGTATGTTGCACCACCTACAAACAGTGTTTTGGTACGCTCCTGGCCACTGCCTGCAACTCTTCAATGGCACATGTGCTTGACAGCACCAAGAGTTCCACTCCTCCTTACTTTGGCGGTCCACCTGGGCTCTGATACCAGTTGATGGGGTTGTAGCTATGGGGGATGCCCGGTGGGGAATAAGACATGGCGAGGAGCTCGGCTAGTTGAGAAACGAGAGAGAGAGAGAGAGAGAGAGAGAGAGAGAGAGAGAGAGAGAGAGAGAGAGAGAGAGAGAGAGAGAGAGAGAATCGGTACTTAGTAGTAAATAATACGCTATATCTTATGACCACAAGGGCTTGAAAACCCAACAAAAAGGGCATGTCACTCTACAACATTGAAGACTTCCAAGACAATAACTCAAACGAACAGTGCAATCTATGGCCATGTTTGTCGATAGTGGATGAGACCGAAGGTGACCGTCGTTCTTCTACTCCATACCGAGCATCCTCTTATTGTGGTGAATTGGAGGAAGCTCAAAAGAAACATTGCCATTATAAAAATTTGGGAGCTCATCAACCTTTTTGGGAGGTCCACAAATCTCTAAAGGTTTGGACAATCTGCATGATTTACCTTTGTCTTTCATCCATGAATAATGGATGTATCATTTGAATACTCCTCCCTTGTTTGCTCAACTTAATCATGTGTGTCTTGAAAGGGTTTTGGTGACCTGGTTAGTTCCACTGTCTCCAAAACAACCGCATCTGTATCTTCATCAATATGAACATTTAAATGTGATGGAGACAAACTTTTGTTACATGGTGTAGCATACATAGAATCATCACCGACTTCTTCACTTGTTTCTAAACTGTCAGCCACATAAACATAGTCATCCGTATGTAGAATGTGGTAAGCTGAGGATAGAGTATGGTAAAGAAGGTAATGCTTTTGATCTTCATGATCCCATCTTGGCAACACATTGACCTCAGACACAGAGCTTCCAATCTCAACGATTCCATGAAAGCCTCCGAACTTAATAGAAGGAGGCAATAGGCTTTGAAAAAAATATTCACTTAGTAGAGGCTCTTCATTTTGTAATGAGACTCTATAATCCACTTCGGCACCATTAATCGTCCATGAAAGTATAGTTGTAGCTATCATGTTTGATACAGACAGGGAGGAAGAATATTTGAGGGAAAGAAAATGACGAAAATAGAAGGCAAAGAATGTGTATAAGGCACAAAGAAAATGTAAAAGCATGCAACTGCAAGAAGTTAATGCGTTCATTGAAAACTATTCAAAATAGATTTGGATTATTCTCTCTTAAAAGATATGCAGAGTCTCTTAAAGATATTCGTCAAAAGCATCTCTTAACTTATTGAGATAAATCTCCCCAAATACACGCATTAAAAAAAATGGTCATAGTATATATACAATATATGGTATATAACACAAACATATAGTATGGTTTTATATTATATTATATACTATACATACTATAATTATACCATTGGTATACTATACATACTATACTCATACTTAGAGTTATATTACATTATATATATATACTTAAATATAATATATATATTATATAGTATATACTTAATTATATAGTTATACTATACGTATATATACTATATACTATATAGTTATAATATATCCTATAAATAATTATAGACTATATACTATATACTATATATAGTTATATTATGCATACTATAGTTATATACTCATAGTACATACGTAAAAGTTTGCTCAATCACTTAAATGCATGCTCTTACAAAATGCTTTTCGAGTGCCCAACTTAAGTGTGCACAAAAATCCATGTCTGTAAATCTTAATTAGTGATGTGATGTACGATGAGAGAAAACACATAAGAGATGTTTTCAAAATACAAATACTATGAATGCACCCGAAACGTCCAAAAACCTTAGGATAGCACTGTTAAACGTTGAAATCTGACGTCTTTAGCTCAAGATATAGCCTCTTCCTAGGCTTAAAAATGCGTATCTTAAGCTAAAGACGTCAGATTTCAGCGTTTAACAGTGCCATCCTAAGGTTTTTGGACGTTTTCGATGCACTCGTGGGCTTAAAAATGCTATATTTAAGCCTAGGGCCTCATGAGGTCAGAACCAAGCGAATAGAGGTCCTAGAGACCCCTCAAGGGCCTCGTGAATAGAGGTCCCAGAGACCCCTCAAGGGCCTCTATTCGCTTGGTTCTGACCTTGGGAGGCCCTAGACTTAAAACTGCTATATCTTGAGCTAGAGACGTCAGATTTCAATGTTTTAAAGTGCTATCATAAGGTTTTTGGACGTTCCGGATGCCTATGTGGGCTTACAAATGCTATATCTTAAGCGGTCAGAACCAAGTGTATAGAAGTCCTAGAGACCCCTCAAGGGCCTATATTCGCTTGGTTCTGACTCCTTCATTGTCTTAAATAGTACTCCAGAAATGGCAAAAAAAAGGGGGGGTAGAGTCTCCCCATTGATGGGGGAGCTTTACCTCCCCCTTTTTTTTGCGTTTTAAAGGTGTTGTCAATGGCAATTATGTATTTCAACTTCGATTTTCTCAAGAAAATTTGTTGCTTAAACTTCAGAAATGGCAAAAAAGGGGTGTAGAGCTCCCCCATCATCTGCACGCGCCCTAGGCTTAAGATATTGATAGGTACTAGTTAAGGCAATGAAAGATACAGAACCAAGTATATTGTAATGTACCCAACAATTATCCATATAAATCATTTCAGATATTTTACAAAGTAATTGAGATTCTCGATTTTGTGAGTCATCGTGAGTTTATCAGAGAAATCAGATTGAAAATCGGGTTCAGAATCCATTTATTTATGATCTTTCTTTATGTGGAACAATAAGTTTATGTGAGAACCTAATCTATGTGTGAAGAAAAAGCTTAGAGATAGTATTTTTAGGAAAGAAAGAGAGGTGAGTCAAAATTAAGATACGTCTTTCTTTCTCTCTTTCAAAATAGAATGGGAACTTGTAGGTATAGAGCTTTTTAGAATCGCGCAAAGGATTCGCGTACCAAAAAAAAAAAAAAGAGCCGCGACGACGCGCGAGCTTTTTTCCTCTCCTATTCTTGAAACCTCTCAGTATTCTTTCAATCAGGTGGAAGTCTTCTTCTCTTTCGTTGCTCGTATCCTTGCTTGACATTATCGGAGTAGGGTGTCATCAACGGATTTAGAGGATAAAGAAGGCTATCTTCCAAGTTGCCCCGATCTTTTAGGACGGCGACCTTACATATATTATAGCAATTAGTTGGACATTGTCCATTAAGTTATAGTCAGTCGGACTTTGTCCGCTTGTAATCTGGATAATTGTAGTTAGGGTTTTACACTTTGCAACTTTGAAGCGATTGCTCTAGCTCGAAACCCTCGACAAAAGTATGGCATCCCTATTACAGCTCTGATACAACAGTGTCAATCTAATTACTTTTGTCTGTAACTAAGGATGGAACCTTTTAACCTTAAGGGTGTTTTTACACCAATAGTTGATGTTTTAAGTGGGTTAGTTTTAGGCGAGTAGTTTAGTTTTTGACTTTGTCTTGCAGTTCGACAGTTAGTCTTTTCTCTTATGCAGTCGTACTGCTCTTGGTACTGCTTGTAAGTGGTTGTATGGATGATGATTATACAACAATACAATACCTTCTCTTTGTTTCCATGATGTTATTCAATACTCTCGTATGTAGTAGATTAATGTAGTATGCAGTATTACTGTGTACCTGTATTGAAATACTATTAGGGTGGTTAGTCCCTAACACTTTGGCGATCCTGCATTCGGTTCGGTTTTGAAACATACTCTTGTATGTTCTTGTTTCTTGGTAAGCCAATACAAGTATGCTTTTATTCCTAAAAGAATAAATTTGAATTCCTCTTTGCCCCACATATGGGAGGAGCGTGGGAAGTGAGGAAGATATAGCCTATTGAGGTATGGAAGATAACCATCCTCTAACGTGAGTGGTTCTTTTTCTTCCATTTGTGAAGGCTATTATTATATCCCTAAAGCTTGGGTTAGAAGCATATTTAACTATCATAAAACATAGTTCATTGTAAGTTGCTATTGATACCCTATCTACCCTTGGCCAGCGGGAAAGTGCATCGGCTACATATTTGTGCTTGCCAGCAATGTGAGCAATGTAAAATTTAAATTGCAAAAAGAAATTTTCCCACCTCATTTGATTGTCGAAGAGTTTGGTTTGTATCATGGATGGAGTCCGCAAGAAGTACTTTCATGTGTCAACGGCATGTAAAACAGCTCGTAGTTCCTTTTGTATATGTCCAGCATTCGCTCATTGGATTTGAGTCTTTGAATCTTGTATTCTATGGTATTCCCTTCTTGAAGCAAATTTTTGCTTGAAGGCATGCATCCAGGCATTACATTGGACCTCAAATAGCTTTGAGAGATCCCGTAGTGTAAGCATAAGTTGAGAGATAAGTTTCTCTTTGAACTTTTCAAAAGTATTTTTCTCTCTTTGTAGTCCATGTACACTTAACGTTCTTTTTTGTTAAGTCATGTATTGGACCTGCTATAAGCATGAATTTTTCCTATGAAGCATCTCTAGTATGCACTCATACCTTTAGAGCTTCGCAACTCATGGAGACTCCTTGGATTAGGCCATCTTTTTATTACCTCTACCTTTTGTGGTTCCATACAAATACCACCTTTAGAGATAATGTGACCTAATTATTGAATCTCTTTTTAAAAAAATCCACTTTTCTTTTGGTTAGAGGAAAGCCTAATCTCTCTCAAAACTTACCAGTTCATGCTATTGCCTTTTGAACTCCTCTAGTGGAGCTTATAAAGCTCAATAAGGAGGCTTATTAGGCAGTGAGCTTCATGGTAAAAGCTCCATTGCATGGTCATTGTCCCCTCATTGTGGAGATAGCTCATGGGGGTATCATCAATAAAAACATTTTGGAATCCATTTAGGAATGTAGAAAATTCTAATTCCTCTTGATTCCTGTCTTTTTTTTTAATTGTTATTGGTTGAAACATTGAATTCATTTATAGACTTTTCAACAAAAATCATGTATATGAATATATAGATTTTCATTAACTTACGAAAAGCATGCATATTTACATGCTATAGGATGCTACCCGACTCATAAACATGTATGTACATATCTCCTACCTTAGGAAAAACAAAAGCCTTTTGCTATGAGCATCCTCTTTTGGAGTTTCCAGCATAGAAACTCAAGGCGGCTTGTTGCATGCATTTCTTTGGGGACAAGCACAATAGACATGCCCTTGTTGTCCACACTTGTAGCATTTGTTATCCTTACGATAACACTCTAGCTCTGTTGGAGAGAGTCTATTCTTACCTTTGTAGACTCCTTTCTCCTTAGCTTTTTTATTGGTGTTGCTAGAGTTGCCTTTGGAGGAAGTTTGAGCATTATTCCTTCCTCTAGGCTCATTTTGATCCCTCACTTCCACGCACTTAGAGTTTCTCTTAACCCCTTGTTGGAAATTGATTTGAGAGGCGACCATAGAATGGTGTATGACTACCGATATGGCATTAGGCCTTTGTGAGTTAATATACTCGGCCATCTCGTCAAAAAGACCCGCACAAAATTGATTCTTTTGCTCCTTAAAGCCTATCTTTTTGTAGACACTGGCTTTGAGAAGTAAATCCCAAAACTTATCTACATACTTCTGGATAGACTCGTAGGGAGAGAGTTTCAAGGTTTGCCATTCTGTGAGGACATTGTCTTTAGTGTTGCTTGCCAGAAATTGTTTCATGATGGAGGCTCTTAAAGCCTTCCATGTCCTTGGAGCTTTCCTTTGGGCTCGTAGGCTAGCCCACCATTGACGAGCGGAGCTCTGAAAATGCATAGATACCTGACGCAGTTTAGAGGACTCCATGAAGTCCTCATCACCAAAAGGCCACATCAAACTGTTGGATGAAGGCCAAGATCTTGTCCGTAGCACCAAAGGTGCCATCATAGGTAAGAAAAGTGGTGTCCTTTCCTCCCTCCTTGAACTTCTTCAGCTTCTTGGACCTTCTCCATACCGGATAGGGCTTGCGATGGCCTTTCCTTTTGGGCTCTTTGAGAGAAGAGCCGCTACCTTCATTGGAATATGAGGAAGGTGATGAAGATGGAGAAGAGGGTGACCTCTTTCTCTCCTTTTACTTCTTTTGGTACCTCTCTTCCTTTTTGTGATAACGAGGAGGAGGAATTTCCGGCAATCTTTCTCTCTTGGGGGGAGTTGGAGATCGTTGAGGCTGCCGTCTCCTTGGAGCCACATCTTCAGAAGTATTGGGAGACTCACTTCTTTCTCGTTCTCTTGGGGAATGCTCTACAGTAGAGACTTCACCTTTCTTCCTGGATGGAGGTAAGCCCGCTAGTAATCGTTTAAGTGCTTCATATGGGTTCTCCTCTTCTCTCACCGTAGAGAGCCCTCTCTTGGAAATCTCTTGAAGAGACTTCTCAAGTGCTCTCTCTTTTGGGGGAGTTTGGAGAATCCCATAACTATGAAGTTGTTGGAAAACTTCACCTTGTAGGGATGGGTTTCCCATAGCTTGTTGTAGCTTAGAAACAAGACACTTGATAAACATGGGAGCATCATCATTAGCACCTTCATGTGCAAAATCAAAGTTATCAATAGTCGTTCTACTCTCTTGATTATTGTCAGCCATGTTAACAAAATTTATGTATGTACTTAGTGTATGATTTGGCAATTCAAAACCTTAGTTGCCACTCCTCTTAGCCTTTGAAAATCGGCTCTTAAGTATCTACACCCATGGCTCAAAAGTGGTTAATTATAGAGAGTAGAGGAGTAGGTCTAACATAGCAGAGTTGCCGAGGGTTAGCTCCTTACGGACTTCTTATGGCTCAATAATGGTAAAGCCGTAGGCAAGTCTAAAAAGACTCCATTATTAAGTCCAAAGCTCCCGAGGTGTGCACCATATCCCATATAGTGGGCTCAACAAAACCGATAATAGATCCCTGTTCCACTTACCCTAATATAATTAACAACATCAACCATTTATAGGCTACTTAAGGACCTCTCTTCTTCATCAAGAAAAGAGAAACCAATTGCTCTGATACCAATGTAATGGAAATGGCCTATGAACTTAGAGAATAGCGGAATTAAGAGAATTAGAGTGAGCAACTTTGAGAGCATAGATGGTGAACTTAATTGGTAGTAGCAACTTAATCATAACACTTAATTAACTAGGCATGAGCAATACCTTTGAGAGAGAGAGAGAGAGAGAGAGAGAGAGAGATTGAGATTTTAGAGAATATGACAACAGTTGAGGACTAGATTTATGTGGAGCCGGTCCCCCCTCCAAAAGGCATTTGTATTATAGATTCTCTCATTAAGAGAGACTTGATACAATACAATCTTTGTGTTCCTTGAAACCTCTTTGGCAGTATGGAGATGGAAGCTTCATACACCAAGCTTTTGCATAATATCAACAATCAATCTTAGCTTGAAAACAATCAAGAACTCGTGAACATCATTAGTCTTTGTGTTCCATAAATCATTTGAGTGCATGAGGATGTATACTTTTATGCATCAACTTGTGCCTAAAGCAACAATTAATCCACCTTGCAATACAATTAATCTACTTGCATTAAGTAACTAATATACTTGCAATAAACCATTAGCCTTCTTGCAATAAGCATAACATGCATTTTGTGGAAAGCATTAACTATCCCAAGCCTCAGTCCCAAGACCTCAAACACCTTCGAAGGTGGAGAGAGCTAGCAGGGAATGAGGGTAGGGAAGAGGAAGAAGAAGTATTCCATAGGAGAAAGAAATAATCCCTCACTTATCATCACTCTTCTTGCTTAGCATACATAATAGCATAGTAATGAAGATGGAAAGCTTAAGCATTGAAGCATAGCTCTTGGTTGGATTTGAATTCCATAGCCAAGAGTGTTGGTGTAGGCTCTCAACTTCTCAAGGAGCTTGGAGAAGGAGATGGAGCTCTTGCACCTTGCCTAGCACACAATGAGAGTGTTTTTGAGTGTGTGTGGGTGAGTATACCCCCTAAGCAACCCCCTAGCTTGCTTGGGTCGATCCCCCCTTGTAGCTCATGCTTGAATCTCATTGGACCCCTCCAGGCCTTAGCCAATCATAAGCAGGAGGCATTACAAGTAACAAGGGTAGCCTTGAGACAAGTGTCCCCCTTTCCCCTTTGAGAGAGAGGACTTGATAAATGAAAAATCAATTAATTAAATCCCCTAAATTATCATTGGACTCCTTGGGTGGCCAACCAATAGGCTTTAGGCACACCATGAGGGCAACATGAGGAGGAACTTGACAAGTGTCCCTTTTGCTTTCTTTGTACCATGCATGCCTTGTGTGAGTGTGTGGGTGTTCTCTCTCATCCCCCCTCATGTAGGGCTCGCCCCCTCCTTGTAGGGATTGAATCTTTGACTTTTTGACACCTCAACCCCTCATGCATAGGCCCAGTTCCCACCACAAGCTTGGCCCTTAAGCACTTTAAGCTTGGGCTGGGTTCTCACCTCTGGGTTCTCACCTCAAGTGCAACCCTAACATCTCAAGCATATCAAGCACCTCAAGCATCTCAAGCACCTCAATCATCAAGCACCTCAAGAACCTTAGTCATCAAGCATGACAAGCACCTCGAGCTGGGTCGGGTTCCCGCGCCTCAAGCTCAGCCCTAGCTTACCTAAGGTCAAAGGACTTTTACACACATTATTGGAGGTCTTCAATGAAGCTAACCCTAAGGTCTTATGCTCCATTGGTTAGCCTTGCTCTTTCATAGACCATCTTTCATTTGGGCTCCTTTACCATTGGCCCCGTGTTGAGATAGATCTATAAGCACATGTCTATATCTTAACCCTTGTTTCCGTTTATTCTCCCACATTAAGTGATCAATTTAATATGCGAAAATCATTTGGGTTGGTTAGATATTAGTTTTTATGACACAGGAATAAAGCAGGGAACTGATGTGCAACTGAACATAGACCACCTGAGGGAATTCTCCAATTGGGTAACCCCACAGGAACAATCTGAGGAATATGCAACCAAATTCTTGGTTGAGTTCTTTCCGAATCTGCCAGGGGAAAGTTCTTGGAAGCTATTGAAGCAGTGTTGACAGGTCAACCTTTCAACAACGCTTCCACAAAGATTCCTCAAAGATTCTCTAAAGATTCCAAATAAAGATGCTGATGAAGTGATGAAGACGAAGATGGATGCTGTAATGTGAAGATACAAGCTCATGGACATCATCAAATATCTCGTTATTATTATTTTGAGCCATTTCGGCCACTATTGTAATGTTTACGGGAACTTCATATTTTAAGTCGGCAATTGTATTTAGGCCACATATGCTTGTTGGATGAGCAAAGCCAGATCATGGTGTTGTAATTAAGCTCTATAGAAGCATAGGGACAAATAAGGTCATTTTGGTCAGACATTAGGTTTTCTAAGGCTTAGTATATAAGCCAAAACCTAAAGCTTTGTAAGGAGACTTCTAATAATCTGATCTTTTGTGTCGTTGGGAGATTGCGAGAGAGTGAGAGTGTGTGTGTGTGTGCTACAGGAGCTACGGTGGTCGGAATTGCAAACGGAGAACAACAGTGTGTTGCCCACGAGGAGAGCTACGCGTTGATGCTTACATCACGTGCGTTTGTCTGTGTTTTGGCAGATTCACCCATGAGCTACTTTTGGAGTTTCGGTGAGTAACTGTTGTCCATTTTTGCATTTCAGCATATCCACGCGATCAGAGCGAGTAGAGCTACACATTAGGCACTTAAGTTTTCGGAAAGGTCGACCTGCAAAAACCGGCCAGACATCCTACGCGTTTTCTGCACGGAGGGTATTAAGTAGGTTTTTTTGGTCACGGACCTTAGGGAGAGTGTCCTATTGGTGTTGATAGGATATCCCTCAAGTTTCGTAACGTTTCGAGAACTTCTAATGGGCTTTTGGCTTGCGGTAGCATCATAGGAGACTCTCACATTCATAGAACTGGTGGCATGTAGATTTGATATCTCTGTAGGAAGTAGTCATTAGTCGCTCGAGTAGAGGTTGACACCCTTTGCTTGCTTCCACGCGCCTGCAGGTCGAGCTTGGTCCTCAGTTGACATTATATGTTAGGTGAGTTCTTGCTTTGCTGACGTCCGTCGCTGCGTATCCGTCCAAGGCACCGTTGTTGCCGGGGACGAGGGCCCTAAGTAGGTGACCGAGACTAGTCCTTGATGATAGAGGTCCCTCTGGCTTGCCAGAGTATATTCATTCTTTTAGATAGGATCGGAGAGTGGTGGACTCTTTTGGTCTTAGAGGGAGTCTAGGGAGCGTGTATCTAGCCTAGATCCTTCGTCTTAGGTAGTATTAGGTAGTAGTAGGTTGTGGTGTAGAGAGTAGGAGTTGGAGTGGTAGATGTGGTGGTAGGTTGACTTGAGAGTCCGTGTGATGGTAGGAAGCAACCAAGACATCAAAATCACCATCTCACATTGATGAGTAGGAGTAGGGTAAGTAGGATATCTTGATTGCTGATCTAGAGTACTTTATGCATGTCTTATTTGTTGTTAGGGTCATGAGAGAAGTGGAAAACGCTAAGTAGGAAAGACGGTAAATTGTGTTTGGAAGCTGATTTGAAGTCCAAAAGTTTATGTGATTATTACTGAGAGCTCTACAGAGCATAGGGAATACCACTGCCAAAAAAAAAATGCATTTTAAGACTGTAGACATCCTACGCGTAGGATGTCTCCAGGGCATTTTGGCAGGGAATTTGGGAAAACTGAGGTTACCAGTGGGTTCAAAGGGTAGGTTTTACCCTAGTAACATATTGACTTGGGTGTTTTTCCCTATTTTTGTTGACCAAAAGCCAAAAGGCGGAGTGAGAAAACGTAAAATTTTAGAAAAGGCTTAAATTGAGTGATTTTTGCATGTTTTTGCAATTGTGAAGCATACTTGCACTTGCTGAGAGCATAAGGAAGCATTTGGGACACTTCAGTCTGAAAAAATAAGTAGTAGACATCCTACGCGTAGGATGTCTATAGGGTGATCTTGACATTTTTTTGAAAATCTGAGGTTACCAGTGTGTTTAGAAGGTAGGTTCTACCCTATTTTCACCTGGAAAGTGGAAATTTGACCAAATTTTGACAGATCAAAGCCAAAAGACGAGAATTGCCAGACATCCTACCCAAATTGTGTCCAAGGCCTAATTTTGAGACCAAACCATAAGATGACTCCAAAGGCATGTTCTAAGTGTTGTATTGAGTGCATGTGATAAATTTCATCTCATTTCGGTCAGTGAAAGGAAGATTGAACAGACTTTAGCATTTTTGACTGAAAAAGGCAAGAATAGCTAGTTTTGGGGTCTTTTGACATCCAAACTCAAATCTAAGCATACTAGTGGGTTGCTGAAGACTAGGGGAATCTTTGGTCCAAGTTTGGGTTCATTCTGAGCAAAAAGACATCCTAGGCTTAGGATGTCTCCTGCATGATTCTGAAACCAAAATTCTACCGTGACCATACCATGCTGTCATATAGCCTTAGATAAGCCTCCTAGGCAAATTTGGTCCAATTTGGAGTTGATTTGACTTGGGAATTCATCAGAACAGACATCAGGATTTTGGAACAGATTCTTGATCATTTGACCAACCTATAGGTGTCAGAATAAAAAAGTAAAAATAGCTGTGAGTTTAGCACATCAAGGGGAAGCTACAGTGCAAGTTTGAGCTGAAACAGAGCAAAAAGACATCCTACGCGTAGGATGTCTCCAGGGTCATAAAGTGGTCAAAATTCTAATGTAGCCATATGGGGAGGTTCTAAGTGTCTCAAGGATTCCAGAACTTTTTTCAAAAGTGAATTTGGACCTTGTGTGGCCTATTTACCAAGCAAAGACAAGAATTGTTAGACATCCTACTCTTGGAGTGCACTAGAAGCTTATGCAGCCCAAATCTTGACCTATTGGCATCCAAATTCAAATCTAAGTACACCATTGGGTTGTTGAGCACTAGGAGAATCTTGGGATCAAGTTTGGACAAAATCTGAGCACTTAGACATCCTACGCGTAGGATGTCTCCAGCTTGATTTAGGACTCCAAACCAACCTATGAGCACACCACTGTGATCAACACATCAAGGAGAAGCTAGAGTGAAAATTTCAAGTCATTCCGAGCAAAAATACATCCTACGCGTAGGATGTCTCAAGGCCATTTTTAGGTCCAAATAAAATTCTGAGCATACCATTGTGTTGCTGGACTCAAGGGGAGTCTCTGGACCAAATTTTGTTAAATTCTGAGCATACAGACATCCTACGCGTAGGATGTCTCGAGGCCAGTTTTAGGGTCCAACTATAGTTTTGACCATACAAGAGTGTTCACAGTGTCATATAAATCCCAAATCTTCTGTTAAATTTGAATTTGGACTTATTTTGACCATTCTAAACTGCATTTCACTATTTTGGCCATAACTTTCACAAACGGTATCGGATCGGAAAAGTTTTTATATCAAAACGTAGCTTGAGAGCGACTCTACAGATCTTAGAGAAAAACTTGAACTAAATGTATGCCAGTGGAAATCATTTCGTTCAACTTTGAAAAAAACATCGTTTAAGGCCTCAAAATGCATCCGGAAGTCAGGAGTGTCTAAAACCGATAGTTCGAAAGAATTGTGAGAAAAAACGGTCACGGTTTTTGAAGACTGATAAGTTAGCAGATTGAAATTATCTTTTGGGAAAACCATTGGTCACCCGCAGGAAGGTGTAAAAGTTAACTACGGCCTAGTGTAAAATTTGAGCGTCCATACACAAATCTGGTAGCAGTAAGACCATACACAAGGACTCTTGATTTTGAACAGTCGCAAGTTTTGGAGAACTTTAACACAAGATTTTTGCTAGCAAATCACTGCGACTTGTGCATAATTCTCTTGTGCTAGCTTAAGTTTAGTTTAGCTAAAAGCAAACTTGAAAGTCACTTCCAAGCTCAAGGAACAAGTGTGGCCGTCAAAGGCACATCAAGAATTTTTGCATTCATTGTGAAAAAGTTTGCCAGCTAAATAGAATTTTGCAGATTGTGTGCTAAAGTGAACATAGGTTAGCTCGAATCAAGAATCGCTACGAAGGGAGAAGTCGTTGCAGTATAGTGGTAAGTTGCATAACTTATCATAGTGCTTCCACTAGATCGAGGCCTACTAAAAAGCTCTAGGCAAAGCAAGCAGCCAGACAAGACAGTATCAACCCTGGCAAGCAAGGGAGCTAAGAAGTTCAAGAAGTTCAAGCAAAGCCCAGTTCAGAAAACTCAGAGATTAAGACATCCACAAAAGCTGAAGAACCTCAAGCAAAAAAGACCGACACAAGGGTGCTAATATTTTTTATTAGCATTGAGGCAAGCAATTAGAGCTATAACTGAACAGGTACAACAAGGGAGTCAAGACGAAAGCAATGGCGTCTCAAAGGAATCAGACCAGCCAAGATGAAGCTTCAAGTACATCCATAGAAATTACAAGCGAGCAAATTTGGATCTATCTGATTGGCCACTACAAAGGACTGCCATGCTATGAGGATGTCAATCGGAATTTGTACATCAAGACAAAGAAAGATACAGAGGAAACTCGGACATCTCAATATGTGGAAGTTGAAACAACGAAGAATGTACTACACCCACATCTAGATTTCATGGAAGACTATCTGGGATCAATTTACATGAGGCACGGAAAATACATCGACAATGAGATAGAAATGTTGTACAATGATCAACTTACAGATATCTACACATATCCTCCAAGTAGTTTTCTGTACAAAGCACAAGATGGAAAATGGTAAATTGGTACCCTCTATGGAGACGAAGACGGTCGATACTATAGGGCTGTCACAAGTCATGAAGTTCCTGTAGAAAACAATAATTATTTTACAGCAGAAGCGTTTGGCTCAAGAGGAGAAGACTACATGTCTGAAGGTGGTATGTATACCATCTCGTCATGGGTTTACCTCTAACTACGCACTTGGAAGAGTTAACAATGACAATTGTCACTACACAAATGAGTGACACACCACATGACACACAACAAGGCACAACACAAGACACCACATGGAAAGACACGGCACAAGTCTCATGCACCGCACCAGCACAAGATAAAGCACAAACACACCAAATTGCACAAGCAGGGAATACGCCGGAAGTATCACCTATGAAGATAGCACAATTTCAAAAAGGACCAGCTCAGTCTCAAGAGCTACTTAGCAGAGCACAACAAGTCATATCATCAGGCATTGAACAGATGCCAACATCAGATATGAAACCCTCTCAGATGGGGGGAGTTCAAACTCAACAAAGAGACCCTATCTCTTCAAGAGTGGGATTAAGAAGTCCAGCTTTACAAGCAGCAGTGTCCTTTTCAGGAGTCCAAGTGAAATTTCAAGAAGCATTGGAAGATGCCGAGCCGGAGGAGAGACTACTGGAAATTCACAATGCCCAATGTAAAAGGTCAGGTCAAGATGCCATTGTGGTTGACAAATACGATAGGCACTATGAAATAGCCGATGTGAAAAATATGGATGAGTTTAGCAATTGTGGGCAACCTGTAAGTCACATACTTGGACCCCGTCCAAAAGCACCATCAAGGGAAATGGAAAACAAAGATTCGGTTCAATCTTCACCCTCGGTGCAGAACTCGCCAAAATCAACTCGGAAACATAGCCCTAAGGCTATGCAGAAGCCCCACGTCAAAGACCATATACTAATGGAAGAATTAGCATTACAAGTGCTAGAAAGCATGGATAGTGATTTGATTTTGTATGCAAGCAATAATGGAAGCTATTTTCAGCTTCTCAAGGACAAGACAATGAAGGATAAAGAGACAAAGCCAGTGGATACACCTAAGTCAGTCGTAATCTACAGGTTCATACATGCAAAGAAGAGGTCATATATGTATCTAGATACCACAGGAAACCATTATCAGCAGTATTATGGAGAGCTACCTCGTCCAAAGGGTGCACATGTTGAGATAACAACATATTGCGACCAATGTGCCATTGGTCATTTAGTGAAGGACTGCCCAACAAAGCTCTACATGGAAAAGAAGAAGCAACAAGCCAAAAGCAAAGTTCAGATAGTGACAACAAGGGAACGGAAGAAAGAATCCACAACAAGATCTCCGGAAAAGAAGCAGATCTTGTCGCAGAGCACAAAAGATAGGCTCAAGACACAGTTGCTTGAAGTCAAGGGTGTCAACGACATTATCATAGAGAATCAGGCTTTCAAAAAAGATCAATTGAATCAGCTAATTCAAGATCGTTTAAGGAACCTCAGTGAGGACAAGTCAAAGCAGCCACAAGGTGATGAAGATGAAGCTCGCAGTTCAAGGTTCGAGAGCAAAAGAAGCCAAGATTCTGACGATAGTGAGCCAACACAAGCAGAGGTGGCAGAGGTAACAAAAAATCTTAGTGCCACGTCACAAGTGGAAGACATGCAAATAGAATCAATGGATGAAGCTGAAAGTCTACCAAATAAATTCTCTACTGTGGACTCTTCATTGGTGATTGAACAAATAAAAGAGTATGAGATGCTAAAAGAAGATGTAACTAAAGACATAGAATGCACAGGAGAACAGGAAATGACTGAGTCCAAGATTGACTACCAAGGACAAGCAATACAGGATATGAATGAATATTTTTGAGAAGAGACTCTACAAAAACCCATGGAACAATGGAAACCAAAGGCCACGACGACCATTGCATCAGAAGAAGAGAGTCAACCTCAACATCCTGCTACACAAGCTTCAAAATATTTCCAAGAAGAAAAGTCACCATTGAATGACCTTCAAGTGCTAGAAGAAGTAAATAGTGACACAGAGCTTCTGAAATCAAGAATCAAGGTGTCACAGTCAGAAACTAGCAATGAACACCAACAAGCAGCTACAACAGAAGATAGTAAGCACTTGGGACATGCTACAACCAATCAAATAACAAAGAAGTTCAACATACAAGAGGATGGCAAAGCCTTCAAGGAACAAAAGTCCAAGACAAGTACCAAAAGCAAAGAGGACATCAGCTACTTGGCAGCCAACAAGAAGATTAAATTCTCGTTGGATGTGCATGAGAAACTGAAATTCAATTTTACAGCAGAGATAGATTGCATTGCCACGACTAATGTCATGTCTTATGGGCTGTTGTTACTTCTAGGTAAGCCAGAACTGTATGAAATTCAGGTACAGGTTCCTATATTACATGGAATAGCTGTCACAAGTTTAGGGATTGCAGAAGCTACCCTTAAACTACGCTCAAAGGTAATCAAAGACAAATTCCTAGTGGTGGATTCCTCCAAAATGAGTACACATTTGATTTTGTCCAAGCTATGGGCAAAAACACTTGAAGAAGAATTTGAATCTTCAATGATGGTCATCACGACTAGCTCTCAAAAAATCCAGCCTAGTACTGCTCCAAGATTATCGGCTTCCGACAAAGGCAAAGCCAAAATGAGCCCACAAATGTCCTACCAACAGAAGCAACCCCTTAAATCAGAGTCTTCAATCCAGCCCCGAAAAGTTCAAGACAGAGCTTCAACATCAACTGACCACATGCTTCCACATCAACGGCAGACTCCAAAGAAAATCTTTCAACCGCAATACCCTACACTGCGAGATCACAGCCGCCAAAGCTTTTCAAAGGTCTACATTAAAGCTGAAGAAATAAAGTTCAAGGACCCAATATGGGTAGATGATCCTAGCCAATTGACGAAAGATAAACACATGGGATGGATAGCCTCCCACTACAGCTTAGCAGAGCAAGGCTATTATGAGGGTCAAAAGAAACTTTGGTTACCAAAACCACAGACCTCGGCTTATGCGGTGGATAAAGGTTTCAAAAAGCATCCCCAAAAGCAACAAAGCTCATATTTATATCGCCAAAGAAAACCAACCAACAAGGCTTGCCAAAGGTACACAAGAAATTTCAAATCCAGCTGGCCTTCATACAACCATAGAACTTCATTGATAAATACCCCCAAAAATGGCACTCTTGTACATCTCAATACCACATCAAAAACATCATGGGAAGTGCCATCTACAATTCTTCAAGCACAAGGTTACTATCAAGGAAATCGGAGAATCTGGCTACCAAAGATGCCAAGTAAACATTCTTCAAGCAAACGACTTCAGCTTAGAAATAATCGCAATTTCACGGAAGGCAAAATCAAGGACAATGTCCCAGTCAAGATAAAGGGTATCTGCAAAGACACTCTAATCACACGATGCAGATACAAATGGGTGCCAAAAGAACAACACATAACGAAGAAGATTGAAGTCGTCTCTAGCTCTCAAGAAATGTCAAGACATGATAGACAAAGTGTTACGGAGAATGGAGCGAGCCAATCTTCTCAACCAAGGGACCAACAACAATAAAAAGAAATTTTGACAACCAAGGTCACCCAGGTATGGCAAACGAAACCTATATTGCCAGTATGGTCCTTTACAAATCCTCTCTTCGAGGATAGGAGTTTTGAATTTCAAAACCTATTCTTGGTCGAAAGCTCCCGAGAGTAAGTCAAGTCGCCATAAAAATCATGGCATAAGAGTCAAGAGTCGGGCAGCTGAGCCACTAAATGAGCAAGCGTCAGACCCAAGCTTCATGTCTTAATATTTTTTGTGGTCTATGAGTCTAGATATTTAGATTATAGCTCAAGCTGGAAGAGTTGAGCATATTGTAAAATGGAGTCGCTCATGTTGGATAGGTGAGCATAAGAGTCGAAGTCTACTATTTTAAATGGTGGAGTGGCAGAGTAGTCCAGAAAACACTCACGCACATGAACACAGTGAGGAGAGTGGACAAAAACTCGTCGACAAAAACCCTTCTTGTGAGTAACGGCAGCTCTTGAAGTCAAATATATTTTTGCTTCTCTAGCTACGTTCACTCCTAGAAGCACCCATTCAAACTCTTCTCGCACCACATATTGTTTCCCATGCATCTATCTGTGGAAGCATATATAATGTCCCATCATTGGACATTTGCATTTGACACGATTTGTGTTCCACCCATGCACTTACACAACAAAATGACGATGACGAAGCGGTAACAGGTTTCATAAGCATTTGCTCAACTAGAACGACTCTGACTTCAAGCTACTAACACTTATCCAATGTATATCCAGTCAATAATAGTAGCCATACGGCCATAAGTACTTTAACTCAACAAAACTCGATTACATCAATACATAAGTACATATAGCCTCACATTTAATTGTGACTAAAGGCATTTTTTTCCCACTGGGTTTTTCCCTTTAGTCCTATCCAGGTATCCACCTTCATTTTGTAATATACACCACATTTTATTTTTACTATTTTATTTTTCTTATAAAAACATAGAAAACCAGACCAATGACATCCCCAAACAACTACATGCTCATAAGCTAGAAAATCAAAGGGGAGCGGCCTAGAAAAAATTCAAAAAGGCTTCAAGTTTAGAGGTACACGTGCAGGATGACACCCAAAGAACAAACAATACAGAGCTGCCAAGATAAAGACTTGCTGCAACAACAAACCTCACTCGACTTATTCACGCTACAACAACCAATCGGAGGGGGAGAGCTATGGCTTCAACTACACTACATGTACAAGAAAAACGTACCTCTACAACATACAAAGCACCTGGTAGAAGCAACTGCAACAACAAAAGCTTCAACCAACACCAAAACATGAAGCACTCGTCAAGGCCACTGCAGACATAGGGACTTGTCGGGGACGACAAGACTTCGGAGGGGGAGAGTGTTGACAGGTCAACCTTTCAACAACGCTTCCACAAAGATTCCATGAAGATCCTCAAAGATTCTCTAAAGATTCCAAATAAAGATGCTGATGAAGTGATGAAGACGAAGATGGATGCTGTAATGTGAAGATACAAGCTCATGGACATCATCAAATATCCCGTTATTATTATTTTGAGCCATTTCGGCCACTTTTGTAATGTTTACGGGAACTTCTTATATTAAGTCGGCAAATGTATTTAGGCCACAGATGCTTGTTGGATGAGCAAAGCCAGCTCACGGTGTTGTAATTAAGCTCTATAGAAGCCTAGGAACAAATAAGGTCATTTTGGTCGGACATTAGGTTTTCTAAGGCTTAATATATAAGCCAAAACCTAAAGCTTTGTAAGGATACTTCTAATAATCTGATCTTCTGTGTTGTTGGGAGACTGCGAGAGAGTGAGAGAGTGTGTGTGTGTGCTACAGGAGCTACGGTGGTCGGAATCGGAAACGGAGAACAACAGTGTGTTGCCCACGAGGAGAGCTACGCGTTGATGCTTACATCACGCGCGTTCGTCTGTGTTTTGACAGATTCACCCACGAGCTACTTTTGGATTTTGGGTGAGTAATTGTTGTCCGTTTTTGCATTTCAGTATATCCACGCGATTAGAGCAAGTAGAGCTACACATTAGGCACTTTAGTTTTCGAAAAGGTCGACCTGCAAAAACCGGCCAGACATCCTACGTTTTCTGCACGGAGGGTATTGAGTAGGTTTTTTTGGTCACGGACCTTAGGGAGAGTGGCCTATTGGTGTTGATAGGATATCCCTCAAGTTCGTAACATTTCGAGAACGTCTAATGGGCTTTTGGCTTGCGGTAGCATCATAGGAGACTCTCACATTCACAGAATCGACGGCATGTAGATTTGATATCTCGGTAGGAAGTAGTCATTAGTCGGTCGAGTAGAGGTTGACACCCTTTGCTTGCTTCCACGCGCCTGCGGGTCGAGCTTCGCCCTCAGTTGACATTATATGTTAGGTGAGTTCTCGCTATGCTGACGTCCGTCGCGGCGTATCCGTCCAACAAGCAGTAAAGTAGGCAAAAAGAGCTTTTGAACATTAGATGGAAAGAATTGCTAGGGTCACTCAAGATGAGCTGCAAGAGCTGAACATGAACACTCAGGACAAACCACAAACAGTGAAGGTGTCAGCTGAACTGGATGAGGAGTTTATGCAAAAACTGAAGCAGTTGTTGCTAGAGTTCAAATATTTTTATTCATGTAAATTACAGATATGAAGGGAGTAGATGCTAGCTTTTTTCAACACAAAATTAAATTCAAAGCAGATGCAGTTCTAGTTGTACAACAAAGGTACAGGATGAATCCTAACTATGCCAAACAAGTTAAAGAGGAGATTGATAAATTGTTGGATGTGGGTTTCATTTACCCATTGGATGAGGCTACTTGGTTATCACCAATTGTTCTGGTTCCCAAGAAGAATAGAAAGATCAGGGTGTGTGTAGATTACAGGAAACTAAATGCTGCTACAATAACTGATCCATTTCTATTACCTTTTTGTAATACACTATTGGATGCAGTAGCTAGACATGAGATTTATAGTGGATGGCTTTGGATGGTTTTAGTGGATACAACCAAAATTCAATGGCACTTGAAGACACGAAAAAAACAGCTTTTGTCACTGAGTGGGGAGTTTATGCTAGCAATGTGATGACATTTGGCTTAAAGAATGCTCCACCCACATTTCAAAAGGCGTTAGAACGTTGGAGAGGGGGAACACGCCCAACACCAACAGAAAGGCCTCTCTATAGCTCAGGGTATTCACAACACCCCTATCCTGTTACAAAACATCTTCAAAGAAACACTTTACACTAGCAGACCACCACCTGCTCAATTTTCACAGCTCACACACTCCACAAACCACCACACAAGGCACACCTACTACCATTGCCTGTCTCCACCCTTACACACGGACACAGCCACTCAATCTCACTCTCTCACTCAAAACACCGTCGGTCCGGGGGGGCACACATATTCACAAAGCCGGCACCGAGGAGAACCATAAAAGCAGGAGAAAGGGAAGGGGGGGAGGGGAAACAATAGCAAGGGAGGCAACTGTCGCTTGATTGCACTTCAAAAAAACATATATCCGTGCTTGCACTGCCATCACCATGGCCATTTTCAAGCAAAAGTTACAAAGGGACTAGCTTGCTAGAGAACTCCACTTTGCAGGCTTCAAACTTTACGGCCCAGTAACTACTCAAAAGGCAAGGAAAAAAAAGCCTCTTATTTGATTAATTTTTTACTTTCATAGAGAGGGCCTTTAATTTGGGAATTTACATTTTAATTGGTCCACTTGGCACCTTGAATTGGCATTTTTTGGGAAAGGGGCACCGCCTTGCTCTATCTGCTCTCTTCTTCTCTCTTTTGCACTGGGGGGGGGGGGGGGGGGGGGGGGAGGGGCATTAGCGATGTCGCTATGCCCCCTAGCTTTCTCATTTTTTATTCTTTATCTTTCAATTTTTACACCTTTGTGGCCTCAACCATGCACTGCGTGATTTTGACCTTTTTCCCTCTCTCTATGCGACTCCTTTGCTCCGTTTGCTCTTTGGTCCACTTGGCCTTCACTTTGCCCAGATAGCCCTTGGCTTGGCCCATTTGGCCTTGCTCGGCATTGCCTTCACCTTATGCTCTTAGCTTCGCCCATTTGGCTGCCATTGAGTTCATCCTCTCTCTCTCTCTCTCTCTCTCTCTATATGCTCACTACCCGAGCGCTATGGGATCTTCCTCTTACATGAGATGGGGAGGCAATAGCGATGTCGCTATTGCCCTCCCTCTCTTCTTCAAAATTTTGGGGCCCCAAGGGCCGTGGGACCATCCCCTAGTCGGGCAGCCGCGTCATCACATGTCAACACACCGGTCTCCGCCACCACACGGGCACGCACCACCAGGCTGGCCAAAAACCTCCGCGCAATGCCCTGCAGGGCTGCCTCGGACCAAAGCAGCACCAGCGGCGCCCGGCGCCATAGCCAACGAGCTCCGAGCTTACCTTGCTTCACATACCTCCAAGAGGGCGCACGCCCTAGGCTATATACCTCTGTCATTCTCCACTAAGCCCCGCATGCAGGATTATCCAGCCTCCACGTGGTAGCTGCCCGTGGGTTGTCTCTAAAGACACCCTTTTCCATGAGAGAATTGTAAAACATTCCCACTTTATGCCAATTTTTTGGTCCTCCTTGGCCCAACTCCCATTTTGATTACGGCCCCAATTTCCAAGCAGTAAAGGCCCACTAAAACTTCTCGTTTCCTTTCGTCAAATCATCTACCTCTTTCCACCTTTTGAGGTTTCTAAGAGTGCCATCCGAGGCCGCAAAAAAATGGGAAAATCATCTGTAAACCTCTCACTGCCAAATGCTCCCAACTTCATCTTGCCGCATCTAGCTGACCTAGTGTTCGATTGATGCATCGTTGATTTGTGTTGGCTCCACAGGACGCGCCCTATCACCAAAAACTTTGGGGAGGCCCAAAAGATGCCAGATGGTACGTCCTCCAATGCGGCCAAGTGGGCTCATACCCGGCCCCTGAAAATCTTCTGATGGCCATAACTTGCTATCGAGAGCTCCAATTCGCAATCCAAAAAGATAGGCATGCTCCACAACTCGAGTACTACCCATGTATATACTGACATCAGCCCTAGCCACCTATCCCCTGCTGCCCTGCCCATCGGGGATCTGCTACACACTCTACCTTTAAACTTCA
The DNA here is from genome assembly GCF_014529385.1 of Adiantum capillus-veneris. Classification (NCBI taxonomy): domain Eukaryota; kingdom Viridiplantae; phylum Streptophyta; class Polypodiopsida; order Polypodiales; family Pteridaceae; genus Adiantum; species Adiantum capillus-veneris. Next base: position 75,630,292 of record NC_140952.1, on the reverse strand, counting down.
GTATCTTGCACACCGGGCCTCCGTTTGATGAGCCGTCTGGACTGGCTTCTAGATCATACTGAACACTACATTCTAGGACACTAACTTGGCATTTTGGACACCTTCATTTGACATCCCATCCGGACCATCTCGCAACACTTTTGGCCTAGAAAACCGCTTTAAGCATGCATTCCCGCTACCCTTTGGCTGCCTAGGGCCTTGGCACCTACCCTAGCCTTCTGCACTGCACTCGACTGCCTCCTTTGCCTGGCATATACCACCTCTTACCTTTGACCAACTTTGGCTGCACCATCATTGCCCAGCCCCCTCATTGAACATTTATGTTTGACCAAAATCATATGTACAAAACTTTGAAATTGGCACACCAACAATTGAAAATTAAAAGCACTCACAATATCATAACTGTATGTACAGGCTATGTACAAAAGATTCATCTCCTTCATTTCACACACCGCATGCTTTAGGTGGGTTGCCCACCCCCCTTGACTATAATTTGCTGCACTTCAGGCACTAAATCCCTCTCAAAATACAGTTTGAGCCGCACATCATTCACCCTATTCCAAAGAAGCTTGCCATTTGCTCTTCCCAGTTGATAGGTCCCATTTGGAAAGGCCTTCCACACTTTATATGGACCTGTCCAATTCTTCTTGAACTTCTTCTGGAATGTGAAATCCAGGTAGCTTTCGTATTTCATGACTAGATCTCCTTCCTCTATCTTCTTGTCTGGCAGGTTTTGATTGAACTTGGCAACCTGCTTCTCTCTTTGCTTCACATAGTAGTCTGCCGCTGCCTCTTTGTCCATCTGCAAAGCCTCCAAACTGGCTATCCAATCTTGTAGAATTCCTTGTTGAGTGGTATTGACATGCCACATACCCTTCAAAGCACCTAGTTGTGCATGCACTGGCAACACAACCTCCTTTCCATAGACAAGCTCGAACGGAGTGAAGTTTGTAGCCACTTTATAGGACGTTCTATACGCCCACAGACACTTCTCTAGATTTGCTTCCCACTTAGCTTCTTGCTTATACACGTACTTTGTTAACATCTTGACAATTTGCCCATTAGCACTCTCAACTAAACCATTGCATTGGGGGTGATAGGGCGAGAAAACCGATGTTGAATCTTTAACTTTTCCACTAATGCGCTCATAAGCTTGCTTCTAAACCCCTGACCCCTATCAGAAACTAACACCCATGGAACACCAAAACGACAACATATATTATCAAACACAAATTGAGCTACCACATTAGCATTTACTTCCTTCACTGCCTTGGCTTCGACGACCCACCTTGTAAGGTAGTGAATGGCTACCACCACATAATTTTTACCACTTGTAGACTTTGGGAGAGGGCCTATGGCATCCAGACCCCACTTCTCGAAAGCACTTTGTGCGATGATGGCACCCTGCAATTCCGCTACCAGTCGTCTTTCACCTATAGTCTGACACTCGTGGCACGTCTTGCACCAGTATGCACGTCCTTCACAATGGAAGGCCACCAAAAGCTTGCTTTAAGCACTCGAAACAGAACCCGATCTTTGCCTTGGTGTCGGCTCTCTTCGTGGCATTGCTCCAGCACTACTCCTATTTCCTCTTTGTACAACACCCTTCTAAGTACTCCGTCACGCTCATAGTTCATGAGATCCTCACCCACCAGTGTGAATTTGCTGACCTTTTGCACCACTCTTCTCTTTTGTAGCTTAGAAAAACCTTCTGAACATTGCCCTGTACTCAAAAACTCTTTAATCTCCTTTAGAGACTCTCTACCTGCATAAGTGGTTGGGGACACATATAGACCTGCAACATGCACCTGTACTTTGCTACTTGCTAGTTGATCTGCCTCTTGGTTCTGCTCTCTCCTCCCATGCTTGAATTGGACTTCTTCAAAAGACTTCAACATCTTCTTGATTGAAAAAAACCAATGCTTCAAAGAATCGCGCTTTACCTGCCATTGGCCCAACATTTGCTTGATGACTAGCAATGCATCTCCCTTCACCACCAACCTTGAAATGCCGAACTCTATACACTACTTTAGACTTAAATGCAGAGTGAGATACTCCGCCTTGTTATTGGTGTGGACATCCTCTAGATCATACACCTTCGAGAATATAGCTTTGTCGTGTGGGTCGTGTATCACCACACCTCCTCCAGCCTTCTGCACTACCCTTCGATACGCTCCGTCGAACCACATTGTAAAAGCATCCTCCAAATCGGGTTCCTCCTTAGCTTCATCTTGCACCACTCTTGGATAGGCCAGCAAATCGATGGCCTTGCTGACAAGAATGTCTGCCAGGTGAGACCGACTTGTGTGATCTACCTTGAACTCGAACTCGAACTCCTGTAGCTCCAACACCCGCTTCATAATCCTCCTTCCTGGCTTCAAATGTAGCACTACCTTTGGCAATAGATTATTAGCCGTCAACACAAAAAACTTACGCACAATCAAATGGACTTTGAACTTCTTGCAAGCAAAGACCAAAGCCATCACCCATTGCTCTGCTTCGGTGTAGGTAGCCTCTCCTGGGCTGATCACCCTGCTCTCAAAGTATATTGGTTTGTAGGTTCTCCCTACCTTTTGCAGCAGAACCAATCCAATAGCAATTGTGCCCACTGTCATAGACACATAGAAGTCGTCCTCTCAATTGGGAGGACACACCGCTGTCAACTGACACAAAACCTCCTTGACCCTATCGAAAGTCTTCTGAGCTTCCCCATCCCATTCATCATGCACTTGCGGAGCCCTCTTTTGAAGAGGATGCACATATTGTGATAGCATCCAAAAGAAACGTGATAAATATTTCAACTTATGAACAAATGAAGCCAAACCTTGAGCATCTGATGGCGGCTCCATCAACACCAACGCCTTCACCTTCTCGGGATCAGCCTCTATACCGTTTTGCGACACCACGTGACCTAACAGCTGTGCTTGAGGCTGTGCTAGCTTGCACTTCTTGGGGTTTAACGGACCTCCTTCTTCATCGAGCCTTTGAAAGCATAGCTGGAGCTTCGATAGGTGCTCCAACCTTGAACTGTAGCAGCCGATATCATCCATGAAGACCCTAATAAAGCGGCCCAAGTATGGACCAAATACCCTGTTCATCCAACCTTGGAAGGTGGCATATGCATTTACTAATCCAAATGGCATCCTGCGGTAAGCGAAACAACCCCATGGAGATAGGAATGTGGTCTTCAATTGGTCTTCAAGCGCAATCCCTATCTGAAAGTACCCCGAAAAGCCATCCATAATCGATTATCTCTCATGCCCAGCCACCTGGTTTAGGATCTCATCTTGAAACGGCAAGGGGTAGCGATTCCTCTTCGTCGCGGCATTCAATGGCTTGTAGTCGACACACACTCTCCATTTCCCATTCTTCTTAGGGGTTATGACCACTAGCTAGACCCACTATGACTCTTTCACAGGAAATATGATGCCTGCATCCAGTAGCTTATTGATCTCTTGCCAAAGGGCTTCCTTTTGGATTTCCCCTAGTCTTCTCAACTTCTATGCTTTAGGCTTATGTCCCCCCTTAAGAACAATCTTACGCTCCACCCCCTTTGCACCTCGCAAATGCTTGTACTCCATCGCAAATAAATTTGGATAGGACCCACACAGTTGAACATAGCTTTCTTTTTCCTTTATGGTTAAATCTTCACTTATCATGCTTGAAACCTCCTCTATGCTTAAACCATGAGCTTGAGGTTGCATACCTTCTTCTTTAGATGGGGAGTCGTCTATGGTGACCCCGAATAAGTGTGCATGTATCTTCAACATGTCGTCCTCGCTTTCCTCTTCCTCTGTGCTAGTATAGCCTTCATCATAGCCCGTTTTTGTCTCGTACTCATAGCTCGTCGTGTCGCCCTCATCTTTAACTGCCATAGGACGAGAACTGCTCTCCTTGGTCTTCAAATCAAGCACAATGTCTCTGCCTTTCTCTTTGTCAGGCAAAGTAAATACTTTGCTCTCCTAATCCTGCTTTGCTCCTATCGCCAAAAGCCATGGCCTACCCAAAATGATTGGATAAGCACCCCTGCCTTCATCACGGAAAAGTCTATTAGGCACTCTATGCCCATCACCTTGACCTTTACATCTTGCACCACACCCAGACACCTGTCTTTGGTATGGTTAGCCATCCTCATACGCACATTTGACTTGACTACTGCTTTAACTCCCGTCTCTTTCATGGCTGCTTCCGTGATGACACAAACCTGTGCTCCACCATCTATGTAGGCTTGTACCTGCATCCTCTTCTGTATAATCGCGTCCACCAATGGAAGAACAGCAGTGGGGCTACCTACCCTCAAAGCCATGTTTTGCACTACTTGTACATTTCCCTTAGCTCTTGGCAGCCTGGTGCTAACACTTGTGGACCAATGCCTCCTTAACTTTGGATTTAAGGCTAACAGCTGACCAAAAGTAATATTTGCCTTTTGATTTTGAACATCACTCACCAGATTGTACTTGGGAAATCCACTTGCTTGATCTTGTGACGCCTCCTTCTTTTGCTAGGCTCAGGCTGCTCTCTACCTTCGTACACCTTCTCTTTGCTTGCGAGCTCTAGTTTCTTGCTCTGTCTCTGTCTCCCTGTCAGCTCTTGCCCTCTTATTGGCCAAAACTTTGACATCCTGCTTATCCACCCCTATGATGTTTACTCTTAGAACCTCACCTCCGTTTTGCGGAGCTGGCTGCATAGGACTCTCCACCGCTTGTTCTTTGGGACCATTGTATTGCCCTTGACCTCGACCTCTACCAAATAGTGGGTAGATACCTCCTCTTTCTCTCTGCGGTTGAGGAAAATCAGGGGCATAGTGCCCTTCTTCTCCATAATTATAACACCTACCAGGTAGTGGCCTTGCCTTGCCCCTTGCTCCTCTTGCTTGACCTCTATCCATGACACTGAGCCGCAACTCCTGCATTTGCTCGAACAAATCTTGCACCGTGCGCGCCCAATTTTGTGGCACAATAGCTACACCTCGATTTCCATGATTATCTTTGTGTGCAACCTCTCTCGGACTCTACGGTGAACTTGGGCCATCGTCTCATAGCCTTACATGCCCTGCTCTATCTTCTTCTTTATCTTTCTGCTCTTCAATAGAGCAATGGCTACCGCACCATTGTATTTCTCTGGGCTCTCAAAATCAACTTTCTCTCTCACCTTGGGATGCAGACACGCCATGAATTTATCCAGCTTGAAGTAGTCCCCATTAGCCAATTGCATGGATGCCGCTAGCTCTGCCCAACACTCTTCAAAATGACCCAAAAACAGATTGAATTCTTCACTTCCATCTTGCTTAAGCGCCTTCAGCTTTGCATCCATCTCGACTGGGGAAGCCTCCTTGCAAAAGTCGTGAAGAAACCTCGTCCGTCGAGCCAGCCATGCTTGTTTCGGCTCACCTTCCAATGCGTCGTACCATGCTTTAGCTCTACCTCACATCACCAAACGAAAAGTCTGCATTTTGCTATTCTCGTTCGGCATACGCAACGATAGCATATACAACTCGAAATCTGACATCGACTTGCTGACCTCCACTCATCAGGGCTCTCCTCTCCTCTGAAAATTGGTCCATAGCTTCTAGCTGCCATGACTTCCAACGCAAAAAACAGCTTCTTTTCGATTAACTAGAAGCAATCAGCGTGCTCCTCCGTGAGAGCACCAGAAGATGGAGAGGGGGAATGGGGGAACACGCCCGACACCAACACAAAGGCCTCTCTATAGCTCAGGGTATTCACTAGCAGACCACCACCTGCTCAATTTTCACAGCTCACACACTCCACAAACCACCACACAAGGCACACCTACTACCGTTGCCTATCTCCACCCTTACACATGCACACAACCACTCAATCTCACTCTGTCGCTCAAAACACCGTCGGTCCGGGGGGGCACACATATCAACACAGCCGGCACCGAGGAGAACCATGAAAGCAGGAGAAAGGGAAGGGGGGGGAGGGGAAACAAGAGCAAGGGAGGCAATTGTCGCTTGATTGCACTTCAAAAAAACATATATCGGGCCGGGCTTGCACTGCCATCACCATGGCCATTTTCAAGCAAAAGTTACAAAGGGGCTAGCTTGCTAGAGAACTCCACTTTGCAGGCTTCAAACGGTACTCAAAAGGCCAGGAAAAAAAAGCCCCTTATTTGATTAATTTTTGACTTTTATAGGGGGGGCCTTTAATTTGGGAATTTACATTTTAATTGGTCCAATTGGCACCTTGAATTGGCATTTTTTTGGGAAAGGGGCACCGCCTTGCTCTATTTGCTCTCTTCTTCTCTCTTTTGCAGTTGGGGGGGGGGGGGGGGGGGGGGGGCATTAGTGATGTCGCTATTGCCCCCTAGCTTTCTCATTTTTTATTTTTTATTTTTCAATTTTTACACCTTTGTGGCCTCAACCTTGCACTGCTTGATTTTGACCTTTTTCCCTCTCTCTATGCGACTCCTTTGCTCCTTTTGCTCTTTGGTCCACTTGGCCTTCACTTTGCTCGGACAGCCCTTGGTTGGCCCATTTGGTCTTGCTCGGCTTTTCCTTCACCTTATGCTCTTAGCTTGGCCCATTTGGCTGCCATTGAGTTCATCCTCTCTCTCTCTCTCTCTCTCTCTCTCTCTATATATATATATATATATATATATATATATATATATATATATGCTCATTGCCCGAGCTGTAGGATCTTCCTCTTACATGAGGGGGGGAGGCAATAGCGATGTCGCTATTGCCCTCCCTCTCTTCTTCAAAATTCTGAGGCCCCAAACATCGCTATTTCCGTCCCTCTCTTCTTCAAAATTCTGGGGCCCCAAGGGCCACGGGACCATCCCCTAGTCGGGCGGCCGCGTCATCACATGTCAACACACTAGTCTTCGCCACCACACGGGTGCGCGCCACTAGCGTGGCCAAAAATCACCGCGCAATGCCCTCCAGGGCCGCCTCCGACCAAAGCAGTGCCAGCGGCGCCCGGCGCCATAGCCAACGAGCTCCGAGATTACCTTGCTTCACATACCTCCAAGAGGGTGCACACCCTAGGCTATATACCCCGATCGCTCGCCACTAAGCCCGGCACGCGGGATTATCCAGCCTCCACGTGGCAATTGTCCGTGGGTTGTCTCCAAAGACACCCTTTTCCATGAGAGAATTGTAAAAAAATTCCACTTTATACCAACTTTTTGGTCCTCCTCGGCCCAGCTCCCATTTTGCTTACGGCCCCAATTTCCAAGCAGTAAATGCCCACTATTTTGTCAAATCACCTGCCTCTTTCCACATTTTGAGGTTTCTAGGACTGCCATCCGAGGCCGCAAAAAAAAGGAAAATCATATGTAAACCTCTCACTACCAAATGCTCCCAACTTCTCTTGCCGTATCTAGCTAACCTAGTGTCCGATTGATGCATCGTTGATTCGTGTTGGCTCCACATGACGCACCCGATCACCGAAAACTTCAGCGAGGCCCAAAAGATGCTAGATGGTACGTCCTCCAATGCGGCCAAATGGGCTCATACCTGGCCCCCTGAAAATCTTCTGATGGCCATAACTTGCTATCCAGAGATCCGATTCGCAATTCGAAAATACAAGCATGCTCGACAACTCGAGTACTACACATGTATATACTGACATCAGCCCGGGCCACCTGTCCCCTGCTGCCCTGCCCATCAGGGATCTTCTACACACTCTACCTTTAAACTTCAGTATCTTGCACACCGGGGCTTTGTTTGACGAGCCGTCTGGATCGGCTTCTAGAGCACACTGAACACTACATTCTAGGACATTGACTTGGCATTTTGGAAACCTTCATTTTGCATCCCATTCGGACCATCTCACAACACTTTTGGCCTAAAAAACCGCTTTAAGCATGGATTCCCGCTACCCTTTGGCTGCCTAGGGCCTTGGCACCTGCCTTAGCCTTCTGCACTGCACTCGACTGCCACCTTTGCCTGGCATATACCACCTCTTAGCTTCGACCAAATTTGGCTGAACCAACGTGTGTTTGTTGAATTCCTTACAGCATTTAGTGGATGGTTTTAGTGGATACAACCAAGCCTCAATGGCACTTGAACATAGGGAAAAAATAGCTTTTATCACTGAGTGGGGAGTTTATTCTAGCAATGTGATGCCATTTGGCTTAAAGAATGCTCCACCAACATTTCAGAAGGCGGTACAACGTGTGTTTGTTGAATTCCTTACAACATTTATGAGGGTTTTTTTGGATGACTTTAGTGCTTTTGGAAAGAAACAAGAGCATTTTGAGCACTTGAGGTTGTGTTTTCAGAAATGCAGGGAATTCAAACTGTCACTGAACCTAGCCAAGTGTGCATTTGCAGTTAAGAGAGGAGTTCTCTTGGGACATGTAATTTCTGAAGAAAGAGTATCTAAAGATCCAAGGAAGATGGAAGCAATCAATAAAGCACCAAAACCAAGACAATTAAGCAATTGGGTACATTTTTGGGTCAACTGAAGTGGAATAACCAATTTTTGAGATATTTAGCACATGTCTGTACACCACTAACAAAGCTTACAAAGATGCAGTATTTGAATGGGGAGAAGAGCACGATAGAGCATTCAAAATTTTGAAGAAGATGTTGACTGTAGCACCAATTTTAATTGTTCCTGATTGGAAATTACCATTCCATATTTTTGTGGATGCATCTCATGTGGCAGTGGGTGCAACATTGATGCAAGAAACCAGAAGAGCTTGGTTTAGACCCATTTACTATGCAAGCAGGGTACTGACACCTGCTGAGAATAATTATACAGTGATTGAGAGAGAATGCTTGGGAATGATCTATGCATTGCAAAAATTTAGACATTTCCTTTTAGCCGGTAGGGGAGACAGTCCCAAATTCCAGCACAGATGACTGAAGATGTAAGATCTACAATGAGAAGGGAGAAAAGACATAAACTACAATTTTGATCACACGTCTTTGGAAATGACTGAAGATATTCAAGATCTTTTATTTGCAGATTATTCAAAACAGGAATCTTTGGATGCAGTGAAGGATAAAATGGATAAAGAGTTTGGGGACTTTTTTACTGACACTGCAGTGCATTTGACTAAAAAACCTGTTATGTCTACAACTGCTTAAACATGTTTCAAGAATATTAAAGGACAAATTGGCACGGGAGGAACCTGTAACAGTGTTTGGGGATCCTATTCTGGAGAGGCCTACAATTTCTAAGGCTCAGTCTTCTACTGTGTCGTTGGATGAAGTGCAAACTGCACTAAAGCTAGTTAAGGAATATGTCGAGCAGCAATCTCTGGACCTTACATTCTTGAGTAGAGAGAATGATGGTCTACATACTGAACTGAAACAGATTAAAGAAGGATCTTTAAAGGACAAAAAGGCACATATTGAAATAGAAGTTTTGGACAAGAAGGTTCAGGAGTTGACTAGAACTCAAGAACTCATGCACAGGAGTTGGACTCTTATAAATAGGTGGTGGCATTCAGGGAAAAGACTTCAGTAAAAATTTCTCAATGGAGGGAGGAGCGATTTCAGATACTGTAATCACAGTTAATTGAAATGTCTACTGTAATTGCTACCTTGGAAAGTAGCAATAGAGTGTTGTTTAGTAGGGTTGCAGCTTGCAGGAAAGTTGAATAAAAGATTAGACACATGTTTGACAAAGAGCTAGATGTGGATGGTCGGTATGTCAGCTCAGGGGATATAGACAAAATGAAAAATGAAGTCATGGAATATATGCAAGGGGTGTGGGAACATATCAAGATCAAAATGTATGATGTTGTGAGTAAACCTTATCAAGCTTTTGTAGAGGAGGAGACAAAGGAGGAGATTCTGATTTTGCAAGGACAGTATGCTGAGTTAAAGGAACAATATGCACAATTACAGCAGTAGCTAGAGATGGATGTGCCAATGGATACTGCAACAGGTGATGCAATTGAGACTACTATTGAAGCTGAAGCTCAAAATACAATTCACGATGAAGTTCATGGTGCAATTTCAGTTGGAGTTAAACACACTAATGATACAGGTGATGAACAACAACTTGAAGACCCATTGATGTTGTTGAGGTAATGTCAAAAGATCCACTTACTGAGGTTACATTGGTGGAAGTTGGAGATGACATGGATGTAGAGTCAGTAGGAATAGCTCAAACTGAAGAAACAGGTGTTCAGGAGCGGTAACTTCAAGCAGGACTTCATTTTGGTTTTCAAGGTTTTTGTCAAGGGTGGGTTCTTACTATTTTTTGCAAACATTGCCCACCGGGTTGTGCCAAGTGTTACTACCATGATACATCAGTGTCAGCCTATTTACTTTTTTTTGTAGCTAAGGATGGAACCTTTGAACCTTAAGGATGTTTTTACACCAATATTTGATGTTTTAAGTGGGTTAGTTTTAGGCGAGTAGTTTAGTTCTTGACGCGGTCTTGCAGTTCGGCAGTTAGTCTTTTCTCTTATGCAGTCGTACTGCTCTTGGTACTGCTTGTAAGTGGTTGTGTGGATGATGATTATGCAATAATACAATACCTTCTCTTTGTTTCCATGATGTTATTCAATACTCTTGTATGCAGCAGATTAATGTAGTATGTAGTATTACTGTGTACCTATATTGAAATACTGTTAGGGTGATGAGCCCCTAACATTCCCTTCCTCGTCTTTCTCTCTCTCTCTCTCTCTCTCTCTCTCTCTCTCTCTCTCTCTCTCTCTCTCTCTCTCTCTCTCTCTCTCTCTCTCTCTCTCTCTCTCTCTCTCTCTCTCTCTCCCGCTCTCCCGCTTAATGTGTTGTGTCCTCCTCTCTCTCTCTCTCTCTCTCTCTCTCTCTCTCTCTCTCTCTCTCTCTCTCTCTCTCTCTCTCTCTCTCTCTCTCTCTCCCACTCATGTCGTTGCAACGGGGATTAATCTGGCAAAGGCATTTGGCAAATCGTGAAAAAATTGCCAAATGCATTTGACGGATTAATCTCCGTGGCATGTTCTATAGACTATTAATGGTAGCTCAATCAATGCAATTCTCAAGAAAATTTGTTGCTTAAACTCCAAAAATGGAGGAAAAAAGGGGGAGGCAGAGCTCCCTCATCATCCACGCGCGCGCAGATGATGGCTCTGCCCCCCCTTTTTTTTCCATTTCTAGAGTTGAAATACATAATTGCCGTTGATGCAACCTTCAAAACGCAAAAAAAAAGGGGGATGGAGGGGCTCTCCCCCCCCCCCCCCCCCCCCCCCCCCCCCCCTTTTTTTCCGTTTTTTGAGTTTAAGCAACGAATTTTCTTGAGAAAATCAAAATTTAAATACATAATTGCCGTTGACGACACCTTCAAAATGCAAAAAAAAGGGGGATGCAGAGGTCCCCCCATCATCCGTGCACTATTGACAACACCTTCAAAACGCAAAAAAAAAGGGGGGAGCTCTGGCTCCCTGTTTTTTTGCATTTTGAAGGTGTTGTCAACGGCAATTCTCTAAAATTTTGATTAATTCCTTCAATACTCTATAATTTTGATCAATTTTGCTAAATGTGCTCCTTCAAAACACAAAAAAGGGGGGAGGCAAAGCTCCCTCATCATCCGTGCTCGAGCTTTGCCTCCCCCTTTTTTTGTGTTTTGAAGGTATCGTCAACGACTATTATGAAGTCATGCTTTGCATTTTGAAGCTTATTGTTGCGCATGATTTTCATTTGGTGTATAGTATATAGTATATATAATATATAGTATAATATAGAGTGTATACTATATAGTAAATATAGTACATAGAGTATATAATATATATAATATATAATAAAATATGTATAATACATATTATGGAATATATAAAATATATAATAAAAATAGAACATATAACATCGTATTATATAAAATATAGTACTATATACAATACACTACATATAATATATATATTGTATATTACATATAGTATATAAACTACATACTACATATATTATATATATTGTATACTGCATGTAGTATATAAACCACATGCTACATGTAATAAATATATTGCATACTACATTTAGTAATATATACTACTTACTACGTATTAAACTATACCACATATAGTGTTATATACGATAGTCTATATTTTATTGTATGTTATGTAAGTAGTATGTAGTCTACTTTATGTTAGTATGTACTAAACTCTATATCATTGGTTTTATAAGAACTATATAAAATATGTTTTGTAGATAATGGCACCGAAGAGGGATAGCAAGAAAAAAAAATCTCCAGTGTGTCCTTTCACCAACCGTCAAGTGAGCATGAAGATTAGGTCCAGCTGTATTCGAAAGGGAACTATCGATCAGGAGGCATCATCACAAGCCCGACATTTGGATGCTCCACCCAATAAAAAGAACCAGATTCTCAAAAGGTGTTTTTTTATTGATGATGAGACTCAAGTTGATGAAGACTCCAACAACATCAAAGATGATGTAGAGATCACACGTAAATATTAGTGTATGTTATAAATTTATGTTGGTGTGTAGTTTGTATTATAAATTTTGCAATGGTTGATGGTTAAATGTAATGGATATTTTTTTTTTTGTTGAGAAAGTTGGGTGATAAATAACATACTGAAACTCCTCATATTCCATTCGGAAGATTAAGAAAGGGTAGACCGGTTCTTTTTAAGTTCATACCATTGATAAAAGTTAGTGAACATATTGAGTATTGTTTATTTTTATGTTGGGGACAAGGTCCTTTAATCTCATGTGAGAGCCCTATATAGGGTGTATGATTTTTTTTTTTTGAAAAGGTGGTCTCAGTACAAAGGAGACTCTGGCAAATTTTTTGTAAATCATACGCTTGTGACTATCTAATCCTAATTGCATTGTCTTTGGATTGTACATGCTTGCCATTTGTTTTCTCTTTAAAGAGACCAATGTGCACATTGAAGATATTCATGACAATTAAGAAGATAGTGATCAAGAAGGGGATGATGAGAATAAGAATTCCAAACACCTAGGCAAGCAAATTTTGCTTGGCTTGATGAAAGATATTCCTAGTCAGTTTTATGTCAAGAAGAGGACATTGCCTCCTCTTGTTCCACTTTGTCGACTCATGGTGCAGGAGGCTGTTAGGTTTGCTAGAGATGATTTAGAATGGCTGATTTCCTCATTTGATTCTACTGGGTATCTAGAAACTATGGGGCATTTTCTTGTGTCGGTTGGGGATTCTAGAGGAGATACCATTCTTGTGACCGCAGCAGATTTGCAGGAATGGGGACCAGTTTGGTGGGAAAGAAATGTTGAGTTTGAGAGATCACTTGGTAAAGAGTGGCAAGAGCTCAAAGGAAAAAAGTTTCAGGTATGGGATGGCAAGCATAGGCTAAAAACTTGGTGGAAGAGAATAAAAAATACTGAGATCTTTAGCCCTTTTCTCTTTTTATTTTAAAGCTTTGTTTTTACAAATGATGATTATATTTTTCTTATGATAGAGTACTCGGACAATGCTCACTTAGTGTTTATTGCCAATTCCTTGATTTGTCTAGAGCAAAAGAAGCGGAGTTGCTTCTTGCACTTAATACTTCCAATGTGTAAGTTTGCTAATCGTATATTGACTCTCATGTTTTTACAAACGATGCTTGTTTCCAACTCTTTTTTTGTGTTTTTTTATAGCATTTCTAGGGCCCATGTCATGCCAAACATCACTCATGAAGTTTATACGTTTCAAAGATTTTGCATGGCAAATAAAGAGTCAATCCTTCAAAAATTGGCACCCAATATGAGACAATGGGCTAGGGTGGTTTCAAAAAAGTGTTTTGTTTTAGGATGAGTTCACTGAATTTTATGTCCAAAGAAAGAGCAAAGCTTGATGCAGTTGGAGTAAATGATGTTGAGAAGAAAAGAGACTAGACAAGGCCACAAAGGTAGAAGAGGAACCGTTGAAAGATAGGGGATACAAGTACCTATCAATCGCCAATCTTCTTAATGGTGATGAGTTCTTCAAGTTGCTATTTAGCATTAAATGGGATGAACCTGGCATGCTTAAGATCACTAGAGATAAGCTCTATTGTTTGACAAGCTCAAAAATCGCTCTTGAATTTCTCATTTGATAATTATGTTCATGCTATTTCATTTTTCTATATGATTAATTGATATGCTGTTCTTATTTATTGTAGAAGAAGATAATTTTGCACCTCAAGAGTTTCACTAAGTCTACGGATCCACAATATCTTCATTTTGGTGACTGCAAGATTTTTAGAAGTTACATTAACAAGGAAACTTATTGGACTCACTTGCATGGGGAGGCTACACTTATGATTGAAAGGCTGCAAGTAGAAGACCCACAACTTTCAAAATTCTTTTGACCTATTCCACAAAATGAGCATGAAGAATCATATTTTGTAGGTAGACATTTGACCAGTGTTTTTAATAGAATATAAACATGTTTTAATTTACACAAGATCAAGTTGAGTGTGTTTATTGATTGTTGCTATGTATGTAGGCTTTTATTTACCCGATGGATGAGGTGAAGTCTTTCGACTCTAGTAAGAAGATGCTAGAGCTTGTGTCGTCGGCTAAGAGAGTGATTTACAGGTTTGCATCTTTCACTTGCACTCTATGCAAAAAAAAAGAGCATTTAATTTTTTTGCCATGGTTTTGTGATAGTGGGTCATTTTGAGTATGGTGACATATCATTTTGTGTTTCTCGAAAATACTTAAATTCCTTATGGAAGCCCAATATGGGGTGGATGGTTTTGTTGACAACAAGGATCATGTATAATGTCTATGAGAAAAATCCTTAAATCCCTTGTGGGAGCCCAAATGGATTATTTTGGAAAAGTGTTTTCCAACAAAGGAGACTCTCGCGATTTTTTTTTGGATATATGTCATGTATGTGCTTTTAAAAGTGGATGATGCTCTAAAACTTGTATAGATAGGTTACGCAATGATTTGAGGTGTAGGAATTGAATGAAGCCCCATTATTCTCACTAGAGAGTGGATTAATGTGCGTGATGAGAATACAATATTCTCTCTCTCTTTGCTTGAAAGGAATGTGACAACTTGGGAGGCCAATGTGTTGGATTATCCACTAGGAGTTGTTCCAAAGCAAGAGATTGAACTACGGAACAGTAAGTACCTTAACACTTGTGGCTTTTTTCTTTTGAGAATATATATATTACTTTAATGCTAATGTATGTGATAGTGTGCTATATGGTTGTTGAGTGAAGGGTTTCAAAATGAGAGTGATGAGTACTTAGAGGAGACACAAGAAGAGTTTCTCCCTCCTGTTTCTCATGGAGTTACTCAAAACACCGTTGGCAGTGGCTCTCAAGGTACTCCACTAGCAAGCAATGCACTCAAGAAGGGTAAAGAGAAAATGGAGCCTCCAAGCACATCAAGGATACCCACTCCCTCTTCTATGCCTCTCATTGTGCTATCTATGGAGCCTGGCATGTCCTCTTTGGCAACCATTATACTCCATATGGCACCCTCTTCTAACATGCCCACTACATCTTTATTGGTGCAACACTACTTTGTTTGTTGCGGAGTCTTCTCTTGGGTGAGAGGCTTGGGAGAGAAGGCCGATCACACGATCTATTGGTAATTTTAAGAAAACTGTTAGCAATTCTGTCTTCCATGTTTTCTAGCTCAAAGCTCATTTGGATAATGCTTGCAGGGTTACATTACCAAACCATTGTAGATGTCTTGCTTGTGGATATATCACAAATTGATAAGCTTGCCCTTGATAGGTAGATTTGGATAATGGTTAGCTATTTGCATATTCTTCTTGCATTGCTATATGGTTTTGAACATGATCTATGTTTGGTTTCCTTGTAGCATCAATAAATTTTTTGCGACATAGAATACAAATCTATATAGCAAAGATGGTGTGCCGTGTCGTGAGGTTTCTAGGATTATCTTTGCAGATTTTCCTATAAAGTTTCTTGTGGATTGTCTAGGACCAATCCCATTGGGTAAGTAACTTTTCTTTGGACTAGTACTTACAGCTAACTATGGATGTATGCTTCCATGTCATCATTCACCTTTGTAGAGGGCATGAGTGTTCCCAAGTGGAACACATTTTCTAGGAGTCTAGTGACAGGGTGCATGGATATTGCTCATGAGTTTTTGGTTGATGAGGGGTATTTAGTCACCATGTGCATGGCCGAGCATATTGGAGATTTTATTGCAGATGCAACTAGGGTAGGACTTGTGCTCTTACGTACATGGACCCTCATGTGTAATAAGAAGGCATATCGGCATCCACTCACTATGATATAATAAACTTAGTTTCATAATTTAATTTCATAGCTAAAAGCATTATAGCTAGACAATCATCCTTTGAGTATTTTATTTATGCAGGTACTTGATCTTACCATGTCTCTTTGGTATCGTGTTGGCCATCTTGTGCCACACTATGATAAAGAGGTAGGGGAGAAAATTGCCGAGAGATTGTTTCCAGCAGATTGTAGCTACATCATAGATGATGTGGCCTTCCCCATTGAGATTGATGGTGTTATTCTTAGAGGCTGGGCAAAGCGGTCTTCTTTGTTCTTTCGATAAGACTAGTCCAAAGTATGATATTAGTGAATGTTATAGTATATATGTGTTTGCATTAGGTTTCTAATTTACTTTTTATATGGTTAGGTGGTTGCTAGAAACATTTATTGAGCCTCATGACTATGTTTTGGACTTGTTTGCAGGGTGTGGTGGTTTGGGCCGAGCTTCTGCGGAAGATATGAGGCATTTCATGTGTCTAGAGCTAGATAATGTGCTCTATGAAAGATGTTTATCATAGAAAGATGACGTGCTCTATGAAAGATGATGTGCTCTATGAAAGATGTTCATTGTGGATGTACACTTGGTTGAAGAAACTCTATTCTAACAGTACACATCTTGATGTTTTGATTTATGTTTTTATGTACATGGCAAACATATGACATTGACATGACATTTGGTATGTTGCATACATTTCATTTGGATGTTTTCTTTTGTACATGATGGTGACATGATATTCTAATGACTTTGATTGGAGCTTTCCTATGTAGTTAGATTATATTGACACTATTGAGAATGTGTTGAATTTTGTGAGATAACAAAATCGTCAAAGTGATGGAAATAAGAGTTTATGTGAAGGAAATCCCATGTGGGAGCCCAAAAAAGGGTGTACGCTTTTTTGTATGAAGAGGTCTCCATATAAAGAAGACTCTGGAAAAAAATTTAAAACTCACGTTTTATGTACAAGCTCAAAAATACATGCAAGTGGTGCTTTTTATAAATTTGCATTTTGCATAAGCATAGACATGCTTCTATACTTCTTAAGAGTGTTTGGTAGTTGAAGGATTGTACTATGAGGTTTTGAGTTTTTCCACAACACAATGATACTT
The DNA here is from genome assembly GCF_014529385.1 of Adiantum capillus-veneris. Lineage (NCBI taxonomy): Eukaryota > Viridiplantae > Streptophyta > Polypodiopsida > Polypodiales > Pteridaceae > Adiantum > Adiantum capillus-veneris. Next base: position 75,613,033 of record NC_140952.1, on the reverse strand, counting down.
AAAGATATCATTAGTGTAAAATCAGGGTTCAAAAGCTCGAAAAAATAATTTTAATTGTAAAAGCTCGAAACTGAAAGCTCTAAAATATAAAATCCCTAGAAATCACCTTTCTGGTAGAGAATTTTATCTTATGTGCGCTTAAGATAAAATTCTTCAAATTTTGAAGTTTGACAACTTGAATAGGGTTATTATGATAAGACAAAGCTAACTTTGGTGTCAAAATCAAGAAATGACCTTTCTGGTAGAGGATTTATCTTATGTAAGCTTAAGATAAATTCTTCAAATTTTAAACTTTGACAACTTTAATAGAGTTATTATGATAAGACAAAGCTAACCGTGGTCTCAAAATCAAGAAATCACCTTTCTGGTAGAGAATTTATCTTATATGAGCCTAAGATAAAATTCTCCAAAATTTGAACTTTGACCACTTGAATAGGGTTCCTATGATAAGACCAAGCCTAGTTTTGAAATAAATAAATCCCCTTTCTCTTAGAGAATTTATCTTATTTACGCCTAAGATAAATTCTTCAAATTTTGAACTTTGATAACTTGAATAGGGTTATTATGATAAGACAAAGCTAACCCTGGTGTCAAAATCAAGAAATCACCTTTCTGGTAGTGAATTTATCTTATGTGCGCGTTAGATAAAATTCTTCAAATTTTGAACTTTGGCAACTTAAATAGGATGATTATGATAAGACAAAGCTAACCCTGGTGTCAAAATCAAGAAATCGCCTTTCTGGTAGAGAGTTTATCTTATGTGCATCTAAGATAAAATTCTCCAAAATTTGAACTTTGACCACTTAAATAGGGTTCCTATGATAAGACAGAGCTAACTTTGGTGTCAAAATAAAAAATTCACCTTTCTAGTAAAAAATTTATCTTATATGAATCTTCACTATTTCAAGGGATTTTTTTCCAAGGTGATTTTCTTGGGTTTTTACATGTAATCCTAGTGTTAAATCAAGAAAATTGTCCTTCTAGTGAAGCCTAAGATAAAATTTCCTTGTTTCAATATATTTTTGATTGATGTGACTTGTCTAGGTTCTTATATGTGATTTCAAGCTTGTTCAATGAGTTTTACAAAGTTTGGACAATTTATCAGTGTTTTGTCACCCTTTTCGATCACGTAGTCAAGGTTTCCAGTTTTCTTGGTGTTTTTACCCTTGCACAAGTCCAAATTTGATGAAACTTGCTCAGGAGTTGTGATATGGTTTAAATAGACCCTGTGAGTTGAAATTTTGGCAAAATACCCTCTCTGGAGAGATTTCTATCTTGGGTGCGCCTAAGATAAAACTTTGACATTTTTCATTTTTTTCTTCACAGATTAATTTTCCCACAAGTTTTAGGATTTATATATAGCTTAGTTTCCAGTTTTAGCATGATTTGACGTTTCCTTGTTGATTTTCTATGAAGTCTATGCTTTTTTCCAATTTTGGACTTGACCAAGTGTTTTAGGTCCAAATGTTTCCAAAATCAATGAGGATGGTCTTAACAAGTTGACCTACCACCTTGCAAGTTCAGTTTTACTATGTCAATCCCAGAAACCCCTGTCCATCTTAGGCGTTCCTAAGATATATTTGATAATTTTTTGGTTTTCTTCAATGCACCTTAGATCATATGCAATCCTGATGGTGTTTTACTTAACCTATTCCTATTGAACATGAAAAAAGAGTGCAAAAAGTGAAAAATTTAACTTTCAATCTCAAATCTCTACTTCCTACTTAGGTGTAATCCCTACCGACCACTAGCTAGTCTCAAGGATCCTTCACCTAATATGTCCTACTAAACTAATACTCTCGAGGTCCTTACCAAGTATCCCTATTCTCAAGTACCTCTCAGCCATGATAAAGTCAAAAAATGCGTTACTCTTGCCGAAACTAGAGGAAGTAATGGAAATTCAAGTGAATGCTTTGAGTTTTTCTCTAGTCTAGGTTGCCTCGTCCCCGGCAACGGTGCCAAAATGTCGGCCGACTACCAAGCCTCATCATATCGATGCTAGCAAAGCGAGAACCACAAACATAAAATATCAATTCGTGGGATGTAGCTGACTAGACTAGTGCATGGAGGCTACAAGAGATGGCCAATCTCTCAAAAAACCCAAGCCTAGTGTGCTCTCACCTAGATCGGTCTCAGGTGTGTGTAAAACACCAAAAGCCACTTTGCTTATCGCAAGCTTGATCCAATGAATTTGTATAGCTACGGTGCTCCAAATGCAACGAAACTTTTTACCTAGAATGTGCAGAGTATCCCCAACACTCTCATGTGTTCAAATGTCATTTTTGACCTATTTTTGGTCAGTCAATTTCGAACTCTGAAGCACTCTATAGCTTCCTTAGGACATGCTCTATCTATTCCTATCTCTATCTATTCCTATGGTCAACAACCAGTATAGATGTGTGTATTGTGCATAGGGAATAATAATAGCTCGTATATTGGCATGACCAAAAAAACAACTTCATCGCAAAAAAATTACGTAGAAAGAGAGATCTTTCACCCACGAGCATGTTGGTATGCTTGGATTTGCAATGCAACACCACATGAGGGGGAGACACGAAAGATTGAAACAGCAGAGAGTTCACAGTACTGTACTGCAGCGTATGCTGTTAACCCTCACGGCTCACGGACACCCCATCACCTACGCGGACGTGTATTATGTATTTGGTAGAGTCAGGTACCCGGCTTGTCGGACCAATAGGAAAAGGGTAAGAGTGATCGCCGATGAGAGGCGCACTCTAACTGGGACATTCAAGGGATTAGTTGGCTAAGCATGGGCGCCCAAGTGTGAATGGGGTGAGCTCATATAAAATCCAACTAAACCTAAAATTCATTCATTCTCTCATTTGTGCAATAGAAGAGTGCTCTTGCTCCATCTCCATCTCCATCTTCTTCTTCTTCACCTCCTTGTGTGTGTGTATGTGTGTGTGTGTGTGTGTGTGTGTGTGTGTGTGTGTGAGAGAGAGAGAGAGAGAGAGTGCGATCGAGCATTGCGGCGGCACGACGGCGGTGAAGCGGGTGAGCGCGACGTAGCGGCGTCTCCTTCTTCTTCGCGGCGAGGAATCCTCCACGGCAGGAGCATAGAGCGGTGAGTGACACACCATTGCCCTCTTTTGAGCTTACTAGTTAAGCTAGTTGTGTGCTTGGAGCCGTCTATGGCTCGCACACAGTGTTAGGCAAGGCCCTTGCTTCGACAGTGCGGCAAGGAGCGCACATTTTTGGCGCCGTTGCCGGGGAATCGCCCTGCACTAAGCCCAAGAGGCACTTTGTGCTTCTCCTATGAGTTGTTTGTAGTAGGAAAGAAGAGGAAGAGGAAGAGGAATGAGTTGTTTTTCTGCAAGTTGTTAATTTCTGTGTTGTCTGCAAGTTCTGTGATTTCTGCATAATGTTGTGTTTTCTGTTTGCACACAGTCTTTGCACAATTAGTAGTCGTTAGCTTGTTTGTAGTGAATGAATAAGTAGGAAGGCAGTTAGCAATTTCTGCTTGCACACAGTCTGTACACAGTTTTCTATCAAGGTTTGCCTGCACACAGTCTTTGCACAGTAAGGTAGTGAGAGAGGAAGTAGGTGGACAGTTAGCTCACTGTCAGTAAGCAGTTAACAGATTAGTTAGTAGATTAGTTAGTGGTTAGCAGCATTGTTAGTAAGTAGATAAGGTAGTGAGCTGTCTGTGAGCTGTGAGCTGTGAGCTGTTGACTGGGAGGTTAGGTAGAAGACAGTGTGTGTGCCAAGAAAGGGTCACCAAAACCGCGCGTGGTCGTCGCCCAAAAAAAAAAAAAAAAACTTAAAAAAAAAAAACCGAAAATATTTAAGCGTGAGTGACTGGGGGGCTACACTAAAATTTTGATCGGGATCGGGATCATTTCCCCAAGCCTAAGCGTGAGTGACTGGGGGGCTACACTAAAATTTTGATCGGGATCGGGATCATTTCCCCAAGCCCAAGCCCAGGCCTTAGTCCTATGATATATACTAGACTCACTTTTATATATATACCCTACCCCCTCAAGAGGGAATGAGAGCATGTGGGGCAACTCCTCCACTCTCCTCCCTTCTCTTCCCACTTGCACCCTTAGACTTTCTAATTTGGGCCTAGTTCCCTACTAGAAATTGACGGTTTTAGGAATTCCGAGGGCATAAAGTGACCAAACGGAGGGCTATAAAGCACGACATGTCCCTCTAACCGAGACGCTCGTTTTGAGCTATCATACGTTCTATTCTATAGTTGGGTCAGAAAAAAAGGACCAAAAAATCAAAAAATAAATAAATAAGAAAAGACTTGGGTTGCAAAACACCCAAAATTACTAGGTGAGCAGCCTTCACGGGCCCTCACTGACACTTCTAGGGGATCCAAGTCATATGAACCTACGCTCTGGACGAGTGTTAGAGCACGAGCATATTGGTAGTGCCTCCATTTACACGGGCACCCATTATTCCTCCACCCTAGGTTCTGGACCTTCAGCCGGGACTCAAGGTAGCGCGACCCAAGATCCTCATATCGCATCTAGTGATTCTTCCTCTGACTACGAAGTCATGGAGGGGTATCCTACACCAAACCCTGATAGTTCAAGTCAAGACATGCATGCCATGGGCCCACGGCCCGGGTCCAGCGTGTTTAGCCGCTTAAAAGAGACCCTTGGTAGAGCTACTCGCTCCGAACATGCGGTTAATGAAATAAATGAAGGGAGTGGGAAAGTAAATTCGTCATTCATACCTAAAATAAACCCTATGCTTCTTGAGAGTGTGCATGTGAATGTTCCATCCACTGCACCTCCTGATCCTTTAGGACTATCTCCCTCTGAGGTTTTACTACCCGATGGTAGGAGTCTTGCCGAAGTACAAGAGATCGAACGCTATATGCAAGCAACAAGGGAGAGGGAAATTGAGAACCTACGAAGGCTAGAACAAAGTCGAGCCCTGAAAGCAAAGGCTCCTATGACAACAATCATGCTAGCCGAGCAACCGAGTGCTCCCAAGGTAGCAGTCACGGAGGGGCAAGCTATGGGGAGCAATAATGCTTCCACTTCAAGGGAAACCTCCAGCACGCCAGGCCTAGATGGGATATTCCTAAACAAAAATTGGGAGTATGACCTACAAGCAGAAGCTTTAACTGATCGGTACACAGGACACACCTATCATGTGGGTTGGTTAGATGTTCTACAATCCACATCGGGTGCTACTAGCATAGATGAACAACAACAAAAAGTCTGTGATGTCCTCCATAGGATTGTCGAGTTAGAAAGACAGAACACAGGGATCAACATGCCTTCAACAGGCCTAATGAGATTCTTGGATACGGGAAAGACCAACCAACCAACCCTATCACAAATGGAGACTCCCCCAGTGAGCCCCATTGATCCTCCATATGTTGTTTCGCCGGGAGCCTCAGTACAATCTGAGCCCACAAGTGGCAGCTTTACCTTCACAGATCTGGCTCATCTTTCTCTTAATGACACTACGGCTACCATGCATATCCCAGTGGTGAGCATGACAAGAAATACACCATGGAGTTCATTTGTTAACATTGCGCCGATGCCTAGTAGCACAGTGCCCCCCACTATACCTACATGTATGTATCAATCATGTGCACCTGTCGTACCTCAGCCTCATGTAGCTCCTACACCTCCGATTATTCCAAGAGCTTACAATCCACAATGGAATTATCCAAGATCTTATACAAGTGGAGCCATGCCATTTAATAATAACATGCCATATCAGGTACCCCCTATGCCTAGGGCCACGCCTGTAAACTTTGGACCACCGTGTGGTACACCACCATACGAAATTTGGGACCCAAGAGCCGCGCGTATGCCAAGGCCAAGGCCAACTCCCATCTCACATGTGGTTCCAGGAGCACATACACCCATTATACCTGCTCAAATAGGAGATTTGGCAGCATTTGCTCAAACTATCGGTCGCTCTATTGCGGAAAACATGCGTAGTGCACCTGATAGAGAGCCTAGGAGCAAGGCAGTTCAAGTAGCTAAGCTCACACAAAAATTCAGTGGAGACGGAGATGCTAGAAAGCATATGGAAGTCTTTGAACATGTGTGCGACCTTGGAAGAGCACAATGAGCTACATAAGTGTAAGGCTTTGAGTTTGACCCTAAGCGGAAAGGCTGGAGATTGGTATAGAACCTTAAGAGTAGAAGAGATCTACTCTACTCTTAGCAGACTGTTCTTAAAAGAATACATACGAGAGGGAGTACTTTGGGGTGTAGCCTCTCAGCTTCAGAAAGCCCAACGAGAAGAAGGTGAATCCGTGAGAGACTTCATTAGTCGCCTAAAGAATTTGAATTCTCGATGCAATCCAAACGAGCGATTCAACAACAACCAATTGCTTGATAGATTCATTAGGGGACTACGACATTAAAGTATCTATAATGGCCTAGTCATTAGAGGTATCACTACTTGGGAAGCAGTCACCATGAATGCAATCCAATTGGAGGATAATTTAATGATTGCAGGTGAAAGAGTGTCTGCCGAGCCAAAGTCTAGTAGCTCGCAAGCATCAGGGCATGAGCCAATGAAGATAAAGCCAATCGTGAAAGAGCAAACGATATCTGAGATGACTTTGGGAGATCTCACAAAGGCCATCCAAGAAAGCCTTAGGGGTAATCGTGCTCCACAAAACACTCATATGTATCCAAGAAGGGAGCAACAATGGTGCTCAATTTGCTTGGGCCCACATACTACGAGTGAATGCCCTACTTTCAGAGTAAAGTTTAACGGGACTTGTAACGCGTGTGGTAGGTATGGGCATCAAGCGAAGGATTGCCTAATGCTTAAACGCACCATGGAAAATAGACCGCCTATAGATTGGGCAGACTCACCTCGAGTTCCTGCATTGATGCCTACCCCACCCATGGAGCAACAGTTGCCATTACAGCACATGGTCCCTAGAACCCAAAATGTGGGCCAAACCACACCGTTGCCACCTCCAGTGCTAGGACCGCAACCCCCTCATCCAAGAGTTACACCTATGAACCAAATAGGTTGCGAGTCATCTAATACTTATGTAGATTGCGAAGAGGACATAGACTCTAGTATCACCTATGGAGTCGACATGCTTGAGGAGTGTCCCATGTACTATATGGAAGACCATTGGGGACAAATCAAACCGGTATATCAAGCTAGTGCGCTAGCAGCAAGAGGCCAAAACATTAATAGTTTTTCCAGGAGACCACCTCTTCAGTGCTACGAATGTGGTGGACCACATCGAGTAGCTGAGTGCCCCATTAGAATGCAAAAGAATGCTGCACTAATGCAAACAAGTCAAGGGAATGCATTGGCAATGCCAATACTCACTTGTAGTCGTTGTGGCATAGATCATTTGATCGCACAGTGTCCTAACAATCCAAACGCACCGAAAATCACACCATTGAACATAATAGAGATTGTTGATGGGACACCACCAACTATAAACATAGCACCAATGAATGCACTCACACGGTCGATGCTCCAAAAGCAAAATTACATCCTTGAAGAGAGAGATGCTGCATCCATTGGCCGAGCGAGAAAGAAGAAAACACAAAGAAAGAAATCCCTTAATGCTTCTAGCTCAAAACCTAGTTCAAAGACTAACATAGGGACAGGAGAGGATCCCGTGTATATGAATGACCCTGAGGATGACTCAGATTTGATAGAGACCATGGAGACCAAAACTGTTACTACAAAGGAAAAAGCCAGTGAGGAGGATCACGAGAGGGAATTACGACGAACACCAAAAGAGTATTCAAGGTTAAACCACCCAGTTGCGAACCCCCAAGATAAGCCACGAGAGACAAAAAACGAGGATTGCAAGAGAAAGATTGGAACCTATCCAAACCCAACAGTGGAAATTGAACGAGTCCAACAACTGAGGGGTTTGGTGGAAGAAACTCAACGAACATTAGAACCTGAACCTAAACATATCCAGATGTCGAATACAGTGTTTCCCACACAAGTTCAACCTCACAAGAACTACAGGCCGTTAGCTATACCCAGTATCATTCGGGAAGAGAGTGAGGGTAGGACATCTGAAAGTGGACACACACCTTTCCTACTAGAGAGAATGTTTGGTGAGGGAATGCCCGACCCCCTTGAGGAAGTGGAGATTCCATCTTCACCATTCTCTTGTCAGGGTCCTACGTCCCACAAGATGCCATTAAATGTTTCCAAATTGATGGATTTCATGTCTTCAGAAGTTAGAACCACCATCATGTCCAAACTATATAAAGACCCCGAGCTAGTCTCAGCTCTTCGAGCCTTCCTCAATGGAGAATTACAGGCCGGATTACCACAGTTTGCACATATGAACAAACCTGACTCGGTAATGAATGATGAGGAACATTTAGCACCACCATCTGACCTAGCGGGACATGAATCTGTAATTGAAGTACCCGTTAACAAGTTGGGGCAATACTTTGAAGGTGATGAATCTAATGCTACTCTACCAATCACTACTAAAGGATTAACTGTAAAGGGGGTCCTTGACGGTGGTGCGGGAGTCAGCATGGTGACAAAGAGTTGTTGGGAGTCTATGGGGCGACCTCACCTCGAAGCCACAAGCGTAGTGGTAAAAATGGCTAATGGATCTATTGTTACGCCTATTGGAATGCTAAAGGATCTCAGAATCAAGGTCTTGGGACACAAGGTAAGGCAAACTTTCATTGTTATGGATTTTTCCAAGCATCCTATGTCATTTGAGATGATCTTAGGGCGTCCATTCATGAGGGAAGCAAAAATGGTGCATGACTGGTCCAAAAACCACGTCTACTTACAGTTCCAAGACTCTGTCATTCGAGTTGATCTTTTAAGTGGTCGAACGCATCCTCTAGGAAATAAATTCATCATTGATAATCGATCAGACACAACAATTCACTCAGCTCCATTACAGTATTGTTACACGTGTAACGAAGACACGGATATTGGGGAGAACTCTCCTTATATGGATATCCTACCCGGAATGGCTAAGTCAGACAATGTCGATTGGGTACACCTAGCGGCAACTATAGATACATGGGGAGCTAGAGGAACAACCTGGGTAACACCAGATGGGGAAGAGATACCACACATTGCACCAGTAAACATGTTAGCTGTAGCGCATGTAACATCCGATGATAAGAAAGAGGCACACCTACCTGAGAGTGAAACCGATGATTCCTCAAAGGCTTCAGGCCAATACACATCGAAAACGGAATCTCAGAAAGAAATGGATTCAGAACCTGAGGAAACATCGAGTGAACCAAGTATAGAAACTGAACACTCAAGGCCTAGTAGGACCATCTATGGTAATTCATATGAGAATGAAGAAGATACAAGCGAAGACCTATTAGGCGAGTCGAGTTCAAACATTTACCAAAATCAAAACCTTAACAAGAAACAAAGGTCATATAAGAGACGACGATATCGAGCAAATGTGAGAGCTAGGATAAACAAGGAAAGATCTACTACAGAATGGCTTAGCTATCTAGGGGCATGTGATGCTCATCGAAAGCTAGTAGACAATTGGGGTGAACATCTCCAGAGTGTCATGTGGTGCAGCCCGCGACCCATTGACCTCGCTCAATTGGAGGTTACAGAGCCGAAATTGAGTCGAACTATAAGAAGACGTCAAAACCGAGAGTTAGCTCAACAACAAAAGGAGGCAGAACTAAAAGAAAGGTCTGTGTCAGGACAAGAGCCTGCTGACTTACATATGGCTCCTGAACATTTTAAATCTTATACCACGGGGGAGCGAAAGGTTGTGTATGCCAAAGCCCAACGAATACCTACCAATGGAAGCAGTGGAGTCTATGATGGTCCAGAGGTAGTTAAAGAGATAGAATTAGCAGAACCAGGTGAGGAGTCTAAACCAGTCTTTATTGCTCAAGGCCTTACCAAAACTGAAGAGGCTGTACTTAAGGAGCTCCTCAAGGAATACAAGGATATCTTTGCTTGGACATATCATGACATGAAGGGCGTTCCACCTTCTGTGGTGCAACATATAATTCCCATGATCAACACTGCTAAACCCGTCCAACAACGACCCTATCCAATGAATCCTAAGTACGCCAAAATTGTATAAGAGGAGATTGAAAAACTTATCCAATGTGGATTCATATACCCTATTGAGCACTCAGAATGGGTTTCTCCAATAGTCATTGTGCCAAAAAAGAATGGGAAACTAAGAGTGTACGTGGACCTGAAGAAAGTTAATGCAGCCACTAGGAGAGATCATTATCCCTTACCATATTCAGAACATGTGCTTGAAAGAGTTGCGGGCAAGGAAGCTTATAGCTTTTTAGATGGGTACTCTGGTTACAATCAAATCACAATTGCATTAGAGGACCAAGCTAAAACTGCTTTTATCACAGAGTTTGGAGTGTTTGCATTTCGTGTTATGGCTTTTGGCTTAACAAATGCCCCTGCTACATTCCAACGATTAATAAACACTGCGTTTAAAGAATTTCTAAGGGAGTTTTGTGAAGCTTTCCTAGACGACCTTTGTGTTTATTCTTCTTGGGAGAAGCATTTGTTATATCTACGAAAAATATTTGAAAGGTGCAGATTTTATCGCATCTCATTGAACCCTTTCAAATGCCAATTTTGGGTTAAGCATGGAGTCATTCTAGGGCATATAGTGTCCAAGAACGGGATATCCACAGATGAGAGTAAGATTAAAGCCATTGCCGATTTGCCACCACCTACGAACTATAAAGGAGTTCAAAGATTTATGGGCCATGTTGGTTATTATCGAAGGTTTATTTTAAACTTTGCCGAGATAGCGCGTCCATTGTACAAGCTTCTTATCGAGTTTCACTGGACGGAAGAATGTCATCAATCTTATGAGTTATTAAAGAAGGCCCTAACAAGTGCTCCAATCCTGCGAACACCTGATTGGAATGTACCTTTTCATGTGCATATTGATGCATCAAATTTTGCTATTGGGTGTGTTCTAACTCAACCAGGAGAACATAAATTGGACTACCCTATTAGCTTTGCAAGTCGCCAATTAAATGATGCCGAGATGAACTACAGTACTACAGAGCGTGAAGGTCTAGCTATGATTTACGCAGTAAAGAAATTTCGCTATTACCTTCTTGCTACCAAGTTTGTGTTTTATGTTGATCATCAAGCATTGCTATATTTGGTAAACAAGCCATGTTCCACAAGTCGAATTACACGATGGTTGTTAATTCTTCTTGAGTTTGACTTCACCGTTGTTGTGAGGCCTGGGAGAAAACATGTCATGGCGGATCATTTATCTCGTATCCCTAATGGCGAAGCTCCTACGGGGGTTGATGATGAATTGCCTGATACTCCTTTGTTCATTGTTGAGACAATGCCTGAATGGAGTGAAAAGATTGTTAACTTCTTAGTCAATGGTTTTCCACCCAAAGAACTGCGAAAAGATATAGCTCAAAAATTAATCAAGGAATGCAAACCCTATTGCTTACTGGCTGGAACTCTCTATAAGAGAGGAAAAGATGATGTTCTTAGACGCTGTGCCCGCGAGGATGTGTATTTATATATTCTACAAGAGGCACACATGGGCGTAGCCGGTGGTCACTTTTCAGGAAAGTTGACTGCCCGAAAGATCTTACAGTCAGGCTATTGGTGGCCCACTCTGTTTAAGGATGCATCACTTTTTGCAAAGGGATGTGATGAATGCCAACGCTTCAAGAAGCCACAAAGAAGTGATAGGATGCCTCTACATCCCATCAAGGTAAGCCAACCATTTGAAAAGTGGGGCTTAGACTTTGTAGGACCGATTAGTCCGGCTACACGTAACACGCAATCACGATATATCATTGTGGCTACCGACTATGTAACCAAATGGGCTGAAGCAAAAGCAACACGAAAGGCGGATGCAAAAACGACAGCTAAGTTCCTCTTTGAGAACATTATCACATGTTTTGGATGCCCCTTTGAACTTGTGAGTGACAATGGAACTCATTTTATAAATGAAGTAATAAAATAACTCACATCAAACTTCATGATATCTCACCACAAGTCTACACCCTATTATCCCCAAGCAAATGGCCAAGTTGAGAGTACCAACAAAACTCTCATCTCCATTTTGACAAAGACAGTCGAGGCTCATCGCACTGATTGGGACCTAAAGCTTACATCAGCTTTATGGGCTTATCGTACCACGTATAAAGTTGCTATTAATTGCACACCGTTTAAGATGGTGTATGGCCAAGAAGCAGTTATGCCATGGGAGTTTGTCATTCCTAGTCTTCGAGTAGCTTCTCAAGAAGGTTGGGATGGTAACCCCTTAGTGGAGCGATTATATATCCTGGAAAGGCTAGATGAAGAAAGGCAATTAGCTGTGCGAAATGCTCTAGTGGAGAAGGATAGGAGAAATAAGTGGTTTGATAGCCATTTAAAGGATAAAGACATCAAGGTTGGTGATAAAGTTCTTATGTACGGGGTACGTAATGAAAAGAAGAAATTGAAATACGCTGGTAAGGGACCATATCGAGTGTGTGAAATTACTCCGCAAGGTACCATTCGTGTGGAGACTCTAGATGGAGTTGAAACCATTGGATTCCTTAATGGGAAATTCAAAAGATATTATGATCCTCTAAGCCAGGAAGAGTTGCAAGCCATCCATCAAAAGAAGGCTGTCAAGGAACAAGCAGAGCTTTAAAAAATCCAAGCAAGAGTTGAGGCTCGAGAACGACAACAACGTCTTAGACGCCAACGAGAGGCTAATCTGGGAATCACGCAAGCATTGTTCGAGGACACAGATGACGACTCATTAGAATCTGAGCCACCCCTACGATACCCAATTGAGCTAAATAGCCCCTATGGGAAAGTACTATACAATGCCTTATTAGATACGGGAGCTAAACACAATTTGTTATCCTATGGAGTTTGGTGTCAATTAGGGAAACCGACCCTATCCCCGAGTACGATGCAAGTCAAGGGCATTAATAAAAAGAAAACTGCTATTCTTGGAGTCCTTCAGACACCTATTGTCTATGACAATGGAAGCATAGTGCAGAGGTTTCTAGTCATGCCTGCGGGAGCTATGGAAGGCAACGTAAACCTGGGACACACGTGGATGTTGGCAACCAAATGCACTATTGATTGGGATATTGGTAGTGTCACGACGCGACCACCGACTCTTACCCCTATCATTCAAGCAAAGTCACCTACGTTGCAAACTCTAGCAAAGTTGAAGGATAGCCAACATTCACAAGCCAAGGTGGTTAACTCGTCTTTGCCAGCTACCCATGAACCTAGCACTTCAACACTTGTAGTTGCAGCAAGCAGTAATATTGCAAGTACTCAACCTGCACGACCTAAGAGTACATATCAATGGGTCCCCAAGGCCTTACTTCCAACTACCTCAACCCCCCCATCCATTCCAAGAAAAAATTTCCCCGGAAAACCAAGAGCGCGCCCTAGGAGAGTCAAGACCAAATCACGATGGATTCCAAAACAACTATTAGAAGCCCAAGGCTACTATGATGGAAATGAGAAAATTTGGGTACCTAAACGTAAAATGTGTCCTTCCCTATCGACAACAAACCCATATGAGTCAAACAGTGTAACACTACCAATGGCATACCGTGGGAAGGGAAAGATCACAGAATGCCACACACCTAGTCCAGAGCTAGTTTGGGCTCCAAGGCAAAACCAATTTATTCCACCTAGCTCAGGAAGGGGGGAGTTCCCTGAAGCTTCTAGCTCCTCATGTAATTCATCCATAGAGGTAAAAGCTTCTACACAGCCTCCATCTATAGTAGTGGACCTCCATGAAGCTACAAAAGAATCCACACCTCCCAGTGTTCAAGAATCACCTGATGAACCACTTCAAGTTCGATCCTAGGAGAGTACCTTACCACCCTTGCAACTTGACGAGGCACCTAGGGTAATAGAAAACTAATGGCAAAAATCCTCACCTATTACCAACTGGAACAATTGGTTTCAAAGGGTGACGACATCATTTCAAACGGTATGATCTACCCAAGGAAGGGGGGAGTGTTTGTGGACATCCATCATTCACTTGCTTCCCCTACCTTTCTCCCTGACCTCTTAATCTCCAATCTTAGGGAATGTATATATAAAGCCTTATACTCACAAAAACAAGATAAAAAAGTAAAAGAGCACGAGCCATAACACAAATCATAAAAACAAATTATGCACAAGAACACGACCCTTGTAATATTTGCACTCTAACCATCATCTATTTGCATGTACAGATATGGCTAGTACGCTAGAGTCATCCATTCCTGCCTTGGGTGAGAGGTACCCTCGTTACTTTTCACAAATATTTCACATGGTCTTTCCAGTGCTTGCATGTGAATGGGATTTGATAGGTACGCTAGCATGTGAGAGGAATTTTGAGGAGTTAGAATGGCTGATACGTCTCTTGACCACGTCTAATCCATACTTAGTAGAGAGCGTTTCTCCCATTGCACAAGCCTACCCTTTTGACCAAGATGATTATAGGTGTCTAGTGACCTTCTTAGTAAACATGGGCACCTATGATGAAGAAGAAAATTTACAGGACTACACGGATGGCACATATGGTCTCATGGATGATGACTTTGTTTATCTCGACGACGAGGATAGGGGTTTAACCTTAGGGTTTCCCCCCAACCTCTACAATATCCTATTCCCTTGACTCTCTAGGGGGAGTGCAAATAATTAGGTTAGGGTTCCTTATGTTTTTTGTTGTGTTCAATAAGTGTTGGTACCTTTTTCCACTAATGTGCCTCCTGGAGGTATTCCTTTTGTTTCCTAGTGTGTACAGGAGCGTGTTGCTATTGGTAGGATTTGGACCTTCATGGAATCTTTATCTCGACTCACTCTTCAAATCAAGCGCGACCATCGACACAAACAGGTGTTTCTTGTCCATTAGCATTGCCCCTTATCTTTTTTGCATCTATGATTGTCAGCTTTAATTGTGATTGGTAGCCTAATATTCACCGCATTTGCTTAGTATCAAACATTTAATTCAATGTAATTTTTTGTTATAATCACTTATCTAGGTTTAAAAATCAAGCAGTCGGACAAACTAGTTTGACCAAGTTAGGTGTTAGAAATCTTCTCTTAATACCATGGGGAATGCCTTCCTAATAATTAATGGTTACTTAGGTTCTTAATCCGATTTAGGCAGCATTGTGTGAAATGTACTAGGGCTTTCTAGTGGGCTTTAAGTATTATAAAGGGAGTTTACTAGTGTGATGAGCCTGGGGAGGTGTATCAGTGTTATATGACCCCTCAAAGTTACAAAATTAAAATGCTGAAAATGAACAAACAAAAAATCAAAGTGCCACACTGTAAAATCTTAAGCTGGAAGAGAAATCTCAGCTTGATTTAGTACTTCACTCACATGTATTGCCTATGGTACTAGAGCCCTAGAGGTTCCCAGTATGGGCGCTTTTACTTGAAAAGCAAAAAACCCAAGGCATACAAAATAAGCACACACATCAAAATTGAATCACTGTGAAAAGACTTTGGGGAGTCAAAGAAAAAGTAATCAATCAGGCGATGATTTCATGAGAAATTCCTTTTATGGTAGCTTAACTACAAGGTCTTCTAGATGTAGCCTCTAGTCAGCCCTTGAACATGAATACTTGGCTCTCGCGATTAAACAACTTAATTGACCACAGAAAATTAAGAAGCTTACCCATGGTATTAATATTCGATCTCTAGTGCCTTTCGACCGTCAAATTAGCGACCCCAGACTTGTTTAATTTTTTCACCTTTACATCTGTTTATGCATTTGATTACATTGCAATTTAATGTTCATTGCTGACAAATTGTTTGAAATACTTTTACCAATCAATTTGTCTACCTAAAACTGCATATGCTTTTTACTCACTTATGAGAATGCATTTACTGTGCCAATGTTGTTAATTTTGCAGTGACTGAAGAAGGCTAAGGACATTCATCTCAAATGCTCTTCCACCTCGACGAACGAGCTTCAACTCAATAGCTTCCGAGGACGGAATCTACGTCAGGAAGGGGGGCATGTTAACCCTCATGGCTCACGGACACCCCATCACCTACGACGGACGTGTATTATGTATTTGGTAGAGTCAGGTACCGGGCTTGTCGGACCAATAGGAAAAGGGTAAGAGTGATCGCCGATGAGAGGCGCACTCTAACTGGGACATTCAAGGGATTAGTTGGCTAAGCATGGGCGCCCAAGTGTGAATGGGGTGAGCTCATATAAAAGCCAACTAAACCTAAAATTCATTCATTCTCTCATTTGTGCAATAGAAGAGTGCTCTTGCTCCATCTCCATCTCCATCTTCTTCTTCTTCACCTCCTTGTGTGTGTGTATGTGTGTGTGTGTGTGTGTGTGTGTGAGAGAGAGAGAGAGAGAGAGAGTGCGATCGAGCATTGCGGCGGCACGACGGCGGTGAAGCGGGTGAGCACGACGTAGCGGCGTCTCCTTCTTCTTCGCGGCGAGGAATCCTCCACGGCAAGAGCATAGAGCGGTGAGTGACACACCATTGCCCTCTTTTGAGCTTACTAGTTAAGCTAGTTGTGTGCTTGGAGCCGTCTATGGCTCGCACACAGTGTTAGGCAAGGCCCTTGCTTCGACAGTGCAGCAAGGAGCGCACATATGCTCACTTTCATTATCCAAAATTTAGGTCCAAAGTTACAAAAAGTGGATTTTATACCTTAGCCAAGGTTTAAAATGTGTAATGTTCGGGAGCCCAAGACCTTTGAGGCTCCACAACTTACTGTATCTGCAACTTAGGCACACTAACTGGCCTATTCTTTACATCTTCAAACTCTCATTGAGCCCATAACAACACGTTACAATTATCACAATGGCTAAATAAATCGAGAAATTACAATACATGGCCATTTTGGGAAAATGTGAAAAGTGTGTAACTCCAATCTTCAGTGGTTCTTCATATTCATCTTCAATGTGCATTCATAAGGCTTCAATCTTTAGCAGCTCTTGTTAATTTCCATCGGCTCAGTTAACAACTATTTGACTCCATTTGCCTGCAACTCACTTTTTGGACCATATCAACATCTACAACCCCCCCCCCCCCCCCCCCCCCCCCCCCCCCCAATGATGTCAAAGTAAGGATGATATTAAGGAATGACCTCTCTTATCATATCTTAGAAGCATTTTTTTTTTCCAAACTCAAAATTGTGAGTGGATGTTTGTATCAAAATTTCCAAAAAGAGATATACAAAGTAACCTCAAGCTCATGCCAAGCCTTGAGGTATCTCTTGATATCTCCATATGCTACAAAGCCAATAACCATACTCATTTACCCAGTGTTATTGGTCAAGACAACGAGAATTGTCTGATTCCACTCGTTTGAGATCTTCCTTTTTATCAGGGCAATAATCACTTCCTTGCTTTCTTGGATGATCTTCATGAAGCTATGTATTGAAGTGTCATTTTTTAATGTTTTCTCGCTTTCCAAACTTTCTTAAAGTAAAAAGATCTAATTATTTTTGTGCAAATTAAGAGCACTTGGCTTTTCATCACCTTCCCTCCTTAGAGAGATTTTTTCTTGAAAAACCCTATGTTGTAGGTCCTCACTTACTGTTTTGCAACGCAAGTACCTATCTGAGCCAATACCTTTGGCTGGAATCTTGGCAAAACACCCCCATAACACCTTTCACATAAAGATCTTCAATGAAACACAAGCCACGGGAGCAGACATTGTCCATATAATTATTTGCTATTGCCACCCATCTTGATTCAGGATGTCACAAACCCCACTATTTGTTAAGGGGGGAGAACCAAACAATCTTAAACATTAGTGTGTGGTATATACTCTTTGTTTGTGGTCACAAAAATGCCTACTCTTGGGTCATCACCAAGATTTCAACTCAAAATTCGACTTGCATATGGGCATCAAGCACTTTTCCAACCCTTCAATAGTCATGTTTACCAACAATCTTTCACTGACAGTGAGGTAGAACTAGGTAGCTAGTTGGTGTGATACTTTGTAGCTCTTGTTGTTGTTGTTCGATAAGTGTGCCAATCATTGAAGACCTTTGTTATTTGCCTTTCTAGTTGTTTCTGTCCAGAATGGGTTTAATAGTTTGCCTCATGCTTTAGAGATCCACAAGGACCAGTGTGTTATGGAGTTTTGAAAATATCTCGTTACCTCTTGCCACTCCAGTGACTCTATTGCTTTCGGACTTGCATACTAGCTCGCCCGTTGTGCCACTTAATCTCAAGTTGGACTATTGAGGGGCCAATTTGTTGTGTACTTCTATCTCTTTCCATTGGCCACATTGAGAGAAGAGCTTAGCCTTGTCCATCATACCCTTTGTCATTATCGCCCATGCATGGTCATGCTTTGCAATTGAGACCAGAAATATGGCACACTGGGCCTTTTTATGAATAGAAAGGTTGAGTATTATGATACCCCCTTTATCCACATGCCCAACAATAGGCTCCCATTGTGCCCATTGTCCACTGCTAGGGCGTCAAGCGTTTGGTGTTATTTTTTGACAAAAATCTTTTCATTGGTTTCAAGAAATCTTTCCAATTGCATTTGGCTATCTTGATAAGTGGGCTAGTCAAGGCTCTATATGGGATCCTCAATGAATTGATCACTTGAACCCTACTATGAAGGCAAGCAACACATACTCCCACCTTTGCATTTTTCACCTTACCCTATCTAAGACCCATTGGAATGTTTGCTTGCGCATTATGTCAACTCCCAAAGGGCTCCTAGGTGCCAAAAAATATTTCCTCTAGCCACAATCTCTCCGATTCATAGATATAGGTCAAATGAGTTGTAATCTAAGAGTGAGATCAGTCTTGACTTCTCAATATTACACTTCAACCCTGCGGCTATGGAAAATGTGTGCACAACCTCTAGAGCCTTCTTGATTACCTAAGGGCTTTCCTTCAAGAAGAGAATGGAGTCATATGCAAAGAACTTCACCAAGAGTTGGTTGTTGTTAGGCAAGGTCAACCATGGGATTTCCCCTCTCGTAGCAGTGGCTTTGAGCATGGTAACCAACGAATGAGAACTAATGGAAAACAATAGTGGGGCTAGAGGGATCCTTGCTTGATTGATCTTTTGACTTCAAAAGTGCCCACAATTATATTATTAAATAGGAGCTTTGATTGGCTTCCAACACCAAGGGTGTGAACCAATTGACATAGCCATGGTCCAAAGCCCAATGATTTCATGACATCTTTCTATTGAAGACCATGTGATCCGGTCATATGCTTTGTCCAAGTCAAGCTCAGGAAGGATATACTCTTGCTTGGTGAAGGTTGCGTACTTGATATCAACCACTGCTGCCAAAATGTTGTCATAAATTCATCTTGCTTTGATAAATCTATATTGATGGGGGATGATGGCTTTGTCCAAGAGGGGAGAAAGTCTAAGGTCGATAGATTTGGCAAACATTTTGTATGCTACCAACATCATATTGATGGGCCATCATTGTTTCAATTGAGAGCAACAAATTTGCTTAGGGATAGGTTTAAAGAGGACCTTTTTACACTGGAATCCAGAGTTCCTTTAATTAGGGCTTGTTTAGCCATCGGGGACTTAAGATTCTCCTAGAGTTCTATGCAGAGCTCCATAGTCAACTGCTATGAGACAGATTGAACGGGTGTTCACTTAGCCGGACACGTAGCCGGACACCACATTTGTACTCTATTAGTTTTCCGAGCTAGTGTAGTAATACTCTGTGTAATCCTGATTCCAGAGTAGTGGATTAATTCCTTGAGTTGTATGATGTCATGATAATTGTAAAGGTCCGTGTGAGCCGCTCACTAGCCATTTAAAAAGCCCTAGGTATAAAGGTCAATAACTTTAATGTGAAAGAAGGCTTATCTTTAGAGAAGAAAACAGCTCTGTTGTACATACGCTCGAGCTACAAAGCTGCTCCAGCTTGTAATCGACTTTTCTAATGATTGGGTAATCCGTTTTCAAATCCGAAACTTGCATTGTGTTCCCCTCTCTTTAAATTAAAGTGTCAGCATTGTAGTTTTGTTGTGGATCGTGACTACGTGTCTATGAGCTGTAATTGCAGATTTGAGTGCTTAAATCATTATTTTTAGTCGTTTTGACCATAGGAGTGTGTTCTTAGACCATAGGGTGACATTTCTAGTATGTTATGTTGCAGTATTTAGGACCTTTTTCATGATGGATCATGATTTTGGTACCTTGTTGGATTGCGACCAGACTTGGTAGAATAGTGCCCCTAAGTGTCCTAAACCTCTTCTTAAAGTTTTGTTGCATTTTGAGTCCGTTCGAGTGCAAAAATGGCGTGATGACCCAGAGCTGTGAGAAAGGACATAGGCAAATTTCCCTGATCATTGAGTGCTGGTTTGCTAGTAGAGTTGTTGTATTTGCTTGTTAAGGTTCACTTCTTGAGATTGACGGTCTCAAAGAGTCTCCGCGCCCCATCCGAGTCACTTCCCTGAGTATTGATATTATGTTAGTACCAAAAAGCTATGCTGCAGACATCCGTCACGGCAACCCGCAAGCTTTCTTCCTGGCTATACCTGACTCAATTCGGAGTTGTCAATCAAAAGTTAGAGCAATTTTAGTGAACTGCACTTGAAACAACACTCAAAATAGCTTCAAGACCAGAACACAGGAACTTTGGCTTGTATCTTGGTCTTGAGAATGTATTTTTAGCTCAAACTTGAGATTTGGGATGTCCTCAAGTATGTCTACAAGATCGCTAAGTCAGATGTCCCCACTATGCTGAGGTACATGGATCGCGATCCATGTTCCTCTTTCAAATTTTTTTTCTCCAAATTTTGATTGTGTGTAGACAAGGTCATGTGCAAGCTTTGTACCAATTTTCATCAAATTCTGAGGTTGAGGTACATGGATTGCGATCTATGTTCAACCACATCTGGACTTGATCTCTTGGTAACTTGTTGTACTCTATGTACATAAGCTAAATCTCAAATCTTTTTGGATTTGGACTTGTTTTGATAGGTCAAATAGCCAACACTAGGTCTGCATTGCGATTTTTAGTTTGCCACCTGTTTTCCTCCCTTTTGACCCAAATTTGCTTAATTTTTTTCAAAACTGGACTTGGGAATATGTTTCCTTGTGTATGCATACTAGCTGGAAAGTTCTAGGTCAAGCTGTCACTATGGGTACATGGATCACGATCCATGTTTGGGGCCAAAATTGACTTTTTTGGTACCATCACAATTAGCAAGATTAGTAGGTCCTATGGTATCATTTTTTTTGAAAATGGACCTCTGATTTGAAAGTTAGGTCAATTTTGACACTTTGTCATAGTACTTGGCAATTTTGGGCTTTTGGTTTGGTTTTCGGTATCCAAATTCAGTTTCGTAGAGACCACTAGACTCCATGTGATGGGCTCTAGCTATGGTGCAAATATGGCATCAGTCTGTGACAAACGAACATGGATCATGATCCATGTACCTATGTATCAGATTGCACGAAAACTTGGCAAATAGCTTCCCCTTGGTCCACTGATCCCTGCTATATGGTTTTTGTGTGATTTGGACTTGTTTAGGTCAAGCAAAAGTCAATCACTAGGTCTGCTTAAGTGTCTTTCTCTTTGAACAGTTTTTTGCCCTTTCCACCCACTTTTTGAACTTTTTTGACAATATTTGTTTGGGGATCTTTGCTCATAATGGTCTCTGCTACATGCTTGAAAAGTTTCTGTCCAAAAATTTCTCTAGGGGGGTACATGGATTGCGATCCATGTTCACCACTTTTGGACTTGATCTTTGGTGTGTTGATAGCTTATGATGTTTGTAGCTTGCTCCACAAATTTTTTTGAATTTGGATCAGTTTTGCCCTACCAAAACTAACTTCTACAGTTTGTTGTGACAGTTTTGACAATTTTTTGTTTTTGGCTCTTTTGACCACTTTTTACAACTTTTTTGCATATGGTTCTTTAGGGAAAGTTGTTTGTCTATGTCTCAGCAACCTACTCCTCAAATCTCAGCCAAAAAATTTTCAAATCTTTTCACGAGGTGCATGGATCGCGATCCATGTTTGATCTCATTTTGACATGAAACTTGGTCAACTTGTAGTTCATGTTACGGTGACACTCTTTCCCAAATCTTTTTGAATTTGGCCAACTTTTTCCTAATCAAAAGTGAGTTTTTTTGTCCGCCGTGCGATTTTTGACTAGTTTCTATATTTGGCTGTTCTGACCAAGTTTTTTCAGTTTTTTGACATTGTGCCTTTTAGGAAAGTTGTTACACTAGTTGTCAAGGATGTACTTGTCAAATATCAACCCCAAATGTCAAAAGGTACATGGATCGCGATCCATGTTTGACATCATTTTTTCATGAATTTCGTTTTGATGTTTCTCTATTCCCTGTAGAAGCCAAATCTCATCCCTTTTTGAATTTGGATCCCAAAATCTCAAGATTTGTCCAATTTTGTGTTTGAATCTCTATTTTTGTTGTTTTTGCCATAACAATCAATTCTGATGTGATGTTTGAGTTTGTCTTTCAAGAGAGCTTGATGAAAGCAATATCCCACTAATGCTCAATGTCACTGATCACTTTTCACCAAAAATGGTCTCTGGGGTACATGGATCGCGATCCATGTTCCTTCACAGAATTTTGTCAGACTTTCCAGATTGCTTCTAGAGAGTGTGTTGATGCTCTTGATCCACAAATTTTTGAATTTGGATCACTTTTGAGGTCTCTGCCATCAAATTTTTAGAATTTCAGAGTTATGGTTATTTTTGCCAAAATATGGTTTTCACCCTTTTTTTCTTCAATCTTTTAGCCCAAATTTGATGGTGGTAGTTTCTACTTTACCCTAGTCCTAAGTACTGAAATGAAACATGAAACAAAAACAAACAGAACGGTACAAAATAAAGTCGAAACCGAAAATGGTATAACACTATGAAAACATAGAGAAAATTGAAGAATGAAATGCTTTTGGCTATCTCACTCACAACCCTCTTTACTTCTCAAGAATAGATCTAGCAAGTCCTCGACTTCTAGACTCTATCAAGCACTAAACCCCGTGTCTAGCTGCTTCACTGATAAGGTGTAAATCGATTGGAGAGACAAATCTTCTGAAAAAGACGCTCTAAATACACACTAGGTCACTCACCATCTAAGGATCATATCCTTGGCAACGGCACCAATGTTAGCGGGTCGTCGTCGACGGACATCTGCAACATAGCTTTTTCGTACTAACATAATATCAATACTCAGGGAAGTGACTCGGATGGGGCACGGAGACTCTTTGAGATCGTCAATCTCAGGAAGTGAACCTTAACAAGCAAATAGAAAAACTCTAAAAGCAAACCAACACTCAATGATCAGGAAAATCTGCCTATGTCCTTTCTCACAGTTCTAGGTCATCATGCCATTTCGGCACTCGAACGGACTCAAAATGCAAAAAAAACTTTAGGAGGAGGTCTAGGGCACCTAGGGACACTATCCTACCAAGTCTGGGTGCAATACAACAAGGTACCAAAATCACGATTCATCATGAAAAAGGTCCTGAAAACTGCAACATAACATACCAAGAATGTCGCCCTATGGTCTAAGAACACTCTCCTATGGTCAAAATGACTAAAAACAGTGATTTAAGCACTCAAATATGCAATTACAGCCCACAGACACGTAGTCATGATCCACATCAAAACTGACAATGCTTACACTTAATTTAAAGAGCAAAGAGAGAGGAACACAATGCAAGTTTCAGATTTGGAAAAGAATTACCCAATCAATATAAAAGTCGATTACAAGTTGGAGCAGCTTCGTATCTCGAGCGTACGTACAACTGAGCTCTTTTCTTCTCTAAAGATAAACCTTCTTTCACATTAAAGTTATTGACCTTTATACCTAGGTCTTTCTAAATGACCAATGGCCGGCTCACATGGACCTTTACAATTATCATGACATCATTACAACTCAAGGAATTGATAACTACTCTAGAATCGGGATTACACTGAGTATTACTACACTAGCTCGAAAACTAATAGAGTACAAATGGGGTGTCTGGCTACATGTTTGGCCAGCCATTCAATCTGTCTCTTAACATCAACCCATCCCAATCGGGGGACTTTTTCTTGCCTAGAATATGGCATGCGAGTTTATTCTAGCCACCTTCTGTGTAAGGTCAAGGGCCAACCTAGGGTGTCAAGGACCTAGGCCAAGGGCCTGGACTACATAGTGTGGACAGGGGGATCCTAAAATGGGCTAAGGCTAGGAGCCCACGAGTCTATATAAAAGGCGGTAGGGAGGAGGATTACCCAAGGCATTTCCCTAGGTTGCATAGTGGTATCAGAGCTGCAAGCTATTTTAGGAAAAAGGAGCGCGCAGTCCTCAAGTTAGAAGGGCTTTGCATGTTCATGAAAAGAACCATGGAGAGAAGAAGACGAAGCTCGATTGGCCACAGTGCATGCAAGCGTGCTAGCATTGAGGGGGGAGGAAAGTCCAACCCTTGCCAAATCTGGCAATTTCTCGCTTGTTGTGGTCATCGACACTTGGTGAGGAGCTTTTGTCTCTGTAAGCCCTCGGGATTCGCAACACGTCTCTCTCTCTCTCTCTCTCTCTCTCTCTCTCTCTCTCTCTCTCTCTCTCTCTCTCTCTCTCTCTCTCTCTCTCTCTCTCTCTCTCTCTCTCTCTCGTGTGCATCTGTGTGCAGCACCATAGCTCGTTAAGAGCTTTTTGGTTTACACTTTGGCGGTGCCTAAATGGCCAAGGGTCAAAATTATT